>NC_136268.1:142516797-143216797 GCF_964187855.1 Myxine glutinosa | reverse complement strand
ACAAGGTGTGTAGGTAGCACTTGTGAAAACAACGTGGGATGTTCTTTCTGCTGCATCTTTCAGGATCTTGCAGAAGCTGCTTCAGCTCTTCGGGACAGGGTTTGATTGAGGCTAGTGATCTGTTCCTCAACTTCCGTTGTAAAAGCCTCCCAGTTGGCTTTTCTAAAATTCCAGAGGGCCTTAGGTTTGGATGTAATCAAGGGCACCTCTATTCCAATGTGGATCAATGCTGGTCTATGTTGGCTGTGTGGAAAGTGTGGAAGGATCTTATAAGATGTGTGAGGAGGGTGTCCATTACCATCCCTGGAGACAAAACAGAGGTCTGGATTGTACTCCTTCCTCCAGATCCAAGCCACCAGTTGCTCACCTGCCTTGTCATCCGAAACATATCCCCTTGAGGTGTGATGGCTGTTTAAGTCACCAGCATGAACTTGAGGATGAGCAGCACAGCCGCATCCTCAGCCAATGATGCTGCCCCGCAGCCTTGTTCTGCATACAAACGAAGAAGAATCTGCACCACAAACGCATACAACATTAGTATTTCGTTCAGTGCCCGGTTACTTTTGAAACACTGTATATTGTTTTCTTTTCTCTACCCCCACTGTCAGAGCAACGAATGGTCAACGCCCGAAACGTCAGCTTCTCCTCGTTTCCCATGGTGGTTAGCTTACTTCGATAAACATGTTTATTTCACCGATTGTTGTCAGATTAGCACTGCAGCCTTCAGTCACTTTTGCGCAGAAACTTTAAATTCGTCCTGACAAATCCAGAACAAGAAAGCCACAAGAATCGTTGAATCACCTTCACCAAGGTTGCAGAGGCTTGCGGGATAGTCTCGAAGTCTGCACACTCTCCTCTGAGCTGTCTAGCCTTGGTTTGCATCTCGGCCCAGCTATAAACTGTAATCCCGGTGTTCTCCAGGCAGGACCATTCATCAATGTGTGCGCTTTTCCTCTGATGGACATTAAACTGGGCATCCTATCTTCCGGCATTAGTTGGTGAGTGAGTGCTAAAAGATCCCACTGTGCTCTTCACACAGAGTAAGCGAACGATCACGGGCAACATGGCCAAATTCCAAAATCCTGCTCAAACCTACAAGGGGCATTGCATCGGTGCCCCCGTTCCCCAACCCCACCCCGACCACAACGATGCTGGACCCACAGCCACATGCTGCATGTAAAAAAAAAGAAGAGGCAGAAAAGCCAAGGTTGCAAATCATTACTGGTACTTGGTGCTTGTTTTGCATCTCTTTTGCGGAACAAATTGCCTCTTTCGAAGATGCAGTTTGACAACCGAACACCTGCGATGCTACAAGTGTTTTATCGGCAGGATTACAAGTGCCATCTCGTGCGCGTATGTTTGTGTTGTCTCATCGAAGTTTGTAGCCGCACATGCACGCCACCTGCCTAAATACTCGCACGTGTCATTTAGGAATAACACAAGAAAATAACTTTACATATATTTCCATAAAATTATGTTTGCATACATTTTTAACTTGGATATCTTGTTTGTCATTGTCCCCATGTTCTCCGCCCCAGACCCTTCCCTTCCACAGATCTCCTGATGTCCCTGTTCTCTACTGTTGTTGTACTTCCCTCTCTCTGCCCCTTCTTGACACATGGTTCTCCCGCTCCCTTTATTATTTGTCCTTCGTTAGCTCTTACACGTGCCTCTACTGAGCATACAAGAAAACTTGTTTTTCTGCTGTGAAATATATATTGTTTTTGGTCCTGTAGAGCTTTTGTCCTGTGCTCCATCAATCGCTGTTCACTCCGTTTTTTACCAAAGAGAAAAACTTGCTACATTTATTTGCTTAAACTCAGTTCTGAGAACGCATTCGCAAACTTGGCCTCTACTATTATCTGCTGCGCATAATATCGTTTGATCTCGATAAGCAATCTAATCTGTGCCATTGCAGGACAGCGGCCGTGGTTTTGCATGTTGTACCCTGAACTAGTTGAAATCCTCTTGTGTTTTTATCTCTGCTTTTTTTCCTGTCTTTCCATCTGTTCTATTTCTTTTACTCCAACTCTCTGTTGTGTATTCTCTTTTTTTCTTCTTTTTTTCTCTGCACATCCCTTCTGTCCTGCTTGTAAAGCCATTGCTGGACGAGTAGTCGCTCTGCACCTTGCAGATCTATACGTGTATTTGCCAACGTGCATGAGCATGCTACTTCACGAAGTGATTCAGCCGGTTTTCCCCACAATCGGTGCAACAGGTGGCCTACCTGTAGTGCACTCTTTCGAGCTTGTTCTGCATTATTTTCCCTCCTTCCATGTGCTTTTTGAACAGGCCATATTCTTTTAAAGTTTAATTCATAGAGCAGCAGACTTTCATGGGCAATAAGAAAATTTCAAATATTCTGAAGTTGATTTAAAAAAAAATCCGTTTTCTGACCTTAGAGGCAGTATGATCCCGTAAGATTCCCTTGGTGCTTCGGTGAAGATTGAGCCAATGCCAGCGCTACATCTAATGAGGGAATTTTATATCATCAAATCACATAATGATCGCAGAAAACCCACATTATTTAAACAAACAGATTACGTTGATAAACATCTAAGGAATATCACCTGATTTATACAAGCCCCTAATAGTAGAGTTTGTGTCGAACCCTTGCCTTGATATACAACCCCCTTACATTTTAGCCCCTTACCTGGTGTGGCTTTATGCATTGTTTGGGGCGATTCCCATACAAAAGCAGGTGTTTGTTGCACATTTCTAGGCATAACCTTCGTTGGTCCAATCACACATGCTAGACTTCCTCCAAGTGGCAAATATTCATTATTTTACCTCCAAATTGATATTACGTTGAATAATAAGTTTGGCGTGCGTGTGTTTGCACGTGTGTACTGTGCACATGTGCACATGCCTGCGTGTGTGTGCATGCGCATTGTGTAGTCTACAACATGTCTGTGGACTGATTCCTTTCCCCAGGTGGGCTGACAATCTTGCCAATAAAAGGCTTATAAAGCCACATTGGTTGACTGATGTTGTGGTTAGCAATGTAGCAGCTGGCACTGCATTATGCAATTCTGTGTTTTTGGTCGGTTTTGTGTTCTTTCACACATTGAACCTGAGTCCCATTGACCATTTAATATTGACATTTATTCTGCCGGCTACAACTTAATGGTCTTATTAACTGGTAAAGAGTACCGAAACAGGGTGGAGGTATGCAGGCACCCCCTGTTGGTCAGGATCATTGCAACAAGTGCTATAGTGGCACATGGGTCGATGGTGACCATTCCAGTGAAGTGCTGTTAGTGGTGTATATATAGGGTGGGCCAAAAGTCACTGAAGGTTTTCTTTTTTTATAACTTTTTTATGCCTCCGTTGACGAAGTCGCCAGAGGCATTATGTTTTCAGGTTGTCCGTCCGTCCGTCCGTCCGTGATCGGTTTTCGTTTCCGCGATAACTTGAGAACGGCTGAAGGGATCTCAGTCAAACTTGGTGCAGGTATGTATAATGAGGTAAAGATGAATTTTTTAGATTTTGGGGTCACGAGGTCAAAGGCCAAAGGTGAGAGGTCATGGTAGGTAAAAATCCTGTTACCGCAATAACTTGTGAACCAGTAATAGGATTCTGACTAAATTTGGTACACTGATGTAGAATGTTTTAAAGATGAACTGATTAGATTTTGGGGTCAAGAGGTCAAAGGCCAAAGTCAGTAATATGTCTATAACTTGAGAACGGCTGAAGGGATTTAAATTAAAACTTGGTCCAGGTATGTATAATGATGTAAAGATTAACTCGTTAGACTTTGGGGTCAAAGTCAAAGTCTGTAATAAGTCTATAACTTGAGAACAGCTGAAGGGATTTAAATTAAAACTTGATACAGGTATGTATAATGATGTAAGCATGAACCGATTAAATTTTGGTCAAGACGTCAAAGGTCAGAGGTCATGTCAGGTAAAAATATGATAACTTGAGAACAGCTGTATGGATTTTAAGCAAACTTGGTCAAGTATTATAATGATGTAATAATTTAGGCGGAGGTATATTGGTCATGACGTCGAAGAGTGTCATTCTAGTTTTTTATTTCATTCCAGATTAATTGTGAAAAATAATGTCCTGCAAATGGCTCCCATTGACTTCTTCGCAAAGTTTTGCTCTTTCCAAAACCCGATCCATTACAGAGGACAAAGCTCCTTGATCAATCGCTACAATTTCCTCGGAAAAATCAGGATCGTCCCTTATGTGATGCTGCAATTTGGTTGCAAATGTTAGTCGATTTGCTGGATCTTGAGGTGACATTTCGTGCACCATTTGATTCTTGTAAGGAAACAGCAACAAATCTTTCTTCATTATGCTTGCAGATCTATACATGTATTTGCCTTCACAATGATGATCTTGACATTCCGAGCTGAGTTGCACGTTTACGAGTTGATGTTTCTGAGTTTTCATGAACACTCTCCCTAACACGGTCAATGTTTTCTGGAGAACGACTTGTTTTTGGTCTTCCACTGCAGGCTGAGTCATGAACAGACCCCTTTGACAAAAAACGAGCAATCGAGTTCCGAATCATGTTTTCTGATGGTTGTTCTCGAACATTAAACTGATTGCGAAATTTTCTGATGGTTGGAATTATTGATTTCCCAATGGAGTAATACAATTCAACAATTTTCACGCGCTGGCCATTGGTAAATTTCTTCATAATGTATCTCCCTGGTCTTCTTTATCTGTTAAAAAAAATAAAAAAAATTAATCCCCCCAAAAAAAAGCTATAAAAAAAGCAAACCTTCAGTGACTTTTGGCCCACCCTGTATAAAGGCTTGTTACTTCACTCTATTGTAGCATTGCAGCGTATCATTTTATACATATATTATGGGGCGGCCATTTTTTTCCATCCAATCTCTACATAGAAAGTACTACAGTACTCCATGATATAAAGGGTTATTCACAAAGAAGTATGCACTTTCAAAAATTTATTTTACAAGTACCGTTGAACATATGGCAATGTGCTTTATATGGACTGAAAGGAGACATTTAATAGTTATTTTCACACCTTATATGCTCTCGAAATGACTCCCACATGTGACACGGCACATGTCGAGTTGATAATCCAGTTCTTTCCAAACTTGAAACGGGTGCAAAACATTAACTTTTGGTGAAGTGCGTTCATGTTTGATGACAACATGTGGATTTTGAGAGCCCCATGTACACATCCGTGTATGGGGCTTTCAAAATGTGGCGGATGTGGATCGATCCCAGATCCGAATCCCGGATCCCTCCCAGATCCCGGATGTGGCGGATCCATCCCGGATGTGGCGGTTGACCTTACCACTCAAGTGGAAAGTTGCTTCATCTGAGAAAATTAACCTTTCTGCAAACCCCTCATCCTCCAGTCTCTCTTGCATTTCACAGCATAAATCGTAACGAATGACTTGTCACTAGCCTTCAGAGCTTGCTGTAACTCCAACTTGTAAGGTTTAATGATTAGGCGCTTCCGCAGTACAGACAAAAATGTCGTCTGTGGAATCTGCAGCTCACAACTTGCCCTTAACACACACTCATCTGTTACTTAACACACACCTTAACACACAACTTAACACACACACACTCACACACACTGTTGCACACACTCATCACTGAATTTGTTTTGGCGAATTCCAGGACGCAGAAAGCTTTCTCCTGTTTGCTTGCCATCATTTTGAACATAACATCCCTAACAACAATCTCCTGGAACGAAAAAAAAAAAAACAGATTAAAAGATAAGACAAAGATTACAAGAAAAAACAAAATATAAAAATAAAAAGAGATTAAAACAAAACTTTCACAGATTTCATTGGCATCCGTTAGTTTTTGTAAAATAAAATTTTGAAAGTGTATACTTCTTTTTGAATAACCCTCTATATTTGTGTGTGAGTGTGTGTGTGTATACGTATATATATATATACATACATGAGACCATAAATAAAACTTTTTCCTCCATTAATTTCACCATTGAAGAGGAGAAAAATGGAGCCCTTCCCTTCCTGGATACACTCGTCGCAAGGGATCCCAAAGGAGCCTTAAAGGTAACGGTGTACAGAAAACCAACACACACTGATCGCTACCTTGATTTCAATTCTTGCCATCCAATGGAACACAAAAGATCGGTGGTGCACACCCTCTCAAAAAGAGCACGTGATTTACCATCTACCTTTGAAGACAAGATGAGTGAGGTGGACCATCTTCAAAATGTGTTAAGGGCAAATGGTTATCCTGACAGCTTGCTACCCAACAGGAAAACGATAAGGGCTTCCCCACACAACAGGCTGAGACCGAGAGAACAACCAAAGGGTTTGTGTGTTCTCCCTTTTGTACCGGGGGTTTCACAGAGGGTCGGCAGAATTTTGAAATCGGCAGGAGTGAGGGTGAGTTTCCCACCGGTTTTCACCCTTCGCCAAGCCCTTATGAGGGTCAAGGACAAGCTTCCGAGGAAGGATAGGTCAGGGGTGGTATACGTCGTGCCCTGTGGTTGTGGAGCTGAGTATGTGGGTGAAACCGGGAGGACCTTAGGTCAACGTATTGCTGAACACCAAAAAGCATTTGAATGTAATTTTCCCAGCAGATCTGCTATTGCCAAACACGGCCTTAAGGAAAGCCACACACCTTTATGGGATAGGGTTAATATTTTGGGTTCCACACCCAACAGAAACAGAAGACGTGTTTTGGAGGCTTGGCACACAGAAGAAACTGTTACCTCGATCACACAAGAGGTAGTTGACTTACCAGTAGCGTTTGACCCACTCTTGTGTAAACGAAGCAGGCATTCCATACTTTGAACAACGAGTCCACATAATATGTCACACAAGGTTTTTATTTGGACAATTTGCCCCCTCCCCCTCCCCCCCTCCCCCCCCTCTCCCAAACCCTCCCCGTCCGCTTCCACCCCCCTCTGGTTCCCTCCCCCCCCATTCTACCCCCCCCTATAATCCCCCTCCATCCCGCATTCCCCTTTACCGCATAGGGCCACATGTGATGATCTTGATATTATGGCAATTTTATTTTATCTTAAAAAAAATTTTTGGCTTTAATATATTTACAGTTTTAATTTAATTTACAATTTAATTGTTTACAGGTTTAACTTTTAATTAAATGTAATTATTGTTCCTGATTTTCTAAACACTTGAGTTATAATCCAGCATTGCTTACAGGATTCTTTTAAGCCGTTAATATGCGGTTGATTTTTGAATTTGGTCAATAACGTCTCCATTCACGAGAGCGGTGTGATACGGTTTCATTGGCTGTCCAGCTTTGCCCACCCCACTTTGCATATACCCCGCGCACTTTGCATATAAGGGGATGTTGAGATGATTTTATCACTCTTGAGGAAGATTAACGGAGGCGTGTGGCTTCACATGTTGTTAATCGAAACGTTGAGTCATTGTTTGTTCAATTAAAGGTTGGAGATCTTACCATGGAGTCATTTGGATTTACTCCCAACCGCAAATCTTTGCATATATATATATATATATATATATATATATATATATATATATATATACAGTGAAACCTTGACTTACGAGTTTAATTCGTTCTGTGACCGAGCTCGTAACTCAATTTGCTCGTTTCTCAAATTAAATTTCCCCATTAAAATGCATTGAAATGCTATTAATCCGTTCCAGCCCGCCAAAAACCACACCAATTTTTTTTTAAATATACAGTATATATAAAAATATCTCGCGCTTTATATTTCACCTGTATGCAGCATACAAGTTGGCAGGATGGCCTGGACTGGAGGTACGCACACTTGACTCTAAACTGTCCAGCCTGGGTTTGAATCCCGACCCAGCTATAACCTGTCATGTCGGTGTTTCACAGGTAGGGTGATTCATCAATGTGTGTACCGCTAAACTGGGCGCCCCGTTTGCGTCCCATTAGTTGTTGGATGTTAAGGATCTGTGTAGTGTTCTGGGCCCTGTGCTATTTTTGGTCTTCATCAATGACCTCATCGAAATGACCTCATCAATGACCCATCGAAAACCTTGATATTTTCTACCCCCGGTAATTCACCCCAGAGTCCTTGCAGTGTTCATATGTTTTATTCTTCTCCCACCTCCCCCCAAGTCTTCCCGATGTCCCTGCTCTCAAATGTTGTGTTTGTGT
This sequence comes from Myxine glutinosa, assembly GCF_964187855.1. NCBI lineage: Eukaryota > Metazoa > Chordata > Myxini > Myxiniformes > Myxinidae > Myxine > Myxine glutinosa. Next base: position 143,208,709 of record NC_136268.1, on the reverse strand, counting down.
CCTTCCCCCTCTCTCCCCATATTGTCTGCCGCTCCCCTTGTTTTTTGTGTTTTGTGTGTCGGTTTGTCTTTTTGTGTGATTAATGTTAGCTCTTTCACGAGCCTCGATCTTGTATACAAAAAAAAAAAAAAAAAAAAATCACCGTGTCTTCCACAAAGAGAAGGCGAGCTATCGCCGGCACTCTGAACAAGTTGTGGCCTGGCATGCTCTTCTCCTCTGCCGTTATATACGTCCTCCTCGGCATCTTTTTCCAGAAGAGCCCTGTCTCGTCACAGTTGAAGATTTGCTGGGGGATGTATCGTTCGGCTTCTATCAGTTCGGCAAAAGTTATAATAAAATCTTCAGCTGCCTTCACATCCGCCTCACCAAGTCGACAACACGCACACCTCGCTCATGTTTTTCGACGATTGCGTGTTTTATATCCAAGCACATCATCCTCTTCTTCTTCTCAGTACTGCCCTTGGCACTCAATTTCTTAGGACCCATGGTTAAAACTAATAAATTTTCCAAAATAACCAAAATGCGAAAACAAAGCAGCAGCGATATACGGCAGAGATGCTTGCACGGCAAGATAACCACGTGACCGGAACCCACCTGGTGGCGGGTGGCGTAAGCTCGTAACTCAGATCTCGGCTCGCATCTCAAAGCAATAAACCGCCCGAGCGACGCCTCGTATCTCGGAAAACTCGTAAGTTGGTGCACTCGTAAGTCAAGGTTTCACTGTATCTATCTATAATTCCAGTAATCTCTGTGTGTATGTTTGTATGTTTGTATGTTTGTATGTATGTATGTATGTATGTTTGTCTGTGACCGCTGTTTCTCGACAACTACCGGTCCGATATACTTGAAACTTGCCAGGTATATTGCTGGGGACCCGAGGATGTGCCTTTTCAAGGTTTCATATTAATCGGACAAGTAGTTACCGAGCTATGGCGATTTATTTACCAAACTCCGCAAGCCGTTCGCTTTGGACCAAACCATTGCATGTAAATAGAGGGGGGGGGATTGTCACCGTACTCGCAAGCCGTTCGCTTTGGACCAAACCATTTCATGTAAATAGAGGGGGGGGATTGTCACCGTACTCGCAAGCCGTTCGCTTTGGCTTTGCGAATGGACCAAACCATTTCATGTAAATAGAGGGGGGGGGGATATAATTTTAGATATATATATAGTACGGGCATGCCCTAGTATATATAATTTAAGAAACAGGAGGTAAATTCCTGCGTGGGGCTAGTGTGAAAAAATCCTGACAACCCGGGACTCGAACCCACAAACTTACGCGGTGACAACCCACTGAGCTATATATATACACAGTCTAAAGAAAGTCTATACCCCCTTTCAAAATTTACACCTTTTGTTGCCTTATAGTCTGGAATTAAATGGCATTAAATCTAACTTTTTCCACCTTTATTTACACATCGTAACCCACAATTTCTAAGTGAAAAACAAATTATACAAATGTCACAAAATTAATTAAAAATACAAAACTAGAATATCTTGGTTGGACAAGTGTCCACCCTCCTTATAATAGCAATTGCAATGTAGCTCAGGTGTAACCAATCACCTTCACATCACGCACCAAGTTAATTGGCCGCCACCTGTGTTAAATTATAGTATTGTAGTGTTTCTGATTATTTCAGAATCAAATCAGCTGTTCTTGTAGGTTTCTTCTGCTGGGTAGTGCATTTCACAGCAAAGACTCAATCATGAGCACCAAGGAGCTTTCAGGGATCTCTGGGATAAAGTTGTGGAAAGGCACAGATCAGGGAATAGGTATAAAAATATTTCAAAGTCCTTCAATATCCCTTGGAGCACAGTCAAGACAATCATTAAGAAGTGTAAGGCGTATGGTACCACAAAGACCCTGCCTAGACCTCCAAACTGGATGCAAGGAGAAGACTGATCAGAGAAGTCACCAAGAGGCCAATGGCAACTTTGAAAGAGCAACAGGCCTCTATAGCAAAAACGTATTTCCATACCAACCCACCAGGCACCTATCCCTCTCCACATCGTTTCTTCAGTTCTGACCCTCGCCCTCCCCTCCCTCTCTATATTCACCATAGCTTTGCTTTCAGCAATTCCCCACAGCATTTCATTCTGGTTTCCCATTCGATGATCCATAGATCAGTAGTTTCAGTTTCACGTTTCAATATCAGTTTCACTTTGAGATATCAGTTTATATTCATCATCGCAACTTATGATGCGACGCGAATAGTGCACAGAAAAGGTCATCAAACCCGGTTTTGGGAGGAAATTTTTTCGAATTTATCTAAGGGGACTAAAGTTTTTTTTAGGGTCATAAAGGGGTCTAAAGTGTTTAAAGAATCGATGATCTTAACAGGGCCAAATGTGGTCTAAAGTTGTCTAAGGACGAAAGAGCAAAAGGGGTCAAAAGTGTCCAAATGGCCTTAAATTGGCCAAAGTGTCTTAAAAAGTCAATAGGTCTGAAAAGTGTCAAACGGTGTATATGTCTTAAAAGGGTCGAAATGGGCATGACAGGGTCTAAAGGGTGTAAAGGTCTAATGGGTGTAAAAGGTCTATGGAGTTTAAAGGGGGAGTAAAGGGTCAAAATGGGTCTAAAGGGTGTGAAGGGTCTAAGGAGTGTAAGGGGTCTAAAGGTGTGTAAATGGTCAAAGGGGACTAAGGGGTGTAAAGGGTCCAAAAGGATCTAAGTGGTGTAAAGGGTCTAAGGAGTGTTAGGGGTCTAAAGGGGATGTAAACGGTCGAAGGGGTCTAAAGGGGATGTAAATGGCCCGGGACAGAAAGAGACAAGATGGGGGTCGCTTCGCCTTTTTGCTCCTGTGCTCGAATGTTCTCCATGACGTCACCCGCACTCCAATCACCAAGCACCGTCGCATCAGTCTACGGCCATGACCAATCCTTCCTCTCGGGGTGGGGCCTCATGGCCTTTCTTGATGCCCATCGAGAATATTCGAGCTTGGCGGTGTAAGTCGAATGATTGGATCCGGTCGGCGATTGCGTTATTTAATTGTAGGCGCTGATCACATGGCTGGTGGTGTAAGTGCTTCATAAGAACGAAGGGAAAAATACAGAGGTGACGACACACAGGGAATTTACCCTTATACCCTAACTCATTAGCATAGCTCCACCCCTCGCCATGGAGACACATAACGCTTACGCGGACATCCGAGACTGACTGACTACATGAAGGTTTCTCTTCGGGACATTCGGAGCACACTACCTTATACCATCCTACCTTGACTAAGGTATTTCATTACCTACCCCCTACAAACGTAACAATATATATTCAGGCAGTCCCCGGGTTACGAATGCCCGACTTACGGACACCCGTACTTACATACCGACCTCCGTTAAGCCTATTATTTAAAAAATTGAGTTTTTATTATTATTATTATTATTATATTTTTTTTTTGGAATACAGATCGAGGCTCTCGAAAGAGCTAACATTAATCACACAAAAAGTCAAACTGACACATAAAAAACAAAATAAGGGGAGTGGTAGACAAGATGGGGAGAGGGGGGGAAGGACACAAACACAACATTTGAGAGCAGGGACATCAAGAGAAATGTGGGAGGGAGAGGGCTTGGGGGGGAGATGGGATGGTGATGCATCGAAGAAAAGGAAAACGATCACGATTGAAATGAAAGTGGAAATAATAAAGCGATTGGAGAGAGGTGAAACGTCAACAAACTTTGCATCTTTTCTTTTCTATCTAAACAGTTTAAGAAATGTTTATTTAATGTTGTTTATACCTATAGATGTTTTAGGTAAAATATATACTATATACTAAGACAAACATTTGACTAATTGACGCTAGATGTGAACCGTACGTAACTGTTCCGACTTGCATACAAATTCCACTTACAGACAGACTTAAAAACGGAGCTCGTTCGTAACCCGGGGACTGCCTGTATATATATATACAGACTTGGCATTTAATATGGAATATATTTATTTTTCTTGACTTGGGTTTACTTTCTGAACTCAGTATATCAATCTGGTGAGTTTCTTTTACGCTTCGGTGATGTCTTTGTTGAAAGAACCATGTCACTGATTGTCTTTCGCAGCAAGAAGTCAATAACAGGATTATATCACAGGTGGCGTGACAAAATGTAAGGACAGGTACATTTGACGATTGGCTTCACAATCGGGTATATAAGGGTTGTTGTGTTCTGTATTCGTGGAAAACAATTGCTGCACGTCTACAAAAGTTATTGCCGCTTCCTCTGGAGATGGTCCGTCAACTTGACAATGCTGTTTGTCATGGAGTGGTGGCTTTACGAAATTCTGGCATGAAACAGCGTTCTATTGCTCGGCAGTATGGCATCACTCAAGGTCAGGTGTCAAAGATCCTGAAACGAAATGCTCAGAGGGGTGTCCCTACTCCAATACCGAGGCCAGGACGTCCACGCAGAACCACAAGGAGAGATGATCGCCAGCTGCACCGGTTAGTCTGCAATGGCCATACCAAGTCAGCTAATCGCCTTAGGGCTGAGTGGCAGCAACTGACAAATGTGCCTGTATCCAGAAGGCTAGTCAACCAACGACTGGTTCAAGCAGGCTATCGTGCCAGGCGTCCCCTGAGAAAGCCACGCCTGACCAGACAACACAGCCAGCACCGATTGCAGTGGGCCAGACAGCACCGTCAATGGCAGCCAGGACACTGGGATCACGTGACCTTCAGTGACGAGTCTAGATTTCTGGTCTATCGTCAAGATGGCCACGTCCGAGTGCGCAGACAAGTGCATGAAGCCCACAACGAAGATTGTATAGTGCCAAGAGTCCAAGCTGGAGGTGGTGGGGTGACCGTTTGGGCTGCTTTTCATGCAGGGGACAAAACTGCCCTGGTTGTTCTGAATGGAAACCTGAACCAGTTCAAGTACAGGGTCATTCTGGAAGAAACATTGCTTCCATTTGCTCGTGCAGCCTTTCGAGGAAACATTGTCTTCCAAGATGACAATGCACGGCCTCATCGTGCTCGCATGATCCAACACTTTCTTGCTGACCGTGGTGTAGAGCATATGGAGTGGCCTGCCATGTCCCCGGATATGAATCCGATAGAGAACTCGTGGGCAGAATTAACGCGTCAAATCGACAACTTGGACCAGCAGCCGACCTCTGTGCCTGAATTGCAGCAGACTATTCTCACTTCATGGCAATCGATTCCTGTCCAAACCTTGGCAAATCTCGTGAACAGCATGCCTCGACGTGTACGTGCTCTCCTGAATGCTCGTGGGGGTTACACGAAGTTCTGAACTGTAATTTTACTGTCCGTAATCCCAGTCGTAATTTAGCTTTTGTTTTTGTTGAATTTTTTTTTGGCTAATGTGCAAAATAAAGAGATACTTCTGGAAAACGTACAGAAGTTTAACACAGTACTGTCCGTGAATTGAGTTCGATATCAGTTTACATCACTTTCAAGGATTAATTTATTTGCTTTGAAATGTCAAATGTGGTTTTTGTTTCTTTTAAAGGTCACATTAACAAAATCTAGAATAACTTCAACATAATTCCAATGAACTTTTGGTTCTAAGTCATCTTGAAAAGTAAGTTCACCCCCACAAAAAAGATATTCCATATTAAATGCCAAGTCTGTATATAAAACACAGTTTGTGTGTGTGTGTGTGTGTGTGTGTGTGTGTGTGTGTGTAATGTTACCGATAGACTCCTACACGGAGAGGCTCACGTACTTGATATTTGGCACAGACATGGCCATTGAGCCTGGGAAGAACATGGCTGACCTAAAAATTTATTTCATAATATTTTTTTTACCATATTTTTACCTCAGCGCATTTCAGCGAGGAATATTATGACCGGAATCTGACCGGTGGCAGAGCAGCGCGCTGATTCGCTCAGAGCGATCATGTGATGTTCCTTGCCGCCATTAACTCAGTTACCCGTTCGCACGTATTTCAGAGCGAAAAGCGATTGCGTTTTTTCACATTTCAGCGAGGAACATTGCCATTCACACCACATAGGTTTTTTTTTCTTTCGTCTTTAGATCCATATTTTTTTTCAGCGAATCTGAATCGGTGGCAGAGCAGCGTGCTGATTCGCTCATTCGCGCTCATTGATGACGGTCACGATCACGTGATAACGTGATCACGAATGATGTTCGTGACGCGATCACGTGATGTTCCTTGCCGCCAGCAAGTAGCATAGATTTTATTTTAGCATTTAGCATGATTTAGCATGATTTAGCATAGATAGTAGCATGTTTCACATAGATTTTTTTTCAGCGAGGAATATTATACACGGATTCTGACCGGTGGCAGAGCAGCGCGCTGATTCGCTCAGAGCGATCACTTGATGTTCCGAATAAGCACAATCAATTGAGTGTGCATGAGTCTGCGATAAGTGTTTAAAGTAAAGTAAAAAAAAAAAAAAAAAAAAATGTTAACGTGCCGTTGTTAGCCTATTCATGTATAGTTTGTGTTGTATTTAGCTGTGGCTGAGCTAAGATGTAGCTGAACTTCAGAGTCGTTGACTCTGGTATCCTTTGACCTCTTAATCACCTTGCTCCATTGGGACAAATCCAAGTAATAAGCGCATCCGCAGGTAAATCCACCGGAGCGAGGTGAAACACCTCTCAGGTTGAAATAATGTGAGTTATTCCATCCCCGCCGCCAGTTGGCTTCACTTTTCACGGAGTATGAGTGTTCTATATATTTTCAATTCAGTGCGCCCGACTCGCTCACGTACTTGATTTGTAGCATAGTCATGGCCATTGGGCCTTCACGGTGTAATTTGTGCGAGGCTTTTGTCCGAGTGAGCTTGAGTCGTGAGGGCGAATGTACGGGTTGGGAATGTACGGGTCTCCCTTCCCCCACCCGGCAACGCCGGTACTGGAGGGCGTCACAGGATCGGTGAGTCTCCAAAATCCACTTCGTGCTGTTGTGAAGATTCAGGACGATGTCGCGATTGTTGTGCTGCTCTCCGACCATGAGAACTGCAACGTCATTGTTGACTGGCCCTCCCCTTCCCTCCCCCTTCTCCCCTCCCCCTCCCTTTTCCCCCTCCCCCTCCCTTTTCCCCCTCCCCCTCCCTTTTCCCCCTCCCTTTTCCCCCTCCCCCTCCCTTTTCCCCCTCCCTTTACCCCCTCCCTTTTCCCCCTCCCCCTTCCCCTCCCCCTTCCCCTCCCCCCTACCCCTTCCCCCTACCCCTTCCCCCTCCCTTCAATTCCATTAGTACAGTACAGTATATCTATACAGTATATAGATATATATTGTCACGCGAATGCCCTCGGTTAATACTGTGGGCTTACAGATGGCCAAACAAACTTTAATGGAGGCGACGATCAATTACGGATTTTGACTATGCAAGCACAGGAGGAAGAAGGAATAGGAAGAAGCGGCGAGCTCTTACCTGTAGCGAACTCACTGGCAGCTCCGTTCCTGTAGGGAATGAACTCAAAACGAACACGGGGGTAAAATGTACAAAAATAATCGATTTATTATGCGGAATCCGAGAACAACGAAACGCGCCGAAAAATAACTATGGTTCCTAAACCGGGATCCTGCACACCTCACTTCAACAACAGCACAGGGGAATGAATTAAATTAAGAAACCGTTGTGTGCGCGTTGGTGGGTGCGAGCTTATCTGTCTGGCGGTGTAGCGTCGTCAGGAATCGTCCAGCTCCGATGTTGGCGCGAAGCAGGCCTCCGTCCGCTAGGCCCCGAGCCACCCGCTCAGCGGCACACCTTGCTCGCCCGCTCGTCGGTCGCACGCGAGGTCCCATTTGCTCGTAGCACCAAGCCTCGCTCCATGCACCAAGAGCACCAAGCCCAAGCATCAAGAGCCCGCGAGGAACCCAGGGAAGACCCAGAAAGCCCGCAAGCGAGTCGTTTTGCCACCCGCGGTGTGACGTCAGTTCTCTTCCTCCACCAACCAGTCCCTCACTTCTTCGTGGTCTTTCCAGCCTTCTGACGTCACCGGCCCTTGCCCTCTAATCAGCGACCTGCTTTTAAGTAGTGGTTTTGCGCCTTCCGCACTGATTGGCCGAGTGTTCGCGCCTTCCGCACTGATTGGCCGAGGTGTCAACGGTTGGTGGCCAATCAGTGTGCCGCTTCCTTCCACCTTCCTTTCACCAATCAGTGGCCAGCTTCTCACCCCAGCCAATCACACGTTCCCTGGGTGTGGCTCCAGCCTGCCTTGCACGATGTTTGTTGCTATGCCATCTGGTGATGTGGCTGGCTGCGGCCCTATCGGCGGTGCCCCAATCTGGCTTCCTGCCTGTTCTTCCTGTAAGTCTTATTGTGGCGGAGGGGAATTAATTAATGTGTGCACTAATGGATCTATCTAATGTATATGAGTGCGTTGCCATAAGGGACACTGGGTTGCTCACAGAGGGACCGACACAAGAGGGAATTTTACCCATAATCCCTGTACTAATTAGCATGGCCCGCCTCCTCCGGGCGGGGACACAGATACAACTTATTCCGACATTCGGGCTACACACAGAACTTATTACAAGTAGATTCCCTATCACGACATTCGAGCATCTACCTATGCAGATCTACCTGGCTCTAGATATTCCTCTACCCACCGACATAACAATATATATATATATATATGTATATATAAAGATCGTTAATTTGACATTTTGCTAAACAACCATTATAATGCATGGCAGTTTCAATTTGTGCAATTTATTTTTGAGAATGCGTGTATACCTGTCTACTTTCTGGTAATGTGTGATGAAATATGCGATTGGTGTTGAGTGGGAGGGGTTGGAAGGGATAGTTTATGGGAAATATGATCTTGTGCTCCTGGTTATCCATCTGATGACACAGCACATTGCGCGATTGTAAACAGCCGTTAATTACTAACCCTATCAGATTGAAAAAAACCCAGATTCGTGAATGACCACAGGCCGTTAACCACAATGTAATAGGGAAGCCTTATTCGTGTTTGCTTTGCCTATTTCCCTGAGAGATTCGGATATTTAGAGTTTATCATAACCTTGTTATTCTAAATCCTTGGCTATTCATTGGAATCAATGCAACCAACATAGCACTGGAATTTTGTGTTCCACTTTGGATCGTTCCTGCATTGGAATAGTAGGTTAAAAAACGTTTTTTTGGAGAATTTAGTCTAGTCTTCTATAATGTTTCTGAAACAAAGGATTGTACTATGATGGATGTTACATGACAACATTTCTAACTAATCTTCATCCTACATAAGATGCATGGGGCGTTCAAATTTTCTCGGAACAAGGTGCTCACAAAGCTCGAGGATATGTCGACGTTTCTTATTTTTCAATGTATAATTGTATATAATCAGTGATTACGTTTTTTCCCCTTACTAATCATATGTACTTTTGCATCGACTAATAGAAATAACCTTGTTGCTTCAAGGAATATTGTGAGTATCTCATTCTGAGGACATTTTAAATGTTAATCTTATTTATGATTGGCTGCTCTTAATTTTACGGGGATTCACTGTTATAAGTTTGTGGGTATTTGGTCTTTTATCAACAGTGGAACTTTGCATCGAACTTCAACAGGTACACTTGCTTTTTGAATCTTGTAAGGAAAAAAGAATCACGTGACTTGTACGATAAGTGTACTTTGATGTTGTGGCTTTGTGGGTATGTATCATCTTGATTAACTTTTGTTATAATTTTTGGATGTATATTTTCTTTAAAATACATCAGCCGAGAAATGAGTGCCACATACCAAACCAGAACCGCATTTGGTAGAGTGCATACCTATGCCAGGCTAAAGAGGTTACGTTTTTTACCCTACTGATAGGCCGGATCTGAATCCGCACCTGAACCAAAATCTAATCGCTTGTTAATGTCGCCTACCCAACTCATCCACCTAGTTTTATCATAATATTTCAAACGTTTTTGAAATATCATGCTATATATCGTTTTTGCCCTATCTCTCAATGGAGAAGAATCACTTTTAAAATTCTAGTATCCTGATCTGGATCTTCACCAAAATCGAATAATTTCATCCTTGTTACATACCCAAACTCTTCACCAAATTTCGTCTGAATTCATCCTCAACTTTTTGAAATATCCTGTTCAAAAACAGACACGGGTGAAAACATAGCTTCGCCCACCTTTGGTGGCGATGCTACGACTACGAGACTCTTGAATATGTTTGTTTGACTTGTAGTGCTGCAATTGAGAATTTTTCGCCTATTTAAATATGTGAATTGAATAATTTCTAATTAATATGATATGTGAATTGAATAATATGATATGTGAAAAATATGTGTATAATTTCAATATAATCTATATCTAATTAAACATAATCTATATCTAATTTATAATTTCATCTATATCTGACTAAACGTAATCTATATCTAATTTCTAATTTAATCTCTATCTGATTAATTGTAATCTATATCTAATTTTGAGAGTTAATCTATATCTAATTAAATGTAATCTATATCTAATCTATAATTTAATCTATATCTGATTAAATGTAATCTATATCTAATTTCTAATTTAATCTATATCTAATTAAACATAATCTATGCCTAATTTCTAATTTAAATATATATCTGACTCAACGTAATCTATATCTAATTTCTAATTTAATCTATATCTAATTAAACATAATCTATATCTAATTTCTAATTTAATATATATCTGATTAAATGTAATCTATATCTAATTTCTAATTTAATCTACATCTGATTAAATGTAATCTATATCTAATTTCTAATTTAATCTATATCTGATTAAATGTAATCTATATCTAATTTCTAATTTAATCTATATCTAATTAAACGTAATCTATGCCTAATTTCTAATTTAATCTATATCTGACTCAACGTAATCTAAATCTAATTTCTAATTTAATCTATATCTGATTAAATGTAATCTATATCTAATTTCTAATTTAATCTATATCTGATTAATTGTAATCTATATCTAATTTCTAATTTTATCTATATCTAATTAAATGTAATCTATGCCTAATTTCTAATTTAATCTATATCTGACTCAACGTAATCTATATCTAATTTCTAATGTAATCTATATCTAATTTCTAATTTAATCTATATCTAATTAAACATAATCTATATCTAATTTCTGATTTAATATATATCTAATTAAACATAATCTATGCCTAATTTCTAATTTAATATATATCTGATTCAACGTAATCTATATCTAATTTCTAATTTAATCTATATCTGATTAAATGTAATCTATATCTAATTTCTAATTTAATCTATATCTAATTAAACATAATCTATATCTAATTTCTAATTTAATCTATATCTAATTAAACATAATCTATGCATAATTTCTAATTTAATCTATATCTGACTCAACGTAATCTATATCCAATTTCTAATTTAATCTATATCTGATTAAATGTAATCTATATCTAATTTCTAATTTAATCTATATCTGACTAAATGTAATCTATATCTAATTTCTAATTTAATCTATATCTAATTAAACGTAATCTATGCCTAATTTCTAATTTAATCTATATCTAAGTCTGACTCAACGTAATCTATATCTAATTTCTAATTTAATCTATATTTGATTAAATGTAATCTATATCTAATTTCTAATTTAATCTATATCTAATTAAACATAATCTATATCTAATTTCTGATTTAATTTATATCTAAATAAATGTAATTTATTCCTAATTTCTAATTTAAAATATATCGAATTAAATGTAGTCTGTATCTAATTAAACTCAGTCTCTATCTAAATAAACATCATCTATATCTGATTTCTAATTTAATCTTTAGCTAATTAAAGTACTGTAAACTATATCTAATTTCAATTTAATCTATATCTGACTAAACAGCCTGGTGTTGGCTTAGCGGTTAGGGTGCCGGCTTGGGATCCTAGGATCCTGGGTTCGAATCCCGGTCGATCGCTGAATTAACGCCAGGGGGGTTGACTCAGCCGGTCATCCTTCCAAGGTCGGCAAATTGAGTACCATTTCACTGGTAATTCCCTGTGTGTCGCAAGAGGCGACTAACAGGGTTGGCAGCAGGAAGGGCATCCGGCCATAAAACATTGCTTCAAAAAGGGGACGACGGTGCCCGGAAAAGGCCGACCCCTGCTCTGTGGGGAAAAAATGGCCTCTAAAGGTGGTCTCTCTGTCTTTCTATGTATAATTAAACGTAATTTATATCTTATTAAACGTAGTCTATATCAAATTAAATGCAATCTATATCTGATTTCTAATTTAATCTATCTATATATATAAAACCTGGAGCCTGGTGTTGGGCTAGCGGCTAGGGTGCCAGCTTAGGATCCAAGGATCCTGGGTTCGAATCCCGGTCGATTGCTGAATTAACGCCAGGGGGGTTGACTCAGCCTGTCATCCTTCCGAGGTCGGCTAATTGAGTACCAGTTCACTGGTAATTCCCTGCTTGTCGTAAAAAGGCGACAAAAAGGGTTGGTGTCAGGAAGGGCATCCGGCCGTAAAACATTGCTTCAAAAAGGGGACCAAAAAAACAACAACAACCACGGTCCCCGAAAAAAGCCAACCCCCGCTTCGCGGGGAAAAATGGCCTCTAAAGGTGTTTTTTATATATATTGTTACAGACGCGGTTGTGGATGTTGGTTCACCGAGCGGTTCGGTTGGTATGACCGCGCCTGCACGTTTACCCGATTATACTCGAACGTTGCCGAGTCGCGCTACGCTGAATCAATGAAGGAAAAGGACACAACGGCTGGGACTAAAATGACACGACACCAAGGGTTCAGTTCTCAAGACCTCCGGAGGAGGTTATATTAGGGCGGAAGGTTAGATTACAGGAATGAGAGGGACAGCATAGAAAGACAGGCACTTAGACACACTTGTCTTATTCCCTGACAGACGACAGATAAACAGGACAAAAACTGACTCACACGGGGATTGATGGCAAGGAAAGGCAGAATCGATGGCTCCAGGTGCACCTGGGCTCAGGGCAGGATCGACCCGGTCCGGTCTAGAGATGCGGGGAGGTCGCAGCGCTCGGATGTGGTGATTGTCTTCTCAAGCTGGGGGCGCATCTGACGTCACATCCGGTAAGTCGCCGCGTATATCCGGCGGGGAGTGACACGCCCTCGGCTCGTTAGCTCCGCCCCAGATGGAATCGGCCCGTTGCTTCTCATTGGGTGCGTGCGGGGGGGTTACCGGCTCCGCCCTTGACGAGGGGCCGACAGGCAGCCCCTTCTTGGTAACCCCGTCGGCGCACATGGTCATGGCGGCTAACCGAGCCGGTGTGAGGACGCACACTCCCCCTGCGCCGCGCCGCGCCCCTCTGTTGTTGTAGTTGTTGTTGTTTGGGGAAGAAGATGGGAGGAGGTTTGGGAAGGTCCTAAACTCACTACTGGTGCCATATAATCACATTCTGGTGCAACGAAGAGTCAGAATTAATGGAAACGAGTCCTTAACTGACATAGACTAAGAATAACTAGCAAGATGTCCGAAAGTTGTCTACGTGAGATGCGGTGGACCTGGGCACGACATTTAATGGGGGAAAAAGGGGAAGGTCGGTTCTACAGAGTGTTGTTTACAGACAATGGGACTAGGGAATGGGGGATTGGGGATAGTTGGGGAGTATTGGGGAAATAGGGGAATATTTACAAGCGGATATGGAGGCCAAATGCCATATTCGCAACAATATATATATGTGTATATATAAAACAGTTTGTGTGTGTGTGTGTGTGTGTGTAATGTTACCGGTAGACTCCTAAACGGAGAGGCTCACGTACTTGATATTTGGCACAGACATGGCCATTGAGCCTGGGAAGAACATGGCCGACCTAAAAATTTATTTCATAACATTTTTTTTCCATATTTTTACCTCAGCGCATTTCAGCGAGGAATATTATGCACCGAATCTGACCGGTGGCAGAGCAGCGCGCTGATTCGCTCAGAGCGATCACGTGATGTTCCTTGCCGCCATTAACTCAGTGACGCGTTCGCACGTATTTCAGAGCGAAAAGCGATTGCGTTTTTTCACATTTCAGTGAGGAACATTGCCATTCACACCACATAGGTTTTTTTTTCTTTCATCTTTAGATCCATATTTTTTATCAGCGAATCTGAATCGGTGGCAGAGCAGCGCGCTGATTCGCTCATTCGCGCTCATTGATAATGATCACGATCACGTGATGATGTGATCACGAATGATGTTCGTGACGCGATCACGTGATGTTCCTTGCCGCCAGCAAGTAGCATAGATTTTATTTTAGCATGATTAGCATTTAGCATGATTTAGCATAGATAGTAGCATGTTTCACATAGATTTTTTTTCAGCGAGGAATATTATACACGGATTCTGACCGGTTGCAGAGCAGCACACTGATTCGCTCAGAGCGATCACGTGATGTTCCGAATAAGCACAATCAATTGAGTGTGCCGCATGAGTCTGCGATAAGTGTTTAAAGTAAAGTAAAAAAAAAAAAAAAAAAAAATGTTAACGTGCCGTTGTTAGCCTATTCATGTATAGTTTGTGTTGTATTTAGCTGTGGCTGAGCTAAGATGTAGCTGAACTTCAGAGTCGTTGACTCTGGTATCCTTTGACCTCTTAATCACCTTGCTCCATTGGGACAAATCCAAGTAATAAGCACATCGGCAGGTAAATCCACCGGAGTGAGGTGAAACACCTCTCAGGTTGAAATAATGTGAGTTATTCCATCCCCGCCGCCAGTTGGCTTCACTTTTCACGGAGTATGAGCGTTCTATATATTTTCAATTCAGTGCGCCCGACTCGCTCACGTACTTGATTTGTGGCATAGACATGGCCATTGGGCCTTCACGGTGTAATTTGTGCGAGGCTTTTGTCCGAGTGAGCTTGAGTCGAGAGGGCGAATGTACGGGTTGGGAATGTACGGGTCTCCCTTCCCCCACCCGGCAACGCCGGTACTGGAGGGCGTCACAGGATCGGTGAGTCTCCAAAATCCGCTTCGTGCTGTTGCGAAGATTCAGGACGATGTCGCGATTGTTGTGCTGCTCTCCGACCATGAGAACTGCAACGTCATTATTGACTGGCCCTCCCCCTTCCCCCTCCCCCCTGCCCCTTCCCCTCCCCTCTCCCCTCCCCCCCTCTCCTCCCCCTCCCCCCTCTCCTCCCCTCCCCACCTCCCCCTCCCCCTCCCCCCTCTTCTCCCTCACGTTTATACACGGAATGCCGGGTACTTCCCCCCCCCCCCCCCCCTCTTCTCCCCTCTAAGGGGAGTCAAAGTGGATCTAGGTTTGATCCCCCAAAATAGGTATTTGCTTTTTCTCTGAAACCACACACACTATTTCGATGAAACTTTACCACAACCTTCATCACCCGTGATGTACCGAAGTTTGTTCACGGCATTAAAAAAAATCTGCCCATTTAGGGGTCTACGGGGAGTCAAAGTGGGTCCAGGTTTGACCCCCAAAAATAGATATTTGCTTTCTTCTCTGAAACTACACACACTATTTCGAGGAAACTTCACCACAAGCTTCACCACCTGTGATGTACCAACGTTTGTTCACGGCATTAAAAAAATCTGCCCCTTTGGGGATCTATGGGGGGGTTGCCCCCAAAATAGGTATTTGCTTTCTTCTCAGAAACTACACATGCAATTCTGATGAAACTTGACCACAACCTTCATCATCCGTGATGTACCAAGGTTTGTTCAAAGCATTGGAAAAATTGGGGTACACGGTACACGGGGTGGGAGGGGGCTTTCCCCCCAAAATAGGTATTTTTTTTGTTTGTTTGTTTAAAGTCTTATGATTATTAGTATGATTCTACATGCTTCCCTGTCTTCTAGCAACCATTGAAATTGGTTTAAAATACCTTCAGTCAGTGCAGTATACTGTTTATTCTACCAGGTGAGCGCCAGGGGTATTTATTGCCCCAATGTTTTTCAGATATATTCATGTCACAAGCAAAGAAAATGACTGACTTTGCCGAACTTTGGACTCAAAATGCCTAGTAACCATGTGGTTACTTCTGTGAACTAACTATCTGTGAACAGGATATCTCAAAAATTTGTGGACAGATTTGGACGAAATTTGGTGGACAGATTGGGTGTGTGACAAGACCGAATCAATTAGACTTTGCTGAAGATCAGAATACGGATCTGGATACAAGAAGTTTTTAATTTTTTAAGTGATTCTTCACCATTGAGTGATGGGGCCGAAAACGATGTTATAGCACGATATTTCAAAAAGTTGTGGACGGATTCAGACAAAACTAGGTGGATGAGTTGGATGGGTGAGTTGGCTAAGCCGATTTGATTTTGGCTCAGGTCCGAATCCAGATGCAGCCTATCAGTGGGATACAAGCGTAAACTGTTCAGCCTGGCATAGGTATGCACTCTACCGACTGCTGTTCTAGTGTACACCTTTTTTCAATGATAGCATAGAGCTTTTACTTAAATAGTTCCAAGTAGAGTAACAGAATTTTGGGGATGATCCTTGCAAGTGAGCAAATGTGATGATGCCTACCAACACAGCATTACAATGTTATAATTTACTTATCACCCCTCCCTCCATCCTACTGCATCACAGAGCCAGCCTGTTCTAGAGTTGTCTCAACATGCACAACTCCTACCCAACACGCACGCACATCAAGCATCAGCTCTGCCCCTCTCAGGTTTGTACTCGATGATTACTCCTCACCTTATGCACTGAACCAAACACCTCACCACCTTGATTGTTGATCAATAGTGAAGAACCCGTTCTTACAGATGCGTTAATTCCCCCAGACATGGGGTATTGTAGAATGACCTGTGATAGTCTCAACCAAACTTTGCATGGCCTCCTTTTTCATCCAGAGGTAGATCGAGGGCGATGTTTGAATAAAGAAATTGACCCCAGATAAAACCAGATGATTGGCCTTCAGGCCGCAATCGGGTCCTCTGCTTATACACTGCCTGCGTTTTTTTTTTTCAGGGAGTGATCGAGTAATATGTGTTGTGAAGATCATATGTTGAGGGTTTATATAGTGGTTTGTAGTCAATAACACAAATGTAATTATTATAGTATTTATACGTGCACCTGTTATTACCCTCGCCTGAGGAGAGGGTATTGCATTTGAGTCCGTTTGTTTATCTGTTTGTCTGTCTGTTTGTTTGTCTGTTTGTCTGCACAGGATAAATATGATTTTCTCTGCAACCGTTGGTCTGATTGACAGGAAATTTCCACCATAGGT
This sequence comes from Myxine glutinosa, assembly GCF_964187855.1. NCBI lineage: Eukaryota > Metazoa > Chordata > Myxini > Myxiniformes > Myxinidae > Myxine > Myxine glutinosa. Next base: position 143,191,607 of record NC_136268.1, on the reverse strand, counting down.
GCAACTCCACCTGTATAATTTCTTAATGATAATTATGACGTCATAGGTCACGTGGTTCAGCCGCCATCTTTGAAAAACCGAAATTTTTTGCACCTCTATATCTCCGAAAGTGCTGAATAGAAATAATTGAGATATGGCTCATTGTAAAGAACTCTACATGGGGAATAAAATATGTTAATGATGATGTCATAGGTGCTTCCATTATGACGTCATAATTCGGCAAGTACAAAACTTCATCCGATCAAGATGAAATTTATTGAGCGTCATCTGAGGATAAATTGGTGCAGAAAAAAAATAATGATGTCATCGGTCACGTGGTTCGGCCGCCATATTTGTTTTAACACAAACGCCTTTAAAACCACTGAAAACACATCCTGGCGAGGGTTTGCAATCTCTGATTGCTCTTTTTCTTGTTTAAAAGATTGCTTTTCACAGGTTTATTACAACACCTCCATGTCTGGCCTCAAGTGAGGATGTTGCTTATACTCTGCCTGGGGTTTTCTTGGGAGTGATCGAGTAAAATGTTTTGTGATTGTCATGCATGAAATATTTAAATACATATTTCACTGAATTTCCGCAGGCAACGCCAGGTACTTCAGCTAGTATTTATTTAAAGGGAATTGGGATGCAATCTCCATCCCGAGCCCTAGGGACTATAACTTTTCCTCTCCAAAACCTTCCCGAGTACAATCCCAAGTTTTCAACTCACTCCACCCAGCGGCTTGGTAGTGCATACACGTCAAACAAACTAACATTTCTTGAATTGTAGTACAAGTGGAGTTCTACTTTCTGCAAGTGGTTGCTCGGTTGTATTTTTTTCGATGTGTATCAACCACTTTTCTCGCCTGGCGCTCTGAAATGTTATTTAATGCTGAAACTGCTTTGGGAAAATGTGTGACTATGTGGAGTGTTTTAGCAAAATGTCCAATCGAGGTGGCCATTTTTTATTTATTGCAAAAACAAGCATCAGATAGTTTTGTGTTTGCACGATAAACTTAGTTGATAAAAGCAAACAAGCAAATCCAGATATTATGGGAAATTGATTGATCGTGAAGTTTGTGAAGATCCGGATCCGGATACATTGGTTCTTCTTGCATACAACATGACTCATAATTACAATCCTGAGGGTAACCATAATTCTTAAACCTTAACCTTCCTCTAAATCCTAATGTTGATTCTTAACATTCCTGTGTTTTAGTAATGTTTATACCTCCACACTACCAATGTGATACTATCAGTCTCGTGTTTTAATGTTGACAGCGGCACATTTTGCAGATCGCAGTTTAAACATAAACAGATTTCAAGAAGTTTCCAAATAGATTTGTGGATATTTCGTTGATAGGAAAATAACGAAGTCAGTCACACATTGCAGAGCAGATGGAGTATATAAAAAAAATACATAAATGATGCTTCAATTCTCAAAGTGGTACTAAAGTCTTAAACTTTGTGTAGTATCTGCATGAAGAAGTTTGAGCACTTTTGCTAAACCCCATGAGGAACAATTGCATGCTAGAAACAAAAATGTATCTTGAGGATTTGTTCCTCTAAATTTACTCTGGTGCCTTATTTTACCACATTTTGACTTTGTTTCCCATTGCACAGGAAGGAGCTTTACCACAGAGGGTCGGCTGTCCAGCCGTCCGTCATTGCACTTCCGCATGGTAAGCCAATCGAGTTACAATCAATGAGCACCCGACTATCACCCAACACTGGGGCTAATATGCTGACGTCAGCACAGTAGCTTGCCTCTCTGGAGCCATAAACCCAAACACGAACATGCAAAAGTTGCGTATACTGTGTACCAAATACCAAATATACACAACAACAACAACAACAACATGCATTTTAAGGCCATTTTCCCTGCTAGAGCGGGGGTTAGCCTTGCGGTCCCCAAATATACACACCAAATATACACACATACACACACACACATACACACACATACACATATACACAAATATACACACACACACCAAATATACACAAATGTACCAAATATACCAAATGTACCAAAATATACACAATCTTCAACAATCCTGGTGTTGGCTTAGCGGTTCGGGTGCCGGCTTGGGATCCTAGGATCCTGAGTTCGAATCCCGGTCGATCGCTGAATTAACACCAGGGGGGTTGACTCAGCCTGTCATCCTTCCGAGGTCGGCAAATTGAGTACCAGCTTGCTGGGATGAATGATCACGGTGTGTACCCCGGTTTAGAATAGGTACGCCGTATCCCTGCGCATCGTAAGAGGCGACTAAGGGTTGGCGTCAGGAAGGGCATCCGGCCATAAAACTGCGTCAAAAAGGGAATCATGAGGTCATGGGGCCCGCAAGGCTAACCCCCGCTTTAGCGGGGAAAAATGGCCTCAAAACGATCATTCATTCATTTCATTCTTCAACAATCGCGATATTGTCATCTTCAAGCATGCAGTAATCTGCTGTCAACATGAGCCAATCAACACCTGAAAGATGAGCCAATCAACACCTGGGTCACAGAAAGATCAGACCAATAACTCTTCGGTGATGGTCACTCGGGCATTAATGGTTTTACACCAAATTTTCAGCTTTGTGATCTTTCGACAGACGCCCTGCTATTTTGCAAAGCAATGATCTTGCGAGGAAGAACATTCATTTATGAATCACATAACAAAAATCTGCTTATCGTTGTTAATCAAGAAATCTTGATTAAAAGCCGTGTGTTGTTCAAATCTAACGGTAAATGCAACACAGTGGAAACAACCTCTTATCTTAATGTGCGGATTCTGTATTTCTACCTGGACGACGTGCATCCACAGTCCACACGTGCGCAAGATCATTCATGCACACCTGCTACCTGAACTCTGACACCCGTTAACAGAGATTACAACCAAACGCAATGCTTGTTAATAAAATCAAGCTTCATGTTGGGTTGTTGTGGGATCTGAAATTCAAGTACTTCTCCAATATCACAGTTTAATGAGTCATTGTATTTAGGGCTTTCCATTTCCAAGCCTGAAGACGTATTGTTATTCTTCAGCTATTATTATTATTATTATTATTATTATTATTATAACCGACTTTTCTTGGTCCAATCGTACCTAAACATCTTAACTTATAAAACCCAAATTTTGCTCAAAACAGAAATAATATTGTGAAATACAACTGGGTATACATTTTAACCTTGACCTTGAAAGGACCTTCAATGGACCGTTTTTCTTGTTAATACATTTCAGGAAAAACGTTATGTTCAATCAACGTAAAAATTTGCAGGTGGTTCAGGATAAATTCCCTGAAGCCGATTTAAAATTAGTTCACTTGAATGTAACCTTCATTTGGCAAAGTCTTATGTCTTCACATATAGCTAATTCACCTTGGGGAGTCCTAGAAGACGTCTTGCAAACTAGGTCATGCTGAGCTCGTTACAACCTGGCATTTTGGCATTTGACCTATTTTAGGTCATCTCGATCTCGAAGAGATGACGATGAAATGGGTCATGATGTCTGTCCATCCATCCAGTCGTCTGCTAACTTTTTGCTGCACCTCCCTTATCACCCGGCTGATTGTTCTGAAACTTGGCACATGAATACAAGACAGTGGCCCACACAATGGATCGGGCTTCAATTTTTCGATTTCAGATTATGGAGGCTAATATGGGGGACGGAGGAGGAGCTACCCCCTGAAACTACCTCGGATCCCTCCTGGTTCTTTGTTTGCCAACCGATTGCTCTGAAAGCCGTTACAGCCCTCATACTCGATGGTCCGCAGGATCGCTCCATCTTATCTTTTTCGATTTCGGATCAGGGGGGCTCCCAAGGGGTTCCACCAAATCATCAGGGGTCTGAACTGCAACCTCAAGAGATGACCAATCAGCCCGCTTGGGGCTATCTATTGCTAATGACGACACCATGATATATTTTCTTAGTTTGATTGACTTTACCATATGTCCACCTCTTTAATGTACTGATACACCATGAGCATTGCGTAAATATTTTTTACAAACTAGGTCATGCTGACCTATTTACAACCCGAGCATTGACCTATTTTCTTTTGTTATATTTTAACAAGCCGCACCTTGGTAGCCTACAAACCTTTTGCAAGCTATGTCACTCATGTTACTTACGTATTACCCAATCTGATATTTAACTTATTTTACCAATCGGATCACCATGATCTATTTTCCTAATTTGATTTATTTCTACCATTTTATCTTACGGATGCACCTCATTCTCTGTCAGGATTTGAAGTCTGATTTGGAGTTTGAAATGGAAAGACTTTGCGATTGGTCACAATAACATTCTCGTTTTATTTGTTGTTGGTTTGTGGTGAACATGTTCATTTAACTGCTGCCAGGTGCTTGGCTGGTCATGTGCTTTGTGAGCGAGTAGATTTCTGCAGGTTGTAGGTGAGTGTATGTGGGAAGGTGTACACGCAATGTTTGGTGAAACAGGGCCCTGGTGTGGTGTGGTAAAGGTTTGTGACAATGTATGCCTCCCATGCCAGTGTTTTCTGGTTACCTTGTTTACCCCATATCTGCATTACACCATCCCATTGCAATATACAGGGTAGCCCAAAGGTTATGTAAGGATGTCATTTTAGCTCACCTGGACTTTAGCAGTGTTCACAGGTAAGTCAATGAGTCTGTAAACACTTCAGTTTGAACTTGCTTCGCTTGAACCAAACACACGATTTTGATGAACCTTGGCCACAATCTTCATATTTGATGCCTAATGAAGGTATACTGACCGCATCAAAACCTGCGCTCATTAAAGGGGTTTACGGGAGGGGGGACGTTTGACCCCTCCCCCCCCCCCCCCCAAATAGGTATTTGCTCTCCTCTCCAAAACTACACACACAATTTAGACGAAACTCGACCACAACCGTCATCACCTGTGATGCACCAAAGTTTGTTCATGACATTAAAAACAAACAAACAGGGGTTTGCCCTCCAAAGTAGGTGTTAACTTTATTCTCCGTTACATATTTTGTGCGTCATCCATACCTACGTGTCGCACATCCACCCTGTTTAAATATCCATTACCAGTTAATGATAACTTTAAATTGTAGTCTACAGTCGCTGTCGAGTCCGGTATTTCACTCAAGTAAATTGCCAGGGATTGCAAGCAGCCATCTCTCTTCAGGACTGGTCTCCCTCGATATCTTCTGCTCCTGATGTTAACTTAGCCTGGGAATTCATCCACAGAATCCTGCTCTTTCATGCAAAGATTCATCCCATCTCGTCTTCAATTATCCTCCACTTATTCCCACCCATGGCACACTGAATCCTGTGTTGAAGCTCTGAAACAACTTCCATGCTCTTCCTGTAAGGCAAATCCGACAACCAAAACAATTTCAGTGCATTCCAACAAGTTTTAAAGTGACGGATGCGTAACACAAGGGTGTGTCCACTCTCAGGAGAGTCAGAAATCGACATCGGTCCAACCTCAAGAATGAACCTTCAAACTTGTCTCTCTCCTCTAAAACCTGGTGGTGCCTTGTTTTTTTTTTTTTTTTTTTTTTTTTTTTTTTTTTTTTTTTTTTTTTTTGTATACAATATCGAGGCTCGTGAAAGAGCGAACATTAATCACACAGAAAGACAAACCGACACATAAAACATATAACATAGGGAGCGGTAGACAAGATGGGGAGAGAGGGGGAAGGACACAAACACAACATTTGAGAGCAGGGACCGAGAGACATGGAGACATCGAGAGATCTGAGAGAGGGCGAGGGCTTTGGGGGGGGGGGCGTGGGAAGGGGGCAGTGGGAGAGGTATAAAACATATGGACACTGCCAGGACTTCCAGGAAAGAAGTTGGAATTTCAAACAAGGTGGATCTGGGGTGAATTAGCGGGGGTAGAAAAGATCAAGGTTTTGGATGGGGGAAGATAAGAGATGGTGGTGAACAGCTGTTTTAAAGACCTGGAGGGAGGAGTGGGATTGAAGGGAGTGAGGGAGTTTGTTCCAGAGGCGGGAGAAAAGAGGAATGAAAGAGTGAAGGTGAGCGGAGAGCCGAGATTTCGGCAGTTTAACCATCAGAGGGTTGCTGGCAGATCTTGTGCGACCTGTAGGAATATTTGGGGGACAGAGCACAGAGAGAGCTGGGGGTGCAAGGCCGGAGAGGAGTCGGTAGAAGACAGAAAGACCACCTACCTGCCTGCGGTGAGTGAGTGAAAGGCCCTCAGAGATAGCTTCATCGCGGGAGATTCCAATAATTCTGAAAGCTTTGGTTTCAACAGCGTGAAGCCGAGCTAGGTGTGAGGCAGGAGCACCGGCCCATAGTGGAGAACAGTATTCCATTGAGCTGCGGATGAAAGCCTTGTATGTGGTGAGGAGCTCAGGTGTGCCGAGGAAGGACTTCGCACGACGGAGGATGCCCAGTCGGCGACTGGCTTTGGAGGCCAGCTTGGAAATGTGGTTTTCCCAAGAAAGATCATGGCAGATAGTGAGACCCAAAATCTTGAGCGACAGAACTTCTTGGAGAGGATTCTTGAGAAAGTAGATGGGAGGGTTGTCCAGTCGATCTTTTCGGAGAGACATAGTAAGAGTGTGAGATTTGTCAGGATTGAAAGACATGTTCCACTTGTTTGACCAGTCTGTGATTTTGTCCAGGTCTTCAGAGAGTGAGGAGGCAGCAGACTGCCGATCTGAGGGAAGAGGAATGGAGCGGCAGAGAGTGGAGTCATCAGCAAAGAGATAGAGAGGATTTTCGAGAGAGTCAGAGAGATCATTGATGAAGACCAGAAAAAGCACGGGGCCCAGAACACTGCCTTGGGGAACTCCAGCCTGAACAGGAAGAGGAGATGAGAGAAACCCATTCAGGGCCACACGTTGACGACGACTAGAGAGGAAGTCCGCCAGCCATGCGTGGAGATTTCCATGGATACCAAAGGAGGAGAGTTTGGTGAGCAGAGCGGGGTGCCAGACCGTGTCGAAGGCACGTGATATGTCGAGGGAGACAGCTCTAATTTCCTGTTTGGCATTGAGGACCTCCATCCATTGTTGAGACAGCAGAAGCAGCATGTCCAGAGTAGAGTGACCTTGTCTGAAACCAAATTGATGATCAGAGATCAAGCCATTGGAGAAGAGGAAAGATTTCATATCAGAAGCAATGATGGATTCCATGATTTTGCTGATAATTGGGAGAAGGCTGATTGGTCTGTAGTTGCTAGGATCTGTTTTTGCACCTTTTTTGTGCAAAGCGGTGATGTTGGCTGATTTCCAAGCAGATGGCAGTTGACCTTGAGCAAAAGAGAGGGTGAAGAGAACAGAGAGAGGGTGAGATAGAGCAGCAGAGCAGGATTTTAGGACCCGTGGGCTGATGCCGTCGGGTCCAGTTGCAGAATCAGAGTCGAGGGTTGACAGAAACTTTTCCACCTTGTCAGGAGGAAAGGACACGGAGTCCAGGAGCAGCAGGGTACGACTGGGTATGGTGGGTACAGAGAGGGATGGGTTTGGGACACAAGATTTAGAGGCAAACACAGAGTTGAGGCATTCAGCTTTTTCACGTGCGGAGTCAGCTGTGTAGCCGTTTGAGGTAAGGGAGGGGATGGAGGGGGAACAAACACCAGAAACGGATTTGACCAGACGCCACCAGGATTTGGAAGAGGGAGACAGATAAGAGAGTTCGGTCTTGAGAACGGAGAGATATTGTTTCCTGGCTCTTCTGAGGGTGGACACACACTTGTTTCGGGCTTTGTGAAAGGAAATGAGATTTCCTTCCGTTGGATTTGCTTTCCAGGAGACGAAGGCAAGTTGTTTCTGGGCAACAGCCTCACCACAAGATTCCGTGTACCATGGACGGGAGGAAGGGTATGACAACTGAAGACGAGATGGGATAAATCTGTGCATGAGAGAGAGCAATTTACTTTGGAAGAATTCCCAGGATGAGTTGATGTCAGAGGTGGTAGAGATGGGAGACCAGTCCAGATGATTGATGGCTGCTTGAAGACCGTGCCAGTTGGCCTGAGTGAAATGCCAGACTCGTCGACGCTGAGCAGGCTCCCTGAGGATGGTCAGAGAGATGTCCACTTTAACAAGGACATGATCAGATGATCCGATCGGAGCAGAAGAAGAGCAGCAGACATTTTCAGGGAAGTTAGTCATAACCAAGTCCAGAAGAGAAGATGTTCCGTTGACTGAGATCCGGGTCGGGAAATTGACAGATTGTGTCAGTCCCAGTGAGTCGCAGAAGTCCTTTGCTGAGGAGCCATGGCTGGTGAGAGAGGTACCCACACCCAGCCAACTGGCATGATGACAGTTGAAATCACCACATATGAGGAAGAGAGAGTTGGGATGAGTAGATAGAAGTTGGTCCATATCATCAGACAGCGAGATGTAGATGGAGTCATCACTGTTTGGTGGACGGTACAACACACATATGAACAAGAGGTGGGAGCGAAGGGGAAGCCGTAGCCAGAGGTATTCCTGGGGGTGAGGTGGAGAGAGTGCAGTGCAGGGCGAGTGAGGAAGAGAGTTTTTGATAAAGATAGCAACCCCGCCTCCAGGACGAGGCTCAGGTCTATCATACCGGAGGAGGGAGTAGCCCGGGAGAGATACTATGGAATCAGAGACATCATAAAGGAGGAAAGTTTCTGTTAAGCAGATCACGTCTGGTTTGACAGAAGCAACCTGTATGGAGAGATCAGTTAAGTTTGAACGAAGGCCCCGGATGTTTGAGGTCCATACCGTTAATGAAGAGGAAGGGGGAGCATCAGATACAGAACAGGGCGGAGGAGGGGTAGGGTAAGATGTGGAAGAGGTGGAAGAGGTAGGGAGAGCTGTTGAAGGTGTGTCAGAGATTTCAGAATAGCTCGGAGAAAGGGAAGGATGGGGCGGACAAAAGGTTTGATGGTGATTGGGTGAGCCACAATGAGGTGTTATTTGAGGAGGGGGAAGAGCGAGGCAGAAGGTTGGGGGAGATGGAGGTGAGAGTTTGAAGGGGGAAGAAGCGGGGAGGACGCTTTGAGGAGGGGGAGTGAGCGGGGGGAAATTGAGAAGCAATGAGGGTGGGGAGATTTGAAGGGGAGGGGTGAGGGGGGAGTTTGGGAGGGAAGGGACAAGGGGAGGGATTTGAAAGGGATGGGATATGGGGGAGATTTGGAGGGGAGGGGTGAGGCAGGAGTCTAGGAGGGGAGGGGCGAGGGGGCGTCTTGGCGGGGAGGGGTGAGGGAGTAGTTTAGGAGGGAGGGGGCAAGGGGGGAGATTTGAAAGGGATGGGTGATGGGGAAGATTTGGAGGGGAGGGGTGATGGGGAAGATTTGGAGGGGAGGGGTTATGGGGAAGATTTGGAGGGGAGGGGTGAGATTGGATTTTTGAAAGTGTACGATTTATGGGAAACGAACATTTATTGCAAAATGAGTTTCTTGTGACCTTCGAGTTAAAAATACGTTTAAGGACGCTGGATGGAGGATGGAGTGCAGGAGAGTTTAGGGAATGTAGAACAAAGGCACTATAGGAGATGGATATTTTTTTTGGGATGAATTGATTTGGTGAGCAAGTCGAAAGCAGCCTTTTAAAGAAGAAGAAGAAAAAGGTGTTATAAAATATGACGGAATACATAACTTGAGGGGAAAGTGTAAACATTGAAGGTTAATGAGTGAAAACTATCTGGGGAAATGGGGGAGAAACACGTGGTCGAAGAACGAACGAACGAATAAGAATGAATAAACGAATGAGAACAGAGAAGGAAATGTTTTTTTTTTTTTTTTTTTTTTGTTTTTTTTTTGAGTTGAGATTTACACAAGGAAGTAGGCTATGGGTGAAAAGTCTGGGAATACAGAGAACGAAAGTTATTGGATCACAAACGACGGACCACTGAGAGAAAAACAAAGCCTCAAGGTTGTACAGTGCACACTGTACAAGGCCTTGCTCGCGACACGGCAAACAGACGATCAATTTATGAAAGATAAACACCGAGAAACAACCAAAGTTGCACACAATAACTTCACACACCGAAAGATAAATACAGTTTCGACAAAATACAATTGTGAACAGACTTAACTTCGAAAAACGTGGAGACCGTGTGGAGCTTCGAAAATCCCTGCCGCCGTCTCCAAGATCTCGCGAGATCTCTCAAATCTTGTTAAGTCCGTCTCTGGTGTATGCTCACCTTCGTATGGTGTATGCCCTCAACTCCCTTTTTCGATACTTCCGCAATCCTCATTCAACCCGATGTCACTTAAAATTTAACCCACTGTCGGTCGCGTGGAGGTAAAATGTATTAGGATTGATAACGACGATGTTAATTGTGGAATTATAGTTGACAGAACTGTATTGTGATTTGAATTATAGACTTTGGAATGTGCTTTGTTATGTGTGACGTCATTATGCGCCATGACAAAACCTGCTGATGCCCTATTAAGTTTGCCTCTGGAGTATGCTCCCCTTCCATCCATTCCTTCTTGTCAAATGGCACCACGTCCAACTCAGCTCACGAGAAGGCCGGATGCCTCAATTATGTTTGCTTCCAAATCTTGCTTCCCCAACCCCAATTATTTATCAATATGACTGCCGCACAGCTATCCAGTCACCCCAAATGGCTTTTGGAAGCCTTGTTTTGTTCAAATCACCCAACACTGGGGCTAATATGCTGACGTCAGCACATTAGCTTGCCTCTCTGGAGCCATAAACCCAAACACGAACATGCAAAAGTTGCGTATACGAGATACGAGTTGCGTATACGTCTCCCCCTTGGGAAAGGAATCAACCTATGGTTCCTTTTAACTCCCTGTTCCAGTTAAGAGATTCCAGTGGTATATACTCGATCACGCGACAATTTCAGATCACTATCTGGGAGGAATCCACTCTGTGCCGATGACAGCCAGCTGTCCCGAAACTCCCAAAGTTTATGGTGTGGCCTTGCCACGGATGTCGACCTTTATGTTTGACCATGAGCTATAGCTTTCGAGCCAAAGTACACATCCTTGCCTTTATTATAATGTTTGAAATTATATCTTTTTTAATCTGAAAAGGCATCTCTCCAAAGAGCCAGAAACACGTCCGTGGATTGATTCGTCTCCCTAGGAGGTGGAGGGTATGCTGACGATCTTGCTAAATAATGGCTTCTAAAGCCAGTAGGCTGGCTGATGCCACGGTTATCAGTGTCGCAGCTGACACTGCAGTGAGCAACGGGCTCTTCTGTGTTTTTCTCAGAATGCAACTGAGTCAGGTTTGCCATTGTATGTTGATATACAAAATACCCTGGTGATGCCCCTCCCTGTGTTTGCCCCACTGTTCTTCTTCTCAGTGCTCCTCCACCCAGGAGTCGATAAACATAAATCGATGGAGTGCAGGCATGGTGGATCAAACGGCCTCCACCTGTGCTCAAGTACCTTATATACCACGGTATTTCCTTGCAAGCACCGATGATATGAGACACTCGGTTGAGAATTTTAGCGTGGATTTTCCTGGTCACCACTAAGCATACTTTCCCGTGAGGGCTCAATAGGTGATCTCAGAAATTTCTTAGATTTTGCAAGTCCCAATTTTGTAAATGCTTCTACCCTTTTTGGTAAAATTCCTGCGAGTGGGCGATATGAAGAATTCGTCTCGTGCTCTAATTGTTCACCTGTAGTTTTGACCTTTCAATTTCTTTCAAACATACCTTTATCATAGTGTGCTCTTTGAAGTATAATTTGCATGCGTAGAATGCACTTTGCACCATGTATAACTATTCTAAGCATTAAAGCAATGCGGAAAGTTGATTTCCTGAAGTGCGATAAGTCATCTGCATTTCTTTTGTAACTTTAGGTTTCACCCCTCTGAACGCAGTTTTACGGTAAATCATATGACGTCATATTTAGTCATAAAGTGTGCCACAAGTACAGTTTTCAATAGACCTGGCCGCTGTCTATTCTGTTGTATTTGTAACTACCGTCTTCATAAGTTGCGCTCCTTATTATGAAAGTAAAGGAAAACATTCCCAACGATCATTTGGGCGTGGTTCACGATCCCCACAGAACGTTATCTCACGCAGGCTGGATGCAAGTCCCATGGCAGGCCACCTGTTAGTGGAAGTTATGTGGGGCAATCTCTATCGTTTTCGCTTGCCGATGCCAAGGATCCTGTGGTCTAATGTAAACTGTAAATTCCTATCGAGATTAAAGGTGTAATTGAAGTCTTGCCTTCTGAGATTCATCAGCAATGAAACTATCCTGACAACGCTACATACACGACTGCATTTCTATTTCACTGATGCTCTTAAATTATTATTTATTTTATTTTGCACATCAAAACTCATGCACATATTTCAAAGGTCTAATAGTTTACTGGCAGCATGCTCACTCTTACTCGTATTTGTTTGTTCACAAATAAATTGAATTTCACTACAAACTGTGGTGGATTCCAGTCGATCATTCAAGAATTGATGTTTCTCAGCATCTTCCAACTTTTTGGAACAGTTTGCATTATTCACCATTTTGGATGAAATCTCGGCCTCTTCAACATTTGGGATTTAAGTCTCTGCATCTTACACCAATATGGATTTATGTTTCCTCATCTTCCAACATTTTGGATTTAAGTCTCTGCATCTTACACCATTATGGATTTATGTTTCCTCATCTTCCAACATTTGGGATTTAAGTCTCTGCATCTTACACCAATATGGATTCATGTTTCCTCATCTTGCAACATTTTGGATTTATGTTGCTGCATCTTACACCATTATGCATTTTCAATTCCACATCTTCCAACATTTGGGATTTGAGTCTCCCCATCTCCATTATGGATTTACGTTGCCTTATCTTCCAACATTTTGGATTTGTCTCTGCATCTTACACCAATATGGATTCATGTTTCCTCATCTTCCAACATTTTGGATTTATGTTGCTGCATCTTACACCATTATGCATTTTCAATTCCACATCTTCCAACATTTGGGATTTGAGTCTCCCCATCTCCATTATGGATTTACGTTGCCTTATCTTCCAACATTTTGGATTTGTCTCTGCATCTTACACCAATATGGATTCATGTTTCCTCATCTTCCAACATTTTGGATTTATGTTGCTGCATCTTACACCATTATGGATTTTCAATTCCTCATCTTCCAACATTTGGGATTTGAGTCTCCACATCTCCATTATGGATTTACGTTGCCTTATCTTCCAACATTTTGGATTTAAGTCTCTGCTTCTTCCACAATTTTGGATTTGAGTTTCCGCATCTTATGCTATTTATGGATTTTAATCTTCAGCTCTTCACCTCTTCTATCCTTGTGGATTTGTGTCTCTGCATCTTCCGCCATTATGGATTCTAGTCTCTGCCCCCTGCATCGTTTGGGATTTGAGTCTCCGCATCTCCCTTATGGATTTATGTTGCCTTATATTCCAAGATTTTGGATTTAAGTCTCTGCTTCTTCCACAATTTTGGATTTGAGTCTCCACATCTTATGCCATCCTTGGGAATTTGAGTCTCTGCATCTTCCGCCATTGTGGATTTTAGTCTCTGCATCTCATGCCATTGTGGATTTTAGTCTTTGGCTCTTCGCCTCTTCCAACCTTGTGGATTTGTGTCTCTGCATCTTTCGCCATAATGGATTTTAGTCTCCGCATCTTACACCATTATGGATTTACATTTCCTCATCTTCCAACATTTTGGATTTAAGTCTCTGCATCTTCCACAATTTTGGATTTGAGTCTACGCATGTTATGCCATTATGAATTTTAGTCTCTGCCTTTTGCATCCTTGTGGATTTGAGTCTCTGCATCTTCCGCCATTATGGATTTTTGTCTCTGCCTCCTGCATCATTTGGGATTTGAATCTCCGCATCTCCATTACGGATTTACATTGCCTTATCTTCCTACATTTTGGATTTAAGTCTCTGCTTCTTTCACAATTTTGGATTTGAGTCTCCACATCTTATGCCATTTATGGATTTTAGTCATTGCCTCTTCCATCCTTGTGGATTTGAGTCTCCACATCTGATCCCATTTATGGATTTTAGTCATTGCCTCTTCCACCATTATGGATTTTAGTCTCTGCCTCTTGCATCGTTTTGGATTTGAGTCTCCACATTTTACACCATTTTGGATTTGAGTCTCCACTGTTTAGTTTCCACTTTCACCATTTTGAATTTTAGTCTCCACCTCTTCCACCATTTTGATATGAGGCTCCGCATCTTATGCCATTTTGTATCTAAGTTTCCGCCTCTTCCACTCTTTGGGATTTGAGTTTCCACATCTTACACTATAATGGATTTAAATCTCTGCTTATTCCACCATTTTGGATTTGAGTCTCTGCCTTTTCCCCCATTTTGGATTTAATTGTCCACATTTTACACCATCATGGATTTACGCTTCTTCGTTTTCCTATATCTTGGATTTAAGTCACTACATCGATCACCATTTTGGATAATTTAAGTCTCCACCTCTTCCACAATTTGAAAAACCGTCTTGGGCAAGACATTTTGCTCCAGCTGATATAAACCACCTTTAGAGGCCATTTTTCCCCGCAAGCGGGGGTTGGCCTTTTTCGGGAACCGTGGTAGTTGTTGTTTTTCGGTCCCCTTTTTGAAGCAATGTTTTACGGCCGGATGCCCTTCCTGACGCCAACCCTTTTTGCCGCCCGATGACAGGCTGAGTCAACCCCCCTGGCGTTAATTCAGCGATCGACCGGGTTTCGAACCCAGGATCCTAGGATCCTAAGCTGACACCCTAGCCGCTAGCCCAACACCAGCTGATATAAGAGTTTAAAATCTGTGTCTCGATATAATATGCAACTCAGGAATGCTCAACATCTTGACCGAGCTCGGTGTAAGACTCAGAGATACAATAATTCAATAATTCCTTTTTTGATTGAAATGCTTAATTCTGTTATGTAGATGCATGGAATCAATTACCTGCATAATATGTTTGTTGATCTTCTTAAGTTTTCTGCTATGTTAGGTTATTTTGTTGGTAGAATTTGTTATATTTTTTATTGTTGTTTGATTATGCATGTTTGTTCATTCCTTTCAGTTATTTTGATATTTTGATTAATGTAATTACTCCCACCAGGGAGTAATGCATTCGATCGTGTCCGTCCGTGTGTGTGTTCGTGTGTTTGTGAACAAGATATCTGGAAAAGTTCTGAACGGATTTGGATGAAAGTTGGTGGGATGATTGCACTTGGGATAAGGAAGAATTGATTAGTTTTTGCTGAAGCTCAGGATATTATTCCGGATCCAGGAATTTTTTGAAGGATTTTTTACCATTGGAAGATAGGGCTCAGCAGCGGCCACCCACGGTGGGAGTATGCGCTTTACTGAGTGGCGTTCTAGTTTTATATTTATTAAATTTATTAATGTAATTTTATGTGATTATTATTGTTTTTATATACATTTGTAAGTTTTTTGAAATACTTTTATTATTGTAAATTTGACAAATTTCAGTCTTCGAACTGCCTTGTCCAGTGTTTAATTATTTCGATAAACCGAAATGAATGAATGAATGAATGAAAAAACAGCACCTTCCACCATATCGTGAATGCTTCAAAATAAAGAACTCAGTTGAATGAAAATGCAAGTTAAATGTAAAAATTCAATATGCATTTGTGACACAAGTCCAAGTGTGATGAACTGAATGACCAATTTGTGTGCCTGGATTTATTTGTGTGTTCTTGTAAAAGTGGCACATTAGCATTGGTTAAAAATCAACAATCCAGAAACCTGGAGTTGACTTCAAAAAGTCTCACGACCAAGCAGAACTGCTGGGTTCAACAAGGAGTCATGCACCCACCCACATGTATTTGCTTTTCCATCATTGAGCCGCAGAAAACCTGGTTTATTATGGTGAAAAGTCAGGTTTATGAGCAGGTACTTCCGTGTAACCACTCGGTGTAAATATAAACAACGGGGGGGGGGGGGGGGGGATGGGGTATGTCTGATCAACTACTGCACCACAGATGGTTTTTAAAACGTCTATATTCTCACCTTTGCATAAGAATTTATAAAAGGTAACATTGTTATTGAGAATGTAAAAATGTATTATGTATCCTGTCCTTGTGTTTCCTGACAGTTGGGAACTGAGGCTAAAATAACAGGAATTGAGGTGAAGAGTGGTGGAGATACTTCCCATTATGGGACGGTGAGTTTAGGGAAGACTGAATTTGTTTCTCTCATTTTTTGCATCATGTGTGTTAGACCAAAACCCGAGAGTGTTTGGCTCCATGCATGGGGTGGAGGTTGTCCCCTACCTATCGTGTCTTACTTGCTCGTCCATTATTGTCTGATTGTGGTGATGTCCATATATGGCAGGGAAATATGGAGATAACAACCACGGGGACACTGGACTGGTATCTTAGATTAGATGCTGTACACACAAGGAAACCCAGACACAGTAAAGTGCCGCTCATCCCATCAAGTACATCGTATCTCCACATTCCCAACACCCCGAGGAAAGAACACTATCTCTGGAGCCTTTTTCCTGAACTACACAAATAAATAAATAAACTATAAAATAAATAAAATAAAACAAACTTAAATAAATAAAGAAACTATTTAAAAATATATATATATATTTAAATAAATAAATAAGCTATAAAATAAATAAAATAAAATAAACTTAAATAAATAAATAAACTATAAAATAAATAAAATAAAACAAACTTAAATAAATAAAGAAACTATTAAAAAAAAAAAATTAAATTAAATAAATAAATAAGCTATAAAATAAATAAAATAAAACAAACTTAAATAAATAAATAAACTATAAAATAAATAAAATAAAACAAACTTAAATAAATAAATAAACTATAAAATAAATAAAATAAAATAAACTTAAATAAATAAATAAACTACACATTCCCAATTGACAGGACACACAGGCAAAACAATCTGACATCTTCAACTTAGAGACATCATAACGTAATCCCACCTGGCTGATCTTAAGCTACCTCCCATTCCTGGGGAATAGATCTTCACTCCTTTGTGCCCATTGCTTCTATGTACTTATCCAAATAGTTTTAATTTATAACATACCCATGCTGCCATCACCTTCTCTAAAATATCATTCTATGCTTGAACAACTCTGTGTGAAGTCATCCTGCCTAATCGTTTCTGGTCACGAAGACCCAGTCCTCACGGAAGGTTTCATTTCCCCAGAATCTCAGACGGGATGACTCGTCACTATATCTCACTGATTTGCGTCCTCAATGACTGTGCCAGTGTTGGGATTTTAAATTGAGGTTTAGCACACGCCCCTCCATCCTGACCTTCTTTATCCATTTACGCATGGTTTCCGTAGATGGGGCTTCTCTGCAGTTGGAATTGGTTTTGAACTTTCTTGGAGTGGACAGGCCTGGTGGAGCCTGTCCAATCCAGCTTACATCAACAAACCATCCACCATAGTCACCTTTAAACGACGGCCTTCGGAAGTAGATTTCCACCGAGAACGTCTTCTGGTCTGTCTTCTAGAGCATGCTCATCGCTCATGTAAGGGTAATAATATTTATACCTGTTATTATCTACACCTTCTCTGCTATCCATACCTGTAATGTAAAAGAGAGATTAGTAAAACAAAGGTTGTGGGATTTAAAAAAAGTGGGAGGCAGGTGTTGATCATGGAAATATACATGGGTCAACTTGTTTTGACTACCCTGTGTGATCCTCATGCAAATAAAACCTAAACCCCTGTTTGCTTTACCTGTAGCTGCATGGCACTGTGCAGTGTGCTTATGCCCTCCTCCCACCCCCTCTGGAACCAAAAACCACCCCTCCGGAACCAAAAACCACCCCCTCCGGAACCAAAAACCACCCCCTCCGGAACCAAAAACCACCCCCAGATCCTTGTCCTGCGTGACACGCTCCAATATTGCCCCTTGCTTCATGTACTTTCTATTTTCATTATTCTTATCCATCCCCAGCATCTTACATTTATTTATGTTAAACTGCCTCTGCCAATCTTTTGCCCAATATATTGAAGTACCGAGACTTTCCTGAATCTCATCATCTCTACTATCGACCTTTCCTCCAAGCCTTGTCTCTTCTGCAAATTTGGGAAGCCGACCCTTAACCTCACCATTCACTTCATGATCTCTCCGACTCACTGGAAAATCCTCTCCATCTCTTTGCTGATGACTCTACTCTCTGCCGCTCCAATCCTCTTCCCTCAGATCGGCAGTCTGCAGCCTCCTCACTCTCTGCAGACCTGGACAAAATCACAGACTGGGCAAACAAGTGGAACATGTCTTTCAATCCTGACAAATCTCACACTCTCACCCTGTCTCTCCGAAAAGATCGACTGGACAACCCTCCCATCTACTTTCTCAACAATCCTCTCCAAGAAGTTCTGTCACTCAACCTTTTGGGCCTCACTATCTGCCATGATCTTTCTTGGGAAAACCACATTTCCAAGCTGGCCTCCATAGCCAGTCGCCGACTGGGCATCCTCCGTCGTGCGAAGTCCTTCTTTGGCACACCTGAGCTCCTCACCACATACAAGGCTTTCATCTGCAGCTCAATGGAATACTGCTCTCACCTCTGGTCTGGTGCTCCTGCTTCACACCTAGCTCGTCTTCACGCTGTTTAAACCAAAGCATTCAGAATCATTGGAATCTCCCGCGATGAAGCTAACTCCAAGGGCCTTTCACTCACTCACCGCAGGCAGGTTGGCGGTCTTTCTGTCTTCTACCGACTCCTCTCCGGCCTTGCCCCCCCAGCTCTCTCTGGGCTTTGTCCCGCAAATATTCCTACAGGTCGCACAAGATCTGCCAGCAACCCTCTTCTGGTGAAACTGCCAACATCTCGGCTTTCTGCTCACCTTCACTCCTTCATTCCTCTTTTCTCCCACCTCTGGAACAAACTCCCTCACTCTTTTCAATCCCACTCCTTCCTCCAGGTCTTTAAAACAGCTCTTCACCACCTTTTCTAATCTTCCCCAATCCAAAACCTTGATCTTTTCTACCCCCATTAAAACACCCCAAATCCATCTCTTTCAATCTCCACCTTCTTTCCTGAAATTCCTAGTGGTGTTCATTTGCTTTATACTGTGTATCCCTCGCCCCACCCACAGCCCTCCCCTTTCCACAGATCTACCGATGTCCTTGTTCTCTGCTGTTGTTGTGCTTGTGTGCTTCCCTCTCTCTCCCCTTCTTATCTCCCGCTCCCTTCATTGGAAGTTTTATGTGTCTGTGCATGTTTTCATGTTTAGTGTGTTTGCTCTTACACGAGCCTTGACTCTGTCTGTATCCCAAAAAAAAATTGATTTAAAGTATGAATAGCTAGAACAGCACTCGGTAGAGAGCATACGTCTGCCAGGCTGAACAGTTTACATTTTGTATCCCATTGATAGGCCGGATCTGCATTCAGACTGACGTTAACCAAAATCCAATTGACATATTCTTATAACCTACTGAACCCATCCACCAAATTTTGGCATGATCCGTCGACAACTTTTTGACATATCGTGCTACATATCGTTTATGGCCCGATCTCTCAATTGTAAAAAAAAAAAATTCTCTTAAAATTTTAGTGTCTGGATCCGGATTTTCACCAAAATCTAACCAATTCATCTCTGTCACGCACACGACCTTTCCACCAAGTTTTGTCCAAACCCGTCCATGACTTTTTGAGATACCCTGCTCACAGACAGACAAACAAACAGACACAGGTGAAAACCTCCATGCACCTTTGGTGGCAGAGGTAATAACTGTCCTAAAGCTGTCCTAAACTGTCCTAAACTGTCCTAAAGCTAAAGCTTCCTTCCTCCATCCAATCAGAAACTCCTTCATAGAACTCCATTTATCTTTGAAAACATGATTGCCTTTTGGTAAATTTATACGGAAAGCCTTTAAGCACCTTAAATTTATTTAAGAAACTTCCCCATCCGATCCCTCATTAATATTAACAGCTTCCCCTCAAATGAAGTTCAATAGGTCTGAAGTTCTCCGATTTGTCTCTGGATCACCTGCCTGCGATGGGAAAGGAACAGACTTTGTACTTCAGCCTCATCGCAGGAGATTCCAATAACGTTGAGAGCTTTAGATTCCAAAAAAATCCAGGCCCAAAGCTTTGGGATCGAGGCCAAAGGGGAGAGTGCTTCATTGAGCTTCGGCCAAAGTCCTTGCAGACTGTGAGTACCTCTAGTATTCCAAGGAAAGACTTGGTCAACATAGGATGACCAGTCTGTAGTTGGAGAGGTCCTGGCTGGTGGTGAGGCCTCGAAGTTCAAGAGAGTTAAACTTTCCCAGTGGCTGACCATGAAAATATACAGGTGGATTAGTTTGATGATCCTTCCAGAGTGACGAGGTGAGGCAGTGAGATTTCCCAGGATTGAAGGACATTTTCTATATATCTATGAAACCAGCATCTACTCTATTCCTTATCAGCAGAGAGTGAGCAGCTGCAGTCTACCTAACAGTGGGATGGGGGTACTATGCGACACAAGGTTGTCATCTGCAAAAAGGAAGAGAGGGTTTTCCAGTGCATCAGAGGTCATTTATATAAATGAGGAACTAGACTGGGCCCAACACACTGCCTTGCAGAACTCCAGCCTCCATTAGGAGGAGATCCATTGATAGCAACGTATTGATTGCGTGAAAGAAATCATTTAGAAATCTAGGAATGGGGAGGCATCCTTGAATGCCAGCGGCAGAGAGCGTGGCATGTAAAGCAGGATGCCAGGCTGTGTCGAACGCCTGAGATACGTCCAAGGAGACGGTCCTGACCTCTTGATAGGCATGTAGAGCCTCCAACCATCTGGTACCTCTCCTGACTCCAATGAGCTGTTAACGATATCCGTTACCGTCACGCTTATCTGCTCTGCCACCGCCCGCAACACCCAGTCTCGGATGCTTATTATCTGCTTTACTTCCTCTACCCATGGAACTCCTCTCAAATCCCTTCCTCACTTCCTCCATAGATTCTCGCAGCGATCGGCAATTCCATCGTGTTCCTGCGTAAATGTTGAAGCAAGTTAACGATTTATTACGCTTGCCATCTCACTTTCATCACCAACCCTGTGCTTATCCCTCAATGGGTCCCCACTTATCCTAACCCGCCCTTTAGCCATGGTACACTTAACAAAACCATCAGGCCAAATGATCAGGTTTTATATATTTCACCATATCCTTCTCACATCCTCTTTTAGCTTGCAAATGTTGTGCCTTTCGAGTGAACTGAATGCAGCATTATCTAAAATTCTAAGGGCTTGTATTTTCACCTTTTCAAAACCGTACTAGTTTGAGGAGACTTACCACGTCATTATCAGATTAGTGAAACTAGCAACGGTTCCCGCCCTATGGGCGGGGCTTCAATTGGGAAGCCCAAATTAAAAGGCAAAATATCAGAAATTTAAGGCTTTTTTAATTTTTAACGATTTATATAAACATCCGTTAAATCACATCACACGCAAATCATCAAAATCTAAACGGTATTTGTGGAATTTCAATAAAAGCCACGTCACTGTTCATATCGGTAAATATTATTCCATCGTGTTTGAAAAAACTGGAAAACCAATATTGCCAATTTTACTCCAGGGGGTCCCAGGATTACCCACCCAAAATTTCGTTGCGATCGGTTGAGCTGTTTTTGCGCTACCTGGGAACGGACAGACAGACATTTGGTGAATTATAGTAAGATGCAGCTTGCTCATCAGTGGTCTTTTGGAAGGGGGTAACCTGCTCATCCCATCTGGTGTGGTCTTCATGTGACAAACCGTCGCCCTAATAACGCATACGATGATCGCAAGGCCCGAAGGTAGGCCACCGGAACGTAGCAGCACTTTAGCCGATGCAAAACTGTGCTTCATCGATGGCCTCGTGACGACTCGTCGTATCGTCGCTCTTCGCGTTTGGCAGGTGGTGGCTCTCTACGACTACGTGGCGGGACGCTCCGACGAAATAGCGCTAAAATGCGGCGACCTGCTGCAGGTGCTCCGCAAGGACAGCGCGGACCGGTGGTTCGGGATCCGGACCGACGGTACCCGGGGGTACTTTCCAGCCAGCCACGTGGCAGACTCTGGTGAGTTCCAACTCGGTGACGACAGCACAATTCCAAGTTTAATATCCAGTTTCGATGAATGCTGCTTTTCTGAGTTTCCGATACTCAGCAGCAAAAGTGTGCGCCTCTTTAAAGCCTCTTTAACGGCCTCTTTAAAGCCTCTTTATCGGCCTCTTTAAAGCCTCTTTATCGGCCTCTTTAAAGGAACAGGATCTATATTGAGAATGGAGGGAAGAAGGGGGAAAACATTGAAAACAACATTCAGGAAAAAAAGCGTGTTGGGAGCAGATCCTGGAGAGAAAGGGTGGGTCGGATCTGGTGTCGTGGCTGGGAGGACGTTGGGTGGAAGGAGAAGGCAGTTAAAAGATGAGTGAAGCGCATCATCCTCGAGATAAAGTTGAGAACTATTTGATCATGGCCTGCAATTGGACTTTGTACATGACAACAAATGGAATAAACGAACACAGGAAACGTTTCGCAGGAATTAGGTGCGTTCCGTCCAAATATCATCAATTGCTCTTTTTCTTTCTCTCTTTCTGCAAACCCATCCTATTAGGAAGCAATTCACCACCTGTATGTTTATGCACGTCATAGCCATTCATCTGCCAGTGAAAGTGGATGGGTGAGGATGGGAGGGAATGGAGGATGGGGGGGTCATAAGGTCGAGGTGGATTTGTGCCGGTAACCGGGTGTTCCTCCGAAAGCTGCTGCCCACTGCATCAACATTTTGGTTTGATAGGGGTCCACTTGGGCCTTGTAGTCACGGTCGCTCCAACGAATGTGTGCTTGATGCTACACCTGTGTCCCCACCTGCATCATATTTGTTTCTCGACGTCTTGGCTCATTGCTAGTCTGACCAATGTGCTCGCCGATCGATTTGTTCGTTCACTTTGCTGCGATTAGGCCTTCACGCATCGCAGTCATGCAGACACACAAACGAATGGTTTCCAATTTGCACTTTATACACATTTTGTTATAACAAGTGCTTACGTTTGATAGGGCGAGCCTGGTGTTGGCTTAATGGTTAAGGTGGCTGTCTTAAGATCTTAGGGTCTTGAGTTTGAGCCCCTGTCTGGCCGTTAAATAACACTAGGTGGGTTGACTCGGTCAGTCATCCTTCCGAGGTCGGCAAAATGAGTACCAGCTTACTGGTAACAGGGGGCACCGCATCGGTGGCACGGCGCTGCCATTGCATCTTCCCCACAAGCCCGTGGGTTGGGTTGATGTGAAGGTTTTACCTTTACTCTACATTCCTGCCACAAGAGCACACCTGCATGAGGGAAATAGTTCCAACAGGAACAACTTTAATCATGATTAATGGGAAAACCATTACTATTGTTAAGCTTTATTTATTTAAAAATATGAACAGACGGAGGTGGAGAGAAACCTTCAACCTCCAGCAGGTGCGTTGGGATGCCAGAAAGATGTAAAGGTAAAACAATTTGAAATAACTGATTAAAGGTGACAAGGTCGGAGACGGGGGAAGTGAAGGGGGGGCGGGGGAGGGACATTAGAATAACCTTTGTCCGACTGACCGATTGTCCGTCCATGTACTTTTGTGTACACGATATTTCAAATAACGTACCTTTAATATTGCAGTTATCTATTCCCCATGACATTATCTCAACCTGAAGAGATCATTGCTGTGATTGGCTGAATTCTGTCGTCATGGGAACCATCTCGTAATTTGGCTTGTGCACACTATATTTCAAAAACCGTTCAAGATTTACCTTTAATATTACACAGATCTATTCCTCATACCACCCAAAAGGTGAGAGGCCAAGAGTTTCAGCTCCTTGATAACGAACAGCAGTGTAGAAAGAATTGGCTAAACAAATAGCCCCATGGGGGACTGACGGTTATTTCCCCACAATTTCTGAGAATATTTTTTCAATAAATTACCTGAATTTGAGGCAAAACCTCCCTTTGGGGAAAACCTCCCTTTTTACACCCCCCCCCCCTTTAATTGGGTGGATCTGGATGCACATGATCTGGATGATCTAGATGCACAAACCCCATGAGACCTTACTGTCCTGATGCATTGTAGCAAATTTGGTCCATATAGCTCAAGTAGTTGTGAAGATTTTTCGTCAAAATGAGGGATTTGGGGTGTGGGCTCGCGACCTCCTTTCCGGGAGAGATACGCACAATAGCACAGCTTAAGGTTAGATCATGGTCCCTATATGTTGTGGTGAGTTTGGTCTGGATCCGTCTGGCAGTTTCTGAGAAGAAGATTTTTGAATGAAACAGTTTGGGCCAAAGCCAATTATTTGGGCTTTTGGAAGAATCCAATATTTGGGCCAAAGCCCTCCATTTTACTCCGTTTATAGGGGGCGCATCCAGATGGGGAGCACAACCCCATGAGATCTTGCCGTCATGATACATCGTACCAAATTTGGTCCATATCGGTCAGGTAGTTTGTGAGATGTTTTAATCAAATGTTTATGGACGTACGTACCGACGGACGGACAGTCGGACACCGGGACCCACTCTGAGGTTATTTCGCAGAAATAACCTAAAAATCATTTGCAAGCAAATCACCTTTCTTTACAAACTGAGGTGTGACTATGCCTTGTGATGCAGTGGGCCCCATGTATATTGTAACAGGAATGATAAATATGGTTAGAGTACCAACACACAATGTCCTACCTTTCACACAGTACCTGGGAGTTCAACATCTACAAGCAAGTGCTAACCAGACAGGAAACCTGAAAGGATTATTCAAAGTCGTGCCTGTTGTAGCTGGAAGCTATTCCATCGAGATTAGACAGCTACCTCCGAGCAATCCCTGTCCATGAATGAGCAAGTACGCATTAATCTTCAACAAAAGATAAGGCACCACATGGAAGGAGAAAAGAAAGCCCCGGTTTGATTGTTTTTTGATTGGTGCATTGGGGGTGCCGAGGCACCAACCATGGTGCTCATCGGTGGAGAAGGAAACGGATGGAGAATGGCCATTGTCTCGCCAGACCTCTGCTCGGTTTGCAGCTTGTCTCCCATGTGTTCCATCCCACTGTTGTGCCCAATTATTCAGACAATGGCTCTCGCAGGGCTCAAGGGCCCGGACTTTTAGACGCAAATGAATACTAATGGCTGCCCATAGAGCGTGCCATTTCCCCGACCGTACTTCACGCTGCCTGCAGGATTTTCCCGCCCATTTACCAAAAAAAAAAGAAAGAAAAAAAGAATCAATGGTTATGGCCACTGTGTTCGAAATTATTGTACAACATGGTGTTTATAAACTGCAGCATGCCTTCGTTTACATTTGTTAAGCTTGAACGTCTCCGACACATATTTGGTCAAGCAGTGTTTGTTTTTTTTATACTGGGAAATAACAGATGAATTTGCTGTCATTTGTTTGCATGAACTAACTTCGAGTTTACCGATCAAACTCTTTCAGCGCATGATGTGAACCCGTCGCTGTTCGAGTCTGGGTGAGCCACCTGCCAGGAAGATGACCTCACTTCATCCAAGGCAACAGGCTGCCCTTACTCAACCGTATTTTCTCAATATGGCAGCAAGCATGCTAAAAGGGGGAATTTTTCTTTTAAAAGTTTCTCGTTGCTTACATAATAAGAGTCACATCGTACTCATAAACTGTATGTATGGAACACTTCTGTGAGCTGTAGTTTTCGCATTCAATATTCACCATAGCTAACAATGCCACCTTTGACAGCCTCCAAAATGAGCATCTGCGGGGGAGAAACATTCAGCGGTTTCCCCGGGCAGGAAGATTCTGGGATCAGATGGTGCCGAGCATGCCGACCGACGCCCATCCCCTGCCTTGTTGAACATCGACAATGGGACGGTCGGCCTGGGATGGCCCTTCGTCTCTGCCTCCTGGGGCCTGTCCACCCCGCTTTACATCAACAAACCTCCTCCCCAGTCGCTCGTCGACGATTCATTACCTCTCGGTCCGCGAGCTCCGGAGATCGAGGGAAACCCTTCACAAAGTGGATTTGGTAACAATTTTTATTTCGGTAAATGTTTTACATTTGTACACCAAAGCAAAGGAAGACTAGTAAAACTGATAAAAAATTTGTATACAAGTGAAAAATGGGGTTTTTTTTTCTTTACCGTGAGTGTTTAACACTTCCACGTCTTGCCTGCCTGTTAAAAGCTGCGTGCACATTATGTATGGCAGTGAAACAACAGTTTTCGGGTGAGGTTCTTAAAATGTACCTTTCAATAATATCAAATGGTACGTACGTTTTGTAATCTTTAAAAAATAAAAAGGAGGACGGACTTAGGGTGCACTGCTCTTACACGAGAGGATTCGAGAAAATTGAGAAGGTAACCAAGTGCTATGTATGCTATGCCACTCTCATGTGTTGACAAACATTGTGGTCCATGGATAGTTACACAAAAGCGCAGCTGTCGCATTAGACTTCAGATCCTCGTCCAAAATTTTTTTGACACCATTAAATTACTTGTTGCTTAGTGCTACAATGTCTATATTCACATCAAAAAGAAATACAAACGACAAAAAAAACAAAAACAATATTCAGTGCACATTCCTACCACATTGGGCATCGAAATGTAAAGAGCAAACAACGAAAATGGCGTCTCCGCTGGGATTTGTGCCAAGAGATAGAGTACAAGGCCTTTTTTTTGCGCCGGCCTTCGTCGCATTCTACATTCTAGCGTCAGGGTGTGAAGGTGGAGACGGGAGCAAGACCCTTCATTTCTCGTATTTTCCCCCCCGCACCGGGACCCTGCAGCAGCGACCTCTAAACTACTAAATCAAAGACGGCACGAGGGGCAGATACATGAAACGCCATGACCACTCTACGCTTTAAGTTATCTGTTTAAAACAATAATAACAATTATAAAAACATTCAGCAGAATGAACAATAGCTTTCAAGAACATAAAGAAGTGTTGAATTACTTGGATCATCAGTTTGTGCAAAACTGGATCGCTGAAGGATGAGAGTAACAGAGTGTTTTAAATTCTAGAAGACAAATGAGCAGCTAAAGGCTACTTTTTAAGTAGCAGTGAAGTACATAAATGAATATTTGAAGTGTTTGTTTGATACTTCTGCAGCACAAAAAAAGGTCTCTCGATGACAGCATTAAAAAAGGAAGAAAAAGCTTCCGCAAGATGGCATTTATTTATTTAGCTACAAATTCCCGAGAAGACGTTTCGACTTTGTGGAGAAAAGAGCAGAAGTTCCCGATTTCTTCAATGCGTAACGAGTCGAAAGCCGAGGAGGCCCGTCTGAATGCTCATAGCGATTACCTCTGTTCGGCATGGCAGACTCGTTAGCGTTGAGTACCTAGAAATTTGAGGCGTCGGTTAAAAAAAGGAACAGCAAAAAAACAACCCCAAAACGCAAAGTACCAGTTTCTCCTCTCTACAAACACGAGACTCAACAATGTTGAGCAGGTCCTCTGAGAAATATGGGAGGAGCAGTTAGTACACCGTTTGACCCTATAGGTGAGTATACTTCCTGGTATTGTGAAAATGGACAAACGCAGGACCCACTTTGTATCCTATAAAGCCGTCGGGGTTCTGAGGACTGCCATTGGCCATGCCGTCATGGGGAAAAAACCTCGACTCTGTATTCACTACAAAATGCGCAACCTATTAAGTGCAATCGATAAAACGGCGACATCGTTGAAAGAGACCTTGTAGACCGGCGCTAACAGGAAGAGGGGATATGTCATTTGAGCAAAGCTTTATCTTCTCTCAATTCCCACGATACATTCATTGGAGATACAGCGAAAGGATCCGGTACCAACGGGGGGGATGAAGAATAGAATACGAAAGCAGCCCTTTCGGAAAGCAGCGTAAAGTACGACATCTTTGCCAGCAGATAGTGCCAAAAACCATTATTCATTCCCCCCCAACTCATCCACCCCCCTTTCCAAACCCCCCCCCCAAAAACCCGCAGATTCTTTAAATAGCAATACATTTTCAAATCCCTAATAAATAATTGCGAGCTCACTGCAATGCTCAAAGCCGTAAAAAGGCGTTTTGTTTTAACACATTTCACGTGATATGTTCGAGCTGCTTGGAAGTAAAGTTTTCTTTGCTTTCTTGTTTGTTGTCTAAACGCACGTCGAATAAGCTCGCACGCTCGGACGAGACGCCTTGGCCTACATGCTTGTTCAAGCCGGAATAAAAACCAGAAAGGTAAAAACTCATCAAGTGCTGGCCATTGCTTGGAATTACGTTTTTTAAATTAAATTAAATAAAAAAAAGATAGCAGAGTGGAGTACAACAGCTTTTTTTGGAACAGGAGGTCCGCCAACCTCAGACGTTAAAAAATTGTCTTAACACCACAGCACACTACGAATGTAGGGATGAGGAAGGGGGATGGGATAAAATATTTAAAGACTATACCAAACAAAAGTCAAACTTCTTCCAGGAAGTGATGGTTGGCACAGATCGGTGCAATCCGAAGAGGCGTAGGATTTGAGCCTCGGTTTGAACAAGGATTCCTACAGGAACAGATGGCGAGAAGCAAGCCCAAACAGACTCCTCTCGTCCGCCCCACCATGACCCAGCAGAGGATGCTAGCAGGGTGGGAGGGGAGGGAGGTGTTCGAATGAGAAATATTTACAAGGAAGAAAAGAAACAAAGCAAGGCAAGGTGCAATTAGAAGGTCTTAGGCAGATAAAGCGAGAAGAATCATTGTAGGGAATTTACAAGTTGGGCCCACAGCCGTTCAGAGCTCCAACATTCGTCAAGTAATCAGCTTGACAAATCACAAGACAACAACACGAATCGTTTGAGCGTGGGGATGAGTAATAATGTGATGTTTCATTTCACAGGGCCAATATATAGGCACGTTATCGAAAGGAAACGAAACGGGTAAAGCACGAGGTGGCAAGATGATCAATGATAGCAGGTAGAATGCACCGGGAATTGCCAAGCGAAAATTTGGAGAAAGGATGCTGCAAGGTATGAACAGGAGTGTATGGGTTAGTGCACTTTGGTTGTTCAAAGCTGCACAGCAGCTTGACAAACGGGGCTGAAACAATAAGGGAGCAAGCACAAAGTGAGCAGGCCCAACTCCCAACCTGCCACCGCCAAAGCAGGAGCCTGCTAGCACCAGGACTTAAAAAAGAGGGAAAAAGAAGCAGTGCAACAAAGCAGGCCTGTACATTTGTTTGTAAAGGGAAAATCAGGTGACAAGAAGCAGGGCGAGAGGAATTGTGGGGCATCATGTACATAGTCTTGACTTTGAGAGCCGCCAGATGAGGTCACTTGGTAACGCACAACATCTGAAAAGGCTGACGCTGGGGGGAAGGGGGAGGACAGCAGGTTTGGGGGACAGAGATAAATCAGTTCACAAGGTTCGCGCCAATCTGTACAATTGTACGATGCACACCTTCATTCACTACCGGGAACTTAAGGTCAACTTCACTGATCGCACATTGTGCAAGACGTCAAGAAACATCGATTTTCATCTGATTACATCAAAAGTCTAATATACTTGTCGAACCATTGTTTAAATGTCAACAATTCCTGGCTCAAAATGTTGATGCCTGCTCCGCCCGTGCTACGACTACAGCACAGAAAACTGTGCCTGTTGCAAGGGAAGAATGTGACGCAACAACTGATCTGACAACAACTGATGTACAAGTCTGAAAGATATTTTTAGACGATTCATTTTATGGCAAATGCAAAGGAAACTAGAACGGCACTCGGTAGAGCGCATACCGACACCACGCTCAACAGTTTATGATTTGTATCCCACCGACAGGCCGGATCTGCATCCAGACCTGAACCAAACTCGAATCGGCTTGTTCTTGTCACCTACCAACTCATCCACGTAGTTTTATCACAACTCGTCCATAACTTCTTGAGACGTCGTGCTATATCTCTTTTTGGCCCCATCTCTGTGGTGAAGAATCGCTTAAATAATTATTGTATCCAGATCCGGATATTTACCAATATCGAATCAATTAGTCCTCGTCACACGCCCAAGCTGTCCACCAAATTTCGCCCAAATCCGTCCATAACTGAGAGATTCTGCTTACAAACAGACAGGGGTGAATACATAACCTCCATCCATGTTCGGTGGTGGAGGTAAATATTTCTCGTGATACACCAAAAGCAGGCAATATTTTAAAGGCTAAAAGGACATTCTGAAGTTGTGGGGAAATTTAATAAAACTCCAGGTCTGTAACGGTGAGTAAGACCCAAGGTTGGTCTCGATACTTTGGGCCAAATTAATTGGTGCAAATGCATTCCCATTGCTGTAGCAGAGCAGACACACCAAGGCTCATAGCCTGGGATAATGCTATCTGCTCAATCGTTCTGGTAAAGTGAGGCACGTGTCTGCCCGGATGTTGACACGCAAACTGTACACTTCCCCATTCGCGGCTCTGGGTGAGTCCGTGGCTGAACAACAGTGGGGTGGAGGTGTCGGTCAGCACAAACATGCCACATCCACCATGGAAACCACAGGCGAGACTGGCGCGGGCCAGGTTTTGGTCACTTTATAAGCAAAGGTAACTAGCTATATATAGCTATACTATGAAAGCAAACTAGCTATAGCTATATAAGCAAAGGTTCTACTAACCTTTCAGTGGTTGTGTGTAGAACAAGCATAAGAACGATGGGCAAAACCAATGAGAAAGAACACATTTATCCTCCAGGGGAGGATAAATAAAACAAGAAGACGTCATGCGGAGCACGATACTTGCAAAATCCGCTCCCCCCCCCCCCCCCCCCCCAAGGAAAAAATTCCATCGATACAGAAAATTGTCCATTTCTTCAAGATTAAAATCGACAATCTTGATCAAAGCTCGGGTCAACAGGAAGAAAAGTGACGATTTTTCAGATGAAAAATGATGATTTTGTAAGGTTGACCTTGAGTTGACCGTTGACCTTTTGACCTCAAAAATAGTTGGTGGTTCAATTCAGTGACCATATATGTAAATCCTCTTAAAATCACAAGTCAATCAAATGAAAATTGGTGATTTTAGAAATTCGGCCAATGTTGACCTTTTGGCCTATGTTGACCTCAAATATACTTGGTTGAATTCAGTGACCAGATATGCAAGTTCTCTTCAAATTTCAAGTCAATCGGATGAAAATTGAGGATTTTAGAAATTTGGCCTATGTTGACCTTTTGGCCTATGTTGACCTCAAATATACTTGGTTGAATTCAGTGACCAGATATGCAAGTTCTCTTCAAATTTCAAGTCAATCGGATGAAAATTGAGGATTTTAGAAATTTGGCAAAGTTGGTGACCTTTGGCCTTTGTTGACCTTTTGACCCCAAAAACAATAGGCTTCTCAATTGGGACGACCTATACAACTTGAAGTTTCGTGACGATCGGTTTAGAATTATGACCTGTAGGCTGGTGACAAACAAACAGACAAACAGATAGACAGAACCACAAACACAACCGACCAATATACAGTACTTAAAATCTTCGATTTTGCAAGTAATAAATAAATAAAAGAGTAAGGGAACACAATAAATAATCCTTACCAAGCCAAGACCATAGCTTGAAGTTGCACAGCAGGAAGAGCTTTCTTGAGGGGCCCCATATGGACAGCTCGACATCTCGACCACAATGGAGTGCTCGTCCGTCGGGGAACAAGGCTGAAAGAGAATGTCAAGAAAAGAACGTCTTGAGAAACATCCAAATTTCTGCTTCCCTTTCTGGTGGTCATTAAGGCCCATTTGCTAATGAGACGACAAGCCCAAAAGGCTGGCAAAGCACAAAATTGAAGAACCCACCAAAGAAGAGCAAATCATAGAGGAAAATATATATATATATATATATATATATATTTCAACAAGCGGCCTCCACCAGGCTGAACAGTTCGTTTTGTATCCCACTGATAGGCTGGATCTGGATTCGGACCTGAACCAAAATCGAATCGGCTTGTTCTTGTCACCTAACCAACTCATCCACCAAGTTCAGTCATAACTGGTCTATAACTTTTTAAAATATCATGTTATATATCGCTTTTCGCCCGATCTCTCAATGGTGAAGAATCACTTAAAAATTAAATATTTCTCATATCCGAATCCATAATCAGATCTTTACCAAAATCGAATCGATTAGTCTTTGTCAGACACCCAACCTCTCTACCAAGTTTCGTCCGAATCCATCCACAACTTTTTGAGACATTTTGTTCACAGACAAACAGACAGGGGTGAAAACATAACCCCCATCCACCTTAGTTGGCGGAGGTAAAAAGGGAAAGAAGGATTAGAAAGCCGATTTAAGAAAGCCGTCAGCGCAATCTGGAGTCGACATTTCAAACCTCTTGCTTTATGTGGAAGGTGCTTTGTTCCTTCTTGGGCAGCAAGTCTTCCTCGTCTCCCAACCTCATTTCGTCAATGAGTGGGGAGCTCACATAGGGCTGCAAAGGGTGTGCGTTAAAGCTATTATAAGCTACAAAGGAAAGCAATTCGTGCAGCAACTGGAACAAAAGGCTGTGTTCATGACACGAGGTGGATTCACGATAAAGAAAGAGCAAACACGTGAAATGGATTAACGAATAAATAAATAAAAAGTAAGAAATCTTTCAACTACCAGGAACTTAAGGCCAAACTTCCTGTCCTCGTTGTCAGGTAAGCCTCTGTAAAGCATCTCGTGCTGGGGTTCCAACTCGGCGATGGACTTCCGTGGAGTCCTGAAACTAGGACACGCATTTACATTGGGCGAACAAATTGAATACATTGAAGCAGTAAAGTGGTGGCAAGAGCAATGTGGTGAAGGAAGGTGGAGGTGAGGAAAAATAAGAAAATGATACCAGCTGTTTTCCTTCTGAGGCCGCTCCGGCCCCTCATGCACTTGTGGCACTGGCATGTGCGCTTTTAGATTGTACACAGGTGCCGAAGTGGAGGCTGTTTCTCGCTGACTGGTTGATGTGTTCAAGAACTAATAGGATTCGAGTGAAAGAAGGAGAAGCAATAATTATGACATTACTCAATGAGAAACAGCTGGAGTGCCAGACACGTTTTTCCAAGATTTGTATAGCTGGGTTCAAAGGCGCGGCACAAACCTGTGAAGGAGAGAAGGGAAGAGTCTTGATGGGCGTTCCACTCGGGGTTACGCCAGGCTGTTGGGACATATACTCTGAACCATCGGTCTGCATCACCTTGGCATGACCTGTGTCGGCATATGTGAACAAGTACCGTGCAGTGGTCTTGGGTGCATGTACATCCATGGTAAAGCGCGTTGGGTTGGGGGATACATTTTGCAGGAAGTCCATCGTGTGTAGTTCACTCAGGCATGTAGAGTCCTATAAGAAATGTGGTCAAGTGAAGACAAAGGTTTGAACTTGCCTCAATTCCTTATTTAATCAGCTGAGCTCCATCCTTCGCAGAGGTTTTAACCCTTTTAGCCCAGGAACTTTCCAAACAATGGGTCCACAACCTCTGCTGTGGGTCTCCGGCAGTATATCCACAACCCGAAAATGCAACCTCACCATTTAAACTTTCTACTTGTAGCATTTAGCTTTACCTACAGATGCTTACCTTCCTTGCTCATGGGTTTAATGTAACATCATACATTACATGATATCACAACACAATACTATCTGACATTAGCATCCAGATTATCCACAAGGACCTATCAAGGAAAATTACGTCTTTGGAATGATGGAATCAGCCCTGTGGTCTTACCATATTGGTCCTGCTGCAAGGTTCCAGGTTGGAGGTGCATGAAAAACTATTTGAGACCGAGTAAACAGGCGACACATCAAGGCAGAGGTAGCTTGGCGGAGGGCTCAACCTGTCATTCATTTCGACATTGGGTGATGAAGAACCTTTTACGATCTGCTCTTGGGACGTGTGCGCTGACCTCGACTCTCTGCTGCTGGAGAAAGTCCATTCTGGGTTTCCCTCCATCTACAACAGACACAAGAGTACTCAAAATATATCGTGCACGAATATTTATTAGCAGCAGGCTAAGGCCAAGGTGTACTGTCTCACTGCAGACAAATTGGTGGTCTCGTCTAATTATTCCACTTCACAAAGATCTGATGTTCTCCTTGACCTCCCCTGCTATCATGCCTTCCTCTTCCTTCCTCCCAAATTCCACTTTGTCATCTAGCAACCGACACCTTGTTATCCTCCCAAACTTTAAAAGTACTGTTCACCACTTAGTGGTTCCCCTTCTTCATCAGTCTCCTTGCATTACCCATTTGCTCCACTGTGCTATGTTCCTCATTACTGTGCTGTCTGCCAGTTTGCTTCTTTGTCGCTCAGTAAAGAAGAGAAACCATCTCCATCTGCTCCATTATTGACCTCTCACCCTCTGTCATTCACCTTCTCAACAAGCACCAAACTTTGTATTTTTAAGTGGACAGCCGTTTGCAGTTGAGAGCATCAGGATCATATAAAAGTGGAGGGCCGAGAACATCTCTAACCATCACGACCCTGTTGAATAACCCCATTCCTTAGTGGATGTCACTCAAACTAGTCGAGGGTCTCACCGGTCGCCCAAGAACCTCGTTCTCCGTAGACATCAGTTGCATCGTGATCTCCTTGATCCGCCTCTCCCTGTCAGGATCTTCTTCGAAATTGAAGCAGTTATACTGTTGGGGAAAGGGTCACACAAAAATGCTCATTTCTCAACACGAGGCCCTGCAACGTCACGGGAGTGTCACTTCTCAACAGGAAGAGACCCAACGTCACATGAATATAACTGCAGAGTGTAGGTGCATACTTGCTGCAAGATGTCTGCATCCGACAGGCCGGCACATTGATGTTGCTTGTGCAACGTATTCTACAAAAGGAAAAAAGGCAATGAAGTAAAAAAATAAAGCAAACATCAATAATAACAACACTGCATGATAATAGCATAATATTAATGTTATTACAAAACAACATCTTACTATAATTCACCAAATGTCCGTCTGTCCGTTCGCAGGTACCGCAAAAACTGCCGAACCGATCGCAACGATATTTTGGGTGGGTAATCCTGGGACCCCCTGGAGTAAAATAGGCTATATTGTTTTTCCAATTTACCAATTTTTCCAATTTTACTGTTTTTCCAAACACGATGGAATAATATTTACCGATATGAACAGTGATGTGGCTTTTATTGAAATTCTACAAATATCGTTTTGATTTTGATGAGAACTATGAACAGCGAATGCAGAAGTGGACAGATGACGGCAATGAGCTGGTTTGACAATATCCCAATCCAACCATCATTTAAAACAGTATTTTGTTAAAGTATCAATTTATGAATGGAATTGAGTGAATACAATTACGATTTTGAATTCGTAATTGTGTTCACCCAACCATACGGAACTTCACATCAGGATTTAAATATTTGTTTATGTCACGAATGTTGTTAAAAGTTAATTTTTTTATATTAATGCTACTTGCAACGGTACCCGCCCTATGGGCGGGGGCTTCAATTGGGAAGCTCAAATGAAAAGGCAAAATATCAGGTTTTTATTTATTTTAAACGATTCATATAAACATCTGTTGAATCATATCACACGCAAATCATCAAAATCTAAACAGTACATGGCGTCCATTTTGAAAAAAAATTGAATTCTGCAAAACGGAAGTGGCCGCTACACGTCTTTCTCAGTCGCACGTTTATGTGTGAAGAGTGCGTGCCGAATCTGTAACACGGAAGCGGCCGCTACACCTGTTAATCAGTCGCTTTGCACACGCTGCCGTGTTACTTCGTAGCCGCACGTTTATACAGGAAGAGTTCGTCAGGAGTCGATCTACTCTCTCCTGGTACGTAGAATTTCAACAAAAGCCACATCACTGTTCATATCGGTAAATATTATTCCATCATGTTTGGAAAAACTGGAAAATTGGAAAACTTGGAAAAACAATAGAGCCTATTTTACTCCCAGGGGTCCTAGGAATACCTACCCAAAATAAAGTTGCGATCGGTTCAGCCGTTTTTGCGGTACCTTCGAACAGACAGACGGACATTTGGTGAATTATAGTCAGATTTAATTTGTGATTGGAGTTATGCTGTTTGGAATGAAAAAAGAGATATCGAGTTCAAGTGAATGACGAAATGCCATGACGGTTTTACGTTCTAAGCATGATATTCGCGGATCGCCATATGCAGATTCGCCATTGACTGGGTATAGAACAAGCGTACCCATTTGTTTGCGAACTGGTACGTTTTTCATGGAAGTCCTTCACAAAGTTGCTGTCCATGTCTGACCTGCGACTGAAGATGCTACAGGAATGTGGAATTTATTGGTTTCATACTTTAGCATTCGCCGTTATCTGCATTGTCTGTTTGCTTCCGGCCTCCCACCCGTGCGCAGCACGGGTACCTCACTAGTCAATACCAATATACCCTCTCTCTCCAAGCGGTTTCCTCCTTGGTAAATTGCCGTGTTAACGCTTATATGCTTATCATGGCATTTCGTGGAAAACCTTTACCAGCAGTAAAAAATATATTATAAATCACAAACACATTTACTTACCTTTTAAAGCACTCACAACTGCTGTTGAACTCTAAACTTAGAGATTTGGAGGAATCCTGACATCAGTGAGGAAATCTATACTTATTGCTTCGATGACTGGACCCGAGCGAAGATCTACTGGAGTCGTATATACCCTACAAGAGTTAATAACACGACCCATCCTGCCACTTCCGTAGCATTTTTCCAATGCCGCTTCTAACAACAAAAGTAACTAGAACGGCACTCGGTAGAGTGCATACCTCCGCCAGGCTGAAGAGTTTATGGTTTCTATCCCACTGTTGGGCCGAATCTAGATTTGGACATGAACCGAAATCGAATCTGCTTGTCACCTAAGCAACTCGTCCACGAAGTTTTGTCATAACTCATCCACAACCTTTTAACTGTTTAACTGATTTAACTTAATCGCTTTTCGCCCAATCTCTCAATGTTGAAGAATCACTTCAAAAATTTAATAATTCTCACATCCTAATCCATATTCACCAAAATCGAATCCATTCGTCCTTGTCACACACCAAACTGGTCCACCAAGTTTCGTCCAAATCCATCCATAACTTTTTGAGATATCGTGCTATGTATCGTTTTTGGCCCAATCTCCCATTGGCGAAGAATCACTTGAAAGTTATAGGATCCGGATTTTCACCAAAATCAAATCATTTCATCCTTGTCACATGCAATGCCTCTCTGCCAAATTTCGTCCGAATCCGTCCACAACTTTTTGAGATATCTTGTTCACAGACAGACAAAAAAACAGACAGACAGGGGTGAAAACAACCTTCATCCACCTTCGGTGGCGAAGGTAAAAAAAAAAAAAAAAGCACCAACGATAATAATAGCATAATATTAATGTTCTTACAAAACAATATCCCCCACCCCAAGAGGTTTTAAATTTTATTATAGGGAATTTAGAATTGTGTCAAGCACGGTCTGATCCCAAGTTAAAACAAGCCTGTGCCCCAGCAGCAAAATGTGGTGAGTCGACCGTAGCGAGCCGATCCACGCTTGTCAACTAAACCTTCAATAATAAGGAAAGGCCGAGTGACACTTGTGCTACCGGTGAAATTGGCAGTGCTCTCTCAAATTCCAAACCAGTGCCGAGTAGTTTTGACAAGACCTGGCCCAGCATGTAGAATGATCATCACTGACAGCCATATTCAAGACATGGACATTCTCAACGGACGATATTGTTGCGAGGATACTTATACAGGACACAATGCATCATGGCTGCATGTCTCTCGGTTGCAGGTTAAACTGGCATCCCTTCTGTCGGAATTTGTTGGTGGACGTTAAAGATCCCACTGTGTCCTTAGCGAACAGTAAGCGAGCGATAAATCACTGGTACCCTGAAAAATTACAAATTACTGGCTTCCTGCACTGATCTACGGGGACACTGCATCAGCGACACATCAGATTTATCATATACTGTGCGTGCCTTCCAACGTATCAACAACAACAACATGCATTTTAAGGCCATTTTCCCTGCTAGAGCGGAGGTTAGCTTTGTGGTTCCCATGACAATCTCTCCATTTTGCCCTATTTTCTGCATCTCTCCTTGTTAACCCCCTTGCCCGCATTTCTTCTTCCACCATCTTTGACCAAGTCTTTCTCGGTCTTCCCCGTCCTCTACTTCGTTCTACATTCATTTCCATCACTCTTCTCAACCAGTCACTTTCATCCTTCCTCAACACATGACCAAACCATCTCAACCTGTTCCTCTTCACAGCATCAATCACAGGCTCTATTCCCATCATCTTTCGCAATTCATCATTTGACTTCCTCTCTCTCAACGATACTCCGCACATCCACCGAACCATTCGCATTTCCACCCTTTCCAGCCTTTGTTGCTGCTCTACGTTCATTACTCATGTCTCACTCCCATAAATCATAACACTTCTCACACATGCAGCATACACCTTTCCGTTCAGCTTCAACGACACCCCCCTCCTCATCAGCACGCCACTCAGTTCCCGAAACTTCTTCCATGCACATCTCACTCCAGCAACCGTTGCCGAGTCTGATCCACCTTCTCCATTCAGCATGTCTCCGAGGTAGCAAAATGTTTTCACACCTTCCAGCTTCACGCCGTCTCCAAGATCCAACTCAACATTTCCTCCATCTGCAGCTCCCTCTGTGCACACCTTACATTTGAATGTAGCTGCCACACTGGTTAATGACCCTCTCAAGCCACTACATTTTTGATGAACCCACTCAGCGCACATTGTACATTGGATGGAATTCACTCCGACACCCTTCCTGCACACAGCACACGGCCACTTCCCAGTTCTTTCCACCTCACCACATGCTTTACCACTTGCCATCACCTTCGTTTTTCCGATATTCACCTTCAGACCTTTTCTCTCCATACATTTCTTCCACTTGTTCATCTTCTCCTTCAGTCCATCCATACTTTCTGCAATCAACACCAGATCATCTGCATACAACAACTCCCATGGTAAACCCTCCTTTACGTTCTGAGCCAGCACCTCCATCACTGCTACAAATAGTAGTGGACTTAGTACCGACCCCTGATGCACTCCCACCTTCACCTCAAACTCACCACTGTTCCCGTCCTGCGTCCTTATAGCTGTGCCCACTCTTTTGTACATTGACATCACAACTCTGATCAACCATTCCTCCACTCCTAACTTCCTCAATGCCCATGTCAATACTTCGCGTGGAACCCTATCGAATGCTTTCTCCAGATCAACAAACCCAAGAAACAACTTCTTCCTCTTCTCCATGTACTTCTCCTGCAACTGCCTCACAATAAAGAGCGCGTCTGTCGTTCCTCTTCCTGGCATAAATCCAAACTGCATTTCGTCGATCTTCACCTTCTTCCTTATCCTCCTCTCCAACACCCTTTCCAATACCTTCATTCCATGCTCCAATAACTTTATCGCTCGGTATGAGCCACAGTCCAGAGGGTCACCTTTCCCCTTGTATAGAGGGAAGAGAGTACTCAGTTCCCAATCTAATGGAATGCGGCCTTCTTTCACCACCAGATTACAGATCTCTGTCATTCTCTTCACACCCCAACTTCCTGCTTCAACATATCTCCCACAACTCCCGTCGGCCCTCCCGCTTTTCTACTCATGCTAATGATTTCAAACTTGGCACATGGTTTCCTCATAAGTTACAGATCAAGTTAGAACTTCACGACGTTTCGATCATTTTTGACAAAGTTATGGCACTTTGAACTTTGGGAATTCTGATAATTCTGATGATCCTTAACTCAGTGCCATTTTAAGTTTTAATTTCCTTTAACAACCAATTTCTCTGCAATAATAGGACCGATTGAGATCAAATTTTCACCGTAGGGGGGACTCGGTCTGTAGAATATTGTAATGGTAATTATGACGTCACAGGTCACGTGGTTCGGCCGCCCTATTGTTTTTCGTGAAAACATGAAAACCCCTTTTTCTCTGCAACGGCTGAACAGATCGAGGCCAAATTTTGCAGGCAGAATCACATACCCATGATAAGCAAAAAAGTCAGCGAGCATGATGTCATGCGTGACATGGTTTCAGAGTTATGACGTTTTTAAGCATGAACCTTTAAAACCGAGCTCCTCCGTCATTTTTGATCCAATCTAATTGCTAATTTCACCCCAAATCCACTTTTTTTAAATACCAACTTCTGTCCTGGAAGTCCTTGGTGTCCTTGCGTTTTATACTTCTCCCACCCCCCCCCCTTCCCTCCCACGCCTCCTCCCCCCAAGCCCTCTCCCTCCCACACATCTCCCGATGTCCCTGCTCTCAAATGTTGTGTTTGTGTGCTTCCCCTTCTCTCCCCATCTTGTCTACCGCTCCCTCTTTTTATATATTTTGTTTGTCTGTTCGATTTGTTTGTGAAATAAATGTTCGCTCTTTCACGAGCCTCGATTCTGTATACAA
Organism: Myxine glutinosa; assembly: GCF_964187855.1. Lineage (NCBI taxonomy): Eukaryota > Metazoa > Chordata > Myxini > Myxiniformes > Myxinidae > Myxine > Myxine glutinosa. The sequence continues at coordinate 143,151,434 of NC_136268.1, read as the reverse complement.
AAAAAAAAAAAAAAAAATGAGGAGAAACTTCACAGATCTGTTCAGCACTAAAATGTCCTTTTGGAATTTGCGATAGGGCACGTGGTTTGGCAGATATCGTTAATTAAACGAAAATATTTTTTAAAAATGGATATCTCTTGTTTATTCGAGAGTTCCCCTCAAGCCGCACCGCGCGCCCTCAGCCTCGTCTCGCGAACGTCAAAAGCGTGACACAGCGCGCGCTTTCGGGAGGAGCGGAGCCAAGCCGAGCAACATATATACAGTCATCCCTCGCTATATCGCACTTCACTTTTCGCGGCTTCGGTACATCGCGGGTTTTTCTCGCTAGTATATGTAAAATTATATATCGGATTTTTCATTATATCGCGGGATTCTGCGGCCTATAGGTATTTTTATTTTTTTAGATTTTGCAGGAGGTCATGCGCTCGACCTGTCGTATGATGGCGTACAAATAGAGTTCTTACTGCCAAACACCACATCGCTGATACAGCCCATGGGGTCAAGGCGTCATTCGCGCATTTAAGGCACTTTATATGCGAAACACCCTGCAGCACCTGGTCGAGGCTATGGACTCGGACGAAAACTTCTCGCTGAAGGCGTACTGGCGTGAGTACACCATTGCAACGTGTCTGCAAAATATTCAGATGGCCATAAAGGAGATGAAGACAGAAACTTTGAATGCCTGCTGGAAAAAATTGTGGCCAGAAGTAGTCCACGATTACGTGTACTGTACAAGGGTTTCTCTCCTGACGAAGTCCACCACTCTGCAGTAGATAAGGCAGTGAAGCTGGCAAAATTACTAGGAGGAGATGGCTTCAACGATATGACTCCCGATGACGTTGAGGAGCTGCTCGAGACCCACTCAGATCCGTTAACGGAGGAAGACCTGGCGGAGATGACGAAGTCAGCAAGTGAGGAAGAAGAAGAGGGTCCAGGGGATGAAGAAGAAGAGGGCCTATCACTGGAACGCCTCGCAACCCTAGTGAGAATGGCAAAATAACTTAAGGAAAGGGCTGAAGAATGGGACCCCCAGATGATTCGTTCGTTGAAGTTCAGAAATGTAATCGACGGAGGCATTGAAGTCTATAAAAACCTCCTCGCCCAGAAGAAAAGGCAGCGCCAGCAACTGCCCATCACTATGTTCCTCACCCGAAAAAAGAAAGAAGACACGCCTACGTCTTCAGCACGAAAAGAAGTTCCGGACGACGACGAAGATACTGCACCACCTGACGAGGCGCCTGCTGAAGTGGCGCCTTCAGAAGAGCTGTAATGCTCTTCTTTGCTGTGCAGTACAGTAAAAACTATTATTGATATACTTACCCAGTATCTATTACAGTATTTTCAAATATACTGTACAGCTATATATACACGTACAAATATTTTTCTAATACGTAAGGATGGGTCTCAAAAGTGTGTTTAAGAGTGTAGAAAGGGTTTATAAGAGCGTGGGAAAGGTTTATAAGAGTATGGGGAGGGTTTTTAAAGGCTTAAAATATATAAAAATAATAAAATTAATATATGGTTTCTACTTCGCGGATTTTCACCTATCACGGGGGGTTCTGGAACGTAACCCCCGCGATAAACGAGGGATGACTGTATACACATCGATCATTGATCGTGAACCGGAAAATATAATAAATTACTGATATTTAGCGACTCGAAAGGTTCTTTATCAACAACTTATTTTCTCGTGCTTCTGCTGACCTGTCTGCAAGGTGTATAAATCGAAGTCCCGAGTGCGAATCACAGGTGAGCCCGTCCTGAGGTAATTAGCGATTAAGAACGATTCAGAACCTGTGTGTAAATAACCCTTGGTAATTTCCCCAACAGTTTTCCGGACGACAGACTGCCGGTAGGGGACATGTATTGCAGCGCAATACTCAGAATGCTTGTTATTATTGTCAAATTATTATTATGATTCCTTCTTATGTTACTTTAAGTCAGTGAAAAGATCAGCACATGCATGACATTATAACATGTTAGATCAGGACATTGAAAGGATCAAATGTGCATATTATATTGTTATGGATTTGAGAATTGTGTTTTTTTGTGTTGTAAAATATCACCCTCCTTCCTCCATTTGTTGTGTATAAAGGTCAAAGGTCGTTCCCGTTAGTTATTCCATATACCACACGTAGCCAATCATATATTTCCTCCTTGTTCAGTAGTTATCTCCTTATTATGTGCATTAGATTAAGGCTGTGTCTTCCATTAATTAACACTCCATTGCACCAAATTCAAACAAGGTAGATTCCCTTCACATTCCCCTTTCGTCAATTGCCAACTGCATTGAGCGGTTTGCTGCATTCTGCTGCTGCTGTGGGGTGGTGGTTTTTCGCTGCAAGACTCCATTAGCCACGAGGTCATCTCGGAGCAGAAGGTGGGAGGAGTCAGCCCAGCGCCGGGAACAAGGCGTGGCCTTGCCAACGCCTCCTCTAAGGGCGGGATCGGTGAGCCCTCGCGACCAATCAGGGCCGAAGCGAGCTCACCGATGGGCGTGTCCTGGAGGCCGGCGGCTTGATCGCCCGAGGCGATATATAAACGCGCGCGGAAGCCTTTGCGAGAGAGTCAAGAGAAACGGGAGGGAGTTCAAGAGAGTTCAAGAGAGTCCTGAGAGTTGCGTGAGAGAGACGGCAGAGCAGAGAGAGAGAACCCGTCACGCCAGACCCCCCCCCCCCCCCCCCAGCAGCTTTGACTCCACCAAGTAGCGTTGGCTCCACCAGCAGCTTTGACTCCACCAAGTAGCGTTGGCTCCACCAGCAGCTTTGACTCCACCAAGTAGTGTTGGCTCCACCAGCAGCTTTGACTCCACCAAGTAGCGTTGGCTCCACCAGCAGCTTTGATTCCACCAAGTAGCGTTGGCTCCACCAGGCAGCTTCGACCCGTTACCCTACGGGAACCAGGATCGGTGGCATCGGTGGCCGTCGAGGTCCAGCCCGACGTCCCGTGCGGGATCAAGCCCGAACCATCTGCCCCAGCTGAACCTTCCTCTCCTTCCAGCGATTCGTTCCTATCATCATCCCCCGTGTAAGTCTGATTGTTCGTCCGTCTTCTTTGTTGTCCTGGGGTTGTAGGTAAGACTGCCATAGGTAAGCTATATTTGCACTGTGTCTCCTTGCTTCTTTCTGTCTTTTATTTTATTATCCTTCCTTCTTCCTTGGTTTAATTGTGTAAATAGTAGTAATAAATAATATTCGTATTTCCACCCTTTTGTCTTCTTCTTCTTCACATCCTTCGTCTTTGTCTTTTCCAAATTGAATACCTGTGGCACGATTTGGCCAACGTTCAGGAATCGGGTCTAGTCATTGTTAATATTTCGTGCCGCGGTTGCTAAAACCGCTCGGCAATTAACATCTGTCCGCGGTACGAACGGGGCTGTGCCACCGGCCTTTCCGGAGGTCGCTGGGCAGTGTCAGGGACCACGTCGGTCAGTTATAGAAGAGGGGATTAATCCCCCCTCTAAGGGGAACCGAGGCCGACGTTGGGTTCCGTAACAATATGTTAGATCTGGTAATTGAAAGGATCAGAACATGCATGATATTATATGTTAGATCAGGTCATTGAAAGGATCAGAACATGCATATTATAACATGTCAGATCAGAACATGCATGACATTAAAACATGTTAGATCAGGTCATTGAAAGGATCACACCGTGCATGACATTATAACATGGTAGATCACGTCACTTAAATGATCAGAACATGCATGACAACTTGGTAGATCATGTCATTGAAAGGATCAGACCGTGCATGACATTATAACATGGTAGATCACGTCATTTAAATGATCAGAACATGCATGACATAACATGTTAGATCAGGTCATTGAAAGGATCACACCATGCATGACATTATAACATGGTAGAGCACGTCATTTAAATGATTAGAACATGCATGACATAACATGGTAGATCACGTCATTTAAATGATCAGAACATGCATGACATAACATGGTGGATCACGTCATTGAAAGGATCAGACCGTGCATGACATTATAACATGGTAGATCACGTCATTTAAATGATCAGAACATGCATGACATTACATGGTAGATCACGTCATTGAAATGTCACTCCTTGGAAAAACTCAACGGAAGTGGCAGGAAGAATGGTGTTATTAACCATTGAGCTTATATAGACTACAATAGACCTACGATCAGGTGTGTTCGTTGACGTGATTGGCATCGACTGATGTGCAGATTCCCCCAAATTTATTTCACTTTAATGTTTAACAGTATTATCAATTATTACCCTGCGCTCGCGAAGCGAAAAGCGGGGTTAAGCATTCAGTTGTGTACGTGTGCCGTATGTGCGTGTCTGCATTTTAAAAACTAGTGAGATACCTGTGCTACGCACGGGTGGGAGGCCATAAGCAAACAGGCAATGCAGATACGGCGAATGCTAAAGCATGAAACCAATAAATTCCACATTCCTGTAGCACCTTCAGTCGCACATCAGACATGGACAGCAAGTTCGTGAAGGACTTCCATGAAAAACATACCCGTTCGCAAACAAACGTGTACGTTCACGTATAGAAACATCGATCGTGGGTCCGTGGCGAATCTGCATATGGCGATCCGTGAAGTTCACGTTCAGAAAGTAGAAACCATCACGGCATGTCGTCATTTACTTGAACTCGATATCTCTTTTTTCATTCCAAACAACATAACTCTAATCACAAATTAATCACAAAATAAACTTTTAACAACATTGTTAATGTTTCCTTCATTGTAAAAACTACCCAGTCAACAGTTAAAAGGATTTTGAGCCGATAGGTGTTACGGCCTCAGCAAGATCGATGGAGACAGCGATCTGTTGGCTTATACACTGCCCAAATAGCTATGTGGAATTCTTTCATGTAGAGATTAAGCCCACGTCAATTGAACTTTGGCCGAGGTCATTATTTACTTTCATGATGTTCATATACGAATCAAAAAGAAGATAATTGGTTTTGGGTCGTCCTTTCCGCATATCTCGTGGGATTGTGAGTTGGAGAGACGGCCGTGATGGTGGGGAGGGGGTTGGCATTCTCTCAAGCTGGGATTCAACCCATGTCCTTATAAAAGGTCTTTGTCCGAGGTCACCGAGTCCGAACGGTGCAGCTGTGCAGCGATCGGTGCAGCCGTTTGTGCGGCACCCGGGAAAATAACGTTATGCGGGAGTCCAAACCTGAAAATGATGGAGGCCAAAGCTGAAATTGGAAAAACAATATAGCCTATTTTACTCCAGGAGATTCCAGGATTACCCACCCAAAATATCGTTGCGTTCGGTTCAGCCGTTTTTGCCGTACCTTCGACCGGACAGACGGACGGACATTTGGTGAATTATAATAAGATTTATCTTCTCGAAAACCGTTGGTCCGATTGACACGAAATTTTACCATAGAGGCGCCTCCGCCTGTATAATTTTTTTATTCATAATTATGACATCATAGGTCACATGGTACGGATGCCATCTTGGAAAAACGTTACACCTCTATATCTCCCATACCGCTCAATGGATAAAATTGAAACATGGCTCATTGTCAAGTCCTCACCATGGGAAATAAGATACGTTGATGGTGATGTCATCGGTGCCTTCGTTATGACATCATAATTCGACAAGTACAACACTTATCCGATCATTGTGAATTTTTTTTCTCAGCAACTGTTGGTCTGATGGGCACAAAATTTTCACCACAAGAGCACCTCCTCAAGTAGAATATTTTAATGATAATCATGACGTCACAGGTCATGTGGTACAGACGCCATCTTGGAAAAACCGAAAAGTTTTGCACCTCTATATCTCCAAAACCGCTGCATGGAAAAAATTGAAACATGGCTCATTGCAAAGAACTCCATATGGGGAATAGGTGTTAACTATGACGTCATTGGTGCCATAATTATGTCGTCGTAATTCGACAGGGACGACGCTTAGTCTGATCAGTTTCAAATGTATCAAGCGTGATCTATGCAACAATTATTTTAGAGAAAAAAAATGTATGATGTCATCGCTCACATGGTCTGGCAGCCATATTGGATTGAAGAAAAAAAAATGTTCAAAAACAGAAGAGTTGGCTCGCAACAAGTTGACTGCGCAGGGTAAGTATCTATGAATACCATCTTGTTAAAAAAGGTAATCAAACATGTTTGTGGTTTATAATATTTTTACTCCTGGTCGGCCGTTGCTCTTACGAAAACGGTATGATAAGCTATTTATACACGTTATCACGGCAGGAAAAACACCATGGGGAGGAGGGATATTATTAGGATTAATATTGTTTTGTAATATTAATAATATTGTTGTGGATTTGAGAATTGTTGTAAATATCACCCTCTGTAAAGTGTAATGATTCCTTGTAAATATCTCCGTTTTGTGTGTAAAGGTCAAAGGTCGTCCTCTTAGTTAGTCCATATACATACACGCAGGCCACCATATACCCTTCTAAATAGTTATTTCCTTATTATGTGTATTAGTTTAAGGCTGTGTCTCCCATTAATTGACTCTGCATTGCACCGGATTGAAATAAGATAGATTCCCTTTCATTCCCTCAAAGCCTCTATTGCCAACTGCATTCGCCGCCATTGCCAAGTGCTCTAACTCGGAGAAGAAGGTGGGAGGAGTCGACCAAGCGCCAGGAACAAGGCGTGGCTTTGCCAACGCCTCATCAAGGGGGTGGGATCGGTGAGCCCTCGCGACCAATCCAGGCCGAGGCGAGCTCACCGATGGGCGTTTCTAAAAGGCCGGCGGCTTGATCGCCACGCGCCTTATAAAAGGAAGTTGGGAACAAAGAACAACAACTCGGCAGATGACCGAGGAAGCTCCCACGAGCAGATAAAAAGCGCGTAAGAGTTCACCAAAAGCAGTCGACCGAGAGTTGAGTTCAGAGCTCAGTGGAGGAAGAGCAGTCCACCGAGAGTTGAGTTCAGAGCTCAGTGGAGGAAGAGCAGTCCACCGAGAGTGGAGTTAAGCCCAGTGGAGGAGGAGCAGAGAAGTGCGTAAGAGTCCAGTTGAGGAGAAGCAGAGAGAGGGATCTGAGGGAGGTGCGCTGGACCAGAGGCAGATTCTGCGGAGTAGGAAAAGAGCGTCGGAGACGCAGGAGGCGGAGGACACGTGAGACAGCTGCCGGTGTGAAACCGAATACGTGGAGCTGCCGGTGTGAAACCGAATACGTGGAGCTGCCGGCTCCTCGCTGCCAGCCCGAAGCGGAGCTGCGTTTGCCGGGTTTTCGCCTCGACCCCAAAGCGTGGATCGGAGCGCGCGCTTGGAGCTGGACCTTGACGCCTACCATCTGCCTGGACCCTCCTCTGCCGTCCCAAACCATTCCTGCCATTCCATCCTTTTGTGTACGTGAGTTTGTTTTGTGCGTCTTGTCCCTGGGTATAAGTTAAGCCTGTTTAGATAAGTTAGTATTTGCACTGTGTCTTCTGGTCCTTCCATCCTTCTGTCTTTATTTTCGTATCTTTCCTTCTCCTTGGTTACTTTTGGTCTTGTACATAATAGTTAGTAATAAATCATATTTGTTCTTCCTACTTTTGCCTTCTTCTTCTTCACATCCATTCATCTTTGAGGTTTCCACATTGAACACCTGTGGCGCGATTTTGGCCAACGTTTCGGAATCGGGTTAGTGAATGCTAATGACTCGAACTTCGGGTTGCTAAAAACCGCTCAGCAACTAGACCATCTAAAACCGGGGTTCGAGCGGGAGTCCCTCCCCTGCTTCGCGGTCAGGAGTGGCACTCAGGTCCTTGGGACTTTTCGTAGATCAAATACCCTGGCTGCTCCCGACCGGAAGGAGCGTTGGGACTTCAGGACTCACGTCGCTCAGTCGCACACAAGGGGATTAATCCCCCCTTGGTAAGGGGAAAAAGGGCCGACGGAGAGACTGCGCAGGGACGGAGAGACTGCGCGACTGTTCAAAAACAGAAGAGTTGGCTCGCAACAAGTTGACTGCACAGGGTAAGTATCTATGAATACCATCTTGTTAAAAAAGGTAATCAAACATGTTTGTGGTTTATAATATTTTTTACTTCTGGTCGGCCGTTGCTCTTACGAAAACGGTATGATAAGCTATTTATACACGTTATCATGGCAGGAAAAACACCATGGGGAGGAGGGATATTATTAGCATTAATATTGTTTTGTAATATTAATAATACGTTATTGTCATTATTTTTGTTATTGAAAGAGTCTTTGGAAAAACGCCACGATAAAGCTAACTTAACATGGATATACACCTCAATATGCAACCCCATTGATGGCAATGGCGGGGAAAAACCCCCTTGGGGGGGGGGGGGGGGGGAATGAATGTGCTACAACCTTCACTATGTAACCCTTAGTCATCCTGTCAAGTTTGGTTGAGATTGGATAAGTGACGACGGAATGTATCATGGTCAAAAAGTCATCAGACAGACAGACGCCAAATTGCGTATTTTAGTATGATGAAGTCGTTCAAACAATTTAAATCATTCTCACCTCAGTCGAAGAAGAATGAAAATAGGAATAGCTTGCGTTGCCGCTTGGGATTTGCCCAACAAACTGGCAAGATGCCTCCGGAGATGGGACGTCACTGTACGACACAGGCATCGGCACCGTGTGCCACGAATAAGCCCTGAGATCTTGCAGGTAGCCTTCCTGCTCGACTTTCCGGCGCATTGTCGAATTCCAGTGATTCTTGATAGCGTTGTCCGTCCTACGAGAGACAGCCACGTAAAACATCTGTTGATTGAGGCAGAAGCCATACTATAATCAAGTTTGTCAGGTGTAGGTGGTTGGAAATGCTGTCCCGAAAAACCACCTTTTGCTCGATCAGTCTGTATTGCTGTCTCTCAGCAGGTGATCTGTATAAATATATGTTATGTCTCCATAAAGAGCATGTTTTCTCATCAATTAAGATCATGCCAGTCAGTTCTGCATCCTCAAATGTGGAGCACAGAAACTTTTCATTATTTACATTTTATTGAATCAATCGCTTCTCCAATTGCTTCCTGAACACAAATGGCCAAAAATGACAAAATTACTGAAACAAAACAAAAGCTGCAAAAAAAATCTGTTCTTATAAAGAAAGACTTTCACCACGGTATATATTTGTAGGTTTGGTCGGTACACTCACCGCCCTGGAAGCAGTTTGGCAATCTCGGCCCATCGATTCCCAAGCTGTTTGTGTGCCTCGAAGATCACGCGGTCCTCCTCTTCGGTCCACGACGTCTTCTTCACCTCCGGGTTGAGGTGATTGTGCCACCGCTCACGACACTGCTTTCCTATGCGGCCCTTCAGGTGCTTAGCGATAAGCGACCAGCGCTTTGGCCCGTACTTGTGCACCAAATCAACTACCTGGTGTGGCCAAAAGCAGATTGGTCGAAGAATAATGACATCTTCCCGATTTATCAGACAGAAATAAAGAAAAAAAAGATTGAATTTGAAGCCTCTGTTCTTCCCTTTTCTTTTTTCTTAAAGGGACACGATCATAAAATCAAGCCAGATCGGACTATTCTTTTAAAACCGTACCGTATTTTAAAATCGGACCGTATTTTAAAATCAGACTATTTTCACTTCCATTATGCAAATGAGCTACCTCCGTGATATAGGTGCACACCTCATTGACGGACACGTACGTCTGCATTTCATCACAAGTTATTGTAGCGTTCAAGATGCTGATGTGCCAAGATTTTAAGTGTTCTAATCATCAGCATCCATAACCCACAAAATGTTCATCAATTATGGTGTTCTTTGTGGTTGAAAAATGAAGAAACAACCAAATTGAACATCAAAACGCATGTTCATTCAAAATCGTGTTGCTTGTTGAGACCACTTCGAGCAGTCATCGTTCGTATTTGATTAACAGGCTCACTACCTGGGAAACAAGCCTCGAAAATTGTTGAAACACGATGATGTACCAACACTTTTCAGTCAAAAATCTTGCATGGTTCCCCATTACAACAGTCTATGGTTCGGAGACATCATGCTGAATAAAAAAACACCTTTTAGAGGCCATTTTTCCCCGCAAAGCGGGGGTTGGCCTTTTTCGGGCACCGTGGTTGCTGTTGTTTTTGTTGGTCCCCTTTTTGAAGCAATGTTTTACGGCCGGATGCCCCTCCTGCCGCCAACCCTTTTTGTCACCTTTTACGACAAACAGGGAATTACCAGTGAACTGGTACTCAATTTGCCGACCTCGGAAGGATGACAGGCTGAGTCAACCCTCCTGGCGTTAATTCAGCGATCGACCGGGATTCGAACCCAGGATCCTAGGATCCTAAGCTGGCACCCTAGCCGCTAGCCCAACACCATGCTGAATATACAATATAAACGGAGCTTGGACTCTACGTACCTGCATGTGCGTGCGTGCCTGGGCTCTGCTTGTATTCTCGTAATATATATTTATATATATATTTATAAAGTACTTGAGGACTAGCTCTGATCTTGGCTCACATGGGCCTGGCTTGTAATCAACAGGTAATTCTCACCAGTCTCTAGCTCGGTACACCCTGCCAGCAACGGCACAATACTAGTTAGTAGGCCTGGTGGACAGTACTGGCAGCTGAAAGACCGAGACGCCGAAAGCAATAATATCCCAATCAATCAATGACTATTTTTGTTTATACTTACTGGTAGAGAAAGGGAAAGAACCCTTTTGATCATATATCTATATGAGAAAGAAATGGTTAATTGCAAAAATCATGAATAAAACGTGTCGAGTTGACCAACCGAAGGCAGGGTGAGGGGTGGGGAGAATCTATATAATAATACCGTAAGGACTCGACTTTGTTATCCCTTTTACGCCGCACCCAGTGACCCGATGCCCACGGCACTAATGGATTTACGATCTACGAACCGCGCTCTTTGTTTATCACGTACAGCCATACTCGAAAAGTCTGAATTAGCCGACGTTGGGACCCAAAAGCATCCGATTAACTGCCGATACGACGCCATCTTACGACGCCATCGTATTGGCGTCTGCTGGGCGAATTGCCGTCCGCTGATTGGACAGTCGAGTGGTGTGATCATGGGTGGTGTGAACCAAATGGTCTTTTTATTCCCTTGAACATTTTAAATTAGGATATAGAAGGAAATGTCTTTATCATCATTTTAATAAAGTTAAATGGAGTGACGTTGCGATACTCGGGGTGCGTTGCATAAATCCTCGTAACTCAGAGAGGTGTAGCAGGTGGCGAGACGTAAGGAAGCTTAAAGATAACGAGCTGAAAACAGACGAACGATATGTCAATCTCTTTCTACACCGAACGGAAATAAATGTATGAGAGCGGGCAGGCATGGCCTGAGCACTTCGAGCAGAGAGGACTGATTGGACTTAACTTAAAGAGAAAAAATTGGAGCTTAACGGCAGAAGAAGATCCCATGAGCGCTGCCGTCACTTATCGAGGTGTGTTGAGGTCTGAAGAGATTAGGTGGTTTATAGGAGCGATTTGCACCTTTTTACTGCTTGAGGTGAGTTCGGTTCGTGTTTTGTGACTCGTAGATTTATTAATCAAAACACGGTCACAGTGGCGTCAGGCACTGTGACCGTGTATGTGACTCATATTCGCGATTACCACAGAAGCACATCGACGGGGAGTATCTATATAATAATACCGTCTATATAATAATAGCGTAAGGACTCGACTTTGTTATCCCTTTTACGCCGCACCCAGTGACCCGATGCCCACGGCACTAATGGATTTACCATCTATCCCCTATGCCATCCATAATGGTACACTCTATCCATACGCCACATCCTCCCTTCCGTGGATGTTCCACGGCTTTCGGCTAGTCGATACTATTCTCGCTGAATATAATGTAGGGGCAGTATGTACATTACTAGTGAACTGTCTCGACACAACTAACGACAGACGAAGTTGGAAAGGATAATATTATGGATGCACAGTCGCATGCACGCAGGAAGGCCGACACCGAGCTCCTTTTATATTATATATTCAGCATTATCTATATTATAAAAAGAGCCGTGTCTATCTTTCTGTATGTTTGTCATGATATAACTTGAGAACGGATTAACGGATTTCAATAAATCCAACCAAGGTGGATTCGAGTAACTCACGGGAGTGTTTGCGAGTCAAAAAAAAACAACTTGTTATGGGTACATGGACATGCATGTCAAAACTGCAAATGCCAACACGTGACGTTGGTTATCCCTGCACAGCGGGCAGAATCTCCCAGGAATCCTTATTTTTTCTTCCCCCATAGATTAGCCATCGCAGCAAAGATTGGTATTTCCATCAGCGAAGCAATGGGTCTTATATTCTAGTGTCTCTGGGGAATCTTGGGAACCGTACACAACTCCCTTGGGAACCTGTCTCTGGGGAACCGTAGAGTGTCATGATGGGGGAACCCTGTAGGATTTGTAGCTCAAAAGTGTCGGCACGGCGTCGTGTTTCAGCAATTTCCAAGGCTCGTTTCCCAGGTAGTGAGCCTGTTGATCAAATACAAACGCTGACGGCTCGAAGTGGGCTTCGCAAACAACACGGTATTTTAAATGGACATACGTTTTGATGTTGAATTTGGTTGTTCCTCGGTTTTTCACAAACAAAGCACACAATCGTGGACGATCTTTGAACACAGACATATGCGTCCGTCAATGAGTTGTGAACCCGTGATGTCACACGAATAGACGGAAGTAGCTCAATTGCATCACGGAAGTGAAACTAGTCAGATTTAAAAACACGATTATCCGGCTTGTTATTCTCTGAAAAAAAATATTTTTGTGCTAATGGGGCAGGGATATCATTCTCTAAAACATATCTCTTCAATAAATTCCATGATTGTGTCCTTCTAAGTACAAGTTCTAATGTGCTGTCACATTTCAGGATATGAATGCGAGCCAGAACTATATTTATTACGAATGTTGTTTGATTGACAAATGTCAAGCCGTGGCTATACCTTTTGGTCCTCTTCCTTCGTCCATGGACCCTTGACTAGCTCAGGATTCAGGACTTTCTGCCAGCGCTGGAGGCAGTGGAGGTCTGTACGGTTCTGCAACAAAAACCACCATGTACCAGATCAGCCCAAAACATGACTGTGCAATCACGGGGTTAATGCAACATACGACCGACAATAAGCGGCGGCCTCACCGTGAAAAACGTCGAAATGACCTTCCAGTTGTCCCGCCCGTGTTTGGCCACGAGCTTCTTGAGCTTGTCGTCCTGTTGAAGTTGAGATTTCTTTATAACATTAAATGCTTGCGACATTTTGCATACTTACTGAATAAAATATTCACATCACACTGAATTCCAAGCATTTTCCAGCAACTACGATTTTGGAAAATGACAAATTGAAAAAATTCCAGTCGGTGATAGGTAGGACCATTCCATCATATGTGCAATATTCTGTATGATTCAAGATGCGCAGGTGGGGTGGATAGAGGATGGGGGGAGGGGAGGTAGGGGGAAATGAGGAGTGATATCCAAGAATCTGAAACTACATCTCAAATTTAACACAATTGCCTTTTGAGCTGTGTGCTGAATTCCCAACCTACCTTTAAACTATCGCTTCACAGGTAGGGTGTTGCACCCAGGAGCACACCGACGTTCAGAAGGAAACAAAAATAACTACAACGGCACTCGGCAGAGTGCATACCTCCGCCAGGCTGAACAGTTTGTTTTGTATCCCAATGTTAGGCCAGACCTGGATTCAGACCTGAACCAAAATCTAATCGTCTTGTTCTTGTCACCTGACCAACTCGTCCACCTAGTTGTCATAAGTCATCCATAACTTTTTTGAATATCCTGCTATATATCGCTTTTCACCCGATCCCTCAATGGTGAAGAATCACTTAAGAATTAAAGAAATCTCGTATACAACAACAACAGGCATTTTAAGGCCATTTTCCCTGCTAGAGCGGGGATTAGCCTTGCGGACCCCATGACAATCTTCTCCATTTTGCCCTATTTTCTGCATCTCTCCTTGTTAACCCCCTTGCCCGCATTTCTTCTTCCACCACCTTCAGCCAAGTCTTTCTCGGTCTTCCCCGTCCTCTACTTCCTTCTACATTCATTTCCATCACTCTTCTCAATCAGTCACTTTCTTCCTTCCTCAACACATGACTAAACCATCTCAACCTGTTCCTCTTCACAGCATCAATCACAGGCTCTATTCCCATCATCTTTCGCAATTCATCATTTGTCTTCCTCTCTCTCAGTCTGGTGTTGGCTTAGCGATTAGGGTGCCGGCTTGGGATACGAGGATCCTGGGTTCGAATCCCGGTCGATCGCTGAATTAACGCCAGGGGGGTTGACTCAGCCTGTCATCCTTCCAAGGTCGGCAAATTGAGTACCAGCTTGCTGGGATGAATGATCACGGTGTGTAACCCGATTTAGAATAGGTACACCGTATCCCTGCGCATCGAAGAGGCGACCAAGGGTTGGCGTCAGGAAGGGCATCCAGCCATAAAAACATTGCCTCAAACAGGGAACCATGATTGTCATGAGGCCCGCAAGGCTAACCCCCGCTCTATCGGGGAAAATGGCCTTAAAACGATCGTTCATTCATTCTCTCAACGATACTCCGCACATCCACCGAACCATTCGCATTTCCACCCTTTTCAGCCTTCGTTGCTGCTCTACGTTCATTACCCATGTCTCACTCCCATAAATCATAACACTTCTCACACATGCAGCATACACCTTTCCCTTCAGCTTCAACGACACTCCCCTCCTAAAGAAATCTCGTATCCGAATCCATATTCAGATCTTCACCAAAATCGAATTGATTAGTCCTCGTCACACACACACCCAACCTCTCCACCAAGTTTTTTCCAAATCCGTCCAGAACTTTTTCAGATATCCCACAATGTATCGTTTTTGGCCCTATCTCCAAATGGTGAAGAATCGCTTCAAAAATTCTACTAGCTGGATCCGAATCCGGATCTTCACCAAAATCTAATCATTTAGTCCGTGTCACATACACTACGTCTGCCAAATTTCGTCTGAATCCATCCACAACTTTTTGAGATATCTTGTTCACAGACAAACAGACAGGGGTGAAAACATAACCTCCATCGACCTTTGGTGGCGGAGGTAATCAATTGGCCATTCTGATGGCCTCGCGTTCTCTCGTGGCCAATACAGATCTCCCGGTACCTTTAAACAAAGGTAAGCCATTGTGCGCTGCTATCCTGGCCAGCTCCTAAATCCCTGCTCCGCTTTTCAAGCGCACTACATTTGCAGCATGGCTGTGCTTCAATATCGATTCAACCACTGGACTGAACTTGTAGTTGGATCCCGGTCAAAATGTGCAATCTCTGGACAGCGTGCGAGGAAAACATTTCAACAGAAGAAATGACCCTTTTCAAATTGCACAGTCTTACGCCTTCAGTGATAACGTCCCGACAAAAGTCAGTCCATTGGAGGAAAGCTTCGGCATTTTGGACGTACCGTACCAACAATACGCGAAACCCGTGGCAGCCTGGACAAGGATCATACAAGATTTATGGGGGTGTTCTTCATTTCTGAGGTCTTCCATCCTCGGAAATAGAATGAGTGCACTATGCCCCCCCCCTCTCCCCACCCCAGCCCCACAACTTTCTTGTTCTACTCGCCAAAAGGTCCAATTCCACACGAGACCGCCTCCGATGCAGCTGTGCATTCTCAATGGTATATCAGATGTGTGGTTTCCTCACTTGGTCGCCCGGTGTTCGTTCATTAAAAGGTTATGCAGATAACATTGTCCGACGTAGATGCAGACCGTTCATTTTTCGCCATTAGACTTCAAAGAGATCTCTACAAGCATTCCACGCAACCCCTCTCCATCGCCCAACGCAGTCGCGAGAGCACCTGGGTTTTGTGTGGTTGCAATACAAAAAGGGCAGGTCATGTTGAATGGGACAGCAATTTGAATGGCATCTGCATTTGTATTCCATTTTACTGCATCGGTGATCCACAGTTACATTTCACTTCGTTTGGATTGTTTAAAAAGCTCTTCACGATACCCAAGCACATTCACACAACTGCTTCGAACAGTCACAACAGATGTCACCAACTTTGTCAGCGCACGGATCAAAGGAAATAGTGACTAAATTATGCTTCGGTGCATTGCAGAGGACCAAACACGTTAAAAACAATGAAAGCCCATGCCGGGGTAGCAAGGCCACGAAACAATGTGCCTACTTCGTCACGACTCCATCGGGACTTGCAGGTCCTGCGCTGATCCCTGCTCGGTCGCTGCTCGTAATCGTGATCATCTTGCACCTCGAAATCTTCTTCATCTTCCTCGCTGCTGCATGTGCTACAAGGATGCATGGCATTGGTCAGCACAACGATACATTCAAAAATACGTAAAAACAGCCGAGGTGACCAGATCCCCGGGTCCACCTGCAGCACATCAGTGAAGCAAAAGTGCAGAATTGATAAATTGGGATGTTGACGGAAATTACGGGGACTAATGTGATTGGGGAAGGGGTGGGGAGGTCTTGTACATATCACACCGCGCACCTGAAGTCAACGACTGCCCCATGCGCTGTGTCTCGGCGTCTACGCCTCAGGCAAGAACGAGAAGATAAGGGACACGTGCTGCGACCAGCTGGAAGCACCAGCAGCCCTCCCAGGCGCACCAATCGAGCACGTGTCAACTGGTGGGGCCAAGCCACAGTCATGCCGAAACTTAAAACAATGGAAAACATACGTGGCGCTCGGCTGAGAGAGAGGGAGAGAGAGAGAGAGAGTGGGAGAGAGAGGAGCGGAAGAGAGAGAGCGGGAGAGAGAGCGGGAGAGAGAGGAGCGGGAGAGAGAGAGCGGGAGAGAGAGAGCGGGAGAGAGAGAGCGGGAGAGAGAGAGAGGGAGAGAGAGGAAGATGGAGAGAGGGGGAGAGAGAGCGGGAGAGAGCGGGAGAGAGAGAGAGGAAGATGGAGAGAGAGGGAGAGAGCGGGAGAGAGAGTCCTTGCGTGTTGAAACGAGGCGACCCAACAACTTGGACCCAAGGAATGAATGTTTGGGGCTAAAACAATCGGGTGAGCCCAGTGGAGACCTTCCGCCGCACTATTCGTATTCAGTTGCGCATCTCCCCGGATTTTTCAGGAAATGTGACCGATTCGTGTTTTCAGTTTCTTTATTTAAATTGCACAAATGTTTTCTTCCCTTGGAGTCGGGACGAGACCATTCCCGCTAAATCCCTTCAAACAATGCAGCCACGGAAGAGAAAAGTTTATAACCCATTTGTAAACACCAAAAAGATGGCTATCTGAAAACAGGAACCAAAACCAAACACCCCAATGAAACCTCAAACACGTGTTCGAACATTCCATCCATCAATATGGTTCGTGCACTACCGGACGAGTTCCCACAGGCCTGATGGAAACAGCAAACTGGAATGGCTCCTGACACGTTATTTCAAAACGTAGAGACAAACACCACCAGAGGCTGGAATTGAATCAAACTCTGTGTTAAGGCCATACTGTAACTTACAGCACATCGTGGGGGGACAGGACATGATCATACCCAGTACTGTACTGGGATTTAAATGGTACAGAATGGGGAAACGAGACATGATCATACCCAGTACTGTACTGGGGTTTAACAGTACAGTATGGGGGAACTAGACATGATAATACCCAGTACTGTACTGGGGTTTAACAGTACAGTATGGGGGAACTAGACATGATCATATCCAGTACTGTACTGGGGTTTAACAGTACAGTATGGGGGAACTAGACATGATAATACCCAGTACTGTACTGGGGTTTAACAGTACAGTATGGGGGAACAAGACATGATCATACCCAGTACTGTACTGGGGTTTAACAGTACAGTATGGGGGAACTAGACATGATCATACCCAGTACTGTACTGGGGTTTAACAGTATAGTATGGGGGAACAAGACATGATCATACCCAGTACTGTACTGGGGTTTAACAGTAGAGTATGGGGGAACAAGACATGATCATACCCAGTACTGTACTGGGGTTTAACAGTCCAGTATGGGGGAACAAGACATGATCATACCCAGTACTGTACTGGGGTTTAACAGTATAGTATGGGGGAACAAGACATGATCATACCCAGAACTATACTATACTGGGGTTTAACAGTACAGTATGGGGGAACAAGACATGATCATACCCAGAACTATACTATACTGGGGTTTAACAGTACAGTATGGGGGAACAAGACATGATCATACCCAGAACTATACTATACTGGGGTTTAAAAGTACAGTATGGGACAACAAAACATGCTTAGCCATTATCATACCCAGTACTGTACTGGGGTTTAACATTACAGCATGGGGAAACGGGCCATGATCATACCTCGTACTGTATTTAACGGTACAGTATGGCGGAAGGAGACATGACCATTACAGTAGTTTGTAGTCCCTTACCAGGCCGTGGAATCAAACTGTTGCCGGGGAAAGCCAGAGAGGTCGCCGACAGCTTGACCCCCTCGCATAGTTTACAACATGGAGGAGTTCGTGCACTTGGATCCCGTTCCGGGGGGTTGGGGTTCACACTCGGACCACGTGCGCACGTTACAAGTTATAACGCGAAAGCTTCAGCGACGGAGTTAACTACGGAACATCCGGTAGGGTCGAGACTACATCAGGTAGTCGTGGCCCCGGAACAGTGTTCGCAGCTCCATTCAGTTGGACATGGAGAACGGGCAAAGACAGAAGGACGAGGCGACGAGGAAGCGAGTCTGAGGGAGCTGCGCAGTGACGGCCACGGACGCGTTCACAGAAACACTGAGTCAGAGTCCATTGAGTCACGATCAGTGCGAGTTCCGGGAGACCGTCGTCCATTCCCAACCCCCTAGCTGGTGCCGCTAGAGTTAAGGGGGAAGGCGAAGGTGTTGCAGACGATGCAACAGTTACAACACTCGGAGACAAGAGTGCGTACAGTACAAGTTTGCATTTGCGAGCGGCTCACCTGTTGCGGGGACGACGCGACATGCCGGTGTGCGCTGGGCCGTGCACACCCAGCCGCACGCCAGGGTTACGCCGGTCTCTGTTATGCTCGACCCGCTATCTGCACTCCTCCGTTCGCCCCCCCGTTCAGATTCCGCAATTCCATTCCTTTTTAAACACCCCCCGCGACTCTACGCAGTTAAACTGTCACGCCTCGCGCCAAATCTCGCGCCGCAGTTTGAACCGCTGCGCATGCGCATTGCCGCCGTCACGGCGCGGACGCGGATCCAACGCGTTACGTTTAACGCGCATGCGCGTCTCGAACGCCTCCACTCGTGGCGTGCACTGAACAAGCTCGGCATTGTCACGAAAATGCTTCACCCTCCAAAAATGCGTCTTATTAAGCGAAGCACTTCTCTTTCGGGTTGTTTTGCATTCAATACGTCGATGCGGCGATGTATGCGTAAACGGATCAACGTCGAATCCAATAATATCGCTGTCCACGTGCGAGGTGCACTGGTTCCATCGTACGTGTTTACTTTGCTTAATTGGTTTAAACAGCATCTAAACCCTTTTTTTAAGGGTACATCAATCGTTGATACATTCGCTTCAAATATTCTGTTTTTTTTGGTTTTAGACAGCTAAAGTGCAGAAACAACAACAACAACAACAAAATAGATAACAACGAAAGGAAATTTGACGGAGGAAGAGGCCATTTGACCCTTCATGCCTGCGCTGCATCAGCACCAAATTAAATAAACCATTAAGTGAAAGACATCTTCCCATTATCAGAAAGACACGCCCCTTCCGGGAGCATCCTGGCGGGGCGGGGAATATTGAAGGGGGCGGGGAAAATCTATTATTGCGGGACGTGGCTTGTAATCCCTTCTGTCTCCAGCAGGTGTTGGTAAACCACTTGTACTGTGCCCAGCCGTGGTTTTTTCCTACGATTTGCAGACGTACGTACATAGAGTTGCATCTCCCATATGGCATATAAAACACAATGTCAATTTGTGTGTTTGTACAGATGTCTGCCCCCCTTCACAAGGGTAGGTTTTAAAGGCTAATCGTTCAGCACGAATGTGTGTTCACTGCAGTCTATGTTGAGGCTAAAACTACCTTGAAAAACATTTTCCATAAACGAGTAATTTATATGTCTCTTCAATTGAAAATGTAGACGGCGGCTTGCAAACCGAGCCTCAAGGGCGGTGTACAGAAGCGTTTTTTTTTTTTTAGTCATGAATACAAGGCTCAAGGAGGTGAAATTTGCTGCACGTGATGTGCAACACACACAGAGTAAAATGAGCCTTCATTTACGTCCGTACGATGTCTAATAAATAAAGATATAAGCACATCTGATAGGAGGCCAAGGCTTCAGACATTGACACGCTCATGAGGCTGCACCATCAAATAAACTGGTCCAACCCGTCATTTTGATGGGCCCTTTACTAGTTATTTAATATAGTAGAATGGGGGGAGGAGTTGGAATGAGAATGTGTGGAAAGATCATGGACATCACCAAGGTGTTAAAAAAAATTAACCGTTTTTTTTTTGGGGGGGGGGGGGGGAGGAGGGAAGGTGGCGGGCGGTTTGTGGGTGAGCGAAGGTGGGTTTAGATTGAATAATGCACAAAAACTTTTTGTGATGAAATGTTTCTGAAGTCACCAACTGCCCCAGGCGCCGTGTATCAGCGTCTACGCCTCAGGCAAGAACGAGAAGATAAGGGACACGTGCTGCAACCACAGGTGTCTATATCTAATTCCAATTTAAACTTATCGACTGTTTCTGCTGCCATTTCCCTTTCAGGGAGACCATTCCATGCTTGAACTACTCACGGCGAACTTATGATCTTACTACCGTACTGTGAAAGACCCTTGCCTAACTCTACTCTTTACTTGCCTAACCTGCCTGACTCTTCTACACCTTACACTTTTTGGGGTTCAACTGCATCTGCCAATCCTTTGCCCAATCTATGCACGTATTAAAACTTTCCTGAATCTGATCACCCCAATCTTTGTTATCTACCTTACCTCCAAGCTTTGTGTCATCCGCAAATTTGGAAATCCTCTTTACCCCACTATCCAAATCATCCATGTAAGTTCTGAACAATAATGGTCTTAGTAATGATCCCTGAGGTGCCCCACTACTTACATCCTCCCAGCAAGACATCCGCACAGTCACACTTTGTTTCCTATCACGAATCCAGTTTCCAATCCAGTTAGTTACCTGACCAATCACTCCACAAACCCTCACCTTGGTGAACAACATCCTAGGTGATACCTTATCAAATGCCTTTTTGAAGTCTAGATATGGTGTCTACCACCATTCCCTCGTTCACCCAATCAAAAACTGCTTCATAGAACTCTAAAATATTTGCTAGACAAGACTACCTTTGGTAAACCTATGCTGACTGCCATTAATTGGTTTGTAATTATTTAATTGGTTCCTCATCTTAAATAACGGAGTTACATTTGTTACTCTCCAATCCTGCTGTACCTGTCCTGACTCCAATGAGCTGTTAAAGATATCCTTTAACATCTCACTTACCTGCTCTGCAACCTTGCCCCTGCCTGTGATTCCTTGCCAACTTTACCCTGCATTGATGCCTTGACCTGCTCCGTTAACATCTCACTTACCTGCTCTGCAACCTTGCCCCTGCCCGTGATTCTTTGCCAACTTTACCCTGCATAGATGCCTTGACCTGCTCCGTTAACATCTCACTTACCTGCTCTGCAACCTTACCCCTGCCCGTGATTCCTTGCCAACTTTATCCTGCATTGATGCCTTGACCTGCTCCATTAACATCTCACTTACCTGCTCTGCAACCTTGCCCCTGCCCGTGATTCCTTGCCAACTTTACCCTGCATTGATGCCTTGACCTGCTCCGTTAACATCTCACTTACCTGCTCTGCAACCTTGCCCCTGCCCGTGATTCCTTGCCAACTTTACCTTGCATAGATGCCTTGACCTGCTCCGTTAACATCTCACTTACCTGCTCTGCAACCTTGCCCCTGCCCGTGATTCCTTGCCAACTTTATCCTGCATTGATGCCTTGACCTGCTCTGTTAACATCTCACTTACCTGCTCTGCAACCTTACCCCTGCCTGTGATTCCTTGCCAACTTTACCCTGCATTGATGCCTTGACCTGCTCCATTAACATCTCACTTACCTGCTCTGCAACCTTGCCCCTGCCCGTGATTCCTTGCCAACTTTACCTTGCATTGATGCCTTGACCTGCTCCGTTAACATCTCACTTACCTGCTCTGCAACCTTGCCCCTGCCCGTGATTCATTTCCAACTTTACCCTGCATTGATGCCTTGACCTGCTCCGTTAACATCTCACTTACCTGCTCTGCAACCTTGCCCCTGCCCGTGATTCCTTGACAACTTTACCCTGTATTGATGCCTTGACCTGCTCCGTTAACATCTCACTTACCTGCTCTGCAACCTTGCCCCTGCCCGTGATTCATTTCCAACTTTACCCTGCATTGATGCCTTGACCTGCTCCGTTAACATCTCACTTACCTGCTCTGCAACCTTGCCCCTGCCCGTGATTCTTTGCCAACTTTACCCTGCATTGATGCCTTGACCGGCTTTGTTAACATCTCACTTACCTGCTCTGCAACCTTGCCCCTGCCCCTGATTCCTTGCCAACTTTACCCTGCATTGATGCCTTGACCTGCTCCGTTAACATCTCACTTACCTGCTCTGCAACCTTGCCCCTGCCAATGATTCATTGCCAACTTTACCCTGCATTGATGCCTTGACCTGCTCCGTTAACATCTCACTTACCTGCTCTGCAACCTTGCCCCTACCCGTAATTCCTTGCCAACCTTGCCCTGCATTGATGCATTGACCTGCCTGTGCGACACCAGGATGATAATTTATAGCAGGGCTAGATTCGAACCCAGGCTCGACAGCTGAGAGTCAAATGTGGCAGAGCAGATGAGCGAGATGTTAACAGATATCTTTAACAACTCACTGGAGTCAGGACAGGTACCGGAGGATTGGAGAGTAGCAAATGCAACTCCGTTATTAAAAAAGGATATAGAGAAGAATTGGGAACTTATCGACCTAATAACTTGACTTCAGTTGTAGGGAAGGTGTTGAAGACCTTGATTAAGGATCAGATAGGGAACCATTTCAATATATATTGTTACGTTTGTGGGGGTAGGTGATGACATACCATAGTGGAGGCAGGATTGTATAAATTAGCATGGACCGCGTGCGAGTAGGAAGCCAATCTCGATGTATTTAAGTAGAAAAACTGTGAGCTTAAGCTTGTTTACGTGTCTTCAGGTGGGGTGTGGAGCGTTTGTTAATTAGGTAGGGTTAAGATTAGTTTCTCCCAGTATGTGATTGCCTCCTGTGATTTTCACTATGTTTTTACAATTATAATGAGCCGGCCATGAAAACTCTCCATTAAAACACAACTACTGGCATAAACTGCGACAGAAACCCGAACATTCCCGGGCAGAGCCGAACATTTACGATCGACAGGTAAACCCGCCCCACCATACGACTAAGGAACAAGGCCACACCCCAGAGTGGGACGAGGGGCGTGGAGACTATCGTAACCGACAGACCACGCCCCGAGCTTCATCATTGGTCGAGCTCGACCATGGAGCGATGGAGTGGTGTCTCCTTGTCTCTCTCTTGTGCTGGTGTTGTGGCAGGCTGACGCTTTTGTCTCTGGCTCTCGGCTGCGGCTGGCTCGTGTGTGCTTTCTTGGGAGGACCGTTCGGAGCTGAGAGAACCTTTGCAACGTTGGAGGGGGTTTTTGACAGTGGTGCTCTTCGGAGATGGGGGAGCTCTTCGGAGACGGAGGAGGTCGCGAGCAGACTAAAGGAGGATGTCCTGCCTGTGTGCCTCTCACCGGCAGCTGGCTAGGGCACAACTCCGCGTCATCTTGTGCACTTCCCCTGCGGTGACTCAGGTTTGACGACCACCGAGCTCCTCAAAGTCCTCGTGGTGCACCAAAGCTGAGCAATGCTGTCATTTTTGGTTGAGTTCAACCGAAAGCAAAGTTGTTCTATGTTGACACGTCCTTTCGTGGTGAGGAGAAATCCAAAATGGCTGCACCCATGAAGACGAGATGGCATTGCGTAACTGTGGCTCTGCACTCTCCTCCTACTCCCCCACCCCCCAACACTCAAGGAAATATCCCCCATCCCCAAAGCATCATGTATTTTGTGTAGGGCCCCTAAGCTAAAGTTTAAGGTTAGGGCTTGTGGAATGGTTGGTAGGGCAGCTACCTGGATTGGAAACTGAATTTGTAATAGGAAACAAAGGGTAGCAGCTGAATGGGAAGACGTAAGTATACTTTAGATACATCAAGGATCAGTAGTAGGACTGTTATTCATAATTTACATCAATGATTTGGGTAGTGAAGTTAAGAGTAAACTTTCCAAATTTGCAGATGGCACAAAGCTTTGAGGTAAGGTAGATAGCACAGATAGTGGGGTAATCCGATTCAGGAAAGTCTAGATCGTTTAATAGAACGGGTAAAAGATTGGCAGATGCAAAACTTGGAGGTTTGTTTCTCGGTAATTATCTTAATCCACTCTAAACTCATTTACACTTCCTGCTGCGACTACCTTTCCAGGGAGATCACTCATGTGTTAACTACTCTCTAAGTAAAATACCCTTACCTTTCTACCATCCAAACTCTTCACATCGTTACTCTAAAGATATAGTCCATTGTCAAACTTTCTTCTTCACCAATGTAGTTTCTACCCTACATTATCTTAAACATCTCCATGAGATTCCCTCATAATCGCCTACATTCTAATGTATAAAGTTTCTGTGCTCTCCACTATGGGCAGGTGCCCCAGCATCATGTCTGTCTCTCCTGGATTCTGTGGAAACTATGAAAATAAAGCTCCCAACATTATTGGAATGTCGTACCAACATTATTGGAATGTCGTATGATGAGGTCAAAGCACAAGTTTGGCTGCTTTTTACTTCACAGGCAGGTCGGTGTTCTCTCTGTTTTTTTACCACGTCATCTCAAAAATAGCTCCCTCTACTCTCATGTATGTACACCATGATACGTGCGTTCTTCCAGTAACCACTCCTGATTAAACTTCCAAACGGTCGTAGTCATGATCCCTGAGGTACTACACCACCTACAACCTCCCAGCCTGAGATCCTTCCATTTATAGTCACTCTGCTTCCTTTCATTCAGTTTCCAATCAAGTTAGCAACTCGTGCCCATCACCAGGGCTGCAAGGGGTTCATTGGTGTGGGACTGCAGGAGTTCGTCAAAGACACCTTTTTGCTGGCGAAATTTTTTTTCAACTAAAATTGTTTCCCAAAATTCCTTTTTCTGAAAGAAAAAATTAATTCAACCAAAAATTTGACTTTTCTACAGTAATTGTCCCCCGTCGCACCGTGGAGCGAAAGGGAGACTATGGTTTTCCCCTCCATCCGTGTGTGCGTGCGTCTGTGCGTGCGAACGTCCGTGCGTGCGTCCGTGTGTGTGTGCGTGCATAAGCGAAGGACCGAATTCTAATTTGGTGTGTGGGTGCAACCAACGTCAAAATCCAAGATGGCCGCCGCCATGTATGTCTGACGCCATGTATGTCTGAACCTTGTGAGTGGAATATCTTGAAAAATAAACGAAGTACCAACTTCTAATCTGGTGTGTGGGTGAATCTAGGCATAAGGAAGAACGCTATTGAAAATTGGGTCGCCACGTCAAAATCCAAGATGGCCGCCGCCATGTATGTCTGAACCTTGTGAGCGGAATATCTTGAAAAATAAACGAACTACTAACTTCTAATCTGGTGCATGGGTGTATCTACGCATAAGGGAGAACGCTATTGAAAATTGGGTCGCCACGTCAAAATCCAAGATGGCCGCCTTGCGTCTTCCACTTTGTCACTCACATCACTTCAACATAAATAAGCCTCCAAAATGCTCCAACGTGTGGGAAATGAGGTCTAGAACAAAAAATGTTCCCGTGGGAGCAGTGGTGCCCCCGGATCTTCCTTCGGATCTTCCTTCGTACGGCATGCTTTAGTGTGTGGGTAGGGGTACATACAGTTTCCACTTTTAGATTTGCTCCCCCACCTTTGAAATCCATGTCAACGGGCCTGCTACTCTACCAGCCACTCTGCATGCTTTCACCTTAGCTAACAGCCGTCTATGTGGCAACTTATCAAATATCTTCTGAAAATCTCGATAATTATACTCCATCTACTGAATTTCCCTCATCCATCCAATCAGAAAATGCTTCATGGAACTCCAATAAACTTGTCAAACATGATCACCCTTCGGGACATCAATGCTCACTGCCTTGAGTCTATTGAAATTTATCAAAGTGCTTCCACATCTGTCTTCTACCCAAATTGTTTTATCTTCTTTGTTATATTTCCTGTCATACCAATGCATGGCGTCATCTTCTAGTCCTGTCCTTCAAGTTCGTGTGCAGGAGCCTCATTAAGCTATGCTCCCTTACTGCAACTACATCACACTCCTTGCTATCTGCTTTCGCTTAATTTTATTATTTTAATTATTATTTTTATTTTTTTACATCTTATTATTTTTTATTAATATTATTCTAACCCTTATTATGATAATTATTGGCTTTGGTAGAAAATATTTTAAACTTTCGCCTTCCTTGAATTGATATTCCCTACCTGCCGATCCGAATGGGAGAAGGGGCTTGAGATTTAGCGGACCTTTGTGGGAGGAGGGCCTGAAATTTGGAGGACCCGGGTGGTGGGGACGGGGGCTGAGATTTGGAGGACCCGAGTGCAAAGGGGGGGCCTGAGATTTGGAGGATTTGAGTGCAAGGGGGGGGCCTGAAATTTGGAGGACATGAATGCAAGGGGGGCCTGAGATTTGGTAGACCCGAGTGAGAGGGGGGGGGGGAGCTGAGATATGGAGGACCCGGGTGCAAGGGGGGCCTGAGATTTGGAGGATTTGAGTGCAAGGGGGGGCCTGAAATTTGGAGGACCTGAATGCAAGGGGGGGCCTGAGATTAATTTTGGTAGACCCGAGTGAGAGGGGGGGCTAAGATTTGGTAGACCTGAGTGAGAGGGGGGGCTGAGATATGGAGGACCCGAGTGGGAGGGGCCTGAGATTTGGCGGACCCAAGTTGGTGGACCTTCTCTTGCAGGGCTCCATCCACCAAGGATGTGGGAGACTGAGGTGAGGTGAGATGAAGGAATGCGCCATTCGATATGCGTTTGTGACGAGGCTTGACCTTGAAGCTTAGTGGGACTTGTGGGCCCCGTGCTGTCGGATGGGAGGGTCTGAGATTTGGTGGACCCATGAGGAAAGGGGGCCAGAGCTCTGGTGGACCCGGGTGGGAGGGCACACATGATGCGTTTGGGAAATGGCCTGGCCCTGAAGCTTGGTGGGACTTGTGGGCCCCCTTCTGCCGGATGGGAGGGCCAGAGTTGTGACGGACCCGAGTGGGAGGGAGGCCTGGGCTGTGGTGGACTGAGACCAAGGTGGATGTGATCAGGATGGATGAGATCGAGAGAGAAGAGACCGTACCCTGAAGGCCACTTCAGGGATGGCGGAAGGTGAAACATGGATGAGGAGGCATGAGCCGTGGTTCCTTGCTAGGGTGGGGATGGATTATTCGGGACCGGGGAGGCCTCCATTTGGTCTTGAGGACTTTCGAGTGGAGATGAGGACAGGTGGTGGTGATGCACGCACATGCACACACACACACACACACACACACAAACACACACACACACGAACATGGGTCGTGATTTGCATGTACACATGCACGATTATGATTTGTTCACATGTTTTGCATATGACATCATATGCTGTGTATTATGTGCACACACATTGTGTGTGACATATTGTTCTGTGTATTGCATGCACACATATTATTATTTTACTTTAAATACACATATACATATTGTATGTGACATAATACACATTTTAAACACACACACAAACATATACACACAGTCAAACACACATACACACAAACATATACACACAGTCAAACACACACACACACACACACACACACACACACACACATACACACACACACACACACACACACACACACACACAAAGTCAAACACACACACACACACACACACACACACACACACAAATCCATTGTAACAACAAAAACTGTAAAGGAGGTTACCATCAAGGATGTTGATATCAGAGAAGTGTAAAAAAAACTTCTCCACCAAAGAAATCCATATGTTACAAATGGAAAGGACATCCGGTGTTAATAAAAGGTTAAACGTTGCCCCTTCTATTCACCACCACGACCCTCGGTTTCCCTCTGCTGCTTGAAAATGGAAGCACGACATCTCTTCTTTTGATTTATATATTTATATCCACCCACGAACACTACCTACACCTACCTGGCAATGTGCGTCTGCTTACGTAGCAGGTGTTCACTTTTCCATTGCAGAAAGTTGTGTGTTTTGTCAAATACTGTGTACTTTAGCTTGTACATAGCAAGGCAGCAAGTATTAGGATTGGAACCTTAATCATGCAAAAACACACTTGTTTTTCTTGTTAAAAACAAGCATTTTTGACATAAAAGCTTACCGAGCAGTTGTTCACTATTCCATTGCAGAAACTTGTGTGTTTTGTCAAATACTGTGTACTTTAGTTTTACACAGCAAGACAGCACGTATTACGCTTGGAACCTTAATCATGCAAAAACACACTTGTTTTCTTGTTAAAAACAAGCATTTTTTTTTTTACATAAAAGCTTACCTAGCAGTTGCTCACTATTCCATTGCAGAAACTTGTGTGTTTTGTCAAATACTGTGTACTTTAGCTTGCACACAGCAAGACAGCACGTATTACGCTTGGAACCTTAATCATGCAAAAACACACTTGTTTTTCTTGTTAAAAACAAGCATTTTTGACATATAAGCTTACCTAGCAGTTGTTCACTTTTCCATTGCAGAAACCTGTGTGTTTTGTCAAATATTGTGTACTTCAGCTTGCACACAGCAATACAGCACGTGTTACGCTTGGAACCTTAATCATGCAAAAACACACTTGTTTTTCTTGTTAAAAACAAGCATTTTTGACATAAAAGCTTACCTAGCAGGTGTTCACTATTCCATTTCAGAAACTTGTATGTTTCTTCAAATACTGTGTACTTTAGCTTGTACACAGCAAGTGTTACGTGCTCCTCCCCGACCCCCTGGTCACGGTGTACCTCCGAGCCCCGAGAGGAGTCACGGCAGAAAAAATGTGTTATTCTGTATGTCAAAGATCAAGGGAGAAGCCACCCCAATTGTTACTCACAAACAAATATTGTATTAAGATCACACAAGAATAACAGTACAACAATAATAGTATTCAAAAGTACAATCAATATGTCCTATGATGGTACCATCAGTTTTGTAATATTTAACTCACTGTGCTCCAAGTGAGTGAAACACGAACATTCCCCAATGTCTCTTATTCCCGGCTTCAAAGACGAAATTGATTCGCTCCAGCGATCGCCAGAACGAGGCCCAAATGAGATCAGAATCCCGTGCGGATGGCAAATACAGTCACACAGCCGAAGCTGTACAAAGGCGCCCTCAAGGCGCCTGGGAAATCCAAAAGCGCCCTACAGGCGATTGAGAGATCACACCCTCAGGTATGGACGAATTTACCTTCAAAAAGCCACGTCACACAAACGCCCCAGATCGACGTCTGAATGCGGTGGAGATGGTCGAAAAGAGACGAAACCGCGAGCTAAGCACAAGTGCTGCGCGAGTCAAAATGGCCGACGGCCCGGTCTCATGGCGCACGGCACGGCGATGATTTTCTCCTGAATCGATCCCAAAATCTGACACGCAGGTTGACCGGTCACACCGATGACAACTCTGTCGTAGGAATCCCTTTCCTGGAAACCCGAAAGTTCGCTGGTGACTCTGGCTCGCCAACGTTCGCTTCAGAACCCGGAGCAACTCGGCTTTCTTGTCCGACTCATTCGCTCCGCCCTCTTTCTCTTCGTCCGCCGGTTCCCGATCCGGTTTCCTGTTTCTTTTAACATTAACTTCTTTACCTTTGGAAAACAGCTCATGGACAATAAACCTTTTGAAAGCAATAATAGTATTTGGAATCAGAAATATTTACAGTGGATGCAAACCACCACAACGGAAGTGACGAATCCGTAACACTTCCCCCCTCAAGAAAGAAAGTTTGAACACAGTGAAAACTTTCTTTGTAGGCAAAACTCTCCCAACAAACAAGAGTAAACTCACACCCAAATCATCAATTCCCGTGAGCCACGATAATCAATACTTCCCAAAAATAATGCAACAAAACTTCAAACAACCCACAGAGATTTCCAAAGTTAGTTCACTCTGGACAAAGCATCAGCAACGACTTTCTCCCTGCCCTTTTCATGCTCAATCTCCAAGCCGAACTCCTGCAAAGCCAAACTCCATCTCCTCAACCTCTGATTTTTTTATTTTTTCATTTTTTAAATGAAGGTTAAGGGGTTGTGATCAAAAAATCCAAAGTCAAGCAAATCTACAGCACTTTTTAGGGAGGCCGAGCTGAGAGCCAGATTACATGGTGGTTGGGTGGTGAGGTCTGGAAGTATTCACTACATGGACGCCTTTAGGAACGTGGAGTTCACGGTTAATCCATGTAGGAATCTTGGCTCGGCTGCTCCGCAGCATTCAGTGCTTCAAACTCTTCCTAACTTTCATAATAATCACGATTGGAGCACTTGTCGCTGTAGTCACGGGAATAGCAGTCTCCTTCTCGGCCACTACCCTGAAATAATCATCCCTTCGGGAGCTGCCGTACCTCTGGGAGCCTCCATAGTAATCTCGACTGCGGCCACCCCCAAAACTACTACTCCCACCCTGGGAGCCATAGCCACCCCTGAAACTACCTCCCCGTTTTCTTACTCCATAGCCCCTTCGACGCCCATGGCCTGCCTTCTCTACTATTAAGGTCCAACCATCCAAATCCTTGCCATTCAAATCCTTTTCTGCATCTTTGGCATCCTTTGTGTTTTCAAACGTGACAAAGCCAAACCCTCTTGACTTTTGCGTCTCCCTGTCTTTTATCAGCCGCACTTCCAAGAGTGGTCCATATTGGCCGAAGACAGAGTCCAGAACCACTTCCCTTGTTTCGAAGTTCAGTCCACCTACAAAGAGCTTGCCAACATTGCCTCCATCCATGACTTGTGTGTGCTGACACTTAGTTTTTGGGTACTTGACAAGACGTGCCTGTGCAAAGCGTGACGTCAGTACCTTCCTCTTCTCTTCAGAGCGCTTCCTACCCATAGCACGAGTCGCGGCACAGGATGGAAAGATACCTGGAATCTTCTGCTCTAACTGTGCAGTGTTATTTTCCATGCTAGGCTTTTCAACAAACATCGGGTTACCAGAAACTTGACCACCGGCCAAATCATTCCCGATAACAAAAGATATTCCCTCTACAGGTAGAGTGGCTGGTAACCCTACGGTGACCAGTCCTGACACCAAATCAGACTTCAAATGGATGGCATGAAGTGGGGCTTTAACACAGCCACCAACCCCCTGTAAAAGAACACTCACACCAGTTGCCGTCTTCTCTGACAATGGCAAAATGCCTTCCAGCATTAAAGATTGATGTGCTCCTGTGTCCCTCAATACCCTAACAGGTCTCTGGTTAGTCAAGTCTCCATCCAGTGACACAAACCCCTCTGAAATAAAAGGTTTGTAACCCTCTTGAGCAAGGTCATTCTGTGATGCCGTAACTTTGGCATGGGAACCTTCACAAGGCACTGTCCTCCAAGGACGATTTCTCGCATTTGCCAATGCATTCGGAGTTGTACTAATCTGACTCCGCTCCTGATTTTTCCTTTCCAGGGCATAACATTGGGACATCAAATGTCCAGGTTTCTTGCAAAAAGCTCAAGTAGGCCCGGCGGGAAAACTCGTGGTCTGCCTCGAGCCCCCCGGAGGATAAGTCTGTCTTGGAACTGTAGTCTTCTGATCCCTAAAAGTCGCAGTATCAGAGTTGTCCACATAGTCATCTCTAGGTCGCCCCCATGAATATTCGTTCTCCGCACCGGATGTACCATAACTCCCCTGGCGAACTCTAGGCGGGAAGTTAGGTTTGTGGAACCCCATCCTGTGTGTCAAGGCATAGTCATCGGCCACGGTTGCTGCCTCATACAACTCTGGTACCATCCTTTTCTCCAGATGTACTTTAATAGCCTCGTGGACACATTGTTTGAATTCCTCCACCAAGATCAATTGTCGCAACAGTTCGAAGTCTTTCCCAATCCCTTTTGAATCACACCACCGATCAAACATGGTTTCCTTCATTCTGGCAAACTCCACAGGGGTCTCACTCTCCCTCTTCCTGGCATTCTGGAATTTTTGCCGGTCAGCTTCAGGGACCAATTCATAGGCTTTGAGAATGGCTTTCTTCACTTCCTCATAATCTGTACATTTGTCAATCGGTAAAGCCGAAAATATATCTTGAGCTTTACCCACCAGAACTCTTTGCACTAACATAGTCCAGGACCCCACAGGCCATTTTAGCATTTGAGTCACTTTCTCAAAATGTAAAAAAAACTTGGCTACCTCCTTTTCATTGAAGGGTGGAACCAGCCTCACATGCCTACTAACATCCCAGGTGTTCTGACTAGTTGTCGAACCAGCCGGCATGGACACAACTTCTCTCCGTTCTCCCCTTAATTCCAGCTCCTTGAGTTTAACTTCCTTCTGATACTCCATGTCACGTTCCCTTAACTCCCTTTCGGCTCTCCTTTCCTCTGCTCTTTCCTTTTCTCTTCTTTCTTCGAGTTCCCTTTCATTTCTCCTTTCCTCTGCTCTTCTCTCCTCGGCTTCTCGTTCCTGTTCTACTCTTTTTTCCTCGAGTTCTCGTTCCTGTTCTACTCTTCTTTCCAAGAGTTCTCTTTCAGCTCTCCTTTCCTCTGCTCTTCTCTCCTCGGCTTTCCATTCCAACTCTTTTAACCTTTCCTGGCTCTGCAGTTGCATCTCCATTTTCCGGAGCTCCACATTTTCTTTTTCCTCGGGTAACCAATCCAAGGCTACCTCTGTCCATGTACCCTGTCCCACCAGAGATTCTACCACCAATGTCTGCATCTCTGCTTTCTTCATATGAGCTCTGACCTCCAAGTTAACATGTTTGGCCAATCTCAAGAGTTCCGATCTTTTTAACGCTAGGAACTGTGCCTTATTCGGGGACGCCGCAAACTTTTCTGCGTCATACACCATGGTGACTATTAGTTAGCACCTGTTAACCTTCACACAAAAATTTCCAATTTTTTTGGACAATTTGGGAATGTTAGAAAAATGCCAAATTTGGGAATTCTGGGAATGTTAGGGAATTCTATCCCGGACGAATGTTATCAGGGAATTTAATCCCGGACGAGTCCCCAATTTCTGTTATGTGCGCCTCCCCGACCCCCTGGTCACGGTGTACCTCCGAGCCCAGAGAGGAGTCACGGCAGAAAAATGTGTTATTCTGTATGTCAAAGATCGAGGGAGAAGCCACCCCATTTGTTACTCACACACAAATATTGTATTAAGATCACACAAGAATAACAGTACAACAATAATAGTATTCAAAAGTACAATCAATATGTCCTATGATGGTACCATCAGTTTTGTAATATTTAACTCGCTGTGCTCCAAGTGAGTGAAACACGAACATTCCCCAATGTCTCTTATTCCCGGCTTCGAGACGAAATTGATTCGCTCCAGCAATCGCCAGAACGAGGTCCAACCGAGATCAGAATCCCGTGCGGATGGCAAATACAGTCACACAGCCGAAGCTGTACAAAGGCGCCTTCAAGGCGCCTGGGAAATTCAAAGGCGCCCTACAGGCGACTGAGAGATCACACCCTCGGGTATGGACGAATCAACCTTCAAAAAGCCACGTCACACACACGCCCCAGATCGACGTCTGAATGCGGTGGAGATGGTCGAAAAGAGATGAAACCGCGAGCGAAGCACAAGTCCTGCGCCAGTCAAAATGGCCGACGACCCGGTCTCGTGGCGCACGGCATGGCAATTATTTTCTGCTGAATCAATCGCAAAACCTGACACGCAGGTTGACCGGTCACAGCGATGACAACTCTGTCGTAGGAATCCCTTTCCAGGAAACCTGAAAGTTCGCTAGTGACTCTGGCTCGCCAACGTTCGCTTCAGAACCCGGAGCAACTCGGCTTTCTTGTGCGACTCATTCGCTCCGCCCTCTTTCTCTTCATCCTCCGGTTCCCGATCCGGTTTCCTGTTTCTTTTAACATTAACTTTTTTACATTTGGATAACAGCTCTTGGACAATAAACCTTTTGAAAGCAATAATAGTATATGGAATCAGAAATATTTACAGTGGATGCAAACCACCACAACGGAAGTGACGAATCCGTAACACAAGACAGCACGTATTAGGATTGGAACCTAAATCATGCAAAACACACTTGTTTTTCTTGTTAAAAACAAGCATTTTTTTTACATAAAAGCTTACGTAGCAGTTGTTCACTTTTCCATTGCAGAAACTTGTGTGTTTTGTCAAATACTGTGTACTTTGGCTTGTACACAGCAAGACAGCACACATTAGGCTTGGAACCTTAATCATGCAAAAACACACTTGTTTTTCTTGTTAAAAACAAGCATTTTTTGACATAAACGTTACCGAGCAGGTGTTCACTATTCCATTGCAGAAACTTGTGTGTTTTGTCAAATACTGTGTACTTTAGCTTTACACAGCAAGACAGCACGTGTATTACGCTTGAAACCTTAATCATGCAAAAACACACTTGTTTTTCTTGTTAAAAACAAGCATTTTTGACATAAAAGCTTACCTCGCAGTTGTTCACTATGCCATGGCAGAAACTTGTGTGTTTCGTCAAATACTGTGTACTTTTTTTTTTTTTTGTATACAAGATCGAGGCTCGTGAAAGAGCGAACATTAATCACACAGAAAGACAAACCGACACATAAAACATATAACATCGGGAGCGGTAGACAAGATGGGGAAAGAGGGGGAAGGACACAAACACAACATTTGAGAGCAGGGACCGAGAGACATGGAGACATCGAGAGATCGAGAGATCTGAGAGAGGGCGAGGGCTTTGGGGGGGAGCATGGGAAGGGGGGGGGGTGGGAGAGGTATAAAACATATGGACACTGCCAGGACTTCCAGGAAAGAAGTTGGAATTTCAAACAAGGTGGATCTGGGGTGAATTAGCGGGGGTAGAAAAGATCAAGGTTTTGGATGGGGGAAGATAAGACATGGTGGTGAACAGCTGTTTTAAAGACCTGGAGGGAGGAGTGGGATTGAAGGGAGTGTGGGAGTTTGTTCCAGAGACGGGAGAAAAGAGGAATGAAAGAGTGAAGGTGAGCAGAGAGCCGAGATTTCGGCAGTTTAACCATCAGAGGGTTATTGGCAGATCTTGTGCGACCTGCAGGAATATTTGGGGGACAGAGCACAGAGAGAGCTGGGGGGGGGGCAAGGCCGGAGAGGAGTCGGTAGAAGACAGAAAGACCACCTACCTGCCTGCGGTGAGTGAGTGAAAGGCCCTCAGAGTTAGCTTCATCGCGGGAGATTCCAATCATTCTGAAAGCTTTGGTTTCAACAGCGTGAAGCCGATCTAGGTGTGAGGCAGGAGCACCTGCCCATAGGGGAGAACAGTATTCCATTGAGCTGCGGATGAAAGCCTTGTATGTGGTGAGGAGCTCAGGTGTGCCGAGGAAGGACCTCGCACGACGGAGGATGCCCAGTCGGCGACTGGCTTTGGAGGCCAGCTTGGAAATGTGGTTTTCCCAAGAAAGATAATGGCAGATAGTGAGACCCAAAAGCCTGAGTGACAGCTTTAGCTTGCACACAGCAAGGCAGCACGTATTACGCTTGGAACCTTAATTATGCAAAAACACACTTTTTTTTCTTGCTAAAAACAAGCATTTTTGACATAAAAGCTTACCTAGCAGGTGTTCACTATTCCATTGCAGAAAGTTGTATGTTTTGTCAAATACTGTGTACTATAGCTTGGAGTTACTTAATTATTATCGATTTATTAAGAACTTATTTATTTACTTTCTCATCTGGGCAATATCCCAGGCACCTTTTGAGCTCGGATGCTGATATTTGGACACGACAATGACCAAGTGATTTGTCTGTGAAGGATATTTTTGATAAATAAATAAATAATTTAATTTTTCACTTCATTACTTAATTTTGAAAAAGTTACAGAATTCGGATGAAACAGTGGTGGTATAGGTATGCTACGAGTCAATAGATTAAGAAATTAATTATTTTACGATTATTATTTATTTATTTTAATTACCCAATTAATTAATCAATTATTGATTGATTTTCGTCATACCTGTCAGGCTGATGCCTTCTTGTTTGTTTTTCTGTTTGTGTTAAGGATATCTCAAAATGTTGTGGCCGGATTTCGATGAAACTTTGTGGATGAGTTAGATAGGTGACAAAAACAAGCTGATTAGATTTTGGTTAAGGTCCAGATCCAGATCCGACCTATCAGTGGGATACAAAACGTAAGCTGTTCACCTGGTGGAGGTATGCTCTCTTCCAAGCGCCGTTCTAGTTTTACAATTTAAATTGTGCTTCAAGATCTTCAATGTTGTTTTTTTAACTCCTCGTGTTGGTGGAGAATATTTTTTACCTTTGCCTTCCCTAAATTTTTATTTTATTACTTGCCCTTACCATTTAAGTTTTTAGTTCCAGTTCTTCCCTTTTTAGCCTCTCTACCTTCCTCTCACAAAGTCTGGTGTTGGCTTAAAGGTCAAAGTTGGTGGCTTAAGATCTTAGGGGCTTGAGTTTGAACCCTTGTGGGGCCATTGAAACAACACCAGGTGGGTGGACTCTGCCTGTCATCCTTCCGAGGTCGGCAAAACGAGTACCTGCTTACTGGAAACAGGGGCACTGTATCAGTTGCACTTCCAGTAATTAATGCAACCAGCAGCCACAAGCTGCATCTGAAACAGCGAAAACATCCTCTCACATAAATAAATAGCCTGAATTCTCACTCTGCTGAAATTATATTCCTTGTCCTTTCCTGGAAGAATATTATAAAACATTCTTTCACAACCCTTTGCTTTGTCAGCTGCCCAATACCCTGTACATGTCGTTACCTGCAATACCCTAATCATAGGATGTAAAAAACTTAAACGCTCTGCTCGAATTGCCGGAAAAATGGCTGGGCCTTAAAACACTCATCGAAATTAATGCCAACCAACAATACCCACCAATACCATTAAGTTCCCCCTCCATCCCCTCCCTTACCTCAAATGGCGACACAGTTGACACCGCACGTGACAAAGCCGAATGCCTCAACTCTGTGTTTGCCTCAAAATATTGTGTCCCAAACCCATCTCTCTCTGTTCCCACCTTTCCCAGTCGAACCCAACTGCTCCTGGACTCTGTGTCCTTCTCTCCTGACAAGGTGGAGGAGTTTTTGTCAAACCTCGACTCTGATTCTGCAACTGGACCACACGGCATCAGCCCACGGGTCCTAAAATCCTGCTCCCCTGCTCTATCTCACCCTCTCTCTGTTCTTTTCACCCTCTCTTTTGCTCAAGGTCATCTGCCAGCATCTTGAAAAATCAGCAAACATTACCGCTTTACACAAAAAAGGTGCAAAAACAGATCCTTGCAACTACAGACCAATCAGCCTGCTTCCAATTATCAGCAAAGTCATGGAATCCATCATTGCTTCGGATATCAAATCCTTCCTCTTCTCCAATGGCTTCTTTTTTTTTTTCTTTTTTTTTTGTATACTGAATCGAGGCTCGTGAAAGAGCTAAAATTTCATCATCTGATGGATTCAATCTCTGATCATCAATTTGGATTTAGACCAGGTCATTCTACTCTGGACATGTTGCTTCTGCTGTCTCAACAATGGATGGAGGTCCTCAATGCCAAACAGGAAAGCAGAGCTGTCTCACTTGACATATCACGTGCCTTCGATACGGTCTGGCACCCAGCTCTGCTCACCAAACTCCCCTCCTATGGTATCCATGGAAATCTCCACTCATGGCTTGCGGACTTCCTCTCTGGTCGGCGGCAACGTGTGGCCCTGAATGGATTTCTCTCATCTCCCCTTCCTGTTCTGGCTGGAGTTCCCCAAGGTACTCCCTCCCTTCTGGGCCCTGTGCTATTTCTGGTCTTCATCAATGATCTCTCTGACTCTCTGGAAAATCCTCTCTATCTCTTTGCTGATGACTCCACTCTCTGCCGCTCCATTCCTCTTCCCTCAGATCGGCAGTCTGCAGCCTCCTCACTCTCTGCAGACCTGGACAAAATCACAGACTGGGCAAACAAGTGGAACATGTCTTTCAATCCTGACAAATCTCACACTCTTACAATGTCTCTCCGAAAAGACCGACTGGAAAACCCTCCCATCTACTTTCTCAACAATCCTCTCCAAGAAGTTCTGTCGCTCAAGCTTTTGGGTCTCACTATCTGCCATGATCTTTCTTGGGAAAACCACATTTCCAAGCTGGCCTCCAAAGCCAGTCGCCGACTGGGCATCCTCCATCGTGCGAAGTCCTTCCTTGGCACACCTGAGCTCCTCACCACATACAAGGCTTTCATCCGCAGCTCAATGGAATACTGTTCCCCCCTCTGGGCTGGTGCTCCTGCCTCACACCTAGCTCGACTTCACGCTGTTGAGGCCAAAGCTTTCAGAATCATTGGAGTCTCCTGCGATGAAGTTAACTCCGAGGGCCTTTCACTCACTCACCGCAGGCAGGTTGGTGGTCTTTCTGTCTTCTACCGACTCCTCTCTGGCCTTGCTCCCCCAGCTCTCTCTGTGCTCTGTCCCCCCAATATTCCTTCAGGTCGCACAAGATCTGCCTGCAACCCTCTTATGGTTAAACTGCCAAAATCTAGGCTCTCTGCTCACCTTCACTCTTTCATTCCCCTTTTCTCCCGCCTATGGAACAAACTCCCCCACTCCCTTCAATCCCACTCCTCCCTCCAGGTCTTTAAAACAGCTGTTCACCACAATCTCTTTTCTTCCCCCATCCAAAACCTTGATCTTTTCTACCCCCGCTAATTCACCCCAGAGTCCTTGCAGTGTTCATATGTTTTATACCTCTCCCACCTCCCCTCAAGTCCTCCCGATGTCCCTGCTCTCAAATGTTGTGTTTGTGTCCTTCCCCCTCTCTCCCCATCTTGTGTGCCGCTCCCCTTGTTTTTTGTGTCGGTTTGACTTTTTGTGTGATTAATGTTAGCTCTTTCACGAGCCTCGATCTTGTATACAAAAAAAAGAAAAAAGAAAAAAAAAGTCGTACCAACACTACTGAAAGCTCAAGCAGCATCCAATACACCATGATATGCATTAAAATAAAGATACCAAATACTTTAAAACAACAACAACTTGTCACTTCTGCCGAAAGGAATGCCAAATACAACACCCTTGCATTCCACAACTCAAAACATTTTCACAAGGAAAAAGAAAAAGGTTGAAATTTTTATTACTGATCTAGTTTTCACAAAAGGAAAGTTGTGAGTTTAACAATTTGACACCATCAAGGCCCAATTTAAATACAATTACGTTTTCATAAAAGGAGATGTATTTGAATAAAAACCCATTTTAAAAATCATGAAGGGGAAATGTAAAATCGGGAATATTTACACCCAAGGGAATAAATTCAACTTAAAATAGATGTTAGAATGTGTTAAGAATCCCGATACAAGATGAATGGCATGTCTTCATAGTAGATCATCCTGCAAATAAAAACAATAATTAGCCACGAAATCTTACAATACAAATACAGATCCAAGCAAATTTTGTCTCAACTTAGAATCTGCAACTGCAGTATGAAAAATTCAACTTTCAACATGGCAGCTTTCCTTAGGTAAGAATGCGTAAAGCCATTGTGGGGTCAGATGAGGTCACAATCCATCTCAAACCAGGATGTTAAGGCACAGGGCCTTTTCTTCTCACCGCAGACAGCTTGGTGGTTCCAGCAGTTCTCATTGGCCTCCTGTTCTTCTTCGCTCCTACAGTCTACTTCTCCAGCCCTCACATGCCCTACACACATCGTGTAACCCTTTTTCCCCAGGCTTCAAAAGCCCAATTTGTGCTTGGAGGTGTGCACAGAGGGAGCTGCACATGGAGGAAATGTTGAGTTGGATCTTGGAGACGGCATAAAGCTGGAAGGTGTGAAAACATTTTGCTACCTCGGAGACATGCTGAATGGAGAAGGTGGATCAGACTCGGCAACGGTTGCTGGAGTGAGATGTGCATGGAAGAAGTTTCAGGAACTGAGTGGCGTGCTGATGAGGAGGGGAGTGTCGTTGAAGTTGAAGGGAAAGGTGTATGCTGCAATTGCTGCATGTGTGTGAAGTGTTATGATTTATGGGAGCGAGACATGGGTAATGAACGTAGAGCAGCAACGAAGGCTGGAAAGGGTGGAAATGCGAATGGTTCGACGGATGTGCGGAGTATCGTTGAGAGAGAGGAAGACAAATGATAAATTGCGAAAGATGATGGGAATAGAGCCTGTGATTGATGCTGTGAAGAGGAACAGGTTGAGATGGTTTGGTCATGTGTTGAGGAAGGATGAAAGTGACTCGTTGAGAAGAGTGATGGAAATGAATGTAGGAGGAAGTAGAGGACGGGGAAGACCGAGAAAGACTTGGCTAAAGATGGTGGAAGAAGAAACGCGGGAAAGAGGGTTAACAAGGAGAGATGCAGAAAATAGGGCAAAATGGAGAATATTGTCATGGGGACCGCAAGGCTAACCCCCGCTCTTGCAGGGAAAATGGCCTTAAAATGCCTGTTGTTGTTTGTTTCACAAGCCCAATCTTATTGTCTACCTCATCTCCATTCCCCTTTTGTCTCATGTATGGAATTTCCTTCCCAAATTCTCCTTCTATATGCCAACTTTTGTCACAGCACGCCACTTCCCATGCTGCCTCCTATGCCTGCGGACGTTGTCTTCTTTGCCAAATGACTATACCTCTCTCAAACAGTAGCGGTTTTCTCATCACTGATTTAATCCGCATGTTTTACCCTGTACTAAGCCATTTGTAAATCTATCAGCTGCACTTTATTGTCAAGCTCTTCCTTAACACTAACCTCTAATAAAGCCATTTTGAGCCAAATATGCAGAAATCTGCTAAGTGGTAGATATCTGGCATGTATGGGTAATCACCAATTTAGAATATATATATATATATAGGTTTTTTTTTTGGTTTTTTTTAACATGACTGACAATGAAAAACAAAACTGCTGCTTTTACTCTGTTTTATTATATCCAAACTTGTTAACCAGATTATGTGACTTGGCATACACTTTGCATGAAAATCAATGCACGTATTCTGTTAGAGTAAATATGATCCCACTTTAAGGTTGGACAGAATTTACCTATTTGGAACATGAAATTTGGAACATGATTGGAACCTTTGGACATGCCAAGGCAATTTCACTCAGATCACAAATATCTGCCATCACAGCATTAACTAGAACAGCACTCTGTAGAGAGCATACCTCCACCAGGCTGAACAGTTTACATTTTGTATCCCACCGACAGGTGGGATCAGCACCCGGATCTGAACCAAAAGCTAATCAGCTTGTTCTTGTCGGCTAACCAAACCGCCCACCAAGTTTTGTCATTAGTTGTCCACAACTTTTTGGAATATCATGCTTTAAATTGTTTTGGCCCTATCACAATGGTGAAGAATCATTTAAAATGTACAATTTTTTTTTTAAATCATATCCGGATTCAGATAATCACCAAAATCGAATTGATTTGTCCTTGTAACACTCCTAACCTCTCCACCAAATGTCGTCCCAATCCGTCCATAACATTTTGAGACATCATGCTATATATTGGTTTCGCCCAATTACTCAATGGTGAAGAATCACTTAGAAAATTATATGATCCAGATCAGGATGTGACATCAAAATTGAATAAATCCTTCCTTGTCACATTCCCAACCTGTCCACAAAGTTTCGTCCAAATCCGTCCACAACTTGGAGATATCCTGCTTTGTATTGTTTTTGGTCCTATCTCCCAATGGCGAAGAATCACTTTAAAAATTACACTGGCCGGATCCGAATCTTCACCAACATCGAATAGATTCGTCCTTGGCAAACATCCAACCTCTCCACCAAATGTCGTCCGAATCCGTCCACAACTTTTTGAGATATATGTTCACAGACAAACAGATAGACAAATAGACAGACATGGGTGAAAACATAACCTGCATCCGCCATCGGTGGTGGAGGTAAAAATGCTAAATTCATAATTATGTGGTGTACAGACCTTTTTTGCTGTGGCTTTAGATGTTTTTCTTGTTACTCTTTGGTTTTTTTCTGTGAGGAGGGGAAATAATACATCACACATTCTTGTTAGTTTGTGCTGTGACAACAAATAAATCTAAAAATCTCCAACAGATAAGTGAATCCTAAAACAAGATAAGTCACCTCATCGTCCATTCTAAATAAATAGCATTTTTTAATATGCTCCAGGTAGCTTGCTCAAATTATGGAAATCGTGCAGAATTCACCAGTCACTTCCAAAAATAATTTATTTTGAGGTAATCTTCATATTATATCCAAAGGTGGGGGATGGTGGTGGAGAAATTGAGACAACAAAGGGAAAGCAAAGAAAAACAAACAAACAAGAAAGATGTTGAGGCTTGAGCAAAGCATGACGCCTGTGAAATCCAAATGCAGTAGTTGCCATGGAAAGAGCAATTTGGTAATTTCGAAAATTTGACACATCAGGTGTTTTACGTGATGGCATGTTGGCATAAATTTGGCTGATACATTTTCTAATTGTGACCGACTGGGTGTTTTGGATGGCCTTAACTTTTGACTAATTTTACTCATGAGTACACCAACTTCTCACAGAAGCAGCAGGAAGGGTCATGTTATTATCCTCTCTGGGGTATATATAGATTACAGTAGATCTAGGCTCAGTCCGGTTAATCTGTGCAGGACCATTATGATATGTTAGATCGGGTCATTGAAAGGATCAGATGTGCACAGATCAGGTCATTGAAAGGATCAGATGTGCATAGATCAGGTCATTGCAAGGATCAGATGTGCATAGATCAGGTCATTGCAAGGATCAGATGTGCATAGATCAGGTCATTGAAAGGATCAGATGTGCACAGATCAGGTCATTGAAAGGATCAGATGTGCATAGATCAGGTCATTGCAAGGATCAGATGTGCATAGATCAGGTCATTGAAAGGATCAGATGTGCACAGATCAGGTCATTGAAAGGATCAGATGTGCACAGATCAGGTCATTGAAAGGATCAGATGTGCATAGATCAGGTCATTGAAAGGATCAGATGTGCATAGATCAGGTCATTGAAAGGATCAGATGTGCACAGATCAGGTCATTGAAAGGATCAGATGTGCACAGATCAGGTCATTGAAAGGATCAGATGTGCATAGATCAGGTCATTGAAAGGATCAGATGTGCATAGATCAGGTCATTGAAAGGATCAGATGTGCATAGATCAGGTCATTGAAAGGATCAGATGTGCACAGATCAGGTCATTGAAAGGATCAGATGTGCACAGATCAGGTCATTGAAAGGATCAGATGTGCACAGATCAGGTCATTGAAAGGATCAGATGTGCACAGATCAGGTCATTGAAAGGATCAGATGTGCATAGATCAGGCCATTGAAAAGGTCAGACAAGTGCATGGTGATGGTGGCGGTTCGTATGCAGTCT
Organism: Myxine glutinosa; assembly: GCF_964187855.1. NCBI lineage: Eukaryota > Metazoa > Chordata > Myxini > Myxiniformes > Myxinidae > Myxine > Myxine glutinosa. Next base: position 143,107,958 of record NC_136268.1, on the reverse strand, counting down.
GTGGCTGCTTGGCTGCGTCGTTTTTGTTTAGGGCGCAGCTGTGCCTCTGATGCAATGCCCCCAAATTACCAGTAAAAACTCGTACTCATTTTGCCGACTTTGGAAGGATCACAGGTTGAGTCAACCCACCTCATGTTATTACAATTAAATATAATATCGTCTATAGAATACAACATATAATAAGGAGCGGGAGACAAGGGGGGGGGGGGGGGAGAGAGGGAAGCACAACAACAGTATAAAACAAGGACACCAGGAGATCTGTGGAAGTGAGAGAGCTGGAGCGGGGTACACGGGATAAACAAGATTGACACCACATTGACTTTCAGGAAACAAAACAGAATTTGAAAAAGGTGGATTTGCAGTGGATTAATGGGGGTATAAAATATCAGGTTTTTGGATGGGGGGGAAGATAAGAGATGGTGGTGAACAGCTGTTTTGAAGACCTGGAGGGAGGAGTGGGATTGAAGAGAGTGAGGGAGTTTGTTCCAGAGGTGGAAAAAAGAAGAATGAAAGAGTGAAGGTGAGCAGAGAGTTTGATTTTGGCGGTTTCACCAGAAGAGGGTTGCTGGAAGATCTTGTGCGTCCTGAAGGAATATTTGGGGGAAAGAGCACAGACAGAGCTGTGGGCGCTAGGTCAGAGAGGAGTCGGAAGAAGACAAAAAGACCACCAACCTGCCTGTGGTGAGAGAGAAAGGCCCTCAGAATTGGCTTCATCGCGGGAGATACCAATGATTCTAAAAGCCTTGGTTTCTCCAGCGTGAAGCTGATCTAGGTGTGAGACAGGAGCACCAGCCCAGAGGGGAGAGCAGTATTCCATGAAGCTGCAGATGAAAGCTTTGCAAGTGTTGAGGAGCTCAGTTGTGCCAAGGAAGGACTTCGCACAACGGAGGATGCCCAGTCAGTGACTGGCTTTGGAGGCGGGCTTGGAAATGTGGTTTTCCCAGGAAAGATCATGGCAGGTAGTGAGACCCAAAAGCTTGAGTGACAGAACTTCTTCAAGAATATTATTGAGAAAGTAGATGGGATGGTTGTCCAGATGGTTTTTTCGGAGAGACATCGTAAGAGTGTGAGATTTGTCAGGATTGAAAGACATGTTCCACTTGCTTGACTAGTTTGTGAGTTTGTCCAGGTCTGCAGAGAGTGAGGAGGCTGCAGCTGCCGATCTGAGGGTTGAGCTATGGATCTTCAGGTTCATTGATGATTTGTTGACAATGATGGATTGATATTTCATCAGCTTCATGATTATATATATCCAAAATAACTTGAATTTAAAAAGGAAAACTAAACTTCCACTTCAGTTTCCTTTTTGAATTACAAATAGATATCTATAATAATAAAATTTCACACGAAATTATTTGATAAACGAGATGCTTTTCCATTATATATTGTACGAATGCTTTTCAGAGACAGCAACATTCCTAAAAAGCTATTCCATGGTATGGTTGAAGCTGAAATAATTAGTACTGTGAGAACAACCACACATAGCACTGTATGTATAAATAGATTACAACTAGTCAGACATATGCTAGCACAGGGAGCTACAGTTGGAAGATTAAAACAAGTTTTCTTTAATATCACAAAACGACACCAAATCGAATTAGTAAAATACAATATGAATAGCAAAAATATTATTCATGAGATCTTTATATAAATAGTGCAACATAAGAAATAACTAGAACGGCACTCGGTAGAACGCATACCTCCGCCAGGCTGAACAGTTTGTTTTGTATCCCACTGATAGGCCAGATCTGGAAAAGGACCTGAACCAAAATCTAATCAGCCTGTTTTGGTCACCTAACCAACTCATCTACCAAGTTCAGTCATAACTCGTCCATAACTTTTTAAAATATCATGTTATATGTGACTTTTTGCCCGATCTCTCAATGGTGAAAAATCACTTTAAAATTAAATAACTCTCGTATCCAAATCCATATTCAGATCTTCATGATAAATTGATCGTCTGTTTGCCGTGTCGCGAGCAAGGCCTTTGCCGCGTCGCGAACGATTTGAAATCGAAGTTAAGTGATTGTTCCCATTTGTATTTTTGTTAAAACTGTATTTATTTATGGTGTTGTACGTATATTGTGTCCCGACGAAGATTTTTCGGTGCAAATCTTTCATACCTGTATTGAAAATCGTGTTAATTCGTGTCGTGTCTTGAGGCCTTGTACAGTGTACACTGTACAACCTTGAGGCTTTGTTTTTCTCTCAGCGGTCCGTCGTTTGTGATCCAATAACTTTCGTTCTCTGTATTCCCAGTCTTTTCACCCATAGCCTACTTCCTTGTGTAAATCTCAACTCAAAAAAACCAAAAAAAAAACCATCTCCCCCCTGTTCTGTATCCGATGCTCCCCCTTCCTCTTCCTTAACAGTATGGACCTCAAACATCCGGGGCCTTCGTTCAAACTTAACTGATCTCTCCATACAGGTTGCTTCTGTCAAACCAGACGTGATCTGCTTAACAGAAACTTTCCTCCTTTATGATGTCTCTGATTCCTTAGTATCTCTCCCGGGCTACTCCCTCCTCTGGTATGATAGACCTGAGCCTCGTCCTGGAGGCGGGGTTGCTATCTTTATCAAAAACTCTCTTCCTCACTCGCCCTGCACTGCACTCTCTCCACCTCACCCCCAGGAATACCTCTGGCTAGGTCTTCCCCTTCGCTCCCACCTCTTGTTCATATGTGTGTTGTACCGTCCACCAAACAGTGATGACTCCATCTACATCTCGCTGTCTGATAATATGGACCAACTTCTATCTACTCATCCCAACTCTCTCTTCCTCATATGTGGTGATTTCAACTGTCATCATGCCAGTTGGCTGGGTGTGGGTACCTCTCTCACCAGCCATGGCTCCTCAGCAAAGGACTTCTGCGACTCACTGGGACTGACACAATCTGTCAATTTCCCGACCCGGATCTCAGTCAACGGAACATCTTCTCTTCTGGACTTGGTTATGACTAACTTCCCTGAAAATGTCTGCTGCTCTTCTTCTGCTCCAATCGGATCATCTGATCATGTCCTTGTTAAAGTGGACATCTCTCTGACCATCCTCAGGGAGCCTGCTCAGCGTCGACGAGTCTGGCATTTCACTCAGGCCAACTGGCACGGTCTTCAAGCAGCCATCAATCATCTGGACTGGTCTCCCATCTCTACCACCTCTGACATCAACTAATCCTGGGAATTCTTCCAAAGTAAATTGCTCTCTCTCATGCACAGATTTATCCCATCTCATCTTCAGTTGTCCTACCCTTCCTCCCGTCCATGGTATATGGAATCTTGTGGTGAGGCTGTTGCCCAGAAACAACTTGCCTTCGTCTCCTGGAAAGCAAATCCAACGGAAGGAAATCTCATTTCCTTTCACAAAGCCCGAAACAAGTGTGTGTCCACCCTCAGGAGAGCCAGGAAACAATATCTCTCCGTTCTCAAGACCGAACTCTCTTATCTGTCTCCCTCTTCCAAATCCTGGTGGCGTCTGGTCAAATCCGTTTCTGGTGTTTGTTCCCCCTCCATCCCCTCCCTTACCTCAAACGGCTACACAGCTGACTCCGCACGTGAAAAAGCTGAATGCCTCAACTCTGTGTTTGCCTCTAAATCTTGTGTCCCAAACCCATCCCTCTCTGTACCCACCATACCCAGACGTACCCTGCTGCTCCTGGACTCCGTGTCCTTTCCTCCTGACAAGGTGGAAAAGTTTCTGTCAACCCTCGACTCTGATTCTGCAACTGGACCCGACGGCATCAGCCCACGGGTCCTAAAATCCTGCTCTGCCGCTCTATCTCACCCTCTCTCTGTTCTCTTCACCCTCTCTTTTGCTCAAGGTCAACTGCCATCTGCTTGGAAATCAGCCAACATCACCGCTTTGCACAAAAAAGGTGCAAAAACAGATCCTAGCAACTACAGACCAATCAGCCTTCTCCCAATTATCAGCAAAGTCATGGAATCCATCATTGCTTCGGATATGAAATCTTTCCTCTTCTCCAATGGCTTGATCTCTGATCATCAATTTGGTTTCAGACCAGGTCACTCTACTCTGGACATGCTGCTTCTGCTGTCTCAACAATGGATGGAGGTCCTCAATGCCAAACAGGAAATTAGAGCTGTCTCCCTCGACATATCACGTGCCTTCGACACGGTCTGGCACCCCGCTCTGCTCACCAAACTCTCCTCCTTTGGTATCCATGGAAATCTCCACGCATGGCTGGCGGACTTCCTCTCTAGTCGTCGTCAACGTGTGGCCCTGAATGGGTTTCTCTCATCTCCTCTTCCTGTTCAGGCTGGAGTTCTCCAAGGCAGTGTTCTGGGCCCCGTGCTTTTTCTGGTCTTCATCAATGATCTCTCTGACTCTCTTGAAAATCCTCTCTATCTCTTTGCTGATGACTCCACTCTCTGCCGCTCCATACCTCTTCCCTCAGATCGGCAGTCTGCAGCCTCCTCACTCTCTGAAGACTTGGACAAAATCACAGACGGGTCAAACAAGTGGAACATGTCTTTCAATCCTGACAAATCTCACACTCTTACTATGTCTCTAAGAAAAGATCGACTGGACAACCCTCCCATCTACTTTCTCAACAATCCTCTCCAAGAAGTTCTGTCGCTCAAGCTTTTGGGTCTCACTATCTGCCATGATCTTTCTTGGGAAAACCACATTTCCAAGCTGGCCTCCAAAGCCAGTCGCCGACTGGGCATCCTCCGTCGTGCGAAGTCCTTCCTCGGCACACCTGAGCTCCTCACCACATACAAGGCTTTCATCCGCAGCTCAATGGAATACTGTTCTCCCCTATGGGCCGGTGCTCCTGCCTCACACCTAGCTCGGCTTCACGCTGTTGAAACCAAAGCTTTCAGAATTATTGGAATCTCCCGCGATGAAGCTATCTCTGAGGGCCTTTCACTCACTCACCGCAGGCAGGTAGGTGGTCTTTCTGTCTTCTACCGACTCCTCTCCGGCCTTGCACCCCCAGCTCTCTCTGTGCTCTGTCCCCCAAATATTCCTACAGGTCGCACAAGATCTGCCAGCAACCCTCTGATGGTTAAACTGCCGAAATCTCGGCTCTCTGCTCACCTTCACTCTTTCATTCCTCTTTTCTCCCGCCTCTGGAACAAACTCCCTCACTCCCTTCAATCCCACTCCTCCCTCCAGGTCTTTAAAACAGCTGTTCACCACCATCTCTTATCTTCCCCCATCCAAAACCTTGATATTTTCTACCCCCGCTAATTCACCCCAGATCCACCTTGTTTGAAATTCCAACTTCTTTCCTGGAAGTCCTGGCAGTGTCCATATGTTTTATACCTATCCCACCGCCCCCTTCCCATGCCCCCCCCCCCCAAAGCCCTCGCCCTCTTTCAGATCTCTCGATGTCTCCATGTCTCTCGGTCCCTGCTCTCAAATGTTGTGTTTGTGTCCTTCCCCCTCTCTCCCCATCTTGTCTACCGCTCCCGATGTTATATGTTTTATGTGTCGGTTTGTCTTTCTGTGTGATTAATGTTAGCTCTTTCACGAGCCTCGATCTTGTATACAAAAAAAAAAAAAAAAAAAAAAAAAATCACCAAAATCTAATCGATTAGTCCTTGTCACACACACAACTTGTCCAGCAAGTTTCGTCCACATTCGTCCACATTTTTTTTGAGATATCCTGCTATATATCATTTTTGGCCCAATCTCCCAATGGTGAAGAATCAGTATAACAATTCTTCTCGCCGAATCCGGATCCGGATCTTCACCAAAATATAATCATTTCGTCCATGCCACATACACTACCTGTCAAAATGTTGCCAACGCAGACAAAAAAAATGTCTGCCAAATGTCGTCCGAATCCGTCCACAACTTTTTGAGACATCTTGTTCACAAACAGACAAACAAACAGACAAACAGACAGATAAAAAATCACGTGTAGAGCGACACTTGGCAAAAGAGAAAAAAGTGGAATGGCACTCAGTTGAGCATCGTTTTGACCTCAAAAATAGTTGGTGGTTGAATTCAGTGACCTGACCTGCAAATCGTCTTCAAATTTTAAGTTAATCGGATGAAAATTGACAATTTTAGAAATTTGGCCTATGTTGACCTTTTGGCCTATGCCGATCTCAGAAAATAGTTGTTGGTTGAATTCAGTTAACTGATATGCAAATCCTATTCAAATTTCAAGTCAATGTGATGAAAATTGAGGATTTTAGAAATTTGAAGAAAAGTGGTTGACCTTTGGCCTATGTTGACCTTTTGACTTAAAAATAAACGTGATTCTGTTGGACCACCAACTCTACCATTTGGTGAAGTTTCATGGAGATTAGTTTAAAATTGTGACCTGTAGACAAGTATAAGTGAGCGGACAGACCAACACACACACACACACACACACACACACACACACACACACACACACACACACACACACACACACACACACACATAGTGGATCAATATTGTGGCAAAACAAGCAGAAATCAGCCAATTGTCATAGGTCTGGCCTATCTAACACAACTCGTGACAAACGTGTGTACAATAGGAAGGATTGGTAGCTGTCTTTCAAACCACACACCACCAATGGGGTGCTCTGGCTTATCACAGTGGACCCCTCAGAGGTACATGTTCAATTTGTGCATCCGAAAAATGTCCTGCTTGTTGTTAAAAGTTTCCAAAACCTGTCAAATCAATGGAGGACATTGTACCTAAATGTTTGACAAGTGTTACATATTTATGTGAATGTATGTGAATTACCATTCAGGGTTGCTTATCCATGTGTAGTAGATTAAGGGTTGTTGTGGTTGGAGGGTCAGGAGCCCTTCTGAAAAAGTGTCCGGAAACGGAAGTGACCGGAAACGGAAGAAGAAAAGACACGAGGGAGAAAAGCGACGATTCTTCTTCCTCGCCCCGCTCCGACGAAAGGTGGGATCGACCTTGCGCTGCGTGGAAAAGCGGCGTTCCGAAGTCCGTCTGGCGAGAGGAGTTACCGGGACGTGTACCTACCCGGTGGAGACGTCAAGTTGACGTGGGGCCGTGCATCAGCCCCGCGTCTGGCACCGTTCGCGGCACCGTCTAAACAGATGCGTACGGGTCGCACGTTGGGGCCTAACACGCCTTGCAAGCGGCGTGGGGCTTTTGGCTTGCTTTGCCGTGCCCGCTTTGCGTGGCCACGAGGGGCTGCAGCCGCGGTGCCTGGTACGATACCTGCCCGGTGGAAACACGTCCACCCGGGGTTCGTTCAACCGCCCGAGTGCGGCGACGCCGACCAGCATCTCAGTCGGGAGGGGCCCAGAGACATTGTGAGGGGCAGAGACCAAAAGGGGGGTCGTGAGTACAGAAGTGGACACACATATATAAGATGGCCATCTTAATCATATAGGGAATTGATTGTGGATTGGGAATTGTTGATGGTTGTTTGTTGTTGATTGCTCGGGGAATATCCGTGATTGTATCCTTGAAATCGTATGATATCCTTACCCTGGAAATATATCATTGCACATCAGTTTCTCTTGGGTGGAATTCATAGGGATTGCGTTGCGAAAGCGCATATATATAATACTACTTGCTGGCGAAGGTCCTCTCACGGTCCGGGGGTCACCGAGACCAGGTAGTCACCGAGGGGACCACGTGACAGAATTGGGGACTCGTCCGGGATCTAAAATTGTATAAAATAATAAAATAATATTTTTATTAATTAAAATGTATTAATTAAGTATTAATTGGAAAATTTTTGGGGAAATTGGGGTAAAGTCTTGGGTGAAGGTTAACAGGTGTTAACGATAGTCACCATGGCGTTTGTGGCACAGAACTTTGCGGTAACACCGAGTGAGGCACAGTTCCGAGCGTTACTAAAGTCGGACCTCTTGAAATTGGCCGGCAAAGAAAGTTTTCGCTGGGTTCAAACTTTCTTTCTTGAAGGGGGGGAGTGTTACATATTTATGTGAATGTATGTGAATTACCATTCAGGGTTGCTTATCCATGTGTAGTAGATTAAGGGTTGTTGTGGTTGGAGGGTCAGGAGCCCTTCTGAAAAAGTGTCCGGAAACGGAAGTGACCGGAAACGGAAGAAGAAAAGACACGAGGGAGAAAAGCGACGATTCTTCTTCCTCGCCCCGCTCCGACGAAAGGTGGGATCGACCTTGCGCTGCGTGGAAAAGCGGCGTTCCGAAGCCCATTTGGCGAGAGGAGTTACCGGGACGTGTACCTACCCGGTGGAGACGTCAAGTTGACGTGGGGCCGTGCATCGGCCCCGCGTCTGGCACCGTTCGCGGCACCGTCTAAACAGACGCGTACGGGTCGCACGTTGGGGCCTAACACGCCTTGCAAGCGGCGTGGGGCTTTTGGCTTGCTTTGCCGTGCCCGCTTCGCGTGGCCACGAGGGGCTGCAGCCGCGGTGCCTGGTACGATACCTGCCCGGTGGAAACACGTCCACCCGGGGTTCGTTCAACCGCCCGAGTGCGGCGACGCCGACCAGCATCTCGGTCGGGAGGGGCCCAGAGACATTGTGAGGGGCAGAGACCAAAAGGGGGTCGTGAGTACAGAAGTGGACACACATATATAAGATGGCCATCTTAATCATATAGGGAATTGATTGTGGATTGGGAATTGTTGATGGTTGTTTGTTGTTGATTGCTCGGGGAATATCCGTGATTGTATCCTTGAAATCGTATGATATCCTTACCCTGGAAATATATCATTGCACATCAGTTTCTCTTGGGTGGAATTCATAGGGATTGCGTTGCGAAAGCGCATATATATTATACTACTTGCTGGCGAAGGTCCTCTCACGGTCCGGGGGTCACCGAGACCAGGTAGTCACCGAGGGGACCACGTGACACAAGCCAGAAAAAAGCTCGAAACTGGGAAAAGTAGAGTATGAAGGAAAATTTCAAACGCACGTGGAGATTCCCTGCGTGCCATCCTTGGCACTTGAACCCATGGAAGGTGGTGCATGGCCTCGGGCCTGCTCCCTCACAGTGCAGAGCTTCTGGTCTTCCTTACTGCTTGGCTGAGTCTTCTTGTGCCTGCAAAGATGAATCGAACGTCTCGTTATTTCACAGGAGATAATGTTTGGGTATCAATGAAAAATGAATTTCATTCATTCATTCATTCATTCATTCATTCATATATCAATGAGGAAAAAATGAAATAAATCCAAAAGGAATACCAACTACGAGTTTCTTTTGATAACAAAATTAAATGATATCAGTTATATTTAAGCACCAAATATAAAACACCAACACACATTTAAACCTTTGATGTTACCTTGGCATGGTGCAGACGGCACCACCGGTCCGACCCCAAATGAAATGCTTCGATGCAGATTCATCTATTTCTGTTGGGTGGGTAATGAAAGAGAATGCAAGAATGGAGGGAAAAGGGTGTGAGGGGAGGGTAAGGCGAGTGGGAGTGGGGGAAGGTGGGAAGGAAAAATCGGGACAAAAGTGAAATCCTCAAAGGGTTTTATAAAGTGACAGAATAAATTCTTGCTTTCTATAACAACCTCGACTACTCTCGCCTTCTTGTGGGGTCGGTCAGAGGAAGTTTTTGGCCAAAGCATTGCACGAACCGGCTGGCTGGGCCAGATGTTCGACCGAGTATGAATTTGTAATTTCTTTAGTGTACCGGTGATATGTCACCGACTCGTCACGAGAAGGACACTGGGATATTTAACATCCACCCACTAATGCTGGCAGACAGTACAACAAGTTTAACATCCATCCGAGGATGACACATTTATGACGAGGATGAATGAATGAATGAATGATCGTTTTAAGGCCATTTTCCCCGCTGGAGCGGGGGTTAGCCTTGCGGGCCCCATGACAATCATGGTTCCCTGTTTGAGGCAGTTTTTATGGCCGGATGCCCTTCCTGACGCCAACCCTTGGTCGCCTCCTGCGATGCGCAGAGATACGGTGTACCTATTCTAAATCGGGGTACACACCGGGAATTTATCATGTGAGATTTATGACGAGGATGTATAATTTATGACGTATATTTATCATATAATTTATCATATAATTTATGATGTATATTTATCATATAATTTATGACGAGGATGAGAGTTTATAATTGGGTCGGGATTCCAACCTAGGCTAGACAGCTCAAAGGCAATTGTGCATACATCAAGGCCATCCTCCCAACCATAGACTAAATAAATAACTACAACTTACCTAACTGCATACAAAACTAGAAATTAGTCAATGAAGCCTTTACATACATAAGTAATAATTAAAATAAAGAAATAATGATTGTAAAAATATTAATTACCTAATCAACTGGCTTATAGCATACCTAAACCACCACCGTTTCATCCGAATCTGTAACTTTTTGAAAATTAAGTATTCAAATAATTAAGTAAATAATCAATTCATCAATTAATCAAAAATACCCTTTACAGACAAATAACTTGGTCATTGTCATATCCAAGTATTAGCTTCCGAGCTCAAAAGGTGCCTGAGATATTGCCTAGATGAGAAAGAAAATAAATAAGTTCTTTATAAATCGGTAATAATTAAGTAATTAATCAATTAATTGATTACTCAAAAAAAAAAAAAAAACATTTTTGACAAAGTACTTGCTCACTATTGTACACAAATTTCAGCTTCCGAGCTCAAAGGATGGATGACATATCGCTCGGACAAACAAACAAGAAAAGAGTGAAAACTGAGTACTCCCTTTCGGCACACGGCATCGCTGGGCTCCCTTTGGTGCCCGGCGATGACGTCATGCAGCGCCTGCAGATGGCATAGGAAAGGAGCAGTGTGCAAAATCCCAGGTGGGGTAGCTTTATCTGCAGATTTCTTCCATGTAAATACTACCTTCTGACCTAAATGACTGTCAGGAAAAGTTTTATTTTCCTTGATGCATGAGCCAGGGGTTCCCAAAAAAATCCTTGCATATTTCATGCATCTCCCAATGCTGATGGTATTTACAAAGTTTCATTTAAAATGTTTAAAAATGTGTCCGCGATTGTATTTTTCAGTATCTGGTGTTTTGACCCCGCCCCTGGTGGTGGGGCCAAAATGGCACTGCTCTTGCACCTTGCCATGTGGTAATGATAACTGACAAGGTTGGTGAATGTCTGCACAACCATGGAGAAGGTAGGAAGGACCTCTTTGGTGCTTTCATCTGAGCACATTATTCATAAAATTGGGATTCCAGGAAAAAAATAAAAATTCCCACATTTTAAACTTGTTTTTGTTCATTGTATCCTTATACCATTGTTCTGCAAGTAGATCATAAGCTCTTCTCTGAACCTTACATCGTTGTTACCCTGCGCTCACGAAGCAAAAAGCAGGGTTAGGCATTCGGTTGCGTCCGTACTTGTGGCATGTCTGCATTTTAAAAATTCATTTTCTCGGCAACCGTTGGTCCGATTGACACGAAATAGTACCAAGGAGCGCCTCCGCGTGTAGATTTTTTTTTATTCTTAATTCTTACATCATAGGTCATGTGGTATGGACGCCATCTTGGAAGAACGTTACACCTCTATAATCTCCCAAACCGCTCAATAGAAAAAGTTGAAACAAGGCTAATTTTCAAGAACTCACCATGCGGAATAAGATATGATGATGATGACTTCATCTGTGCCTTCATTATGACGTCATAATTCGACAAGTACAACGCTTGATATGATCAGTATGAAAAAAAAATTCCTCTGCAACTGTTAGTCCGATTGACACAAAATTTGTAACATTGGAGCGCCTCCTCCTGTATAATATTTTAATGATAATTATGTCGTCATAGGTCACTTGGTACAGGCGCCATCTTGGAAAAATCGAAAAATGTTGCACCTCCATATCTCTGAAACCGCTCCATGGAAAAAATTGATTCATGGCTCATTGTAAAGAACTCCCCATGGGGAATAAGATGTGTTAATGATGATATCATTGGTATCTTATTTATGACGTCATAATTCGACAAGTACAACGCTTGATTTGATCACTATTAAATTTTTTTTCTCTGCAATTCTTGGTCCGATTGACAAATGTTTCACCAAAGGAGTGTCTCCTCCTGTGGAATATTTTTATGATAATTATTACATCACATGTCACGTGCTATAGGCACCATCTTAGAAAAAATTCATACCTCTATATCTCTGAAACCGCTCAATGGAAAAAATTGAAACGTGGCTCATTGTCAAGTACTCCCCATGGGGAATAAGATGTGTTAGTGATGATGTCATCGGTGCCTTCGTTATGACGTCATAATTCGACAAGTGTAATGCTTCATCCGATCAGTATGAATTGTTTTGTCTCTGCAAGTGTTGGTCTGATATACACGAAATTGTCACCGTAGAAGCGTCTCCTCCTGTAGAATATTTTAATGATAATTCTGATTTAATAGGTCACGTGGTACAGGCACTATCTTGGAAAAAATGAAAAACGTTACACCTCTATATCTCCAAAACTGCTCCGGGGAAAAAATTGAAATGTGCCTCATTGTAAAGAACTCCGCGTGGGGAATAGGTGTTGTTAATGATGACATCATTGGTGTCATAATTATGATGTCATAACTTGACAGGGACAACGCCAAGTCTGATCAATTTGAAATAAATTGTATGATCTATGCAAAAATTATATTAGAGAATATAAATTTATGATGTAATCGCTCACGTGGTCTGGCAGCCATATTGTATCAAAGAAAAAAAAAACGTTCAAAAACAGAAGAGTTGGCTCGCACCAAGTTGACTGCGCAGGGTAAGTATTGTAAAAATACCATCTAGTTTCAATTTTCTAATAGTTGTGTCCTATCAGAGGATGGATCCTTTCAACCTTTGAACATTTTAAAGATCAGGAATGGGTCCACAAATTCTGCTGTAATGTAGGTTAAGAAGGAGAGAGAGAGAGAGAGAGAAAAAAATGAAGATCTTACTACAGATCCAAACTCTAAATTTTACTAAAATTTTAACTTAAGATCGAAATTTTACTTCTAAAGATCCAAATCGAACATGCAGATCACAAAATCCTGAAAAAGGAAAACTCACCATTTTCCCAATCCTCCAGGGGCTTGTTATCACTTTCAATGTACTGGGGTAGAGGAAGCTGGGATGAAGAGCTGCGACATTGCTCTGCAAAAGAGAAGAGTCAGATCATCATCCCCATGTTTTTTGGGGAGGGTGGGGGGTGGGGGGGAATTATAAAATACAATAAAAACGGGATGGAGAATTGAGTGGTAATTGTCTGTTCTCCCGTTCAACCATCTGTCATGCTATCTGCTCCTAAACGGTTGGGTAGAAATTCACCAAAATTGGTTGTTATGATCACCACAAGGCAAAAAGGAGCAATTGCAGTGTCATTTTGGACCCGCCCCTGGGGTGGAATCAAAAATTGAAAAATGTAGTTACGGGCACATTTTAAATGAAACTTTGTATGTGCAATCAACATTGGGGTACGTATGAAATATGTAACGATTTTTTGGGGGGATTAGACCCCCCCCCCCTCTCCTCCCAGTTCATGCCCCAGGGGTAGGGACTTTTGGTCACAAGCATCAAAATGGGGAAAAATCTTTTAAACTCTAAATTTGATATTGGGTCATTCCTAGTGGAACGTTTTGACATCTTTCAACTTTGCTTAAGGTGAGAAGCGTGGAGATTTGCTATGGCATGCCCCCACTGACTTCACTCTTAATATAATATATATAAATATATGTATATATTTTGTATAAGGCGAATATATGTATATGGCGAGTTTCGTGTCAGTCATTTGAGGTGGGGTGTAGAGGGTATATTGGCAAATCCTTTTCTGCATTTCTTGCTAGGCTGGGAGTGTGTGGGACAGAAAGAAGGAGGATGTGTGACAAGGTGGCCCAGGTTGCCTTGAAAGGCTCATTTTGGATATGGAGGAAGTTTACGGAGGCACGTCGAACGGTGTAGGTTGGTTGTGTGGTTTTTTTTTTTTGGTTTTTTTTTGTTACCATTATTATTTCTTATTTTGTGTATATGAATGAGTGGGTGAGGGTGTATGTTTTTGCATGAATTAATTTTTGCATGAGTGTGTTTTTGTGTGTTGAGTGGTGTATGATGTAAGGGTAGGTGGTTGGTTGGTTGGTGTTGTGTGTATATGTGTGTATGGGTGTGTATGTGTGTGTATGAATGATCTGGTGTGTTTTTTGGTGAGTGGTGAAGGGTATAAAGGTGGGTATTTGAGTGTTCCGCCATGTTTGTTTGGTGCTGTGGATTCTGGATGTGGAGGTGTTGTTGTTGTTGTTGTTCGCACTGGCTGGGGGTGGGGGTATGTATGCATCCAGGTGCAGTTGCTGCATGTGGATGTGTAAGGGGCCCCTGCTGGCCCACCTTAGCTGACCGTATCGAGGTTGAAGGGCCGAAACGGGATGATGCTGAGGACCTCGACTGAGGACCCGGTCAGTGCGGCACACTTGTGACCAGGTGTGTTTTGAACTTATGTATATATATATATATATATATATATATATATATATATATATATATATATATATATATATATATATATATATACTGAAACGCAAAAGAAACTTACCACCTTTGAAACCTTTAAATATCAACAATAACACTGCATGTAGTAAATGTGTGAACTTATTTGTGGAGAATAGTGTCCTCACTGTCAGACGAAACGGTCACGGATGGTCACTTGAACCTTCAATGGTCACTCACTTCATAGCACAGCTGTTGAACAGCCGTTTTGACTGTCAGTGATTAGCCAAGGGGTACGGGATGATTTTAATGAGCTGCACGTGATGTCTTGATATTGGCTTTAAAAAGGCCAGTGCAAAATGGGCATTTTGACCGAAATATTTGACCATTTTGACCAACTTCAAAAAGACCGAAAACGCAAAAGAAACTTACCACCTTTGAAACCTTTAAATATCAACAATAACACTGCGTGTAGTAAATGTGTGAACTTATTTGTGGACAATAGTGTCCTCACTGTCAGACAAAACGGTCATGGATGGTCACTTGAACCTTCAATGGTCACTTCATAGCACAGCTGTTGAACAGCCGTTTTGACTGTCAGTGATTAGCCAAGGGGTACGGGATGATTTTAATGAGCTGCACGTGATGTCTTGATATTGGCTTTAAAAAGGCCAGTGCAAAATGGGCATTTCAATCAACATGCCACGATTGTCAAGGGATCAACGGCAGCGTGCCCTGGGCATGCTGCAAGGCGGACTGAGCTACCGTGAGGTGGCACGTCGCCTTGGCTGTTCACACCAGACGATATCGGCCCTGGTGGACAGAGACACCCTCCACAACTCTGCAGATGACAGACCTCGATCAGGGAGGCCAAGAGTCACCACTGCAAGGCAGGACAGGCAGATGGTCCGAAGTCACCTGCGGGATCGATTCCGTCCAGCATCCCGCACTGCGGCAGAAACTCCGGGGCGTGCAAACCCACGGATCTCCAATGATACTGCACGAAGACGACTGCATGACTATGGTCTGACTGCCAGAAGACCATACAGAGGCCCCGTGATGACGGCTGCCCATCGCCGCAACCGACAGAGATGGTGCCAGCAGCATCAGCGGTGGACCTTGCCGCAGTGGAACGAGGTCGCTTTCAGCGATGAGTCAAGGTTCTGTGTGGACAGTCCTGATGGGCGTGAGCGTGTCTGGAGAAGAACTGGCGAGCGATATGCCGATTGTTGCGTGCGTCAAGCCAACAGGTGGGGTGGCCCAAGTGTGATGGTGTGGGCCGCCATATCAGGCCAGTACAGGACGCCACTGGTGGTTGTGGATGGGAATCTTAACGCCCAGCGGTATGTGGATAACATCCTGCGACCTCATCTGCTGCCATTCCTGCTAGACCACCCAGAACTGAGAACCTTTCAGCATGACAACGCTCGTCCCCATGCTGCTCGCTTTACCACTGCATTTCTCCAAGGCGAGAACATCAACACCATGCAGTGGCCTGCGCTCTCCCCTGACCTGAATCCCATAGAGCACCTGTGGGATGAGCTTGGGAGACACGTAGTTGGCAGGGCCAGGACACGGGCAGAGCTGCTTCAGACATTGAGGACTGAGTGGGACAGAATCCAGCAGCAATCCATCCAAAGACTGGTAGGCAGTATACGCCGACGATGCACTGCCTGTATCCAAAACAATGGTGGCCACACACGCTATTGAAAGGGGACTGACATTGCACCTGTGCTGTTCTGTACTGTAGAACAAACTGATGAGATGGTGTATCTTGGTCAAAAACTTGACATGTCATCAATAAAATGCCAATGTTTCAATTAGCAATTGTTGGTTTGTTCCCGCAGATCGGAATCGATCCCGCAGGTGACTTCGGACCATCTGCCTGTCCTACCTTGCAGTGGTGACTCTTGGCCTCCCTGATCGAGTTCTGTCATCTGCAGAGTTGTGGAGGGTGTCTCTGTCCACCAGGGCCGATATCGTCTGGTGTGAACAGCCAAGGCGACGTGCCACATCACGGTAGCTTAGTCCGCCTTGCAGCATGCCCAGGGCACGCTGCCTTTGATCCCTTGACAATCGTGGCATGTTGATTGAAATGCCCATTTTGCACTGGCCTTTTTAAAGCCAATATCAAGACATCACGTGCAGCTCATTAAAATCATCCCGTACCCCTTGGCTAATCACTGACAGTCAAAACGGCTGTTCAACAGCTGTGCTATGAAGTGACCATTGAAGGTTCAAGTGACCATCCGTGACCGTTTTGTCCGACAGTGAGGACACTATTGTCCACAAATAAGTTCACACATTTACTACACGCAGTGTTATTGTTGATATTTAAAGGTTTCAAAGGTGGTAAGTTTATTTTGCGTTTCAGTGTATATATATATATATATATACATATATATATATATATATATATATATATATATATATATATATATATATATATATATATATATATATATATACACACACACACACACACACACACACACACACACACACACACACACACACACACACACACACACACACACACACACACACACGTGAAAAAGTAAGAACATCCCATGTAAAGTTTTGACTTTTTCAACATATTTCAACATACAGCTATGTGATTTTCATTTCAACAATATTGAAAGATAAAAGTAATATAATATAACAAATATCATGAAACATTTACATTTTGTAGTCCATTGTATAATTTAAATAAACATAAATGCAAATGTTGCAATTTCGGCACAGTAGTGAGCAAGTCTTTTGTCAAAAACCGTATTTTTTGTTTTTTGATTAATCAATTATTTGAGGAGTTATTTAATTATTAGCGATTAATTAAGTACTTATTTAATTAATTAAATTTCCTTTCTCTTCTGACCATTAACTCAGGCACCTTTTGAGTTAGGAAGCTGTTATTTGGACATGCCAATGACCAGGTGATTTGGCTGCAAAGGCTATTTTTGATTTATTAATTAATTAATCGATTAATTATTTAATTATTCGATTAATGCCAAAACATTTATTTTTTTTTAAGTTACAGATTCTGATGAAATAGTGGTAATTTATGTGTTCTCTGACCAAATTGATTAATAATTTAATTTTTTTATGATTATTATTTATTTATTTTCATTATTAATCATTTATTTATTTTATTTCTCATTTGGCCAATATCTCAGGCACCTTTTGAGCTGGGAAGCTAATATTTGGACATGAGTGACCAAGTGATGTGGCTATCAAGGATATTTTTGATTTATTGATTAATCATTTCATCTATTAATTATTTATTGATTAATCGATTAATTATTTATTGAGTAATCAATTAATTATTTAATTTTTTATAAATGCCATTTAATTAAATTTCTAAAAGATACATCTTCGGATGAAGCACTAGTGGTTTAGTTCTGCGATTAGCCAATTGATTATGAAAATATTTTGTGATAATCTTTTATTGATTTTAATTATACAATTAATCAATCAATTAGTGTACACCTCTCCCTCCCAATGCAGTCTCAATGAGCCGCGCTGCAGCATATTTAATTATTTGGCATGGGGCGGTGTACTTTGAATGTATTTGTACTTGTTTTTTTTTTCTTGACTTGGGTTTACTTTCTGAACTCAGTATATCAATCTGGTGAGTTTTTTTTACCCTTCGGTGATGTCTTTGTTGAAAGAACCATGTCACTGAATGTCTTTCACAGCAAGAAGTCAATAAGAGGATTATATCACAGGTGGCGTGACAAAATGTAAGGACAGGTACATTTGACGATTGGCTTCACAATCGGGTATACAAGGGTTGTTGCGTTCTGTATTAGTGGAAAACAACTGCTGCACGTCTACAAAAGTTATTGCCGCTTCCTCTGGAGATGGTCCGTCAACTTGACAATGCTGTTTATCATGGAGTGGTGGCTTTACGAAATTCTGGCATGAAACAGCGTGCTATTGCTCGGCAGTATGGCGTCACTCAAGGTCAGGTGTCAAAGATCCTGAAACGAAATGCTCAGAGGGGTGTCCCTACTCCAATACCGAGGCCAGGACGTCCACGCAGAACCACAAGGAGAGATGATCGCCAGCTGCACCGGTTAGTCTGCAATGGCCGTACCAAGTCAGCTAATCGGCGTAGGGCTGAGTGGCATCAACTGACAAATGTGCCTGTATCCAGAAGGCTAGTCAACCAACGACTGGTTCAAGCAGGCTATCGTGCCAGGCGTCCCCTGAGAAAGCCATGCCTGACCAGACAACACAGCCAGCGCCGATTGCAGTGGGCCAGAGAGCACCGTCAATGGCAGCCAGGACACTGGAATCACGTGACCTTCAGTGACGAGTCTAGATTTCTGGTCTATCGTCAAGATGGCCACATCCAAGTGCGCAGACAAGTGCATGAAGCCCACAACGAAGATTGTATAGTGCCAAGAGTCCAAGCTGGAGGTGGTGGGGTGACCGTTTGGGCTGCTTTTCATGCAGGGGGCAAAACTGACCTGGTTGTTCTGAATGGAAACCTGAACCAGTTCAAGTACAGGGCCATTCTGGAAGAAACATTGCTTCCATTTGCTCGTGCAGCCTTTCGAGGAAACTTTGTCTTCCAAGATGACAATGCACGGCCTCATCGTGCTCGCATGATCCAACACTTTCTTGCTGAACGTGGTGTCGAGCATATGGAGTGGTCTGCCATGTCCCCGGATATGAATCCGATAGAGAACTTGTGGGCAGAATTAACGCATCAAATCGACAACTTGGACCAGCAGCCGACCTCTGTGCGTGAATTGCATCAGACTATTGTCACTGCATGGCAAGCGATTCCTGTCCAAACCTTGGCAAATCTCGTGAACAGCATGCCTCAACGTGTACGTGCTCTCCTGAATGCTCGTGGGGGTTACACGAAGTACTGAACTGTAATTTTACTGTCCGTAATCCCAGTCATAATTTAACTTTTGTTTTTGTTAAAAAAAAAAATTGGCTAACATGCAAAATAAAGAGATACTTCTGGAAAACGTACAGAAGTTTAACACAGTACTGTCCGTGAATTGAGTTCGATATCAGTTTACATCACTTTCGAGGATCAATTTATTTGCTTCGAAATGTCAAATGTGGTTTTTGTTTCTTTTAAAGGTCACATTAACAAAATCTAGAATAATTTCAACATAATTCCAATGAACTTTTGGTTCTAAGACATCTTGAAAAGTAAGTTCACCCCCACAAAAAAAAAAATTCCATATTAAATGCCAAGTCTGTATATATCACAATGTCTTTACATTTATCTGTTCCTGTGCTTTTCAACACTCCTTGTTGATCCTCAATAATAATTTTATTGGATCGACTGTCCCAACTACTGTGATTGAGGTCATTGTGCGCCAATCGATAAATAATCTCTGAGACGACTGCCATAGTTACATGAATTTCAAAAAAAAAAAAACTATTGAAGTCGCAAGTCGATGTCACAGACAGAGGTCAGCAACCCAATGGGTTGCTTCTACTACAGCACAGTAGCTGACAGGATGTCAACTGACTGGCATGGCAATGCGTTGTGCACACGCACCTCTAACCTGTCGAACCTGGGTTGGGGTTGAATCCCGATCCAGCTATAAACTGTCATCACAGTGTTTCACAGGCAGGTTGATTAATCAATGTGTGCTGTTCCTGGGATTGACGTTAAACGGGCGCGTCGTGTCTGCAATATAATTCATTGGTGGACATTAAAGATCTGATGGTGTTCTTTGTGAACAGTAGAGGTGGAGCTATCACCAGCACCATGGTCAAATTACAAATTCCTGCTCTAACTGAACGACAACAGCACTGCACAGAGAATGAGATCTCTCCGTGCCCAGAGCCTGGACACAGGAGAGATACAGGAAAGCTTTGTGTCCACACTACCAATAAACAAGGAGAAAAAGACACAAAATATCATAGCCCCCATGATTTCATAAGAGCTTCATCGCTTTAAAATGTAATTATACTCACCATTATGTTGTCCAATAAATATTTATACACCAACAAAATGGCCGCCACTCTGCGATTATTTTTGGATCAGATTGCGAATTTTTTTTAACTGCAATGGCTGCCAGTCGGCCATCGTTAGTCAGATTATAGAACAAAATCTTCTGCACATGTATAATCATGTATTGTCTGCCAAATTTGAACAAAATTGGTCCATGCACATTCAAGAAATGGTTGGGGAAATGATTTAATAACAAAATGGCCACCAGTCGGCCATCTTGGATCTGATCTCGAAAGAAAATGAGGTACCATCCAAGCCATCATTCATTATTATCTGTGCAAAGTTTGAACAAGATCGGTAAATGCATGTCCGAGAAATGGTTGAGGACGTGTTCAATACCAGGGTTTTTTCCAACTAAAATGGCCGCCAGTGTACCAGTCGGCCATCTTTGATCAGATCGTAAAATAAAGTGAGGTGCAGGTGTATGCCATCAGGTATTGTGTTTGTGTAAAGTTTGAACAACATCAGTCCGTACATGTCCGAGATATGGTTGCGGACGGACGAAACGGACGAAACCCAATTCATAAGCCCCCGTTCTGGACTATGTCCAACGAGGGCCAATAACCAGGAGGTAGACGTCATAAAGCAGTCTATGTAATGTGGCATTGCAAATCAACAGATTTTCTACACAAGAAAGCATATGCCATTCTCAAATCAACGTAACCACACTAGGTTAAAAAAGTGTTCAACAAGCCAGGTGAAGGTAGATATACAAGGTTTATAGTTTCACATCATGGCTCAAAACTTGGGTGTGTAGAACTTGTCAGTGTGGTGTCGGCACAATCCTGTGACGGTGAAGATGAGGCAATGATAGACAACCTGTACCCACCTACATCTTGTGCAATGGTAATTTTGTCAGGACATTGCATAATGTGACTCTCCATCTCAGTTTTGAGGATAATGTGCCGGGCGTTGAATGGACAAGAGTTCATTCTCTTGGCTAGATGGAGATTATTCTGTTGACAAAGTCGGAACAGGAACATTATCTAAGAAACAGTGGTCAGGATACATATGGAAGAAATTCCTTTGTTTGTACAACATGCATGATAAATATTCCTGAAAGATCTGGATCTGGAACAAGGACTTAGGGTATCCATTCAATGTTGGAAAAGGCAAATGTGACAAGAGGGGAAATTGCTTTGCAATACATGTCCCTCTATCAAGTTTCAGTTCAATACGTTAAAGGGTAAGGGGAAAAAGGTCTGGAAAACCACAGGTGGGATGGATAGACAAATGGACAGCAAACCTACAGCCACGTCCGGTGAAACCAGTAGGGACCAATAAGTGAATTTCAGCTACTTAAGCATCATTCATACAATACGCTTCCGCCGGTTTGGATCTGCATCCCCTCCGTGGATCCTTTGTCTCCAATGCTTCCAATCCTGAGCCTTCATCTCTGGGTTTTGGATTCCTCACCATTTAGCGATTTCCTTAATCCCATTCTTCAATCTTTTTTTCGTGTCCTTCCTTCCGTCCAGAGAATCCATCAATCCATCTTTCTGGCTGTCTGATTTTCACCCATTCATATATGCCCAGCACACGTCACACAATGCTTTTCAGACAGCTCACTTAACTTCCTCTGTCCAGTTTTTGTATGCTCCCTTCCTTGATTTTACCTCCGCCATTGAAAGTCGATAGAGGTTACGTATTTACCCGTTTGTTTGTTTGTCCCCATGGGAGTAAGGTGTCTCAAAAGGTTTTAGACGGATTCGGACAAAACACGGTGGACAGGAAAGTGTGGAAAGGACGAATTGATTATGTGAAGTGATTCTTCACCATTGAGTGACAGGGCCAAAGATGATGTATAGCACGATATCCGAAAGAGTGGTAGACGGATTCAGATGAAACTTGGTGGACAGGTCGGGTGTGTGACGAGGACAAATCGATTAGATTTTGGTGATGATCCGAATCCGGATCCAGATATGAGAATTTTGATTTTTTTTAAAGTGACTTCACCATTGAGAGATGGGGCCAAACAACATACAGCATGATATTTCAAAAGGTTGTGGATATGAGTTATGACAAAACACGGTGGATGAGTTGGATAGGTGACACGACCAGGCCCGATTAGGTTTTGGTTCATGTCTGGGTCCATATCTGGCCTATCAGCGGGACACAAAACAAAATGTTCAGCGTAGCCGATGTCTGCACGCTAATGAGTGCCATTCTAGTTGCTCTCTGCATCCAGTGAATCCCAGGTATTCTTCTCAGGTATCTACTGTCAAAACCAGTCGACTCTTCTCCTCCTTCCATCTCCAACTCTCCGACCCATTCAGCACCAGAGAGATCACTGCTGCATTGTACACTTTCATCTTTCATCTTGTTCCTCAGGCTCACACACCTTCTCATCCAGAGAACAGATCGCTTCCCTTCAGACTGTTGAGCACACCTCCCACCAATGGCAGCCGACGACTTAATCAGTGGGGAAAAAAATAAATAAACATCAATATCAACAATTATAATCACACCATCTCCGATGCTGGCAGACCTGATAAAAAGGGTTCGATGTCTGATAAAATCAATGTCGGTAACATTTGGACTCTAATAATTCAGGAAGAATAAGAATTAAGTTGAAGGGATCTACTACTTCTTTAACCAATTACTCCCATCTGCTTGTGAATTGGCCCGGGAAGGTTTTTTGACAAGTCTTTCACCAATCGGATGGTTAGGTCTGACGCCCAACTGAAAGACAGGAGTTTGTAATTTGTTTAGCGTGCCGGCGATAAGTTGCCTGCTCTGCCAAGGACACCATGGGATCTTCCACATATATCAACCAATGCCAGCAGATGCGACGCCACACAAGGGACGGTATTCGACGTCCATTTTATATAAAGTCCATCGAAGGGACGGCTCACTTTGTGATGCAATACACCGCCTGAAAACCCACCAGTCGGACGGTTCATAGTCCGGTTGGGAAACAAACCCAAGAACAGGCAGCTCACAGGTAGCGTGCATTACCTTTGCACCATTTTGCCAGACAATTAAATGGAAGGTATGCCTCTAAACAAAGGGACCGTCGATTACACACAACATGAACATACCTTTTTACACTTTACAATGTGGTATGGAAAGCGCGAAGCACGCACAAGGTGGCTTTGGTCGTACGGACAGGTGAAAATCTCATCCGGATCCATGCAAGCCATCGTCGGCAGGACCGCACGCCCATCCATAGTCGCGGAGTTTTCAACGGTCTTGCCTCGCACACTAGAAACAAAAGATTGCATTGGAAAATGACAGCATTTTAGACACCCACACCTCAGGATTAATGAGGGGGGGAGGGGAGGAACTTCCTGTTAGAGATTGGGGGGTGGGGCATGAGGAAATTGATGGTCATGGTGGGGGGAGGGAGGAATTAGAAACCTGATTGGTTTAATTGAACAGTGTTTTTTATCCCAGTTCCAACCAACCAAGAGCAGCTTACATTTGGTTGGATCTTAATTCGTGATGCCCACCCCGACACCGGCAATCTGAGCATCAAATATATAGTGTGGAAGTCATCCCGCTATATAAAATGTGCGTGAGTGTGTGCGTGCGTGTGCGCATGGCTTAAAAATCATAGGGGATGGGGGGGGGGGGTAACACACCTGGGTGATGACAACGTTTGCATATGTGCTGCGTTCCCAGAGTTAACCAGTATCACTAGTTTCAAAAAGTTTTGGTTGAGGGTTTAGTTCAGTTTTCAAACTTTCTTTTCTGTAGTTAAGAGAAACAAACTACGCAAAGTTGTCAACGTATTTCGTTGTTTAGGCGTCCAAGAGCAAAAGAGAACTTGAAAAATCCAATTTGGAAATGCTCCAAACACGGCTCCGTGTAATTAAACTCTCCCAATAAACCATCGATTGAGCTTCGGACATATAAACCAAACAGACTTTGGGAATGAAACAATGGCTAAGACAGGAGATGTACGAGTTTGGGGAACAAGACCACCAAAATATAAATAGAAGATCGCCAAAATATAAATAGAAACACCCCGAGGACCCAGATGACCCAAAAAGACCCTGAGGACCCAGATGACCCCAAAAAAACCCAGGGACCCAGATGACCCAAAAAGAAACGAAGGACGCATATGACCCAAAAGACCCAGATGACCCAAAAGACCCAGATGACCCAGATGACCCAAAAGACCCGGGTGCCTAAAATATCCGAGTGCCCAAAATACCATGGAGACTCAGACAATACTGTAAATGGATGGGATGTGTGTGTGTGTGTGTGTGTGTGTGTATGTGTGTGTGTGTGTGTGTGTGTATGTGTGTGTGTGTGTGTGTGTGTGTGTGTGTAGTTCTACTGGAGTGTTCTGATGTGGGGTTTGAAACACCAAAATGATCGCCATGATCTCCTGAGCTTTTTTTTTTTTTTTTTTTTGTATACAAGATCGAGGCTCGTGAAAGAGCGAAAATTAATCACACAGAAAGACAAACAGACACATAAAACAAATAACATCGGGAGCGGTAGACAAGATGGGGAGAGAGGGGGAAGGACACAAACACAACATTTGAGAGCAGGGACCGAGAGACATGGAGACATCGAGAGATCTGTGCGAGGGAGAGGGCTTTGGGGGGGAGGCATGTGAAGGGGGGAGGCATGTGAAGGGGGGGAGGCATGTGAAGGGGGGGGGGGGGGGTGGGAGAGGTATAAACATATGGACACTGCCAGGATTTCCAGGAAATAAGTTGGAATTTCAAACAAGGTGGATCTGGGGTGAATTAGTGGGGGTAGAAAAGATCAAGGTTATGGATGGGGGAAGATAAGAGATGGTGGTGAACAGCTGTTTTAAAGACCTGGAGGGAGGAGAGGGATTGAAGGGAGTGTGGGAGTTTGTTCCACAGGCGGGAGAAAAGAGGAATGAAAGAGTGAAGGTGAGCAGAGAGCCGAGATTTCGGCAGTTTAACCATCAGAGGGTTGCTGGCAGATCTTGTGCGACCTGTAGGAATATTTGGGGGACAGAGCACGGAGAGAGCTGGGGGAGCAAGGCCGGAGAGGAGTCGGTAGAAGACAGAAAGACCACCTACCTGCCTGCGGTGAGTGAGTGAAAGGCCCTCAGAGATAGCTTCATCGCGGGAGATTCCAATGATTTTGAAAGCTTTGGATTCAACAGCGTGAAGCCGAGCCAGGTGTGAGGCAGGAGCACCAGCCCATAGGGGAGAACAGTATTCCATTGAGCTGCGGATGAAAGCCTTGTATGTGGTGAGGAGCTCAGGTGTGCCGAGGAAGGACTTCGCACGACGGAGGATGCCCAGTCGGCGACTGGCTTTGGAGGCCAGCTTGGAAATGTGGTTTTCCCAAGAAAGATCATGGCAGATAGTGAGACCCAAAAGCTTGAGTGACAGAACTTCTTGGAGAGGATTGTTGAGAAAGTAGATGGGAGGGTTGTCCAGTCGATCTTTTCGGAGAGACATAGTAAGAGAGTGAGATTTGGCAGGATTGAAAGACATGTTCCACTTGTTTGACCAGTCTGTGATTTTGTCCAGGTCTTCAGAGAGTGAGGAGGCTGCAGACTGCCTATCTGAGGGAAGAGGAATGGAGCGGCAGAGAGTGGAGTCATCAGCAAAGAGATAGAGAGGATTTTCCAGAGAGTCAGAGAGATCATTGATAAAGACCAGAAAAAGCACAGGGCCCAACACACTTCCTTGGGGAACTCCAGCCTGAACAGGAAGGGGAGATGAGAGAAATCCATTCAGGGCCACACGTTGACTACGACCAGAGAGGAAGTCCGCAAGCCATGCATGGAGATTTCCATGGATACCATAGGAGGAGAGTTTGGTGAGCAGAGCTGGGTGCCAGACCGTATCAAAGGCCCTTGATATGTCAAGGGAGACAGCTCTGATTTCCTGTTTGGCATTCAGGACCTCCATCCATTGTTGAGACAGCAGAAGCAGCATGTCCAGAGTAGAGTGACCTGGTCTGAAACCAAATTGATGATCAGAGATCAAGCCATTGGAGAAGAGGAAAGATTTCATATCCGAAGCAATGATGGATTCCATGACTTTGCTGATAATTGGGAGCAGGCTGATTGGTCTGTAGTTGCAAGGATCTGTTTTTGCACCTTTTTTGTGTAAAGCGGTAATGTTAGCTGATTTCCAGGATGCTGGCAGATGACCTTGAGCAAAAGATAGGGTGAAAAGAACAGAGAGAGGGTGAGATAGAGCGGCAGAGCAGGATTTTAGGACCCGTGGGCTGATGCCGTCTGGTCCAGTTGCAGAATCAGAGTCGAGGTTTGACAAAAACTCCTCCACCTTGTCAGGAGAGAAGGACACAGAGTCCAGGAGCATTTGGGTTCGACTGGGAAAGGTGGGAACAGAGAGAGATGGGTTTGGGACTAAGGATTTCGAGGCGAACACAGAGTTGAGGCATTCGGCTTTGTCACGTGCGATGTCAACTGTGTGGCCATTTGAGGTAAGGGAGGGGATGGAGGGGGAACAAACACCAGAAACGGATTTGACCAGACGCCACCAGGATTTGGAGGAAGGAGACAGGTTTGAGAGTTCATTCTTGAGTGAGGAGAGATAGTGCTTCCTGGCACTCCTGAGGGTAGACACACACTTGTTCCGAGCTTGGTGGAAGGAACTGAGATTTCCTTCAGTTGGATTAGCCTTCCAAGAGGCAAAGGCAAGTTGTTTCAGGGCAACTGCCTCACCACAAGATTCAGTGTACCATGGACGGGAGGAAGGGTAAGACAATTGAAGGCGAGATGGGATAAATCTGTGCATGAGAGAGATCAGTTTGCTTTGGAAGAATTCCCAGGAAGAATTGATGTCAGAGGCAGTGGAGAAGGGAGACCAATCCAGACGATTGATGGCTGCTTGAAGACCGTCCCAGTCGGCCTGAGTGAAATGCCAGACTCGTCGACGCTGAGGAGGCTCTCTGAGAATGGCCAGAGAGATGTCCACTTTGACAAGCACATGATCAGAAGAACCGATTGGAGCAGAAGAAGAGCAGCAGACATTAGCAGGGAAGTTTGTCATAACCAAGTCTAGAAGAGAAGATACTCCATTGGCTGAGATCCGGGTCGGGAAATTGACAGATTGTGTCAATCCCAGTGAGTCACAGAAGTCCTTTGCTGAGGTGCCATGACTAGTGAGAGAGGAACCCACACCCAACCAGGTGGCATGATGACAGTTGAAGTCACCACATATGAGGAAGAGAGAGTTGGGATGAGTGGATAGAAGTTGGTCCATGTTGTCAGACATTGAAATGTAGATGGAGTCATCACTGTTTGGGGGACGGTACAGAACACATATGAACAAAAGGTGGGAGCGGAGAGGAAGCCGTAACCAGAGGTACTCCTGCGGGTGAGGAGGAAAGAGAGCAGTGCAAGGAGAGTGAGGAAGAGAGTTTTTGACAAAGATAGCCACCCCACCACCAGGCCGAGGCTCAGGTCTATCATACCGGAGGAGGGAGTAACCAGGAAGAGATATTAATGAATCAGAGACATCTTGAAGGAGGAAAGTCTCTGTTAAGCAGATCAAGTCTGGATTGTCAGAAGCAACCTGTATGGAGAGATCAGTCAGGTTTGAGCGAAGGCCCCGGATGTTTGAGGTCCATACCGTTAATGAAGAGAGAGGGGGAGCATCGGGTACAGGACAGGGGAGGGGAGGAGTAGGGTAAGATGAAGGATGAGAGGGGGAGGTAGGGAGAGCAGTTGATAGTGTTTCAGATGTTGCAGAAGAGTTCCAAGAAAGGGAAGGATGAGGAGGATGAAAGGTTTGCTGGTGAAGGGATGCGGCACAGTGAGGGGTTGTTTGAGGGGGGGCAGAGGAAAGTAGAAGGTTTGGGGGGGTGGAGGTATGAGATAGAAGGGAGACGAAGTGGGGAGGAGGCAGCTTGGAGGAGGAGGGGGGAGGAGAGAGAATTGGAGAGGAATGGTATGGGGGGAGAATTGAATGGGAGGGATTGGGGGGGAGTTTTGAAGGGGAGGAGTGAGGGGGGAGTTTAGGAGGGGAGGGGCAAGGGGGGAGTTTTGGAGGGAAGGGGAAAGGGGGGAGATCAGGAGTGGAGGGGCAAGGGGGGGGATTAGGAGGGGAGGGGCAAAGGGGAAGTTTAGGAGGGGAAGGGCAAGGGGGGAGTTCAGGAGTGGAGGGGCAAGGGGGGAGTTTAAGAGTGGAGGGGCAAGGGGGAAGTTTCGGAGTGTAGGTGCAAGGGGGGGGATTTGGATGGGAGGGGCAAGAGGGGAGTTTAGACAGTGGATGATTAATGAAAGACGAACATTGATAACAAATTGGGTTTGTTGTGATTTTCAAGTTAGCAATCCGGTTCAGGATGATGGAGGAGGGATGGAATGAATGTGAATTTAGACCATGTAGTGAGGGAGACGTATAAGATATTGAATTTCTTTTTTTTGAAGTGGAATGAGTTGGAGAGGAAATTGAGAAAAGCCTTTTAAATAGGAAGAAAAACAGCGTGTTGTAATATACCACTGAATAAAAAACAGAAGGGGAAAGGTTAAACATATTTAAAAATATTTAAACAGAACTATGAACAATCTTATATGCACAAAAATACCAACGGGGGGAGAGCCGAGAGGGACCACCACGAGTCACGTGAACAGGGCAAACGGTGGATGGCAAGGAGATAATGGGGGTGGGGCGAACAGCACACCTGGACAGAAAATACAGGATGAGACAACAGTACACGTGGAGTACAGTCGCTAATGTACAGTCGCTAATGCTGCAACTACAGAGCTGATTAGGCTAATTAACTATAAAGAACCTGGACAAATCCTCATGTTTTAAACATACTCCATGTTAAGGTGTATAGAGTAGATTAATAGGTCCTTCCGCAGCATGGCATTCTAATTACAAAATAAACAAGAAGGGAATCAGAGATTGCAGACCATATAGCCAGGACGTGTGTTTAGTGGTTTTAAGGCTTTTGTATTAAAACAAATATGGCGGCCGAACCACGTGACCGATGACATCATCGTTTTTTCTCCATCCAATTTATCCCCAGATGATGCTCAAGAAATTTCATTTTGATCAGATGAAGTTTTGTACTTGTCTAATTATGATGTCATGCTGAGGCACCTCTGGCATCGTCATTAACATATTTTATTCCCCATGAAGAGTTCTTTACAATGAGCCATGTCTTAATTTTTTCTATGCAGCACTTTCGGAGATATAGAGGTGCAAATTTTTTCGGTTTTCCCAAGATGGTGCCCAGACCACGTAACCTATGACATCATAATTATCATGCAAAAATTCGACAGGTGGAGGTGTATCTGTGGTGAAAATTTCCTGTCAATCGGTCCAACAGTTGCAGACAAAATCATACTTATTCTGTGCGGATAAACAGACAGACAAACAAGAAATATGTCGTACGATACTTGCAAAATCCCTAAAATAAGTTGTTGGTCTTTGATGACTTCAAAAATAATTGGTGGTTGAATTCAGTGACCAGATATGCAAATCCTCTTAAAATCCCAAGTTAATCGGTTGAAAATTGAGGATTCCAGAAATTCGAGAATGTTGGTGACCTTTGGCCTATGTTGACCTATTTACCTTAGATCAGTTGAAAATTGTGACCTCTAGGCGACTGACATACAGACAGAGACAGAATAACGGACAAGACCAACCAATATACTTGAAAAATCTTCGATTTTCGCAAATAACAAACAAGACAGACAAACGGACTCCAATGCAATACCCTCTCCTCTGGCGAGGGTAATAACAAGAATAACAACATTGTGCAAGTGATTAATTTGCAAGCATCCCATACGCAACATCCAGCATGTTTGGAAAGCTACTGCCCTTTTTATCTCTAGCAACATGGGGACGTGGTCTCCATCAGAAGAACAGGTGGACAGGGGGAGTTGGGGTTTAGGAACGCCAGAAGAACTTAAACATAAGCTGAGGTTACTGACTCGTCTGATCGTGTACACATGTTCAAGTACATACAAGTACATTAGACGCAGGACACCACCATTTGCCCATCATGTCTGCACCACATCAACACTGGACCAATACATATAAAAACAAGATCGGAAGACTAACAGCGGCGTAGCTGGGCTTGTAAAATATTATAAACCACAAACACATATGATTAGCTTTTTAAACAGTCGCTAATGCTGTTTATAGCATTAAACAAAGAAATTCGGAGGAATCTCGACATCCGTGAGGTAAGTTTTACAAGCAGAACTGAGGGGAGATCTATTGTAATCTATATACCCCACAAGGGTTTTTTTTTTTTTTTTTTTTTTTTTTTTTGTATACAAGATCGAGGCTCGTGAAAGAGCGAACATTAATCACACAGAAAGACAAACAGACACACAAAACAAATAACATCGGGAGCGGTAGACAAGATGGGGAGAGAGGGGGAAGGACACAAACACAACATTTGAGAGCAGGGACCGAGAGACATGGAGACATCGAGAGAACTGTGGGAGGGAGAGGGCTTTGGGGGGGAGGCATGGGAAGGGGGGGGGGGGTGGGAGAGGTATAAAACATATGGACACTGCCAAGACTTCCAGGAAAGGAGTTGGAATTTCAAACAAGGTGGATCTGGGGTGAATTAGTGGGGGTAGAAAAGATCAAGGTTTTGGATGGGGGAAGATAAGAGATGGTGGTGAACAGCTGTTTTGAAGACCTGGAGGGAGGAGTGTGATTGAAGTGAGTGTGGGAGTTTGTTCCAGAGGCGGGAGAAAAGAGGAATGAAAGAGTGAAGGTGAGCAGAGAGCCGAGATTTCGGCAGTTTAACCATCAGAGGGTGGCTGGCAGATCTTGTGCGACCTGTAGGAATATTTGGGGGACAGAGCACAGAGAGAGCTGGGGGAGCAAGGCCGGAGAGGAGTCGGTAGAAGACAGAAAGACCACCTACCTGCCTGCGGTGAGTGAGTGAAAGGCTCTCAGAGATAGCTTCATCGCGGGAGATTCCAATGATTCTGAAAGCTTTGGATTCAACAGCGTGAAGCCGAGCCAGGTGTGAGGCAGGAGCACCAGCCCATAGGGGAGAACAGTATTCCATTGAGGAAAGGGTTGGGTAAATAACATGACCCTTCCTGCCGCTAAAGTGGCGTTTTTCATAGCAAACTTTAAAAACCTGCCAATTAAGGTTTTGTTTTGTAAACCACCAATGAAACCCAATTTTCCTGCTGTTTAACACGAAACTGAAAGGGAGGAAGCCCAGGTTGTGCTCATTTACCAAGCAGCTAGCTATCACTTGTGAAGCCAGCCGTTCCTTAATGGTTTTGAAAGGACTGCTTGCTTGAATGCTTAAACCAAATGTCGATCTCTCCACAAGAAACTTTGTAAATGAACACACCCAATGTTATTGAGACCCGACCATACATCGACTGTAATCTACAGTCACGTGAAAAAGTAAGTACACCCCATGAAAAGTTTTGACTTTTTCAACATATTTCAACATACAGCTATTTGATCTTCATTTCAACAATATTGATACATAAAGGTGATATAATATAACAAATATCATGAAACATTTACATTTTGTAGTCCATTGTATAATTTAAATAAACATAAATGCTAATTTCGCATGTGGAAAAAGTAAGTACACCCCTACATTTATCACTATTTCAAACACCTAAAATTAGAATCAGGTGCACCAGCTCAGGTGCAAATGATTAGAACATCGTCGGAGAGGATCTTGGAGGAATCTGTCTTATTTAAACCTCATTTAGTTTGGTTTGCTCGTTGTTGTTGAAGTGTGCGGCGTCACCATGCCTAGATCAAAAGAGCTCTCTGAGGCCTTCAGAAAGAAAGTTATAGATGCCTACGAGTCTGGGAAGGGATTTAAAAAGATCTCCAAACAATTTGAAATCAATCATTCGACTGTCCGGAAGATCATCTACAAGTGGAGAAGATTCCAAACAACTGCCAACTTGTTAGGGCCAGGCCACCCCAGCAAGTTCAGCCCGAGAGCAGACCGCAAGATGCTGAAAGAAGTCTCTAATAACCCCAGAATGTCATCACGGGACATACAGGTAGCTATTGCCACTGTTGATGTCAAAGTGCACGATTCTACCATGAGAAAGCGGCTGCACAAATTTGATCCATATGGGAGGTGTGCCAGGAGGAAACCTTTGCTGTCCAGAAAGAACATTAGGGCAAGACTAAAGTTTGCCAATGAACACCTCGGCAAAGACCAGCACTTCTGGAACAATGTGCTCTGGACAGATGAGTCAAAGGTAGAGCTATTTGGCCACAGTACCAAAAGACATGTTTGGTGAAAACCAAAGACAGCATTTGACCACAAGAACCTGATACCAACTGTAAAGCATGGTGGTGGAAATATTATGGTTTGGGGCAGCTTTGCTGCATCAGGGCCTGGGCAGCTCTCCATCATAGAATCCACTATGAATTCTTCATTGTACCAGAGGGTGCTTGAGCATCATGTGAGGCCATCTGTCGGAAAGTTGAAGCTCAACCGAAGGTGGACCTTGCAACATCACAATGACCCTACACATACCAGGAAATCCACCAAGGAATGGCTGAAAAGAACGAAATGGAGGGTTCTGGAATGGCCAAGTCAAAGCCCGGATCTAAATCCCATCGAGATGTTGTGGGGGGATTTGAAACGGGCTGTGCATGCAAGAAACCCCTCAAACATCGCACAGCTGAAAGAATTCTGCATGGAGGAGTGGGCAAAAATTTCTCCCAGTCGAGGTCAGAGACTGGTAGACAGTTATAAGAAACGCCTACTTGATGTTGTTTCTGCCAAAGGGGGAAATATAACCTATTAGAGCGAAGGGTGTACTTACTTTTTCACGTGACTGTATATACCCCAAAGAGGAATGACCCTTCCTGCTGCTCCCATAGTGAGCAGGTGTACTTGTAAATTAAAATGTCGGTCGGTGGACTCAGCTGTCGTAATGACATCACAGACGTAATGACGTAGCATGACGGCCGGACACAAAACTGCTGCTGATTTAATATATAGAAGATGATATATTTTAACCTCCAGTAACTTTGCAGTCACTACGAAGGGATTATTGTTACGATTAGATTTACTATAATATTAACGTTACGTTATCATTATTAAGATAATTATATTACTTTAAAAAAACGAGGCCAATTCCTTACTTCCGCATTATTTGTACTGCACACCGCTTATTATTGATTCATGAACTATACACCGCTACAATCTAGACACTCTGCAATGACGACAAAGGGATTGCAGTTTTACGATTATATTTACTATATTATTAGTATTAACGCTATTATCATTATTATGAAAACAACACTACTGTATTAAGAAACTTGGGATAATTTGTCCAAAGCGGCCTGAAGGTAAGGCATGAAGCCTAAGGCCTACACGAACTGTATCGTTGGAAGAGGTGTAACGTCTATGTTTTTGATATTTGATGGTCATTTTAACAATTGGTTTGTTTGTGTTTCACACTGAATGAAAAACGTAAAGGTAGAGCATGGCGATTTTGATATATGACAGGTTCGACGATATGTTCGGCATGAACGAAATTGGAATCAAAATGCCGGAGTGTGGAGAGTCAGCCGCCGTACCGCCGTAATGACATCAGACGTAATCACATCACCCTGTCATGTGACCAAATCCTCAGCACAGATTGGTATACGTTTGAGGGGACAAACATACATTCATACGGACGGACAAACATTGTTCTAGATTGCTTTGCCCTATGAGCTACGCCATGAAAAATAAAATGTGCGTATCCTTGTGTGTATGCATTCTTCACCCTAAAGTCACCTTGGCCAATTCCCTCCTCCCAAAATACAAAACTAGACACTTCATATAACACTTTACCTTGTGCTGTCTTGAGACACAAGGACATGGGAAGGGTCTTTCAAAGTCTTCCTTTGTGTTTTGAGCACGATCCATCTTTCCTACGAGCTGCCATTTTGTCTGAATCTCGATATACCATAACGTTGAACGTGAGCGGAAACTTAATTTGATTGGTCGAGCTGAGGTAAAATGGTGTAATAGGTTGTCTAAGAACTGCTAAACGGAAGGTTTTTGAAAGTGCCAAAAAGGTGATTTGTGTTCAAGTAAATAATTGAATTGAAATAAATAAAAGGTTTTAAAGGCAAAAAACGAAAATAAAAAACCCATGTTTCAAAAGTTTACTGCGGTTGACGCATCGACTTTTACACTACCTCAAATTGGTACCGCTGTTTGTTTGTCTGTTTGTTTGTGCCCGTAATGCTTTTAGCTCTCCAAGAAGTTCTATCACTCAAGCTTTTGGGTCTCACTATCTGCCATGATCTTTCCTGGAAAAACCACATGAACAGGTACTCACGAGTACTTACCCATACATGAACAGGTACTCACGAGTACTTACCCCAACACGAACAGGGTACAACTCTGGCTTACGAGATCTGATTGACTAAATTGATTGATTGATTGATTGATAAAATTGGATTTCGCAGTGTGTATAATTAAATAGGGTGCCAGAGTCAAAAGACATAACTGAGGAATGTATAACATTCAGCAACTGCTGCTCGTAGTCGGACTCCATGACACCCGACCTAAAGTCCATCTGAGGGACGGATCGCACTATGACGTCACAACCTGCCTGCGATACCTCAATCCGACAGCCGAGTCGGGAATCGAACCCAAACTAGACAACTCCAGGGTAAAGAATAATTTAATGTAACTTCATAAACAACGAAAGCTGCAAAAAAACATCTAATTTTCCACAACGATCTGCTCTGTTCGAGCGTTTCCAAACGTTTTCAAAACTTTTGATTAATATTCTTCTTCCTCAGACACAATTATTATTCCCACATTCTTGTGCGGTTGACCAGTGGATCGTGGAAGTTCTTGGCCCAGGTCTTTCACGAACCGGCTGGCCAGGGCTGACGTTCGACTAAGTATAGATGATACATTTGGATACAAGTTAAATTCGTTCTGGTTTGTGTCTTCAGGACGTCCCTAAAACAGCACGTTTCTCGTTTGGAATGATTTTCTATTTTGTTTGAGTGCTAGACAGGTAAAAAAGACCACCTTTAGAGGCCATTTTTCCCCGCAAAGTGGGGGTTGGCCTTTTTCGGGAACCGTGGTTGTTGTTGTTTTTTGGTCCCCTTTTTGAAGCAATGTTTTACGGCCAGATGCCCTTCCTGACGCCAACCCTTTTTGCCGCCTTTAACGACAAACAGGGAATTACCAGTGAACTGGTACTCAATTAGCCGACCTCGGAAGGATGACAGGCTGAGTCAACCCCCCTGGCGTTAATTCAGCGATCGACCGGGATTCGAACCCAGGATCCTAGGATCCTAAGCCGGCACCCAAGCCGTAGAGAGGCTAAAAAAGAATTACCTTTACCTGTGCGCATGCGCAATCGTGACGAAATTCCTTGCAATTTGACAGATTCAGAGCTAAATTATTGGTTAAATGACGTCATTAGCTGAACGGATTTAATGAATCTGGTGTTCGTGACGTAGCGCAGGCATGATGGGCTGAATGGAAGTTGGTTTAACCAGAGAAATGGATTCGAGTGCTTTAACCTGAAGACCCTTTTAGATAATCATGGGAAATACGGGCTTAAGCTGACATTCCCTATCAATTCAAAAGGATCAATTTGTCCAAAAAACGGAAGAATCGACAGGATAAACCACATTTGTGTAAATCGCCCATTCATACTCCCAGTTTAAGTTGTGAGAGCGGGTATTGCTCGTCAATAAAGTACGTAATATATATATAAAGGTGCCACCTCGCCATAAAGGTGCCAAATGCCTACAGGAGTAAACCTGGAATAAAAAATCCCAGTGGCTGTTGGGAGCCTGCTCATAACCCAAATTCCCATGAAACCTCCCGAGCAAAGCCGGGTACTTCTGCTAGTATATATATATATATATATATATATATATATAGATATATATGAAAGCAAAATGTTTGTTTGTTTGTTTGTTTGTTTGTTTGTTTGTGAACATACTCCTCTGAGCTCCCAAGGTTAATCGGCAGAAAACTTCATCGGATAACATCTTTTACCATGACGCACCTAAATAATGGTTTTACAACAGTTATTTTCTCACAGTTCACAACTTATAAGCACCTGAGCCACCACCTGCCACCATGATCTCCAAGGGGTCGATCCATATGTTCAAAGCTTTATAAAAAGCCCAATTTTTCGGTTTTCAACCATTATATCATTATATTTAGTTTGATGGTGAGCTCCCATCATCAAATATGTTATGATATGTTATCAAATATATTACAGCCTGGTGTTGGTTTAGTGGTTAGGGTGCCGGCTTGGGATCCTCGGATCCTGGGTTCGAATCCCGGTCGATCGCTGAATTAACGCCAGGGGGGTTGACTCAGCCTGTCATCCTTCCGAGGTCGGCAAATTGAGTACCAGCTTGCTGGGATGAATGATCACGGTGTGTACCCTGATTTAGAATAGGTATCCCTGCGCATCGTAAGAGCGTGACCAAGGGTTGGCGTCAGGAAGGGCATCCGGCCATAAAAACATTGCCTCAAACAGGGAACCATGATTGTCCTGCGGCCCGCAAGGCTAACCCCCGCTCTAGCGGGGAAAATGGCCTTAAAACGATCATTCATTCATTCATTCATGTGAAAAACAACTCTTAATTAAGATGTTACCATGATTGGTAAGTTCGGCAAAGACGGAGTCACGTGACCTCCAAAATGCACGAATTATTCAAAAACCAAAAATAATACAAAGGCACCGCATACATAGATTTAAAGGTAGTTTTACTGTTCATCTAACAACATCACTCTCAAGGGTGAAAAAATAGTTTGTAAAAACAAAGGACCCACATGATGCCATCGACTAAACCTCCAAATGCTAAAGGGTGAACCTCCAACCCACATCCTCACGAAAAGGTGAGTTTGTTGTTTTTCTGTTTGTTTGTGACCGTAAGTTCTGTCATTCGAGCTTTTGGGTCTCACTATCTGCCATAGTCTTTCTTGGGAAAACCACATTTCCAAGCTGGCCTTCAAATCCAATCGCCGACTGGGCATCCTCCGTCGTGCGAAGTCCTTCCTTGGCACACCTGAGCTCCTCACCACATACAAGGCTTTCATCCGCAGATCAATGGAATACTGCTCTCCCCTCTGGGCTGGTGCTCCTGCCTCACACCTAGCTCGTCTTCACGTGGTTGAAACCAAAGCTTTCAGAATCATTGGGATCTCCCGCGATGAAGCCAACTCCGAGGGCCTTTCACTCACTCACCGCAGGCAGGTTGGTGGTCTTGATCTGCCAGCAACCTTCTTCTGGTGAAATTGCCAAAATCAAGACTCTCTGCTCACCTTCACTCTTTCATTCCTCTTTTCTCCCGCCTCTGGAACAAACTCCCTCACTCTCTTCAATCCCACTCCTCCATTCAGGTTAATCCCACTCCCCCATCCAAAACCTTGATCTTTTCTACCCCTGTTAATTCACCCCAGATCCACTTTTTTGAAATACTGACTTCTTCCCTGGAAGTTCTAGCAGTGTCCATGTGTTTCTTTTTTACCTCTCCCACCACTCCCCCCCCCCCCCTTTCATGCCTCCTCCCCCCAAGCCCTCTCCCTCCCACAGATCTCCCGATGTCCCTGTTCTCTATTGTCGTACTTGTGTGCGTCCCTCTCTCTCCCCATCTTGTCTCCCACTCCCTTTATTATGTGTTATATGTGTTACCTCTTGCACGAGCCTCGATCTTGCATACAAAAAAAAAGAAGCTCCCAAGGTCAATCACAACGAAACGTTTTACAACAAGCATTCTGAGTATTGCGCTGCAATACATGTCCCCTACCGGCAGTCTGTCGTCCGGAAAACTGTTGGGGAAATTACCAAAGTTCAAAGTGCCATAACTTTGTCAAAAATGATCGAAACGTCGTGAAGTTAGAACTTGATCTGTAACTTATCATGAGGAGACCATGTACCAAGTTTGAAATCATTAGCATTAAGAGTTTAGGAAAAAAGTCCGGAAAGCTGTTCTTTGCGTGACGGACTGACGGACGGACAGACGGAGGGACGGAGTGCAAACCTATAGTCCCCTCCGGTGTACACCGGTAGGGGACTAATACGATTTTTAATCACGATGCACCTGAATGGGGATTTTATACCGTGATGAGGTAATTTGCCCCGTAGATGTCGTGTTGCACTCCCGAGTTTATATATTTATGAACACGAGATAATTTATTTACTGCACCTTCACTCCTTTACACCCTTTATACCCTTTCCACCCGTTAAATCCTTTAAACCCCTTAAGATCCTTTAGACCCTCCAACCCCTTTAGACCCTTTTGAGACATATACACTTTCTTTGACACTTTTCAGACCTATTGACTTTTTAAGATCCTTTGGACAATTTAAGACCATTTGGACACTTTT
Source organism: Myxine glutinosa (assembly GCF_964187855.1). NCBI lineage: Eukaryota > Metazoa > Chordata > Myxini > Myxiniformes > Myxinidae > Myxine > Myxine glutinosa. The sequence continues at coordinate 143,069,360 of NC_136268.1, read as the reverse complement.
GACCCCTTTTGCTCTTTCTTCCTTAGACGCCTCGTGACCCCATTAGGCCCTTTTAACAGTCTTGTTTCTTAAAACACTTTAGTCCCCTTTTTGACCCTAAAAACAGTTTAGACCCCTTAGAAAATTCGATAATATTTCCTCCCAAAATCGGTTTTGACGACCTTTTTCGTGCTCTATTCGCGTCGCATCACAAGTTTCGATGATGAATCTAAACTGATATCTCAAAGTGAAACTGATATTGAAACGTGAAATTGAAACTACTGATCTGGGGATCATCGAATGGGAAACCAGAATGACACTCGGTGGAGCGCTCCGCCAGGCTGAACAGTTTCTGATTTGTATCCCACTGATAGGCCGGATCTGGATTCGGACCAGAACCAAAATCTAATCGGCTTGTTTGTGTCACCAAACCAACTCATTCACCTAGTTTATTCACAAACCCTCCAAAACGTTTTGAGATATCCCGCTATATATATTTCTTTTGGCTCTATCTCTCAATGGTGAAGAATCATTAAAAAGTAAATAATTCTTATATCCGAATCCATATTCAGATCTTCACCAAAATCGAATCGAATCGTCCTTGTCACACGCACAACCCATCCACCAAGTTTCGTCCAAATCCGTCCACAACCTTTTGAGATATCCCGCTATATATCGCTTTTGGCCCGATCTCTCAATGGTGAAGAATCATTAAAAAATAAATAATTCTTATATCCGTATCTATATTCAGATCTTTACCAAAATCGAATCGAATCGTCCTTGTCAGACACACAACCCCTCCACCAAGTTTCGTCCAAATCCGTCCACAACTTTTTGAGATATCCTGCTATGTACCGTTTTTGGCCCTATCTCCCAATGGTGAAGAATCACTTTAAAATTTCTACTATCCGGATCCGAATCCGGATCTTCACCAAAGTCTAATCATATCGTCCTTGTCACATACGCTACATCTCTGCTAAATTTCGTCCAAATCCGTCCACAACTTTTTGAGATATATTGTACACAGACAAACAGGGGTGAAAACATAACCTCCATCGACCTTCGGTAGAGGAGGAAACAAGAATGAAATGCGTTGGGAAATTGCTGAAAGCAAAGCGATGGGGAATATGGAGAGAGGGGGAACAAACGATGTGGAGAGGGACAGGTGCCTGGAGGTGGTCGGTTGGTAAGGAAAGAACTTTGGTGAACTTCCATCAGGTGGTAGGACCAAAACTTGCCGAAACCCATTTCCCAGCTGAGCTTTCATAATATCACCTTCACTCCCGAGCAGTACTTCGGAGGTACAACAAGCATGGATTGGAAATCATCGCTGATGGAATGGAACGAGGTTGTCTAGGTTACCAGATACACCCTTTGCAATATCTGTTTACTCAATATTTGCACTGAATTCCCGTTTCTACCAATACGCACTCCAAAGGAAACGGCTCATTTCAGGTGAGACATCTACGAACCCCCGTGATTGACGGGTACCTTTGCGAGTAAACGGTATAAAAGTGGGGGGAATTCAACGCTGAACGTTAAAAACACAAACAATTCATATTTAAAAAATAAACTTATAATAAAAGTCGAAATTTCTGTTTCTGTTATCATCCATCGATCATGTACAATATTAGCTACCGCATTTACCGCATTGAATACCGCATTTACTGCATTTACCGCATTGAATACCGCATTTACTGCATTTCCCGCATTGAATACCGCATTTCCCGCATTGAATACCGCATTTACCGCATTGAATACCGCATTTCCCGCATTGAATACCGCATTTACCGCATTGAATACCGCATTGAATACCGCATTTACCGCGCTGAATGAGCAAGCCAAGAGCAGACACCCACAACTCACCGTAACGTTGGTCGAATGACAACAACCGTTATCCGGAGATTCCCCTTTTAAATATACGTGACGTCATGACTGACGTAACTTTTGCGCACGTGAGTGTACACGTCATGCTTAATCGCTATCAGATCCCGGTGATGATCGCATCGAATTGGATGAAGTTGGCGGAGGGGCGAAGATTGGGGGTCTGGGTTGGGGTTGTGGATTGGGGGGTTTGGGTTGGTGTTGGGGATTGGGGGTTTGGGTTGAGGTTGGGGATTGGGGGTTGGGGTTTGGGTTGGGGGTTTAGGTTGGGTATTGGGGGTTAGGGGTTTGGGTTGGGGATTTAGGTTGGGGGTTTGGGGTTTGGGTTGGGGGTTGGGGGTTGGGGATTTGGGTTGGTGTTGGGGGTTTGGGTTGATGATGAGGTTGGGGATTGGGGGTTTGGGTTTGGGGGTTGGTGTTGGGGTTTGGGGGTTGGGATTGGGGGTTAGGGTTGAGGTTGGGATTTGGGGGTTTGGGTTGGTGTTGGGGGTTTGGGTTGGTGTTGAGGTTGGGGATTGGGGGTTTAGGTTGGTGTTGGGGGTTGGGGAATGGCGGTTTGGGTTGGTATTTGTGGTTGGGATTGGGGGTTAGGGTTGAGGTTGGGGATTGGGAGTTGGGGGTTCGCGGTTTCGTTTGGTGTTGGGGATTGGGGGTTAGGGTTGAGGTTGGGGGTTGAGGGTTTGGGTTGGGGGTTGGTGGTTGGTGTTGGGGGTTTGGGTTGGTGTTGTGGATTGGGGTTTGGGTTGGGGTTGGGGGTTGGGATTGTGGGTTAAGGTTGAGGTAGGGGGTTGGGGGTTTGGGTTGGGAGTTGATGTTGGGGGTTTGGGTTGGTGTTGAGGTTGGGGATTCAGGGTTTGGGTTGGTGTTGGGGATTGGGGGTAGGGGATTGGGGGTTGGAGGTTTGGGTTGGTGTTGGGGATTGGGGGTTGGGATTTGGGGTTGGGGTTGGGTGTTGGAGAATGAGGGTTGGGGGAATGGGGGGTATTGAACCGGGCTCGTAGTTATTATTGTTAATTATTACCTCCGCAAACGAGGCCATGGATGCAGGTATGTTTTCACTCATGTCTGTGTTTGTCTGTTTGTGAGTTAGGATATCTCAAAAAGTTGTGGACGGATTCGGACGAGACTTGGTTTAAGGTGCGAATCCAAATCCGACCTATCAGTGGGACACAAAACGTAAACTGTTCAGCCTGGCGGAGGAATGCGCTCTCTACCGAGTACCGATTATCGTTCTAGTTTTTAAATGTTGCATTAACTTGACGAAAACAAAATGAACCTGAAATTCGTCGTTACGTTTTTGTGGCCAGGTGTAATCAGACGATATCTATACTATACGTATTAAAGGTAAAAAAAAAAAAAACAACCTGTAAAGGTATTTCTATACTATACCTATAAAGGTATTTCTATACTATACCTGCAAAGGTATTTCTATACTATACCTATAAAGGTATTTCTGTACTATACCTATAAAGGGCATAAATTCTCATTGTAAATGTGTACCATGTACCGTGTTTCGCCACCTGGTGGTGCTGGCAGAAGGTATTACAATTCCCTTTGCATGGGCAACGCTGACGTTGAAGCATTCTTCGCACAGGTAAATTTATTTCGGCAAATAGGACGACTGATTGGTCCGTCAGCGAAGGGACAGGTAGGCTCCGCTGGTAATCAATAAGTGATACTCATCAAGCAGCATATCAGTGAATGTGATGATGACTCGACGACCATAAACTGTTTATATTTACTTTTTTTTATTTAAACCAACGGGCGCATCACGTGGGCTGGGGTTACGTGGACAACAGACATGTGAGATGGCCATTTGGCCCTTCACGCCTGTGCCGGATCCAAACCCATTGATGTCCATTCTTAACCCCCGAACACCTTTACTTATGTAGAACCCATGCAGGCACAAGCGACGTATTTGAATCATTGGTGACCGAAGCTCGTTAGCATCTGTAATGAACTTAATCCTTTCATTTAAACTCGACATGGGAAATGTTAATTACCAGGGTACAACCGGGCATGTACGGTATGTAAATAGATGGTACACTCTTTCCCAAAGATTCCGTGAGATCTTTCACGTACACACCAAAAATGTATACGGACAGCCGGCTTAACACACAGTGCTTCATAACCCATAAACGAACAGGTACTCACGAGTACATACCCATATACGAACCGGTACTCACGAGTACTTACCCATACACGAACAGTTACTTACAAGTACTTACCCAAACATGAACAGGTACTCACGAAAACTTACCCATACATGATCAGGTACTCACGAGTACTTACCCATACATGAACAGGTACTCACGAGTACTTACCCATACACGAACAGGTACTCACGAGTACTTACCAAACATGAAAAGGTACTCACGAGTACTTACCCATACATGAACAGGTACTCACGAGTACTTGCCCATACATGAACAGGTACTCACGAGTACTTACCCATACATGAACAGGTACTCACGAGTACGAACCCATACATGAACAGGTACTCACGAGTACTTACACATACATGAACAGGTACTCACGAGTACTTACCCAAACATGAACAGGTACTCACGAGTACTTACCCATACATGAACAGGTACTCGAGTACTAACCCATACATGAACAGGTACTCACGAGTACTCTCCCCCTACACGAACCGGTACTCACGAGTACTTACCCATACAGGAACAGGTACTCACGAGTACTTGCCCCTACATGAACAGGTACTCACGAGTACTTAGCCCGACATGAACAGGTACTCACGAGTACTTACCCATACATGAACAGGTACTCACGAGTACTTACCCATACATGAACAGGTACTCACGAGTACTTACCCCTACATGAACAGGTACTCACGAGTACTTACGCCTCCATGAACAGGTACTCACGAGTACTTACCCATACATGAACAGGTACTCACGAGTACTTGCCCCTACATGAACAGGTACTCACGAGTACTTACCCCTACATGAACAGGTACTCACGAGTACTTACCCCTACATGAACAGGTACTCACGAGTACTTACCCATACATGAACAGGTACTCGAGTACTTACCCATACATGAACAGGTACTCACGAGTACTTACCCATACACGAACAGGTACTCACGAGTACTTACCAAACATGAAAAGGTACTCACGAGTACTTACCCATACATGAACAGGTACTCACGAGTACTTGCCCATACATGAACAGGTACTCACGAGTACTTACCCATACATGAACAGGTACTCACGAGTACGAACCCATACATGAACAGGTACTCACGAGTACTTACACATACATGAACAGGTACTCACGAGTACTTACCCAAACATGAACAGGTACTCATGAGTACTTACCCATACATGAACAGGTTCTCGAGTACTAACCCATACATGAACAGGTACTCACGAGTACTCACCCCCTACACGAACCGGTACTCACGAGTACTTACCCATACAGGAACAGGTACTCACGAGTACTTGCCCCTACATGAACAGGTACTCACGAGTACTTAGCCCGACATGAACAGGTACTCACGAGTACTTACCCATACATGAACAGGTACTCACGAGTACTTACCCATACATGAACAGGTACTCACGAGTACTTACCCATACATGAACAGGTACTCACGAGTACTTACCCATACATGAACAGGTACTCACGAGTACTTACCCCTACATGAACAGGTACTCACGAGTACTTACCCCTACATGAACAGGTACTCACGAGTACTTACCCCTACATGAACAGGTACTCACGAGTACTTACCCATACATGAACAGGTACTCACGAGTACTTACCCATACATGAACAGGTACTCACGAGTACTTACCCCTACACGAACAGGGTACTACTCTGGCTTACGAGATCTGATTGACTAAATTGATTGATTGATAAAATTGGATTTCGCAGTGTGTATAATTAAATAGGGTGGCTGCGATAAGTCGCCTCCTCTTCGTCAAAAGACGTAACTGAGGAATGTATAACATTCAGTAACTGCTGCTCGTAGTCGGACTCCGGGACACCCGACCTAAAGTCCATCCGAAGGACGGATCGCACTATGACGTCACAACCTGCCTGCGATACCTCAATCCGACAGCCGAGTCGGGAATCGAACCCAAGCTCGATAACTCCAAGGTAAAGAATAATTTAATGTAACTTCATAACAACGAAAGCTGCAAAAAGGGGGTGAAACATCTAATTTTCCACAACGATCTGCTCTGTTCGAGCGTTTCCAAACGTTTTCAAAACTTTTGATTAATCTTCTTCTCCCTCGGACACAATTATTATTCCCACATTCTTGTGCGGTTGACCGGTGGATCGTGGAAGTTCTTGGCCCAGGTCTTTCACGAACCGGCTGGCCAGGCTTGACGGTCGGACTAAGTAGTTAGCACAAGAATTTCGAAATTGTTCTGTATGCCGGCGATAGCTCGCCTACTCTTCACGAAGGACACCATGGGACCTTTAGCGTCCGGAAACTAATGTCGGCAGACGGGACACAGCAATTTAACGTCGATCCGACGGACGCCACACACATGATGAATCACCTTGCATGTGAAACACCGGGATGATGAGTTTATAGCCGGATCGGGATTCGAACCCTGGATTCCAGGCTATCCTGGAGTACCTCCAGGTGTGTGTACCTCCAGGCTATTCTGGAGTACTTCCAGGTGTGTGTACCTCCAGGTGTGTGTACCTCCAGGCTATCCTGGAGTACCTCCAGGTGTGTGTACTTCCAGGCTATCCTGGAGTACTTCCAGGTGTGTGTACCTCCAGGCTATCCTGTCTGCCCAAAGGTTTCATTGATAACCCATTAAAAGTGTAAATTTCATTTAAATTTGTGAGAATGCAAATGGAGAATGATTTATTGGTCTTTATTCACACCTTCACCCTCCAGTCTCGTGTAACAGATAATAAACATTTTTCCAAATACAAATAGATCAAGCACTTGTCCAATTAGCACTCGTTTACCTTCTCCATTGTGCAATGACGTCATGCCCGTGAACGCTCATGTGCGCATTTGCATTTACGATCGTTTCTGACGTAACAGGTGCAGATTTGAAATGGGGCTCAATGATTCATAATGTGGAACCTGCGATGATGTTTGTGTGTGTTAGATTCATGACAATATGTAAACACACAAAGTACTATTTTGTAGGTGTGCTTAACCTCTCTCCGTGTATACATGTTTTTTTTTCTGGTGACCTCACGCTTATTTATCGTGGAGTTTTGCACATAAATCACATGCAGGACATAAGCTTCGTGTCCCCCCTTTCTGCATCGCTCCTCACCCATCCTCTCACTACTTCCCCTCACCCAACCTCCCAAATGCTCCTCAGTCCTCAACTCACCCTCTAAAACCTTCCCCCACACACTCAAACCTTCCCTCACACCCAACACACACACACAGACCTTCCCCTGCTCCCCGCACACTCAAACCTTCCCTCACACCCAACACACACACACAGACCTTCCCCTGCTCCCCGCACACTCAGACAAACATGCCCAAACACCCAACACACTCAAACCTCGCCCCGCACCCTTCTCGCTCTAACCTTCCCCCACACTCAAAAAACACACACACACACACACACACACACACACACACACACACACACACACACACACACACACACACACACACACACACACACACACACACACACACTGTTTTATATGGTAGATTTCACTGTAAACACAATTAACAATCTTGTTCTGACACAACACCTCATATGTCCAATAATATCGAACTCTTGATAGAGCTACAAACAGTTGCCTTTGACTGAATAAAGGTGTCAGAAGGTATAAAGTAAAAGCGAATTCTCTCAAAAGTCTGTCCCTGTGACTTGTTGATGGTCATGGAAAAGACCAAACGTATAGGAAACGCCTTCTTTTAAATTTGAAAGGCATATTTGTATCAGATGGCGGCATACTGGGAGGAGTAGCAGGTGGTGTATCGGGCGGTGTAGCATTATTGTTTTAAATAAAAGAACTTTGACACAAAAAAAATACATATATTTGTATCAGATGGATTGAGAGGTATTCGCAGTATGAGAACAGTAATGAGTTCAATCCATCTATTACACAGGCGTCTTTGATGTGTCTTGGTCGATGCATGCGGAAACATACCGAAGTCTTTTATATACGTACGAGCTGAAGTACCCGGCGTTGTCCAGGGAGGAGGGGAGGGATTAAGGGGGAGTGGATGGGCAGCGAAGGCAGCATGAGGAGAGGGCGAAGGGAAGACAGCGTCAGGAGAGGGGAAGCGAAGGCAGCATGAGGAGGGGGGAAGCGAAGGCAGCATGAGGAGAGGGCGAAGGGAAGACAGCGTGAGGAGAGGGGAAGCGAAGGCAGCATGAGGAGAGGGGAAGCGAAGGCAGCATGAGGAGAGGGCGAAGGGAAGACAGCGTGAGGAGAGGGGAAGCGAAGGCAGCATGAGGAGGGGGGAAGCGAAGGCAGCATGAGGAGAGGGCGAAGGGAAGACAGCGTGAGGAGAGGGGAAGCGAAGGCAGCATGAGGAGAGGGGAAGCGAAGGCAGCATGAGGAGAGGGGAAGCGAAGGCAGCATGAGGAGAGGGCGAAGGGAAGACAGCGTGAGAAGAGGGGAAGCGAAGGCAGCATGAGGAGGGGGGAAGCGAAGGCAGCATGAGGAGAGGGCGAAGGGAAGACAGCGTGAGGAGAGGGGAAGCAAAGGCAGCATGAGGAGAGGGTGAAGGGAAGACAGCATGAGGAGAGGGGAAGCGAAGGCAGCATGAGGAGAGGGCGAAGGGAAGGCAGCATGAGGAGAGGGGAAGCGAAGGCAGCATGAGGAGAGGGGAAGCGAAGGCAGCATGAGGAGAGGGCGAAGGGAAGGCAGCATGAGGAGAGGGTGAAGGGAAGACAGCATGAGGAGAGGGGAAGCGAAGGCAGCATGAGGAGAGGGCGAAGGGAAGGCAGCATGAGGAGAGGGGAAGCGAAGGCAGCATGAGGAGAGGGGAAGCGAAGACAGCGTGAGGAGAGGGGAAGTGAAGGCAGCGTGAGGAGAGGGGAAGCGAAGACAGCATGAGGAGAGGGGAAGCGAAGGCAGCGTGAGGAGAGGGGAAGCGAAGGCAGCATGAGGAGAGGGGAAGCGAAGGCAGCATGAGGAGAGGGCGAAGCGAAGGCAGCATGAGGAGAGGGGAAGTGAAGGCAGCATGAGGAGAGGGGAAGCGAAGGCAGCATGAGGAGAGGGCGAAGGGAAAACAGCGTGAGGAGAAGGGAAGCGAAGGCAGCATGAGGAGAGGGTGAAGGGAAGACAGCATGAGGAGAGGGGAAGCGAAGGCAGCATGAGGAGAGGGCAAAGGGAAGACAGTGTGAGGAGAGGGGAAGCGAAGGCAGCATGAGGAGAGGGCGAAGGGAAGACAGTGTGAGGAGAGGGGAAGCGAAGGCAGCGTGAGGAGAGGGGAAGCGAAGGCAGCATGAGGAGAGGGCGAAGGGAAGACAGCATGAGGAGAGGGGAAGCGAAGGCAGCGTGAGGAGAGGGGAAGCGAAGGCAGCGTGAGGAGAGGGGAAGCAAAGGCAGCATGAGGAGAGGGCGAAGGGAAGACAGCGTGAGGAGAGGGGAAGCGAAGGCAGCGTGAGGAGAGGGGAAGCGAAGGCAGCATGAGGAGAGGGTGAAGGGAAGACAGCATGAGGAGAGGGGAAGCGAAGGCAGCATGAGGAGAGGGCAAAGGGAAGACAGTGTGAGGAGAGGGGAAGCGAAGGCAGCATGAGGAGAGGGCGAAGGGAAGACAGTGTGAGGAGAGGGGAAGCGAAGGCAGCGTGAGGAGAGGGGAAGCGAAGGCAGCATGAGGAGAGGGCGAAGGGAAGACAGCATGAGGAGATGGGAAGCAAAGGCAGCGTGAGGAGAGGGGAAGCGAAGGCAGCGTGAGGAGAGGGGAAGCGAAGGCAGCATGAGGAGAGGGCGAAGGGAAGACAGCGTGAGGAGAGGGGAAGCGAAGGCAGCGTGAGGAGAGGGGAAGCGAAGGCAGCATGAGGAGAGGGTGAAGGGAAGACAGCGTGAGGAGAGGGGAAGCGAAGGCAGCATGAGGAGAGGGCGAAGGGAAGACAGCGTGAGGAGAGGGGAAGCGAAGGCAGCGTGAGGAGAGGGGAAGCGAAGGCAGCGTGAGGAAAGGGGAAGCGAAGGCAGCGTGAGGAGAGGGGAAGCGAAGGCAGCATGAGGAGAGGGCGAAGGGAAGACAGCGTGAGGAGAGGGGAAGCGAAGGCAGTGTGAGGAGAGGGGAAGCGAAGGCAGCATGAGGAGAGGGCGAAGGGAAGACAGCGTGAGGAGAGGGGAAGCGAAGGCAGCGTGAGGAGAGGGGAAGCGAAGGCAGCGTGAGGAGAGGGGAAGCGAAGGCAGCGTGAGGAGAGGGCGAAGGGAAGACAGTTACATAGAATATGAGGGTTTGGCAAACTTAACAACAGGCACAAAATAACTCCCACCCCACTGCTTCCCCTCCCTCCTCTCACCTCACCTCACCTATGGATTCCCACCCAGGGGCATATACAATTATTATTTTGCGAATAAACTGTAGTACAGTACAATATTGAGATTTTATAAGCACCCCCCCCCCCCTTTTTTGTAATGGTACAATCCACACTTTGAATCATGAAAAGGGTAAAGTGAAACCTCAACATTGAGCATCAGTCATGTATACTCATCAAAGTCAAAATACAAATAAAGCTAATGAAAGATAAGAGATTGGTGAACAGCGGGGTTTTCCATTACCAAGGTACTTGTAGAGCACTCGCCAAGCGGTGTAAGCACTCGAGCAAGCACCTCCGACAAAGCGGTTGAGATGCTCGGCGTGTCCAAATTGGACAAATGGACACTTATTCAGGAGTTGGAACTGCTGCTGAGGTTAATTCCGCAAATAAAACTTTGAAATTTGGTTCAGGTGAAGAGATTATTGAGATTATCGCATGTTGGATGTAAAACCTGTGCGGAAATTAAATGAACGCATGAACACTGGAGTTTATAAGCATTTTTTTGTTTGTTTGTTTGTTTTTTGTTTACTGAATCGAGGCTCGTGAAAGAGCTGACATTTACTTCACAAACAAATCAACCAGACAAACAAAATATATAAAAAGAGGGAGCGGAAGACAAGAAGGGGAGAGAAGGGGAAGCACACAAACACTTGAGAGCACACAACATTTGAGAGCAGGGAGATGTGTGGGAGGGAGAGGGCTTGGGGGGAGGAGGTGTGGGAAGGGGGGGGGGGGGGGGTGGGAGAAGTATAAAACACAAGGACACCAAGGACTTCCAGGACAGAAGTTGGTATTTCAAAAAAGTGGAATTGGGGTGGAATTAGCGGGGGTAGAAAAGATCAAGGTTTTGGATGGGGGAAGATAAGAGATGGTGGTGAACAGCTGTTTTAAAGACCTGGAGGGTGGAGTGGGATTGAAGAGAGTGAGGGAGTTTGTTCCAGAGGCAGGAGAAAAGAGGAATGAAGGGGTGAAGGTGAGCAGAGAGTCTTGATTTTGGCAGTTTAACCATAAGAGGGTTGCAGGCAGATCTTGTGCGACCTGTAGGAATATTTGCGGGACAGAGCCCAGAGAGAGCTGGGGGGGCAAGGCCAGAGAGGAGTCGGTAGAAGACGGAAAGACCACCAACCTGCCTGCGGTGAGTGAGTGAGAGGCCCTTGGAGTTAGCTTCATCGCGGGAGATTCCAATGATTTTGAATGCTTTGGTTTCAACAGCGTGAAGATGAGCTAGGTGTGAGGCAGGAGCACCAGCCCAGAGGGGAGAGCAGTACTCCATTGAGCTGCGGATGAAAGCCTTGTATGCGGTGAGGAGCTCAGGTGTGCCAAGGAAGGACTTCGCACGACAGAGGATACCCAGTCGGCGACTGGCTTTGGAGGCCAGATTTGAAATGTGGTTTTCCCAGGAAAGATCATGGCAGACAGTGAGACCCAAAAGCTTGAGTGACAGAAGTTCTTGGAGAGGATTATTCAGAAAGTAGATGGGAGGGTTGTCCAGTCGGTCTTTTCGGAGAGACATCGTAAGAGTGTGAGATTTGTCAGGATTGAAAGACATGTTCCACTTGTTTGCCCCCAGTCTGTGATTTTGTCCAGGTCTACAGAGAGTGAGGAGGCTGCAGGCTGCCGATCTGAGGGATGAAGAATGGAGCGACAGAGAGTAGAGTCATCAGCAAAGAGATAGAGAGGATTTTCAAGAGAGTCAGAGAGATCATTGATGAAGACCAGAAAAAGCACAGGGCCCAGAACACTGCCTTGGGGAACTCCAGCCTGAACAGGAGGAGGAGATGAGAGAAACCCATTCAGGGCCACACGTTGACTATGACTGGAGAGGAAGTCTGCCAGCCATGCGTGGAGATTTCCATGGATACCAAAAGAGGAGAGTTTGGTGAGCAGAGCGGGGTGCCAGACCGTATCGAAGGCACGTGATATGTCAAGAGAGACTGCTCTAATTTCCTGTTTGGCATTGAGGACCTCCATCCATTGTTGAGAAAGCAGAAGCAGCATGTCCAGAGTAGTGTGACCAGGTCTGAAACCAAATTGATGATCAGAGATCAAGCCATTGGAGAAGAGGAAAGATTTCATATCTGAAGCAATGATGGATTCCATGACTTTGCTGATAATTGGGAGAAGGCTGATTGGTCTGTAGTTGCTAGGATCTGTGTTTGCACCTTTTTTGTGCAAAGCGGCGATGTTGGCAGGTTTCCAAGCAGATGGCAGATGACCTTGAGCAAAAGAGAGGGTGAAGAGAACAGAGAGAGGGAGTGAAAGAGCGGAAGAACAGGATTTTAGGACCCGTGGGCTGATGCCGTCAGGTCCAGTTGCAGAATCAGAGTCGAGGGTTGACAGAAACTTTTCCACCTTGTCAGGAGGAAAGGACACAGAGTCCAGGAGCAGCTGGGTACAACTGGGTACGGTGGGTACAGAGAGGGATGGGTTTGGGACATAAGATTTAGAGGCAAACACAGAGTTGAGGCATTCAGCTTTTTCACGTGCGGAGTCAGCCATGTGGCCTTTTGAGGTGAGGGAGGGGATGGAGGGGGAACAAACACCAGAAACAGATTTGACCAGACACCACCAGGATTTGGAAGAGGGAGACAGATAAGAGAGTTCGGTCCTGAGAACAGAGAGATATTGTTTCCTGGCTCTCCTGAGGGTGGACACACATTTGTTTCGGGCTTTGTGAAAGGAAATGAGATTTCCTTCCGTTGGATTTGCTTTAAATTGCATTGCTATGTATACAGGAATACAGCAATTTGTAGGTATGAAGATCAGTGATATTACCATTGGTAGAAATGAAGCTTTATTGTCCAGAAACCAACCTGTTCTGAGGCAAAGCAATTTTGAGCTGAGCGGACAAAATGGTGGAATTAAGAACCCGAGCTGAGCGAGCTGAATGCAGGCTGACCAAAAGCAAGGCTGTTTCTAGTTTTCACGTAAAAATTTAGCGTAAATAATCTTCAAAAGGGTGTTTTAACACACCCAAACACCCAGTTTTCATTCATGCATTCCCTTGGATTTCGATAAGTATGTATGCAAAGTTGAGGCCGCTAAGTTTCATGGTTTTGGAGTTATGGAGGAGACACACACACGAACACACACACACCTTTTATTATTATAGATTTACTTTGACCTAGCTGATGTATGCACACAATGATACACAAGGAATTTGGACGTGTGAAGAAGTCATTTGGCCCATCAAGCCTGTGCTACAATCAAAGTACATAAATTCAATACCATAGGATTATTTATTTATTTCCATTCCTCCAGTGCTTAGGACTCTGCTGAGATAAACAATAACGGCACTCGGTAGAGAGCATACCTCCGCCAGGCTGAACAGTTTACGTTTTGTATCCCACGGATAGCCTGGATCTACATGCGGACCTGAACCAAAATCGAATCGGCTTGTTCTTGTCACCAACCCAACTCATCCACCAAGTTTTGTCATAAGCCATCCGCAACTTCATTCTACATATCGCTGAAAATTTGCACAACTGAAATATCATGCTACATATCGCTTTTAGCCCTATCACTTAATGGTGAAGAATCACTTAAAAAAAATTATTGTATACGGATCTGGATTCGAATCTTCACCAAAATCGAATCAATTCTTCTGTCACACACCCAACCTGGCCACCAAGCTTCGTCCAAAACAACTTTTTGAGATATTTTGTTCACAGACAGACAAACAAATAGACAGACAGGGGTGAAAACATAACCTCCACCCATCTTCGGTTGCATCCAGTATGTCGCATTGAATCTCTGGCCGAGAGGTGAAATTACCAAAGATGGATCTGCTTTCAATAAAAAAATCCCTCTCTGAGATCTAAAATATATTTCCCAATCACACGAAGTGCTGGAAAATGTGATTGATGTTTTTTTTTTAAGCATGCATATTATTGCATTAGTCAATGAGATTTTAAAACTGATTACCCATCCAAGGTCTTCATGCACTTGTCTCCATGTTCAAAGTGAGCCAGTGACTCCAAGTGAGTATTTAATATTCACTATGACGTCATTAAAATTGCTTGTAAAAGAGTCACTTCATCATCACCATTCGAAAATACGCAATTTGGTGTCTGTCTGACGATTTTTGACCACAATACATTCGGTCGTTACTTATCCAATCTCAACCAAACTCGACAAGGAGACTAAGGGTCACATGATGAAGGCTGTAGCGAATTCATTTGCCCCCCCCCTCCCCAAGGGGTTTTCCCCGCCAATGGTGTTGCATGTTGAGGTGTATATCCATGTTAAGCAAGCTTTATCGTGGCGTTTTCCAACCACACTTCTCAAATACAAAAGCATAATATTGATGTTATTAACAAACAAAATTATTACTAATAAGTAATAATATCCCACCTCCCCAAGGCCTCGATCTTATTGCCTCGACACGAGCCTCGATCTTATTGTATATAAGATCGAGGCTCGTGTAAGAGCCAACATTAAATCACATAAGAACAAATGGACACATAAAACATATGATAAAGGGAACGGCAGACAAGATGGGGAGAGAGAGGGAAGCACACAAGTACAACAGTAGACAACAGGGACATTCGAAGATCTGTGGTAGGGAGAGGGCATGGGAAGGTGGAGAGGGGGGGGGGGGGGGGGGTGGGAAAGGTATAAAGCCCATGGACACTGTTAGGACTTCCAGGAAAGAAGTCGGTATTTCAAAAAAGTGGATCTAGGTGTGAATTAACGGTGGTAGAAAAGATGAAGGTTTTGGATGGGGGAAGATAGGAGATGGTGGTGAACAGCTGTTTTGAAGACCTGGAGGAAGGAGTGGGATTGAAGAGAGTGAGGGAGTTTGTTCCAGAGGCAGGAGAAAAGAGGAATGAAGGAGTGTAGGTGAGCAGAGGGTCTTGATTTTGGCAGTTTCACCAAAAGAGGGTTGCTGGCAGATCTTGTGCGATCTGCAGGAATATTTGGACGACAGAGCACATACAGAGCTGGGGGAGCTAGACCGGAGAGGAGTCGGGAGAAGACAGAAAGACCACCAACCTGCTTGCGGTGAGCGAGTGAAAGGCCCTCGGAGTTAGCTTCATCGCGGGAGATTCCAAAGATTTTGAAAGCTTTGGTTTCAACAGCGTGAAGCTGAGCTAGGTGAGAGGCAGGAGCATCAGCTCAGAGGGGAGAGCAGTATTCCATCAATCTGCAGATGAAAGCTTTGTATGTGGTGAGGAGCTCAGAGGTGCGAAGGAAGGACTTCGCATGATGGAGGATGCCCAGTCGGCAACTGGCTTTGGAGGCCAGCTTGGAAATGTGTTTTTTCCAGGAAAAATCATGGCTGATAGTGAGGCCGAAAAGCTTGAGTGACAAACCTTCAAGAGAATTGTTCAGAAAGTAGATGGGACGGTTTTCCAGATGGTCTTTTCGGAGAGACATCGTAAGAGTGTGAGATTTGTCAGGATTGAAAGACATGTTCCACTTGTTTGCCCAGTCTGTGATTTTGTCCAGGTCTGCAGAGAGTGAGGAGGCTGCAGACTGCTGATCTGAAGGATGAAGAATGGAGTGACAGAGAGTAGAGTCATCAGCAAAGAGGTACAGAGGATTTTCAAGAGAGTCAGAGAGATCATTGATGAAGACCAGAAAAAGCACAGGGCCCAGAACACTGCCTTGTGGAACTCCAGCCTGAACAGGAAGAGGAGATGAGAGAAACCCATTCAGGGCCACATGTTGACTACGACTAGAGAGGAAGTCCGCCAGCCATGCGTGGAGATTTCCATGGATACCAAAAGAGGAGAGTTTGGTGAGCAGAGCGGGGTGCCAGACCATATCGAAGGCACGTGATATGTCAAGGGAGACTGCTCTAATTTCCTGTTTGGCATTGAGGACCTCCATCCATTGTTGAGAAAGCAGAAGCAGCATGTCCAGAGTAGAGTGTCCAGGTCTGAAACCAAATTGATGATCAGAGATCAAGCCATTGGAGAGGAGGAAAGATTTCATATCTGAAGCAATGATGGATTCCATGACTTTGCTGATAATTGGGAGAAGGCTGATTGGTCTGTAGTTGCTGGGATCTGTTTTTGCACATTTTTTGTGCAAAGCGGTGATGTTGGCAGATTTCCAAGCAGATGGAAGATGACCTTGAGCAAAAGAGAGGGTGAAGAGAACAGAGAGAGGGAGTGAAAGAGCAGAAGAACAGGATTTTAGGACCCGTGGGCTGATGCCATCAGGTCCAGTTGCAGAATCCGAGTCGAGGGTTGACAGAAACTTTTCCACCTTGTCAGGAGGAAAGGACACAGAGTCCAGGAGACGAAAGCAAGTTGTTTCTGGGCAATAGCCTCACCACAAGATTCCGTGTACCATGGACGGGAGGAAGGGTATGACAACAGAAGACGAGATGGGATAAATCTGTGCATGAGAGAGAGCAGTTTGCTTTAGAAGAATTCCCAGGAAGAATTTATGTCAGAGGCAGTAGAGATGGGAGACCAGTCCAGATGATTGATGGCTGCTTGAAGACCGTGCCAGTTGGCCTGAGCGAAATGCCAGACTCGTCTACGCTGAGGAGGCTCTCTGAGAATGGTCAGAGAGATGTCCACTTTAACAAGCACATGATCAGAAGAGCCGATTGGAGCAGAAGAAGAGCAGCAGACATTTTCAGGGAAGTTAGTCATAACCAAGTCCAGAAGAGAAGATGCTCCGTTGACTGAAATCCGGGTCGGGAAATTGACAGATTGTGTCAGTCCCAGTGAGTCACAGAAGTCCTTTGCTGAAGAGCCATGGCTGGTGAGAGAGGTACCCATGTTGGATTGGGACTTAGGACTTGGGACTCAGAAGACTCAGAAGAAAGGAGCAACGGATATATTTATTGGAACTCGAGTACACAAGCTTGAGGACAGCAAAAGTTGTATTGAAACTCACAAGGAGTGACCAACAGCACAACAAGATGCTCTGCAATAATTCAATTAACATTGCTTTATATAAGGAAAATCAGGGGTGGAGTTAGCTCACAAGATACAGAGACAGAATGGGCTCATCGGCCCTCCCACCATAGTCCCATCCTGTTGTTCAGTTAATTAAAGGAAGTTCATCCAAGGCCAGTCATGGGTTAGCTCAGATAAGGAGATGGTCAGCATTATGTGGCAACATGTTTACAACTTTCTGTATAGAAAGCTAGCTTGGGAAAGTACAAAGGGAGTAGACACTCATAAAACTGTCAACTTGCAAGATATTGGCAAAGTCAGGAGAAAGGCAAAGAGAGATAACAGTTGCCTCCAAGGCCTGGGAAGGGGAACTAGAGATTGTGCCCACGCAGGCCAGAGCTCACAGGCAGAGAACTCCTTATTAGGATATTACACATCCTCAATGCACAAGAAAGAACTCAGTATCATAAAAGAGTACAGTAGCAAGTCAAAACAAAACATATAATTGGTTATACTTGGTAATTGGAAAAGTAGCAAGGATATACAAAGGGGGAGGGGCATTACAGCTCCCTACATACCGCCCTTTTGGATCTAAGATACAAAGTTATCTACGAGCCAATCAAAGGCCTTTATTTCAAACAAAACAGAAAAATCATTCAACATATCACGCGAAGGCAGCCCCGTAAGAATGTCCCGTACCAAAGCACCACACAAACTCAGTAGGATGATTCGCGTCTGTAAGTGAGTATGCAATGTAAGGCCGTAAAAGCAGAGTGATCAAATGGCACACAAAATCCACTAGGAGAGGTGAGAGAGACAGTGTAAAGGATTCACTAAACGTAACGTACCACACGAATGCACCCCAGTGAGCATGTCCCGTACCCCCGTACCGCACAGCGCACTCAGCAGGGTGATCCGCGGGTGTGTGGGTGCAAGTGGGTGTAAGTGGATGTATGATGTAAGGCAGGTGTAGATGGGTGTATGAGGTGAGACCGTAGAGACATGAAGATCGAATAGCGCGCCAAATCCACAACGAAGACCTCTGGTTCCACCGGGGTCCACACCCAGGGAGATCTCCGACCCACCCTTTGACCACAGAGGTGCAGCCGGACTCCCCCCTAACTGGAGCTCGCCCAGGCTTCCCCAAGTGAAATCCTTGTAGATCTTCGGCGCTCAATCGATATTCATGTTCATGAGGTCTCTTACATGCTGGTGATCTGGGGAAGACACAACATCGTCAGTATCAGGTGGCTCAAACCTATGGCCATAAAATAAAGCATAACGGTCCAAAGGTGGGAGAGAAACTTCCTTTGGGTCAAAGTCGAGATCGTCCGAGGCGATGCTGCTTGCTTCGCTGTTATCCACGGGCGAATCTCCAAAACAATCAGACTCGGAACTCAGAGTATTTTCACGATCGAGTTCCTCTCCATCCGGGCTTGGGTTCACAGCTGGGTCCAAATCCCGGACTGGGTCAGTGGCGTTTGACTCACTGTGGGCTTGTGAGACATGGGGAGGCAAAGCCTGCATTGAAATATAAACATCAGTCGGGGACCCTCGCAAGTGGCCCACATCATCATTGGTAACATCATCAGTAACATTATTCTCAGGTGGCGTAGGCCTGCGGCGTCGACGGCCACCCATAGTCATAGCCACGGCATGGCACATCGTGAAGAAACGAGAGGAATCCTTCAGGAAATCGTCGATTTCTTCATTCGACGTGTCGGGGCCCAGTTTAAACGGCCTCCTGGCAGCCTGAAATGCTTCGAGGTCCGCATAAGTGTACTCGACATCATTATCGGTAATATCAACAATGGAAGAACAATCTTCGGAAGCGGAGATCTCATTGTCGCGGCCCAGTGGCTCGTCCGAGTCGTCGTTCCAGGATCCGCGGTCTGCAATCACGTCGATGGCCAGTGTGTCATCTGGACCCGCGGTCAGCTTTTCAAGCATCACCATGGCCTTTTCTGTTGTCGTCTTCAGTGTCCATCCTGTGGAAAACTTCCTCACACACGCAAGGACTAAAGCCTTGATTATTACACAACAAACCACGATTCCAAGGACTATTGCCAAGGCGGTTAGTACCCACTTTACAATTGTGCCTGTCCACCCTTTGAACCAGTCGGTAAGCCACTGGTGGGAGGCTTCCCGATCCATTCGATCCCTTGTCAATGAGTGAGCGCTTTCCCTTAACGTTATAATAGCAGCACTGACGCCCTGTGAGGGGTCAGGAATAAAAGTGCAACATTTACCCTCAATTATCCCACATACCCCTCCTCGTTCTGCCAATAGCATATCTAATGCAACCCTATTTTGCATAACCATTGTACGCAGATGGACAACTGTGTCCAACATTTCGTCGTGTGCTGTAGCGGTGGCGTTGGCCACAGTTTCTAAGATTAACGCAATTTTGTCAATGCGGTAACTGCTCATGACCGTCCCAGCCCATGGGAAAAAGAAACTAACGGCCTTCTCCCAATCAGCGCCATGTAAGGTGGTGGTGCCGTCGTCGTTCCAATAGGTGCTTCGTTGTGTCCTTATGAGTGCGGGGGTATTATGCAAGTGTTGTCGCATTTCCATTTCTGGGAAAACTGATCCTAAATAGCAACGTCCTCCCCAATTATCAGGTAAATACGGGTAAGCTTTGTTCCCGCATACAAACATGGTTCCGTGTGGAGCCACTAAATGAGTGGTCATGCAAGTGCGACGGTCTGCGATAGTGTTTGTTCCGTTTACCCCTTCCCATGCCAACTGGAGGTGTGTGAGATTATGTAAGGGCGAACTCGTAACATTTACTAACAGCATGTGTTTCCCTTCCCTAGGGTCCGCGAGGAGGGTAGCTCTACACACAGATTTGCCTACCGTTATTTGGCCC
Organism: Myxine glutinosa; assembly: GCF_964187855.1. NCBI lineage: Eukaryota > Metazoa > Chordata > Myxini > Myxiniformes > Myxinidae > Myxine > Myxine glutinosa. Next base: position 143,049,292 of record NC_136268.1, on the reverse strand, counting down.
TTTCCTTCTAAGCAGAGGGCCCCCCTAGCCGGTTTAACCCAAACCGGCGCCGGACGTTCCTCAAAGTGTCGGGACTGGATGGGGGGCGAGTACTGGAAAACTCGTTTACACGCAGTTCCGTCAGAACCTTGGCTTGTCAGGGTTGTACTAAGGCATTTGGTGTCTAGTGGCTTTGAGCACAAATCATTGAGTGATAGGGGTAACGCTACCATTGGTATGCCTGTTGTGCTGGTGCGGGGAAGGTGCATACACATCCAACACCGTGTCCTATTCTGTAATGTGGCCATATGCCGTGCGACCTTCCAGTATGTGTTCTCCTCTGGCTTCTTTCTTACTTTCTGGGCAGGCGGGGTCTTAATGACGTAAGCGGCGCAACTAGGTCGAAGGTAAGATGTGGTTCCATTTGGGATTGTCGTGCGAGGGGGCCATATTCCACATTCAAGTATCATTGTTGTATCCGGACCAATGGGGGCATAATGCAACATGAGGGTAGTATTCTCAACACCCTTGCCCCATCCATATCCTGGGGCATATCGGCTGCTTATGTTCCCATATGTTCCATTTTCCACTTTTCTAACCTTAGTCAGGACTAGGCGCGTGCTTGTCATGCGTGCCTGTGGTGTGTTATTGTGTACCACTATAGCTTCCGCCCATCTTACAGATAACCACTTAAAGCTCGTTTCCAGGTTACAGCAATTCACCGCTATTTTGTCTCCCCAGCGAGCCGTTATATACTTAACGGGATAGAGGGAAAATGCTGAATAGTTGTCGGGTCCTGGGTACTTGGGGAGGTTCTCAGTAGCTCAAAGTTCAAGAGCCTATCTCCGGCAGGGGGTTTGAGGCAGCTACCCAGAATTCCCATCATCATGACCGTCATCGCCGCCCTTAGGAGACTGTGGTGCCCTAGGCGATGCATTGTCTTCGGCAGTGTGAGGTGCGGTGTCTTCAGCAGTGAGGGGTGCGGTGTCTTGTGTGACTTGTGGTGCGGGAATGGACAACTTACAATGGGTGGCGTGGATCCACGAAGGTTTACCCTCGCAGAAGACTGCCGTCGGTGTGACTAGTAGCACCTGGAATGGTCCCTTCCACCGTGGCTCCAAAGCAGCCTTGCGGGTGAAGTGCTTTACGAGCACCCAGTCGCCGGCCTGGAAGTCGTGGATGGCGTGGCCTATTGGTTCAGGCAGCGCCTCTCGTACTCGAGCATGGATGCTGCGTGCCACATTCGACAAGCCTATGCAAAATCTCAAAAGCATGTCATCCATTACTGGCAAAGCAAGGGTGGACATGTCTGTTGGTGCTGAAACGGGCAAGCTCATAGGTCGTCCCATTAATATTTCGTGGGGGGAAAGGCCGGTAGTGCGACCCGGGGTGGAACGAATGCTCATCAATGCAAGCGGAAGAGCCTCTGGCCACCTCAAGCCTGTGTCTGCGCAAAGTTTCGCTAGTTTATTCTTTAAAGTCTTGTTCGTTCGTTCCACAAGTCCTGAGGACTGTGGGTGGTAGACGCAATGGAAGGATTGTTTAACGCCCAACGCCTTCAGGATGCCCTTAACCACCTGCGCCGTGAAATGGCCCCCTTGATCTGACGAAATTATCTGGGGAATGCCAAATCTGCACATAAAATCCCGCACGAGGCGCTTCACTACTGTCGGAGCATCGGACTTGACGCATGGGTATGCTTCGACCCATTTGGTGAACGTATCTATGATCACCAACACATAGCGAAATGACATACTTGGTTCCAATTCTGTAAAATCGAACTCGATAGTTGCGAACGGCCCACTAGGCGGGGGCCGTCCCCCATCATGTGCATGTCTCGGTGGCGCCCCTCTATTGTGTTGCTGGCAGACCACACACGATCGGCACACTTCGGATACAATCCGTGACAGTCCTGGCGCTGCCCAAGTGTAGTCTATCTGTCCCATCACCCCCCTCTGGCACACATGACCATTCTGATGAGCCATGCGTGCCAGCCAAGGCAGTAAAGCCTGGGGTGCTATAGGTTTTTCATCGAGGGTCCACATTTCCCCTGGCCCAGGGCGTATCGCTCCTCGTTTGAGCCAGACCTCGTGTTCGGCCGTCGGTGCAGCATTTTGCAAATTTATGATATCGTCCTTAGTTGGTGTGGCGGGTGGTCCCGCAGTCGGTATGTCAGCAATCTGTGCGGCTGTCTTCTGTGCTCGTGTCACCATCGGCATGTTGCGTTCTATCTGTTGGTTGGCGGCCTTTCCTGCCGCCTCGTCCGCCCTTGCATTGCCCCGGGCAACGTCGGTGTCCGCCCTTTGGTGGCCACGACACTTAATTACCGTGATAGCGCGGGGAAGTAAAATACTTCGGAGGAGCCCTTCTACCAACGCACCATTCTTTATCACTGAACCGGCAGATGTGAGAAAACCTCTCATCTTCCAGATGGCACCTTTATCGTGGACTACGCCGTGAGCGTAGGCCGAATCTGTGTAAATGTTGACGGCAAGGCCTTCCGCCAAGCTGCACGCTCTAGTCAAGGCGCACAGCTCCGCCTGCTGTGCGGAAAATGTAGGTGGAAGGCGCCCGCTTTCTACCGTTTCGCTATCCGAGCACACGGCATACCCGGACAACAGGGACCCGTCCCATGCGCGCCTAGCTGATCCATCGACATAATATGTACAGTCGGGGTATTCTAAAGGATTGTCCTTTAAATCCGATCGCACCGTGGAGACTAGCTGCACAACGTCGGCGCACACATGGGGTTCGCCCTCCTCAGGAGTGGGCAACAGTGAGGCTGGGTTGAGTGTCGTGCAACGTTCGATCGTGATGTTGGCTGCAGTGATCAGTGCGGATTCGTATTGCATTAATCTAGTGTTAGACAAATGCTGTGTGCTTCGCTGTAACAACAGCGAAGTGACGCAATGTGGTACCCGTAGCGTTACTGGGTGTCCCATAACGATGTCCGCTGTTCTTTCTACTGCATACCTGGCCGCTGCCACGGCTTGTAGGCACACCGGAAACCCTCGTTCGACCGGATCTAACCTTTTACTGAAGTAGGCCACCGGCCGCTCCTTATCCCCGTGGGTCTGTGTCAAAACTGACTGGGCGAAACCCCCCACGGCGTGAGTGTAAAGGGTAAATGGTTTCGCATAATCTGGGAGTCCTAATGACGGTGCCGTAACCAGCGCCTGTTTCAGCCCGTCAAAACCTCGCCTCATTTCTGGTGTCCATACCAATTCGTCCGAGGCGGTTGATCTGGTTGCCTCGTATAGTGGCTTAGCTAGCAGCGCAAAATCAAGTATCCAAGTGCGGCAATATCCCGTCATACCTAGGAAGCGCAGCAGTTGCCGTTGCGAGTAAGGGCGAGGCAGCTCCATAATAGCGGTCACTCGTCCAGCATCCAATTCTCGTTTGCCGTGCGAAATGGCGTGTCCCAAGTAAGTTACAACCTGCCGCACAAACTGAAGTTTTGGTCTGCCTACTTTGTGGCCTTTGGCCGCCAAGGCCTTTAATAGGGCCAAGGAATCCATTTCGCACGCCTCCTTTGAAGGGGAGCAAATCAACAAATCGTCAACGTATTGCAGCAACACTGACCCTCCCTTCAATTCCACATCCGACAGGTCGCGGTGCAGCGCCCGAGAAAACAGAGTGGGGCTATCTGAAAACCCCTGAGGTAGTACTGTCCAAGTATACTGGCGCCCCCTATGGGTGAAAGCGAACAAGTATTGTGACTCAGGCGCGATGGGCACAGAGAAAAACGCAGAACAAAGGTCGATGACCGTGAAGTATGTTGCGTCCGGCGGAATTGACATCATGAGGGTTTCTCCGTTTGGAACTAGTGGGTGTATGCCCTGTATCACCTTGTTCACCTCCCTTAAATCCTGTACAAACCTCCATTTGTCCTTTGACGGTTTTTTAACTGGCAAAATTGGTGTATTACATGGGCTGTTAGTTTCCACGATAATCTTCTGTTCCACTAGGGATTGAATTACTGGTGCTATGCCTACGTCGGCCTCAGGTCGTAGCTTATACTGTTTTACATTTGGCAAGCGCATCCCCGGCTGCACTGCTATCACTAGGGGTTTGGCGTCTCGCATCCGTCCAACCTCACCGTCGCTTTTAGGCCATAAATTGTCTGGCACCTCCGCTAGGAGGTAATCCGACTCACCCGGGTCCGTCAGCACTGCCCTCATGGCATAGGTGCCCTTAGGAGGCAACTCTGTTGCTTCGAACACTCCATCCCTCCATTGTGTCTTGAAGTCAATTGAGAACCCTTCGCCATTTTGGAGCCGTTTCAAAGTCCAGCGGCCTCTCTTACTCCGGTAACCTTGTAAGGGGACTTCTCGTAACCTCCCCACCATCCAACCTACACTTTCCGGCGGCCACCCCTTGGCAGTAGTGAGGGTAACATGGGCGGCCGCTCCTTCGGGGTATTGGGTCAACGCACGCTGACTCGAGGTTAGGACTGCCTCGATTCCTATTCCCTCACGGCCGATCCATATCCGTGATAAGTGTAGAGGCGTGCGCTCGCCCAGCTTTTCCTTAACCTTTTCTCGGTAATTCTCGTCGTCACCCGTTGCATCATAGTACGCAGTGCAATGGGGTGGATTATCCTTTAAGGTTTTTATCGAGATTTGGTTGTAGCCAATCTCGCAGGACCGCACTGTCCAAGCACACATTATCTATGATATGCGTCCAGGTAGCCAGAGCCCCTTCATCCATGCGCCACCAATACACGGTGGGGCCGGGCCGAGACAATGCCGTCATTACCAAGTCGCGTTTAGATTCCGCGACGTCTACAAAAACTCCCTCCTCGGTACATGAGATTTGACAGCCCAAACGGCACAATAAATCCCGTCCCAACAAATTGGTCGGGGCGGTAGTGGTCATCAAGAAAGCATGTTTAGCCTCCAGCGGGCCGCATGTTACTCGCACTTCCTCCGAAATAGGAAGCGCTTGGGGTAAACCCGAAACACCCAGTATTTGAACGTTCCTGGCCGTAGGGCGCAAAGAGGGCAATTGCCCCTTGTTAATTGTGCTGCGAGTCGCACCCGTATCTACGAGGAATTCTAATTGTCTTCCCTCCACGTCCAACATCATGGTTGGTTCCTCTGCCGGTGTCATGGTCAAGAGAGGACACTCCTTGGGCGACTCGCCAGCGTCCCGTCAATAGGCCCCTCTATTGTATTGGGGCTGAAACCCCTTACGAGCCTTTGGGCAATCACGTATCCAGTGTCCCATCTGCTTGCAATAATGGCACGGTTCCTGCGGAACCGGTGGTGCGGAGGGCATAGGTCGTCCCTCTACAGCGCCCCTTCCGCCCTGCCGGCGTTCTGGCGGCCCCCAATGTGACTGGTTCACTGGTTGCCACTGCGACGGGCCCCGAGGCGGGGCCCAGTTCCCCCTTGGTCCGTTCCGCATCCCACTATTGGGGGGTGGTCCGGGGTTTTGGAGAAGGGGTCTTGGTGGATACCAATTTTGGGGAGGGGGCCCTTGCACAGTCCAAGTTTGAGGGTTTTGAGGAGGAGGGGGAAGAGGGGGTGGTATTGTCCATTGTTGTTTTACCTCGTTCATATTAATTAGTCCAAAGTCTTCCTCAGTACAACCGTCGCAGTTTTCATTTTCGTTGTGGATCCACTCTCCGTTGGGAAATTGGCCCTTATAGAAAAGAGGATAACAACTCCTCCTATGTTCCTCTGGACCTCAAACAGGTCCCCACTTCTGGCACTGTTCGTGTATGTAGTTCTGACTCTGATCCCCTTTTTTATTTTGGTTAAATTGAGCCCGTTTCTCTTGGACGAACATTTGCAATATTTCCTCCTTAATATCCTTTTTCTCCTCTAAGGAGGAGCCCGGGCATTGTTCCAGTTTGTCGCATAATTCGTTAGTTGTCATTCCCTTCCAGCCGAAAAGGACGGACTGTACCTGTTTCTTTAATACCGGCCGAAGCCCCTCGATTAGATATTGATTTACCAATGGGTTGGGTAGTTCGGCCAACAGCATCGGGCCCAGTCCTCCCCAACGCGCGATGGCTCTTTCCAACCTTTCCCGGTAATCCCCAATTGATTCTCCTGTCTTTTGTTTTATGGCCCCAATTTTTCCCCAATCCGGACCTCCTGCAGGCAACAGCGCCTGCTCAATAGCCTCTAGCAGCCGGAGCTTTAGCTCACCCCATTGTACTTGTGTCATCTGGGGGTTTGCACCCGCCGCCCTTGGGTCTTCCATCGGCCACTGTGCTCTTTGCCTAGCCTTATCCCACACCTTGGGTGGTAGCACAGAAGTGCCCATATGGGTTATATCTCGAAAATCACAATCGCCATGCTCGCATGTGATCCAATTCGCTATAGTCGGAGCTATCTGTCTTGGGTCCTCGATAAGCAAATGTTGAATCCTTTCCCGCATTACTGTTAGAGCGGATTCTTTCCATGGTACCCTTTCTCGAACCCCATGACCTTGAGCATCAACTCCGATAACTTGTAGGGGGCACAATTTTCCTCCTTCGGTTAATCCAGAACTTTTCTTCAGTGAAGGGTATAAACTAGACATTCCGGTGGTTCGGGGGGTCTCGTTCCCATTACAACCTACCAGTGAGGGGTATAACCCATCCGGTCCTATCGGTGGCGGGAACCCTGCGATGTCGGTCCCGTCATCTATTCCATTAGCCCCGAGTTGTGCAAACGGTCTTCCCTGGCTCGGGTGGTTCTGGGGTATCTGGGGCGCGATGGTAGCGGGGTTATAGGGAGGTGGTAACAGGGGCGCAGAAAGGATAGGTGGTGCCTGAAACCCCGGGACAGGGTTTAGGTCTGGGGCTGGGGAGGGTAGATTGGTCGCTACCTCCCCTCTCGCGGGGTCTGGGTTTTCAACGAGCGGCATCAGTCGCGCGTTTGCCTGTTTTTCTATTTCCTTAAGCGCTTCGTCCTGTGCCTTATTCGCCTGTTTCCTCAAACCCTTAAGTTTTGTTACCTCACCAGCCAAGCTGGCCTGTTTCGACTTTGCGTGTCGCTTCATCGCTTCTTCCTTCCACCAGCCAAAGACTTTCCAGTAGTCCGGCGGGAAGTGTTTCGTGGTCTGTTCAAACTTGTCTAATGTCTCATACAACACGTCCAATTTTTCCAGCGCAAAAGACCCTCCCTCGGGCCACGGTTCTCCTAAATCCTTCGTCAGCGCAACCCATGACTTCCCTGGTCTCACAGCATCATAGCCATGCCTCCGAAACATAAAAAATGCTGGGGTATGTCTAAGCGGTTCACCTGCCTTTACTGTCTTATTACCCATACTGTTACCCATCCTACGAAATCTTAGTTTACCGACGTAGCCTGGTACTCGTGAGGATCTCCCGCCTCGCGTTACAGCCGTCTACCTAACTCTGAGAGGCTCGCGGCCTTGTACCCGTGAGGTTCGCCCGCCTCGCGTGGTACGGCCGCGCTACCTACTCTCCTGAGAGGATCGCCCGCCTACTCAGCCGTCTATCCTACCCTTACTGCACTTTCCTGGCGTCCTACGCCCGTGTAATAGTTCTGATCTTACTTAAAATCCCGACGTCTCCCGGGTAGGCCTCGGATCGGGACGCCGCCCTTATCCTTACCCTCACAACCCAGAGATCTATTACCCCTTAACCTCAGGCGCCCAACGTGGGGCACTTTCCCTTACGTAACGTTACCCTGACGAGTCCATAAACAATCAGTTGCTCCAGGACCCAAGCGGTCCGTAATTAAATTTAGGTTCGTGGAACAGGTATGAGCAGGGAACGGAACGTACGGCGACCGAGCAAGAGAGAGTGGGTTACAATTTGGACTGACCCCCAGGCTAAAAAGGAAAAACAAAAGAAAACCACAGCTCACCTGACCCGGATCAATTGCCAGCTGGTCTCTCACCACTCACTTGCCTGGGACCGCGTCCCGGACTGCACAGACTGATCCCACCGCTGCCACCAGTTGTTGGATTGGGACTTAGGACTTGGGACTCAGAAGACTCAGAAGAAAGGAGCAACGGATATATTTATTGGAACTCGAGTACACAAGCTTGAGGACAGCAAAAGTTGTATTGAAACTCACAAGGAGTGACCAACAGCACAACAAGATGCTCTGCAATAATTCAATTAACATTGCTTTATATAAGGAAAATCAGGGGTGGAGTTAGCTCACAAGATACAGAGACAGAATGGGCTCATCGGCCCTCCCACCATAGTCCCATCCTGTTGTTCAGTTAATTAAAGGAAGTTCATCCAAGGCCAGTCATGGGTTAGCTCAGATAAGGAGATGGTCAGCATTATGTGGCAACATGTTTACAACTTTCTGTATAGAAAGCTAGCTTGGGAAAGTACAAAGGGAGTAGACACTCATAAAACTGTCAACTTGCAAGATATTGGCAAAGTCAGGAGAAAGGCAAAGAGAGATAACAGTTGCCTCCAAGGCCTGGGAAGGGGAACTAGAGATTGTGCCCACGCAGGCCAGAGCTCACAGGCAGAGAACTCCTTATTAGGATATTACACATCCTCAATGCACAAGAAAGAACTCAGTATCATAAAAGAGTACAGTAGCAAGTCAAAACAAAACATATAATTGGTTATACTTGGTAATTGGAAAAGTAGCAAGGATATACAAAGGGGGAGGGGCATTACAGCTCCCTACACCCACACCCAGCCAACTGGCATGGTGACAGTTGAAATCACCACATATGAGGAAGAGAGAGTTGGGATGGGTAGATAGAAGTTGGTCCGTATTCTCAGACAGCGAGATGTAGATGGAGTCATCACTGTTTGGTGGACGGTACAACACACATATGAACAAAAGGTGGGAGCGAAGGGGAAGCCGTAGCCAAAGGTATTCCTGGGGGTGAGGTGGAGAGAGGGCAGTTCAGGGCGAGTGAGGAAGAGAGTTTCTTATAAAGATAGCAACCCCACCTCCAGGACGAGGCTCAGGTCTATCATACCGGAGGAGGGAGTAACCTGGGAGAGATACCAAGGAATCAGAGACATCATGAAGGAGGAAAGTTTCTGTTAAGCAGATCACGCCTGGTTTGTCAGAAGCAACCTGTATGGAGAGATCAGACAAGTTTGATCGAAGGCCCCGGATGTTTGAGGTCCATACTGTTAAGGAAGAGGAAGGGGGAGCATCGGATACAGAACAGGGGGGGAGGGGGGAGCGGTAGGGTAAGATGCGGAAGAGGAGGAAGAGGTAGGGAGAGCTGTTGAAGGTGTGTCGGAGATTACAGAATAGCTTGGAGAAAGGGAAGAATGGGGCAGACAAAAGGTTTGATGGTGATTGGGAGAGGCGCAGTGAGGTGTTATTTGACGAGGGGGAAGAGCGAGGCAGAAGGTTGAGGGAGATGAAGGTGAAAGTTGGAAGGGGGAAGAAGCGGGGAGGACGCTTTGAGGAGGAGGGGTGAGAGGGGAGTCTAGGAGGGGAGGAGCGAGGGAGAGTCTCGGAGGGGAGGGGTGTGGGGGGAGATTTGAAAGGAATGGGTGATTGGGAAGATTTGGAAGGGAGGGGCAAGGGGGAAGATTTGAAAGAGATGGGTGATGGGGATGATTTGGAGGGGAGGGGCAAGGGGGTAGATTTAGAGGGGAGGGGTGATGGGAAATGGGATTTTGGGGTGATGGGAATTTGAAAAGTGTACGATTAATGGGAAACGAACATTTATTGCAAAATGAGTTTCTTGAGACATTCGAGTCAAAAATACGTTTGAGGACGCTGGAGGGAGGATGGAGTGCTGGAGAGTTTAGGGAATGAATGAAAGATGCACTATAAGAGATGGAATTTTTTTTTGGAATGAATAGATTTGGTGAGCAAGTCGAAAGCATCCTTTTATAGAAGAAGAAGAAAAAGGTGTTATAGAATATGACAGAATACAGGTCTTCAGGGGTCAGATGAGACATTTTTTAACAATGTGATCACGTGATCACAAACAACGTGGTCGAAGAACGAACGAACAAATAAGAACGAATAAACGAATAAGAACAGAAGGAAATGTTTTTTTTTTTTCTTGTCTTTTTTTTAGATTTTAAAACAAGGAAGTATGGGATGAAAAGAACGTGAAAAACAGAGACCGGAAAGTAATTGCTGCGTGATCGGAGAACCGCTGAGACAAAAACAAAGCCTCAAGCCAAGGTCGGACATGGTAGCCTAGTACTACACTTAGGCCTCAGAATACGCGATACGAAAGACCGACTATTCTGTACACAGGTATGAAAAACCAACGCCAAGAATACTATTAAAGACACCCCAATAGGTACATACACCGAGAGAAAGATACAGTTTCGACAAAAACACAATTGTGAAAAGTTACTTAACTTCGAAAGCGAGCGCGCATTGACAGCTTTGAAGAGACGTGACCTCCAATCTTGCGCATCAAGATTTGCCAGGAGCTTTGCTTTTCTTGTTTTGTAGATTGCTAATTTTCCAATAGAAATTAAGAAATTAGCAAGAGCAGTCTCAGCGTTTTTTGTAACTAAGTGGTATTCCAAAAATAAAAACCCGTGTAGAAATAGAAAAGTTCATACGATTAAAAAAAGTTGATAAAAAACCAAAGAAGGGAGAGAGTCTTGCACAATCTATGTAAGCATGGAAAAGGTCTTCAGAAATCATACAAAAAGGGCATTCCACTGAATTATCCTCATTAAAACGATGTAATAAAACATTGGAGGGCAACACCATATGGGCGAGTCTCCAAGCAATATCACCAGTCCTTTTAACAATCGGTGAAACATACATTGCAGACCATTGCGGATGGGAGGGAGACCCAGAAGGCAGTTTCTCTTTCCATCGAGCCCCAAAAGAAAGAGGCTGTAACGAGGGAAACCGAACTGAGATACACAAACGATACAGTCTCTTTTTATCCTTGCTGGAAAGTGGCGATGAGGATAGCAAGATAGATGTTGTGGTGCTATCAGCCGGCAGGCTAGAGCTAGCACAGATCTGTGGTGGTGTATTGGTGGTCACCAATGTTGGCGGTTAAGCTCAGGCCCAAGTGTCTAAAAACACACAGGATTTCCTGTAGGACCTTGGCGACGCTCCTCAAAGATCTGATACCAGTTCTTACTTGAAGATGTCCTGCGGAGAACCAACTATTCCTGTTGCAGTCACAAAGGTCCCGAGTCGTTTTCATGCCAGCACTCAAAAAACGTTGCATAAAAGCACGTGAGTGAGGAATAGCAGGAAAAAGGGCATTGTACAAAAGGGGTTCCCCAAGGAACCTTTCACTGTTGTACGTCCCCATTTGTCGAGTTACTGAAATGGACCGCCAGACGTGCAAGACATCTTGGTAAAAGTCAGGGAGCAGCGAAGCATCGACATGTTGCAGCTCCATGAAGAAGAGTTCACAATTATACCCAAGCATGCCAGCTTGTTTTAGTATACAGTTTGCAGTCGATTTCCAGGGCAAGGCCTCCAGAAATATAAAACGACGAGCTGTGGAGACTCGGAAGGCCATCACCCGACAAAGAATGTCCACAGGCCCATGACCTCCTTCTGCCAGTGGAAGGCAAATAGTCTCTGGCTTTAGCCAGTGTTTGCCATCCCAAAAGAAGTCAAGTAAACATTTTTGGATTGACAACACCAACGTTGCAGGTGGCTGCAAGGCAATCATTTTATGCCATAAGAGAGGGGCCACCAGGTTCTTAATGACCAGGGCACGACCTCGAAAAGACAAGGTCGACAAAATTCCTCTCCATCTGTTTAATTTATTGCTAATTTTGTGGAGCAAACCATCCCAATTCCTTTTGACAAAACCAGGGATTCCAAGATAAACACCGAGGTATTTCACACCTTCTTTTCCTCATGTCAAATTCATAGGGAGAATTGGAAGGGCAGAAGGTGGCGTACCGCCGACCCAAACTGCTTTACATTTAGACCAATTAATTTGCGTTGTACATGCTTGAGAGTAGACCCGTAGACACTCAAATAGCAGAGCAATGTCATTACTGCTGTGAACAGCAACACATACATCATCAGCATAGGCCGAAATGATAACGGGCTTTTCTGATGGAGTCACTGAAAAGCCCATAAGAGAAGATCGTAAACGACTCAAAAGGGGCTCAATGCAAAGAGAGTACAAGATTCCAGATAAGGGACAACGTTGCCGAATTCCCCTCCAATCCACAAAGGTGAACAGCGACCATCATTGATTTTAATCAAGCTAAAAATGTGATTATTATACAATAAGGATTATACAATAAGAATAAGGAAATAAAAGATGCCCCAAAACCAAATTGCTTTAAAATGTGAAAAAATACTCATGATTAACAGAGTCAAAAGCCTTTTCTTGGTCAATAAGCATTCTGAGTATTGCGCTGCAACACATGTCTCCTACCGGCATTGGGTAGCACTGTCATAGAAGACAGTATTATGACTTACCGCACTCCATATTATAGTCTGGAAAACTGTTGGGGAAATTCCCAAAGTTCACAGTGCCATAACTTTGTCAAAAATGATCGAAACGTCGTGAAGTTCGAACTTGATCTGTAACTTATCATGAGGAAACCATGTACCAAGCTTGAAATCATTAGCATTAAGAGTTTAGGAAAAAAGTCCGGAAAACTGTTCTTTGCGTTCCGGACTGACAGACGGAGGGACGGAGTGCAAACCTATAGTCCCCTACGGTGTACAACGGTAAGGGACTAATAAAAAAGAGACCGGTATGTTGTTGTTGAAATGCACACACATCCCACAGGTCTCGTACCAAAAAAACGTTATAGTGCATAGATCTGTGCATAACACAGTACGATTGATCCTGATGTATAACTGTGCTTAGAACAGTCTTTACACGGTTGGCAAGCGTTTTGGCAAAAATCTTGTAATCTGTGCAGAGAAGAGAGATTGGACGCCAGTTCTGTATCAATTGCAGGTCGTTTTTCTTAGGGATAAGGCAAACAACTGCACGCCGACAACTAAGGGGTAACAATCCCTCACGCAGACTGTATAAAAACACTGAGTGCAAAGCAGGACCAAGCATGTCCCAAAAGGTTTTATAAAATTCAGCTGGTAACCCATCAAAACCAGGAGCCTTATGATCAGCAAGGCCATCGAGCGCAGTTTTAAGTTCACCGAGAGTAATGTTCTCATCCAAGACATGCCGTTGATGCTCATCTATCTGCGGTAAATTGGTCGTAATATTCTGCATTGCAGGCACATCATTGGGCTTAAAGGAAAACACATTCTCAAAATAAGACCGAACAAAATGAACAATCGCCGTATTATCACTAAGAATATGCCCATCACTAGCCCGAAGACTAAGCATTTGCTGGCTCGCCTTCGTCGTCTTCTCAAACTTAAAGAAATCTTTACAACATGTGTCTGACGACAGTAAACCATTCACTCTCAGCCTGACTAAGGCACCAATACCATTTTCTTGAATTTATTCCTTAAGCAGAGTTTGTTTTTCAAAGAGGAGTTGACACCGTCTTTCATCACTGAGGACCTCAGCACCTTCCTGCAATCGTAGAATTTCTTGTTTCAAGGCATCAATACATAATTGTTTACTTTGAGAGCAATTGGTTTTGTATTGCTGACAGAAAACATGGATCTGCGCTTTAGCATAGTCCCACCACTGACAGAGATTTAGGAAACGATGTTGGAAATACACAACCTTGTCCCAAAAAACCACAAAGGATGATTTAAAGAAAGGATCGCTCAGAAGTGAGGTGTTAAAGGACCAATACAGGGTGCGGCGTTTGAAACGAGGAAAGGAAAAGCACAGTTTTACCAAAGAATGATCAGAGAAGCCTGAAGGGACAATAGCCGTATATGTCACAAGGTTGACAGCAGAGTTAGGAATATAAAATTTATCAAGACGAGCAAGTGAAAGATGATTTAGTAAAACCCGACACCAGCTAAATTGCTGCAGGTTTGGGTGTTGTTGCCGCCATACATCGTTGAGGTCATGCCGCGAAATTATACTGGAAAGAGGCCTACTTGAAGCTGGATGTGGCTCTGCACTGTTCCTATCTAAAGTTGGGTTTAAAGTACAGTTAAAGTCACCCCCTAAGCACAACAACGTATCAGAAGAGAGGTGTCTCAGGAAATTAAAGGACTGATTAAAAAAAGTTCCTCTATCTGTGCTATCGCTTGGAGCATAGACGTTAACAAACATAAATCGTTGCTGATTGTATCCAAAGTCTACAGAGGCTAGATAGCCTGGTACGATTTCCTTAAAGATGGGGGGGGAGACAGACAAACGTGTACTGACAAAAAAGCAATACCCGCACTCACAGAGTCTGTATTACTAAAAAACCAAGTGCCAAACAGCTGTTGCTGCCAATCAGCCATGCAGTCTGCAGTGGCACGAGTTTCTTGCAATAAAAGTACATCAATCTTTTCCCTCCTGGCTAATTGCAGTCTGGGACCTATGCAGCTGACTGCACCCACCATTAATGTTCAAACTGGCTATGTTCATAAAAACATAGGCAGCAACACAGCCATTACAGGTTTAATTCTTTCCTTGCTGTGACAAGGTACCTCTCAAGTCTTTTCAGTGATTTATCAGAAATATGAAGGGCCACAGATTGTTGTACAACTTCCTGAGCCCCACTAATGAAGGCGTGAATGTCAACGAAGAAATCGCAGATTTTCACGCGCCTTTTACGGTAAGTTTTTTGTAGGAAATCCACGATTTCAGCAGGAGGGACAGAGTCTCCAGAGACATGCTCCAATAAGAAGTCGGCCTCACCATCACTCAGTGAGGCAACGGAAGAACCCCCATCAGTCACAATCATTGCATTGAGAGTCCATTGCCGAAGCAACGGGCTCATCAACGCGACAATCTGAGGCTTCAGCACTATCACCCTGCTGACCATGAGCTTGACAAGGCTCAGCTGCCTCAATGGAGGATTCGATCACAGACACATCACCAGTTCTTACACACTCACCACTCCCCACAGAGGGAGGGGTAGCACAATCAACACAAGCTTCAGCAAGGGACACACATGGAGGCTCAACCTCACATGGAGGTTTACCCTCAGAACACTGGAGAGACTCAGGTGCTGTCTGGCCAACACATACATTTTCAGCATTTATCAAATTACCCTCAGAATATTCTGAAGGCAGAGGAGGCTGAGGGATTACCTCAACTGGAGGCAACTGCTGAGGAGGTTGCGCTCCACCATTACCTTCACTAACCACTTGAGCGTAGGTTGGAGGACCGGCCAAGACCGTATTTTCAGGCTCGTTGAGGTCGCTAGAAGGTGGGAGGGTTCTTTTCCTGGTTCTCTGTTTGTCTACAATGGGGTTTGCATCAGCACCACCCATATTGTTTACATCATCGACAACGATCTCAGTAGAGCCCTGCTGTTCATCACCATTCAGGCTAGTGACTCTATCCGTGGACCTTTTCGGGCACAAGTCCTTTAAATGACCATATTGACCACACTCAAAACAGACAAGAGACTCTGTTGAGACAAAGACCCGATAAGTGTGACCTTCGACCTTGAAGGGCAATACTGCATTTAAAGAGGTTACACCACGCGGTAAAATCATATAAACAAAACGACGAAAGGACATGACGTGTTTTAAACGGTTATTTTTCCCTCGTCCAGGAACCATAGTAACTGAAGAGACGACAGAACCAAGTTTGTTTAGTTCAGTAACCAGGTCTTTGTTCTTAAGGAACGGAGGAGCGTTAGAGAGAGAAACCCGAACTGCCGGCGTGTCGAGTGGACAAACCTGAACAAACACGTCGGGAGCAAAGAACGAAAAATAAAATAATTACGAAAAAATAAACGAAAAGAAGTAATATGATTTGTAACACGAAGTGAAAAAAACCGAAGAGGAAACCGCCCCAAGGGGGAACCTTTACCGGTCTCACCACGTGTGCTCCCTCACTCTCTCACTCTCAAGAGGGGGGAAGGGATGATAACGTGGTAGGGGGATACACAAAAGACGGCACAAAGGTGAGAAGAGGTAAGGGGAGGGTAAAGATACAAACCACGAGCACGGAGCTACAATGGCAACACACGAGCAGATGCCATGACACCGCACCCAACGCACTGACAGCCGACAGGTGGCGACAGAGAGAGAGAGAGAGAGAGAGAGAGAGAGGGGTGGGTGAGAAAGAGAGAGTAGTCAGGTTCCTTGTGTAATTTCGCCGGAATTTCTTGGAGAGTAGCAAACCTATAGATTTTTGAGAAGTTTAGGATCTATTTAAATTAAAAAATGATGTTTCAGATTTTTTCAATCTGTTGGTTGCCATGGAAACAGCAGATTTGGGGTGAAAATCACTTTTTTCTAAATTTAAATTTAAAGAATTCTTAAACAATACAAGATAACCAACTGATGATGGATTACACTTAAATAGCTAACAATGGATTTTATAAGATAATGAAATGTTGCATTTTAACTGTTGGTTGCCATGGTAACAGTAGTTTTGGGGTAAAAACGCTTTTGGGGTAAAAATCTGAAACATGGATTTTCTGTTTTGAGCTAATGAATTTTTATTATATTTGCAGGACCAACGACAGGATGGATGAGGTACCACTGAGTGGCGCGGATCCCTGCCAGGTGAAAGAATCAACGAACTGGTCAAAATGCGTTCTGTGCCAAGATGATTCTTCCCAGAAAGGAGCCTTGGTGTTGCAACCAAAAGTCGAGTCATTCCGCCGTTTGATAGAGACCACCAATTCTCCAGCGAGGATGATTACCGGTCTTTGGTTTTGACAATACCGACTTTGAAGAGGATACTCCTAATGGCAAGGACACAACCCATGGAACCATTGTAGTAGTGTTTCAGAAGTCAGATGGTGCCGGAGAGACAATAGTACCCCCTCTACAGATCACAGAAGCAAAGAACTTGACTGTTACTCCGTACCATACGGACATTATACCATGTAACAAGCCAAACCCGGTTAGAGGTTCTAGAGATGGACTGGAGGAGTTCACAGTCAATAAGACAGGTGTTGACAAACACTACCAGCTGACACACCTGGGCTGGGTCTTAGCATCGGTTCTCTCCAGAACAAACACAGAAGGGAATCTTACAAAACTCCCATGTTGGGCTGGCTACAACTCTCTCCTTCCAACACGCTCATTCTCAGTGACGCAGGTCGGAGCTCTGCCTCTACTTCCCGAGGTAGCACATGAGTGGTCAACACTAATGACTGTGCTGGAGCAATGTCGCAGATTGAAGGAGCTTGCTGTTGGGAAAGATCACCCAACTGTCATTTCTTGTGACTTGGCCCTCTATGAGAAAGTAGTTCAGCTACTGGATGCTCGGCCTGACTTAAAAGGCATAATTGTTCCCAGATTGGGAGAGCTGCACGTTGTCATGGCTGCATTGAGAGGTCTGGGTGCATCCATAGAGAACTCTGGCATAGATGATGCTTGGACAGAAGCCGATGTTTATGGATCTGCAACTACAAGACAGATGCTGAAATGCACCCATTACAAACGCTCGCTACAAGCTCACATATACTCGTATGTGGCACTCTCTGAAATGGCAATCGAAGAATTCTTCAAGAACAATCCGCATCTCAAGGAAGTGTGCGTTGTTGCAACAGATAAGGTTCAAACTGCTTGTGGAGAACATGACAAAGCCCTGAAAGCTGAATCAGTGAAGAAAGCCAGCAACTGCCTGCTCCAAGTCATCGTCGATGCGAACTTGGTAGAGAGACTTCATGAATGGGAGACCAGCCGCTCAAAGAATGCCATGTTTAAGGCCATGATGAACTACCTTCACAGAGTAGAGGTGATTCTGCATTTCGTTGCAGCTTCACGGAATGCTGACTTAAACCTTCATCTTCAAGCCGGTGAAGAACTCAGCAAGATATTTTTCGCCATGGACAGAATCAAGTACAAGCGGCTCTGGCCAAGGTACATATCTGACATGTATGCGCTGAAGTCCAGCCATCCAGAGACATGGAGGGAGCTCGAAGCAGGCAATATCTCAGTCACCAAGAATACTATCCCATTTGTATCGATCGGAGCAGACCACGCTGTTGAGCATCTGAACAGATTGCTGAAGGTTCACTCAGGTCTGATTGGCATATCAAATAATGCAAATGCCAGACAACGATTCTTTTTGGCTGCACCGGAACTGTCACGTCTGTCTTGCGAGTTTCAGGGACAGTTTGGACTCAAGGAAAGTGAGATTAGTGAGCACCATGGCCTTTCTCCAAGTGTCATCAAGCGTGAACACAATGCAATTGACCGAATCAAGACTGCCATACTTAGTCATGGGAATCCATTTGAAGTTGAGGGTAACCAGCTCTTCAATGTAGTCACCCATGCTTATGTGCCAGAAGAATTTGTACCACAGATACTGAATATTGATGAAACAGGACAGAAGCTCTATGAAGAGTTTGTTGCTGAACGGATCAATGGTGATGTCAGCCTATGGGCACCAGTGAAGAAGGAGAAGAACAGAATGTACAAGTCTGGCAATGCAACACTAGCAATCAAGATTAGGGACAAGACAGTGGATCTAAAAGAAACCAAAGATTTGTATGGTAGACTGATGGTGCTCTCCAGATCCAGCAGGGATTTGAACCAAAAGGACGCAATTGGCAACTTTGAGTTCACTGTGACACCGAGGGCCCTGTTTGCACCAGACGGTAGCTTACTTTCTTGCACAGACAAGTCAAAGCTTATCCACATCTTGGAGAAGTTTGCCAATGAGGCACAGTCTTCTCCAGAAGATGAGCTTGATGCCACACACATGGCACCAGTGTCCACTGATCTTGCAACTGATGGCAGTACATGCACCAGCAAGAAGCTCGCAGTCATAGATGGAATGAGTTAAAAAACCACCTTTAGAGGCCATTTTTCCCCGCAAAGCAGGGGTTGGCCTTTTTCGGGAACCGTGGTTGATTGTTGTTTTTTGGTCCCCTTTTTGAAGCAATGTTTTACGGCTGGATGACCCTTCCTGCCGCCAACCCTTTTTGTCACCTTTTACGACAAGCAGGGAATTACCAGTGAACTGGTTCTCAATTTGCCGACCTCGGAAGGATGACAGGCTGAGTCAACCCCCCTGGCGTTAATTCAGCGATCGACCAGGATTCGAACCCAGGATCCTAGGATCCTAAGCCGGCACCCTAGCCACTAGCCCAACACCAGGGACATAGATGGAATGGTTGTTGTCCAGAAAATGACCAAGAAACCAGCAACGGTGGTGACTGTGAAGGATCTCAGTGAATGTTTCAATGATAGGGTGTTGAGTCTGACCAGGGGCTTCGAACACATAATACTTGTTTTTGATACATACAAGCAAGATTCCCTCAAGAGCACAACCAGAGCCAAACGACGTCATGGAAAGGCACCTGTCCAGTATCAGGTCAAGGATGATACCAGTATCAAACACATCACGATGAGCCGATTTCTGTCTCATGATCAAACCAAGACTGATTTGACGGACTACTTGGCAGAGAAAACTCTAGAATACAACCGTGATTCAACCAAGGTGGTAGTTGTCTCAGCATCTGGTCGGACGTCAAGCAACAGGAGTCTCCAATTTGAGGCAGATAACCATGAGGAGGCTGACACGCTGATGATCAAGCAAGCAATAGCCGCATCACAGCAACATAAGGGAGATGTTGAGCTGACGATATTCTCACCTGATACAGATGTCCTAGTTCTTGCAATAGCAAACTATTGTTATGAATTTGGTAGAGCAACATCTAGAGCTAGGTAGATCTGTATAGGTAGGTATTCGACTGTCGTGACAGGGACTCTACATGTAATAAGTTCTTGATGTTTAGGCGTTTGTCGGGGTAAGATGTATGATTGTGGATATACCTGGAGATTCGAGTGTTAAGTAGTGAGGGATTAAAGGTAACGCCCCTGTGAGTCTCACCTAGTAGTCAAACCTTTGTCCATTATGGCACTGCAAACCACATAAACATTAGTTAGGTCCTTAGCGCAACATTAAATAATTCCTTTCCCTGACAATGACTTCGGAACAAACGGACAGGAAACCAGGCCAAAAACACCGCCACAATTGGCCGCCACCGTTTACACCTCCAAGGCCTACAAACCTCGCCTGGCACGTGTTATAACACAAGGACCGCGGGGTCGGGGATGGGATAGTGGAGTGATGCCGCAGAGGGCGTGACCTGGGCGAGCCGGCGAGTTGGGAGGCTTTTATTGGCTGAGGAGTGCGCCAATGTGACGTCATCGGCCAGAGATATTATCGACGGTCGGACGCCATTTTTGAGCAGTTGGCGCTTGGCAGTTGGCTACCAGCACTCCCGCAGAGAGTCGAGTCGAGTGGAGTTCAAAGGAGTTCACGGCTTGAGAGGGTCCCGGTGCGATCCCGAGTTTGGAGAGTCCTTCCTGTCCCTGGTCAAGTGGAGTTCGTTTGCTTTGTGCAGCCCTGCGTTGGACCTTTGGAGCAAGGGAGCTCGTGGTGTGGGTGTGCCGTTGAACCGACGAGGCCTGGTGGCGCTCGGAGGCGGACGGAGAGGGCCGCGGGGCCGTGTTACACTGAAGACGAAAGGAGCCAGATAAGCCCGAGCTCCGCGTTTACACTTTAGTTTACTTTACATGACGAAACGTGTTATTTTCGTATTAATCTCCCTCGTATCGTGTTTGATATCTGTTGTGTGTGGGATCCCAATTTAGGCTTATTAGAGTTATTAGTATTACCGGCGCGTGCTTTTTCACTGTCTACTTTTCATGAATCCTGTTGAATCCTTTCACGAATCATTTCCTGTTGGATTTTAATAGATAAGGCGGCGGAGCTTTGCTGTGTCCCGTCCCGCCATTCCGCGCGTTTAACTTTAGTTTAAGTGTTTGATTTGGAATCCGCTATTGAGTTCTCGCCTCGGGAGTTAAAGCCTCGCAATTGGCCATCCGCAACTGTGGTGTTAATCGCGGTTGCGTGACAAGTGGTGTCAGGAGTGTCGGATTCGAACCCGTCGGACAAATTTTTTCTTGTCCGCGGCGAGACATCGACACGGTCGGGCGTACATTGCGCCCGACGTTCGAACGCAAAATTTTTATAGGCGAGGCGGAGAAATTTGTATAGTCAATTGGGCATACGGAGCGCGATATCGCGTCTTCGTCAAATTTAAATTGTGTTACTGGAATTATTAAAATAAATACGCGCGCGGGAAACAATCTTCCGGAAGGCGGATGTCGGAGATTGATGAGATGGAGGTACGCAGCGAGGCCTCCGTCAGCGTCGGGAGTGAGCCGGAAATAGGGGAATTAGATGTAGAGGTGAGCCTTGGAACCTCCCTCGTCCCGAGCACCAACTTATGCCCCTCCCCTACCGGGGAGCCGGGAACAAGTGGGACGGCCCCTAGAGACGACCAGGCTTTAATGAAATTTTTAAAGGAATTAATGGATGCTCAGAGTGAGCGAGCCAGTCGGGAATTGAATGACAAAATTGATGGGCTGGAAAATAAAATGAGTAAGGAGATGGGAGAAATGAAAAACAAAATGGATTCCATGGGGAATGAATGGAGGGAAGGACTGAAGGATATGAGTGACCAAATTAATGGATTAAAAGGGGAAATGAATGCTCAGAATGAGCAATTGGAGAACAAAATTAATGCCCAAACAAAAAACATGGAGGGGCAAATGGATAGATTAAAGGAGGGTTTGAAAGAACAGATCGAAGGGATGGAAGCTAAATTGGGAATGGGAGAGAGTACGGCCCATGCAGATGTGCATGTTGCTCACGAGCAGGGAATTGCACCGGGACTGGCAATTGTGGCAAGTGTACAGGTGAGCGGGGAATGTCCACAGGTAGATGGAGAGACTGCAGGTGTACAGGTAGATGGGGAATGCCTGCAGGTAAACGTGGAGTGTCCACAGGTGAGCGGGGAGTGCCCACAGGTGAAGGGGGAAGGAAATTTGGAATGTGAGAGTTGTAATGGGGAATGTTTCCCACATTCTGGCCTGGTTGTTTATCGGGACCGTGTGGATGTCACAACACCCCAACCGGGGGATGAATTTGGAATTGTGCAGCACCAGGGCGGTGGTGCGGAGCAAGAGGGGGTAGAGTTTTTGGGGGTCCGTGCAATGGAGCCGGACCAGGTATTTATTGGGGATATTGATCAAAGCCTGGCGGGGCCAGGAATGATTTGTGGAAATGATGATGAGGATGATTTGATCCAGCGGCTGGAGACCTGTGACAGTCCCACGGAGGTAGAGCTTGTTCAGGCCCAAAGGAGCCTGGGTGATGAGGTGAGTTGGTCCGAGGAGGTGGTTGGAATGACCGAGGGGACGCTCACCGTACACTGCTATTTGGAAACAGAGGCTCCAAAATTGGACAACCAGTTGGGGGAGTGTGTTGGCTCCGGGCTGGATTTGGATCTTGGAGGATCGGAGATAGAGCTTCTGGAGATTTGGTCCCTGTAGGGAATTTGGATCAACTGCAGGGAGGGGCAGAACAACCGGTGGTAGAGGTTGTTCCCTGCAGCTGCGGTTTGGCAGTGGGAATGAAAATTTGTAAAAGAAAATTTAAAATAAAATTACAATGGGAACTTGATTTGGAGCAGCCATGGTTGGGATTGGTCCCCGGGCTGCGGGATCTGGACATGGAGAGGTCATGGGTGATGGCCTCGGGCAAAAGTTGCCCCTTTCAAAATTTGGGTATGCCAGCCAGCTGGGGGGCTGTGATGGCGAGATTTGGACGTGGGGTCCAGCCTTGGGTGTCGAGGTACGACCTGGGTCCCACGGGGGGGGGGGGGGGGGGGTCTGGTGGAGTGTGGCGTCCCTTGTCCGTCGGGGCGCCGTCCGAGCTGGCGGCTCGGGCAGGCAGGGTCACCGGACCCTGGTGGGGGTTAAGACCTCCAGAGGGGTCCGAGGTGGTTTCTCAAGCCTGGGTTGGCATTTATTGAGGACCACTAGGGGGAGGTGTTGTGGGTCACGCTTTGGTGGTGGCACCGCGGATGGCCAGCTTGGGCCTGATGTAGTGACCACCCGGGCATGCGACCTGACACCCTCTCCCTGAGACTTTGGGACAACCGGCATGTGATGACCTGCCATGCCGTGTTGGTCGATGGACGTGGGTCAAACCGAATGGACAGGGATGGAGATAGCCTGCCAGACAACCATTGGGGCATCTGTGGAACGTGATGGTGTGAGTGACCTTCCACAGATGCTCCGTTATGATTTATGGACTCTCGGGTTGGGAAGAGAGCCATGGGGTTGATGAATGGGGAGATGTGTAACGAGCCGAGCATATGGGCCATGCTCGGCTGGCATGTGTATGGCAAAGCATCTTTCTTTGGTGAGGTTAGTGAAATGTGAAAAATGTTTGGCATGGGTAATCTGTGGGGTAGATGGAAATTTAAGGGTGGATTTTGAAATGTCATGGTGGACACTGTACAGTGACGCCATTATTGATCCAGGTGTGTAGACCAAAGTGTTGGAGGCTGTGATGAAATTAATAGGGTAGCAAGACACAGCTTTCAACTGGTTGCGGGGGCAACTGTGCTGATATTTGGGAAGCGGGTTTATGGGGATGTAGTTGTGTAGCCTGAGGGTCAACGTGGTGCTGTGCGTGTCCGAGGTGTGTGGACCATGTCTTCTGGGTGGGTCTCCTGGTGGAGCATGGCTGTTGACTGGACCTTGGTGTGGTCAAGTGTGGGTGAGCACTGGGGGGGCTGCAGTTCTGTAGTCGGACTGGGGGATGATGGGGAGGTGCAGGGGACGTGGCTGTGGGGATGCCACGCACTGCGACCGTGCCCCCCAGGGCCGAGGTTGTGTGTGTGGTTGTGTGTGTTTTTGGCAGCAGGTGCTCACCACATTGGCCAGCTGGGGCTGGTGCAGCTGTGTTCCTCGCAGGGGGGGCCGAAGGATGGATGGTGGGTCGCACCCTTATGGACACTCATGGGCCATGTTGGCGTTTTGACTGCTCACCTTGTCCCGGTGACCCTTGCACGGTAGAGGTGCAGAGCTGTCATGGCCACAGGTGGTTGTGTAGTGATGATCACCGTTGGATGCGGATCCACATACCTGCCAGTGTAGTGGGGACAAAAGAGAAATTTGGAAGTATTTGGTAGGCCCAATGTGAAATTTTGGGAATTTGTGGTGGATGACACTCTTGGACCCGACCAACCTGCAACTACCTGCACTTGAGGTGAGTGTTTTGAGAAGTACTGTCCCAGGCTTCAGGACTTGCTTTGGAAATTGGGGACATGTAATTTGGAGTTGGGAGGCGGGTGAGAGTGATGACATGGCCGGTGAGGGGATGGAATGGGGGCCACACAGTGTCTTGTGGGTGGCGTATGTTTTTGTGTTGTGGTTATGTGTTTTGATGTGGTCGTGAGAGTGGAACCTGGAGAGTGAGTGATGATTATTGGAGATAATGAGGGGTGATAATTGTGCTTTTTGTAAATGTGCCTTTGGAAATGTGTGATGGTTTAAATGTGAACTGGGGGATTTCACATGTAGCAGGCCATGGCAAGCCTTGTAACACCTTTTACACCATCTATGGAATTGTACTGAATTGTGCTGAGTTGTGTGGATAATTGAATGGCAGCGGGGGAGGAAGTGTGTTTTGGGGTCTTGTGGGTGGGGAAGGTGTGTGTGTCCGCAGGTACAGAGCAAGCTCTGAGGAGCGATGCCTGCGGGCCCCCCTCTGCGGCAATTACCCCTGGCAGCTGGTGGTAACTGGAAATTGGAGCTCGTCGGTGGAGGGTCTGGTTGGGCGCCGCGGGGTGAGGAAGTCCCCCGGTGACCCGTGTTGCTGCGCGGAAGCAGGAGGCAAAGGAGCCTGGTGTGTGTGGAGACCCTCACCGACGAGGTAACGGCGGAAAGGGGCTGATGGGCTGTCACGGGGCCAAGAGGTAAAGGGGGGGGGGGGGGCAATGAACTTGTAAGTCGGTTGACTTGTTTTTGGGACTGCGGGCACCACAGCCTGATGCGCCCCCACCATCTTTTTGTGCGGTACCTCCCCGCTGCCTAGTTGAGGAATGGACACACACGCGAATGACAATGCCATGGTCCTGCAGGGGGGTGTATTGAAATAAGTGCTTTGTTGACTTTTGAAATGCCTTGATGATTTTTGGAATGTAATGATGAGTTTTGGAATGAGGATGAGTGGTTAAGGGGTCTGTGTTGCATGAATGTGGGCGAAATCCACCGAGCCATGTCACTCACCTGCAACATCTGGACAGGGCCCGTGGAAATTTAGGGGGTGCATTGGGATGGCCCCACAGGTAAGGTTGTGTCTTGTGGCATCCACCGGGGGATGCGGTCTGTAGACCGGAGTATGTACAAAGGTTAGAGTTTTGAGTTTTTGGAAAGATGGTTAAGTTTTGTGGTTAAGTTAGTGTTGCGTGTTGTTTGTTTCCTCCCTCTGCAGGAACAATGAAGAAAATGTACATACTTGCATGATGGTTAAGGGGTTTAGCATGTTAAGGAAGTGTAGGTAGGTAGTCCGACTCACTTCCCACAGCCCTACCTGATTTATTTCATAGGTTAATTAAGTATGTGACAGTAAGTGTTAAGGCTGGAATGGTAGCGCCTGCGGTGAACCTTGCAGGAGCTACGGTTCCAGGGGGGGGGGGGGGGGGGGCTGTGTTATGAATTTGGTAGAGCAACATCTAGAGCTAGGTAGATCTGTATAGGTAGGTATTCGACTGTCGTGACAGGGACTCTACATGTAATAAGTTCTTGATGTTTAGGCGTTTGTCGGGGTAAGATGTATGATTGTGGATCTACCTGGAGATTCGAGTGTTAAGTAGTGAGGGATTAAAGGTAACGCCCCTGTGAGTCTCAGCTAGTAGTCAAACCTTTGTCCATTATGGCACTGCAAACCACATAAACATTAGTTAGGTCCTTAGCGCAACATTAAATAATTCCTTTCCCTGACAATGACTTTGGAACAAACGGACAGGAAACCAGGCCAAAAACACCGCCACAATTGGCCGCCACCGTTTACACCTCCAAGGCCTACAAACCTCGCCTGGCACGTGTTATAACACAAGGACCGCGGGGTCGGGGACGGGAGAGTGGAGTGATGCCCCAGAGGGCGTGACCTGGGCGAGCCGGCGAGTTGGGAGGCTTTTATTGGCTGAGGAGTGCGCCAATGTGACGTCATCGGCCAGAGATATTATCGACGGTCGGACGCCATTTTTGAGCAGTTGGCACTTGGCAGTTGGCTGCCAGCACTCCCGCAGAGAGTCGAGTTGAGTGGAGTTCAAAGGAGTTCACGGCTTGAGAGGGTCCCGGTGCGATCCCGAGTTTGGAGAGTCCTTCCTGTCCCTGGTCAAGTGGAGTTCGTTTGCTTTGTGCAGCCCTGCGTTGGACCTTTGGAGCAAGGGAGCTCGTGGTGTGGGTGTGCCGTTGAACCGACGAGGCCTGGTGGCGCTCGGAGGCGGACGGAGAGGGCCGCGGGGCCGTGTTACACGCAACAGGAGTCTCCAATTTGAGGCAGATACCATGAGGCGGCCGACGCGCTGATGATCAAGCAAGCAATAGCCGCATCACAGCAACATAAGGGAGATGTTGAGCTGACGATATTCTCACCTGATACAGATGTCCTAGTTCTTGCAATAGCAAACTGTCATCTGCTGCCAAGACACATCTATCTCAATGGCATCTAGTGTTATCCAAATTGAGCCAATCTGGAAGGCCCTTGGTGAGGAGAGAGCCCAGGCATTGCCAGCCTTCCACGCTTTCACAGGTGCCGATAATACTGGGCGGTTCGCTAGACTTGGAAACGCAAAGTGGTTCCAGTCCTATCTGAAGGCCGATGACGACATAGTAGCTGCCTTTGCTACGCTTTGTACAGATGCTGAACTGTCAGAGGACCTGTACACAACTTTAGCTAGATTTGTCTGCTCAGCTTATTGTCCAAAAGGTGTCAATATTTCCAGCATCCCTGAACTTCGGTGGCATCTCTTCTGTAAGAACATGGCTGAGAACGACAGGCTACCACCAACTGTTGGTGCTCTGAGACAGCATATCATGTGGGTACATATCCAGGCATATGTGTGGGGTCAATCAGCCATTTCTCAGCAAACATTTGTCGATCCATTGAAGAATGGATACTACAAGGACACGTGTGATCAACTCAAACCGACTACCACAGACATTCTCCCTGCACCAAAGGCAATTATCGAGATGGTAAGATGCCAGTGCAAGACTGAATGTTCATCACAGAGATGTTCCTGCCGGGCCAAGAAACTAACATGCACTGATCTTTGCATGTGCGGCACTTCGTGTGAGAATGACGAGGACTCAAACATTGAAAGGCAGGACCACGATAGCGATGCTGACGATGGCAATGATGAGTGACATTGGAGTCAGTGATGCCATACCTGCTTTTGGCAAATTAGCATAATTACTTGGCAGCTGTTTTAACGATGACAATAGAGTCGTTCTTCTAAAGTAGAATACGTAGCATCGGGTAGATAGTTGAAACTCTAAACCAGCATTCGACAACAGTCTGGCTCAATGATTGAGTGTTGTTTGTTTTACGAATAATGCAACTGCTCCGGCCTATCGGCTTATCGGAACGTTCTCGGCATCATGCAATAATCATGTTACTACTATTATTTCAATACATATAATAAGAGTTTTATCCCAAACATAGCTTTTGGCTTGACAACCTTTAAGCCAAGTTGCACTCAATTCATATTCGGACTGTCACTGATCACTATATTCTATCATGCGTTACTTGATTCAAGTACTGAAAGCAATGCATTAAAAACGTTAATTTGAACAAATTTAAAGCAGTTTCCATGGCAACCATTACTCAAAGTGCAGATATATATAATCTGTATCAAGAACAGTCCTCTAGTTAACAATTATGCATCATCAGTTACTTCCTTGTGAGTAATTTTGAATTTTCAGAGCTAAAATTCGAAAAATTGGCTTTTTGCCCCAAAACGACCTATTTGACCGTGTTATGTACATTTAAAAAATCTGAAACATGTATTTTCTGTTTTGGCATTGTTTAAACTTTCCAAAAATGTGAGGGTTGGCAACTCTCCAAAATATTCCAGCGAGCGTCAGATTATGGACACAAGGAACCCGACTAGAGGGTTAATAAGGAATTATTGTGAAATACTATGTACAACGCATGATTTAAATGATGCTAGTTAAAGCATTAAGCATGCAAAAGCCAAAGGAAGCAAGCAAAACAGAAAAGCACGCGAACGTCACGACCTCAGGGTTTGTAACTTGAGTCTGAGTTCCCATTTTCTCTCTCGTTTTCTATGAATGCTTCGTTTTCTATGCAAATACCACAGCACTTTACTATTGGATGGATTTTTTAATTATTTTTTTATTATTATTTTTTTGTATACTGAATCGAGGCTCATGAAAGAGCTAACATTTACTTCACAAACAAATCAACCAGACAAACAAAACACACAAAAAGAGGGAGCGGAAAACAAGATGGGGAGAGAAGGGGAAGCACACAAACACAACATTTGAGAGCAGGGAGATGTGTGGAAGGGAGAGGGCTTGGGGGGAGGAGGCGTGGGAAGGGGGGGGGGGGGTGGAGGGAGAAGTATAAAACACAAGGACACCAAGGACTTCCAGGACAGAAGTTGGTATTTCAAAAAAGTGGAATTGGGGTGAAATTAGCGGGGGTAGAAAAGATGAAGGTTTTGGATGGGGGAAGATAAGAGATGGTGGTGAACAGCAGTTTTAAAGACCTGGAGGGTGGAGTGGGATTGAAGAGAGTGAGGGAGTTTGTTCCAGAGGCGGGAGAAGAGAGGAATGAAGGAGTGAAGGTGAGCAGAGAGTCTTGATTTTGGCAGTTTGACGATAAGAGGGTTGCAGGCAGATCTTGTGCGACCTGTAGGAATATTTGCGGGATAGAGCCCAGAGAGAGCTGTGGGGGCAAGGCCAGAGAGGAGTCGGTAGAAGATGGAAAGACCACCAACCTGCCTGCGGTGAGTGAGTGAGAGGCCCTTGGAGTTAGCTTCATCGCGGGAGATTCCAATGATTCTGAATGCTTTGGTTTCAACAGCATGAAGACGAGCTAGGTGTGAGGCAGGAGCACCAGCCCAGAGGGGAGAGCAGTATTCCATTGAGCTGCGGATGAAAGCCTTGTATGTGGTGAGGAGCTCAGGTGTGCCAAGGAAGGACTTTGCACGACGGAGGATGCCCAGTCGGCGACTGGCTTTGGAGGCCAGATTTGAAATGTGGTTTTCCCAGGAAAGATCATGGCAGATAGTGAGACCCAAAAGCTTGAGTGACAGAACTTCTTGGAGAGGATTATTCAGAAAGTGGATGGGAGGGTTGTCCAGTCGGTCTTTTCAGAGAGACATCGTAAGAGTGTGAGATTTGTCAGGATTGAAAGACATGTTCCACTTGTTTGCCCAGTCTGTGATTTTGTCCAGGTCTGCAGAGAGTGAGGAGGCAGCAGACTGCCGATCTGAGGGATGAAGAATGGAGCGACAGAGAGTAGTCATCAGCAAAGAGATACAGAGGATTTCAAGAGAGTCAGAGAGATCATTGATGAAGACCAGAAAAAGCACAGGGCCCAGAACACTGCCTTGTGGAACTCCAGCCTGACCAGGAAGAGGAGATGAGAGAAACCCATTCAGGGCCACACGTTGACTACGACTAGAGAGGAAGTCCGCCAGCCATGCGTGGAGATTTCCATTGATACCAAAAGAGGAGAGTTTGGTGAGCAGAGCGGGGTGCCAGACCGTATCGAAGGCACGTGATATGTCAAGGGAGACTGCTCTAATTTCCTGTTTGGCATTGAGGACCTCCATCCATTGTTGAGAAAGCAGAAGCAGCATGTCCAGAGTAGAGTGTCCAGGTCTGAAACCAAATTGATGATCAGAGATCAAGCCATTGGAGAAGAGGAAAGATTTCATATCTGAAGCAATGATGGATTCCATGACTTTGCTGATAATTGGGAGAAGGCTGATTGGTCTGTAGTTGCTGGGATCTGTTTTTGCACCTTTTTTGTGCAAAGCGGTGATGTTGGCAGATTTCCAAGCAGATGGAAGATGACCTTGAGCAAAAGAGAGGGTGAAGAGAACAGAGAGAGGGAGTGAAAGAGCGGAAGAACAGGATTTTAGGACCCGTGGGCTGATGTGGTCAGGTCCAGTTGCAGAATCCGAGTCGAGGGTTGACAGAAAATTTTCCACCTTGTCAGGAGGAAAGGACACAGAGTCCAGGAGCAGCTGGGTACGACTGGGTATGGTGGGTACAGAGAGGGATGGGTTTGGGACAGAAGATTTAGAGGCAAACACAGAGTTGAGGCATTCAGCTTTTTCACGCGCGGAGTCAGCCGTGTGGCCATTTGAGGTGAGGGAGGGGATGGAGGGGGAACAAACACCAGAAACAGGTTTGACCAGACGCCACCAGGATTGGGAAGAGGGAGACAGATAAGAGAGTTCGGTCCTGAGAACGGAGAGATATTGTTGGAGAGGTCCTGAGAACACTTGTTTCGGGCTTTGTGAAAGGAAATGAGATTTCCTTCCGTTGGATTTGCTTTCCAGGAGACGAAAGCAAGTTGCTTCTGGGCAATAGCCTCACCACAAGATTCCGTGTACCATGGACGGGAGGAAGGGTAAGACAACAGAAGACGAGATGGGATAAATCTGTGCATGAGAGAGAGCAGTTTGCTTTGGAAGAATTCCCAGGAAGAATTTATGTCAGAGGCAGTAGAGATGGGAGACCAGTCCAGATGATTGATGGCTGCTTGAAGACCGTGCCAGTTGGCCTGAGTGAAATGCCAGACTCGTCGACGCTGAGGAGGCTCTCTGAGAATGGTCAGAGAGATGTCCACTTTAACCAGCACATGATCAGAAGAGCCGATTGGAGCAGAAGAAGAGCAGCAGACATTTTCAGGGAAGTTAGTCATAACCAAGTCAAGAAGAGAAGATGCTCCATTGACTGAAATCCGGGTCGGGAAATTGACAGATTGTGTCAGTCCCAGTGAGTCACAGAAGTCCTTTGCTGAAGAGCCATGGCTGGTGAGAGAGGTACCCACACCCAGCCAACTGGCATGGTGACAGTTGAAATCACCACATATGAGGAAGAGAGAGTTGGGATGGGTAGATAGAAGTTGGTCCATATTCTCAGACAGCGAGATGTAGATGGAGTCATCACTGTTTGGTGGACGGTACAACACACATATGAACAAAAGGTGGGAGCGAAGGGGAAGCCGTAGCCAAAGGTATTCCTGGGGGTGAGTTGGAGAGAGGGCAGTGCAGGGCGAGTGAGGAAGAGAGTTTTTTATAAAGATAGCAACCCCACCTCCAGGACAAGGCTCAGGTCTATCATACTGGAGGAGGGAGTAACCTGGGAGAGATACCAAGGAATCAGAGACATCATGAAGGAGGAAAGTTTCTGTTAAGCAGATCACGTCTGGTTTGTCAGAAGCAACCTGTATGGAGAGATCAGACAAGTTTGAGCGAAGGCCCCGGATGTTTGAGGTCCATACTGTTAAGGAAGAGGAAGGGGGAGCATCGGATACAGAACAGGGGGGGGGGGGGGGGAGCGGTAGGGTGAGATGTGGAAGAGGAGGAAGAGGTAGGGAGAGCTGTTGAAGGTGTGTCGGAGATTACAGAATTGGAATGAAATTGACATACGACATGTAATTTATGTAATAAAATAATAAATAAATAAATAAATAAAATATAATAGTCTATATTATAACAGATTAGTTTCCCTCGAAAAAATGATTTGAATATACATTATTTTTTTCCATTTGGCAACTTTATTTTTAAACAATTTTGTTTTTAATTTTTTTTATTTGTGTATTAATTATTATTTATTTTAAAATTAATTGTGATATTTCACATCTAATATCGGAAATCAGCAAAATAATATGTTTCTCTTCTCTTTCAGAAACTGTCCAACTGGTGATCTCACAGGATCTTTGTTTTGTTTCCTGCTTTCATGACAAGATGCCACGTCGTTGCAGCTGCTTTGGCTGTAAAGGAAACTATGATGGGATGCCTTATGTAAAGGTCCTATCCTTCCCAA
Source organism: Myxine glutinosa (assembly GCF_964187855.1). Classification (NCBI taxonomy): domain Eukaryota; kingdom Metazoa; phylum Chordata; class Myxini; order Myxiniformes; family Myxinidae; genus Myxine; species Myxine glutinosa. The sequence continues at coordinate 143,017,481 of NC_136268.1, read as the reverse complement.
AAGATCCTGAGGAGAGGGAGAGATGGATCTATCTATAATTCCAGTAATCTCTGTACGTTTGTACGTTTGTACGTTTGTACGTCTGTACGTCTGTACGTCTGTACGTTTGTCTGTGACCGCTGTTTCTCGACAACTACCGGTCCGATATACTTGAAACTTGCCAGGTATATTGCTGGGGACCCGAGGATGTGCCTTTTCAAGGTTTGAAATTAATCGGACAAGTACTTACCGAGCTATGGCGATTTAGCCGTTCGCCGTTCGCTTTGCCGTTGCGAATGGACCAAACCATTCATGTAAATAGAGGGGGGGGGGGGGGGGTTCTGTGGTCGTTCGCTTTGGCTTTGCGAATGGACCAAACCATTCATGTAAATAGAGGGGGGGGGGGTTCTGTGGTCGTTCGCTTTGGCTTTGCGAATGGACCAAACCATTCATGTAAATAGAGGGGGGGGGGGGTTCTGTGGTCGTTGCGAATGGACCAAACCATTCACATCGAATCACATCGAATGGACCAAACCGTTCGCTTTGGACCAAACCATTGCATGTAAATAGAGGGGGGGGGGGGGTTCTGTGGTCGTTGCGAATGGACCAAACCATTTCATGTAAATAGAGGGGGGGGGGGGGGATATAATTTTAGATATATATATAGTACGGGCATTGGCAAGGAACGGGCACCCACGTACGGGCAATGCCCTAGTATTGGCAATGCCGAATGAGAAAGAACGCTTGAGGCGCCTGAAGGAGATATATATTTGTGAGACACATTTCAATTGTAAATGGGTGTCAGTTAAGGGTGGCAAGCGACCCAAAGAACCCCCATCAATATTTCCTGGATTACCGAAATCAGTTTTGAAGCAGGTTACTTCAGCCCCACGCCCAACATCATCTTCTACATCAGAATCAAGAACTAAGAAGGTGCATGCAGCTGCTGAGGCTGCAGACAAGATCCAATATTTCGACCACTTCTGCGCCAAAATCAGCTCCTATTTTCCTGGTTTTAACGTCATAAAAGACCAGAAAAACCTGTACCTATCAATAACTGACGCTACTGGACAAACTGTCAGGCAGTTCTTTCATTTCCAACAAGTCAGCTCACCTTTTGGATTCCTAATCTTGAATAGAGTTGAGAAAGATGGCATTGAGGTGCCCAAATGACCTTTTCCTTTGCAAAAGAACAGCTTGCTCTCAAAACGGTCCCAGATTAGATCCATAACTGACTAGGTAAACACCTATGAGTACACAAGCCAGGAAATTCTTCAGCACGTAATAAGCCAGCTCTGCAAGATGACTGAGGCACATGACCTTCCTCATTTAACCTTCCTTCTGTCGCAGCTGCGGCATGTGTTCATACCTCCTGATGGTCGCCGATTTGATACCGATACTATGATTTTCGCAATGCAGCTTCACAACATATCACCCAGTGCATACAAAATGATTCGTCGATCCGGCTTAATCATTCTACCATCAACAAAAAAGGTAAAACAGGTGCTTTCTAGTAGTCTGCAGGACTCCAACCTCAAAACGTTGTTCGACCAGCTTAAGCCGCAGCAGCGTTTGGTAAATTTAATGTTTGACGAGGTAAAGCTGGTCGAGACATTGCGATTTTCTGGAGGGCATGTTCTAGGATACGCTCAAAATGCTGCAGCGGGGGGGTGACCATGAAATTCTTGCTTCACATGCTATGGTTGTTGAAGTTGCCTGCCATTTTGGTGGTCCACGCTATATTCTACGCGTTTTGCCCTGCAAAAAACTAACTGCCGATCAGCTGAAGGAACTCCTCATCGAAGCTGCCTCAGCTGGAGTTGGTGCTGGCGGTACTGTGATTTCTTTGATATGTGACAATTGCAATACCAATCGCAGTGTTTATTCAAAACTTGGAGGACCGGGAAGTTGTCAAGTGCTATCGATTCAAGAGCAATCTATGTTCTTAGTGTACGACAACGTGCACATCTTCAAAAATGTTCGCAACAACTGGATTACTGTTGATGGCCAGATACTCTCATTTGTCGTACATGGCAATGAGTACAAAGCTTACTGGAGTGATATTCGGAAGCTTTATGAGATCGACCGAGCTACTCCTATTCGCTTAACCAAGCTGACACACACTGCTGTTTTCCCCAAGCACCTTCAACGCCAGAGCGTACCCTTGGTATGTCAGGTGTTCAATGACAAGACTGTCGCTGCCTTAAAGACCTTCAAGGATTCACTGGGCATCAGCGAAGGCACCATCATTCTCACCAAGACAATGAGTGAGTGGTTCAAGATGATGAATGTGAAAGACCGTTTCTCAGCTATCCATCTGCGCGACGAATCCAGACAGCCTTGGACAGCAGACTGTACAAGTTTCACTAGGCTGGAGGAGGCCTGCCAAATTATATCTACCTGCACATGGCAAGGAGGTGGTGGTCGTAAGCTGAAGCTAACTCGGCAAACTGCTGAAGCCTTCACTGTGTCCACACGTAATAATGTGGATGCTGCCAAATTGCTTCTGGCAGAGAAAGACTTTGACTACGTTCTTCCTGCTATATTCGTGGATGAAGCCTTGGAAAGGTTTTTCGGCCAAGCCAGGCAAAGATGCAGTGGAAACTTCTACATTGACGTAGTTGACATTATGGCTGCAGCTAAAATTGCAAATTTGCAGACACTCGTTAAGCATGACATTATGCCAGAATCTAGTTCTCGTGTGCTTGTTTGCGACAAGAATTGTGGTACTTCCATAAATCCAGATGAGCGAAGTGAACTCATTGACGAGATCACTCCTCATGACACTCAGGAACTCTTGAGGTCTGATGATGCCCTTAAGCATAAAGTTGTTTATTTGGCCGGATACCTTGTTCATAAATATGGTGATAGCACCAGTATGGAGGAGATCATGGATGATGAAGATGGTAACGAGGTGTCATCTGAGTTCCTAGATAATTTGAATAGAGGTGGACTGAGTGTGCCGACTATGTCAACCGTCTTCTTTGTACATAATGCCTATAATTTGCATGGCATGACTAAAATGCATTGCCGCTTTCATTTTGCTGAGCTGTTATCCTTTGTAGATGCACCTTTAGCTAGTAATAATGCAGCATGTACTACTTTAGCTAACATTCTATTGAAAGCTCATGTCCTCAATGTCAGTGACAAAGAAAAGGCTGTGGGATGCCTCAGGAGGCAAGAAAAGCTCTCCAACTAGCGATAGCTCTCCAACTAGTGATAGACATAGACATAGTTGTAATAGACATTTTTTACAAAATATTATTGAAAAACGGTGCATTGTTATTATTCGAATGTGTATTTGCTGTATGTTTGTATGTTTGTGTAATACGATATATGACAATATATATTAAATTTGGACAGCTCTACAAACTTGCCTCTTATTATAATCAGCCATCTCTCACCGTTTATGAGTTAGACACAAAAAACGGGCAAAAATTGCCAAAATTCACTAATTTGACCTTGAAATATGACCGTTTGACCTTGAAGATGACCCCAGGTGGTGTTGAAAATGTCGCTATTGAACTCGCCGTCCTCAAAAACATATTTTGACCCCGAGATCGTGTCTCTAGCCCTTCTAGAAGTCATTTTAGCCCAGGACTTAAGTTAATCCTTCAGACTCAAGTTACAAACCCCGAGCATGGGACGTTCCAGTCCTTCTCTAAAGGAGTCTATGCTATGTGTATATGTGTGTATGTGTATGTGTATAGGTGTGTGTATCTGTCGATGTGTGATGTGTTCTTTCAGGTATTTGTACCCTTTAAAGTAACCTCGATAAATATGAAATATTGCATAAACTACTTGCTCTGCATCGGCGGCCAGGTAGAACAATGGTTGAAATCAACAGGACATTGACCGAGGTATGCTGACCGTTGAGGGAAGAAAGGAGAAGGTAATGTTTCAGATGTTAACCCTTCGGAGCAATAGAGCAGAGTTAATGCCCAAAACATCAGCTTTTTCATCAGCTTTGCACTCTGAGGTCTGAAGGAGGTTCCTCTCAAGGATTTGTCTGTATCTGGCTCCATTCATTGTTCCCTCTATCGTTGCATGCCTCCCAGTCTCTGCTGCTGAAAAGCATCCTTGTAGCATGATGCTGCCACCAACATGCTTCACGGTAGAGATGGTGTTAGATGGGTGATGAGCTGTGCTCTGTTTTCGCTAGATGTAGCGCTTTGCATTCAGGCCAAAGAGTAAAAATTTCGCCTCATCAGTCATCAGACCACACAATCTTTTGTCTCATGCTCTGAGTCTTTCACGTGTGTTTCAGCAAACTTCAGGCGTGCTTTCATGTCCCTTTTCTCAGGAGTGGCTTCTATCTGGTCACTCCCCCATAAAGCCTAAATTTGTGAAGTGCTGCATAGACTGTTGTCCTTCCGTCAGGTTCTCCTATCTCAGCCAAGAAACTCTGTAGTTCTGTCAGTGTAGTCATTGGGTTATTGGTCACCTCCATGACCAAGGTCCTTCTTCCCTGGTTGCTCAGTTTGGTTGGACGGCCAGCTCTAGGAAGAGCCTGGGTAGTTCCATATTCCTTCTATTTCCTTTTGTTGATTTTCCTTTCCATATTCTTTCCTTTTCCATTTCCTTCTGGCATGATTTGATTGCATCGGCATTGTTCCACGCCCGTGCGCAATGATGAAGCAGTACTTGCATGGAAGGAAGGAAAACTTGGTTATCTGACCATTTGGTGGTAAAACCGCTCGGCCTATTCTTGCGGTATGGCATGGTGAACTGTCATTTCGGACACACTTCATTCAGGGGCAGTAACACACGATAGCTGTCAGCTATTTATTTAGCAGAAGTGCTCAATCATGAGGGTTTATGAATGATTTATCCAGAGCATCACATTATGGAAATAATTAATCCACAGTCACTGAAATCCTCCACCCATGGAACAATACGATCGGACCAGTTTTAAAATCACCACCATCCTTAGGATGTAGGCCTACTTGATGAAAAATCGGCATTCTATTGGCCTGGTTTAAGCCTGTTACCGGTTACACTTACCCTTCTTGGGTGGAAAAATATCGAATAAAGTACGCTGTTTAATCGCGCGTTTCTCTGACATGATGTTTAGCCAAATCTCCACGAGACGATTTTTTACAGCGATCGACGACATATTTCGAGACGAAACAGCCATAGCCAATCTCCACATGTTGACAATTTCTAAAACTATTCTATCACGCAGTGCGTTATCGTCTGAAATTCTATTGGTTAAGCGCAGCGCCAGCGGCGACATCAAAGCTTAGGCAGCTAGGCAAAAACGGCACTTTCTAAAATCAAAATAAGGGGGGGGGGGGGGGGGAGGGGAGGCCTCTAAATCCACCTCTGGCTGAGGAGGTCAACTTGTCTTCTGCCTCCATGACACCTGATTCTCAACAGATGTATCGAGTAAAGTTTTTGGAGGACACAAGTATATTTAATATGGTCATCAATGCTGCAATCACATAATTTAATGGTTATACACTGAGGAATTTAATACAAAAGGCATGATAAGAAAACTTTTAGATACCAGTAACGAAAAGTGAAAAAAGAAAACAACGTTTTGAAATTCCCCTTCTCTTAGCAATTAACCATTAGAGCGCACACGAAGTTTAAATGAGAGGGTGGGGGAGAGGAGTGTTCATTATTGAGTTAAAGTTAATGCATCTTGCCTTGCCAGTATAACCCTGTTATCGCAGTCGATCAGTGGATATACTGTAACAGAGACTTGTTATTGAAAAATGTCTCAATAACAAAAAGACGTCATTTATGATCTCTTGATAACGAGAACGGTATTACATGCAGCCATCGGTTACAAACACTCCTCTATAAAAAAGTGACATCTTAGGTGATGACAAACCCCAATACAGCGTCCACTTTTCTACCAGACACTTCTGTAAAGGTGGAAGAAGTCAAGCAATGGAAAGTTACAAGGTTTCGACCTTCGAAGAAGAAATGACTCATTCATGTTGGTGTGTCAACTTTTTTATTGACTTTTTTTTTTGTTTTGTTTTCTCGTTGTTTATTTGATGGTTGAAAAAACTTTTTCTTTTAACTTCTTTAACTGTTGTTTTTTGTTTCCTTATGGGAAGATGAAATCGATAATTTGTGCTGAATCGTTATAACACTGCGGTTGCATTATTTTAAAACTGTTGCATGACTCGTCGGGGTTCGATACACGACGCAACTATAAACTGTCGCCCTGGGGAAGGCGTTGCATCAATGCATCATCCCTGCCGGTATTAGTTGCTGGATGTTGAAGAACACATGCTGTCTTTCACAAAGAGTAGGGCATTGTGTGGCAGTAACATAGCCAAATTTTACAATCCTGTGCTAGCGAGCTTATGTGTTGAGCCGCCACTAAAAAAGGACCTCCTAGGATTTGGGGTCCAAACTCCACGTCTGGACTCTGCCATTCTCTTCCTACTATAAACAAGTGGTCCATAGCATTGTCTCACCAGTATGTATGTATATGTAGTGTATATGATACTTAAAGTTGCAATTAAGGGGGTCAAAGGCCCCGTCATACTTTAATGTACGCAATAAACAACTATAGCCATTTGGCAGAACTGGCCAAATGGATAACTTCTTTCATTATATATGTTCCTGAACATAATAAAAAATAGTACTGAGTATGTGGGCGGTTCGTGTACAGCCACCCAGCTGCTAGTTGCATCATTTTTCTGTGGGCGCGTCTGCCACTGATGCAATGCCTCTCTATAACCAGTTATATCGTACTCATTTTGCCGGCCTCGGAAGGGACACGACAGTGACCAAGTGATGTGGCTATAAAGGATATTTTTGATTTATTGATTTATCATTTAATCGATTAATTATTTATTGATTAATCAATTATTTATTTAATTTTTTATGAATGACTTATTAAATTAAATTTCTAAAAGATACATCTTCGGATGAAGCACTAGTGGTTTAGTTATGCTCTTAGCCAATTGATTAAGAAAATATTTTACGATAATCTTTGATTGATTTTAATTATGCAGTTAATCAATGAATTATTGCACACCTCTCCTTCCCAATGCAGCCTCTATGAGCTGCACTGCGGTATTGCCGGGCGCCAGGGGCGCCCCGGCAATGCCGCGCTGGAGGATATTTAATAATTTGGCATGGGGGCGGTGTACTTTGAATGTATCTGTACTTGTTTTCTTTCTTGTTCGTTTGTTTGTTTTGTTTCTTGTTTGTCCGGGCGATATCTCAGCCATCCTTTGAGCTAGGAAGCTGAAATTTGGGTGCAATAGTGAGTACGTACTTTGTCAAAAACAGTATTATTTGTTTTTTGATTAATCAATTTATTGATGAGTTACTTAATTATTATCGATTAATTAAGTACTTATATATTTCCTTTCTCTTCTGGGCATTATCTCAGGCACCTTTTGAGTTAGGAAGCTGCTTCTTGGACATGTCAATGACCACGTGATTTGGCTGCAAAGGCTATTTTCGATTTATTGATAAATCAATTAATCGATTAATTATTTAATTATTCGATAATGACTTTATTTTATTTTTTTTAGTTACAGATTCAGATGAAATGGTGGTGGTTTATGTGTTCTATTAGCCAATTGATTAAATATTTAATTTTTTAAATAATTCTTATTTATTTGTTTTCATTATTACGCATTTATTTATTTTCTTTCTCATCTGGGCAATATCTCAGGCAACATTTGAGCAAGGAAGCTGATATTTGGACACGATAGTGACCAAGTGATGTGGCTATAAAGGATATTTTTGATTTATTGATTAATCAATTAATCGATTAATTATTTATTGATTAATCAATTAATTATTTAATTGATTAATTAATGACATTAAATTAGATTTCTAAAATTTACATCTTCGGTTGAAGCACTAGTGGTTTAGTTATGCTATTAGCCAATTGACTAAGAAAACATTTTATGCCAATCTTTTATTGATATTAATTATGCAATTAATCAATCAATTATTGTGCACCTCTCCCTCCAAATACAATCTCCATGAGCTGCACGGCGCTATTGCCGGGCGCCTCAGGCACCCCGGCAATGCTGTGCTGGAGGATATTGAATTATTTGGCATGGGGGCGGTGTACTTTGAATGCATCTTTACTTGTTTGATACGTGCCGGAAAAGATTCTGGCAGGTATGTTGATCGGTTGGTTTGTCTGTGTGTCTGTTTGTCTGTTTGTTCGCAGTACTACGTCTACACCGTTGCACGTAAAATCGCCAAACTGTTCACACATATTTGTCTTGTCCTGGAATAGACTGTGCCCAATTTTTAACTTTCTCGGCCCAAGGCCTCCATTATGACATCATAATTTGCTAATTCAACAAGTACAAAACTTCATCCAATCAAGATGCAATTTCTTGAGCGACATGACGGCATAAACTGGTGGAGAAAAAAAATAATGATGACGTCATCGGTCACGTGGTTCGGCCGCCATCTTGGAAAAACCGAAAAAAAATTGCACCTCTATATCTCCGAAAGTGCTGAACAGAAAAAATTGGGACATGGCTCATTGTAAAGAACTCTCCATGGGGAATAAAATATGTTAATGATGATGTCATTGATGCCTCCATTATGACGTCATAATTCGACAAGTACAAAACTTCATCCGATCAAGATGCAATTTCTTGAGCGCCATGTCGGCATAAACTGGTGGAGGAAACAAATTTAATGATGACGTCATCGGTCACGTGGTTCGGCCGCCATCTTGGAAAAACGGAAAAACTTTGCACCTCTATATCTCCGAAAGTGCTGAATAGATAAAATTGAGACATGGCTCATTGTAAAGAACTCCCCATGGGGAATAAAATATGTTAATGATGATGTCATAGGTGCCTCCATTATGACGGCATAATTCGACAAGTACAAAACTTCATCCGATCAAGATGACATTTATTGAGCATCATCGAGGAATAATTGAGTTTAGAAAACAAATAATGATGTCATCGGTCACGTGGATCGGCCGCCATATTTGTCCAAAATGGCCGATAAAAAGTACATTCCGGCAAGTATTCGGTCCCTGACCGATTTTTCATTTTCTTGTTTGTTTGTTTTCTTGTTTGTCTAGGTGATATCTCAGCCATCCTTTGAGCTCGGAAGATGAAATTTCGGCACAATAGTGAGCAAGTACTTTGTCAAAAAGAGCATTTTTTGGTTTTTGATCGATCATTTAATTGATTCGTTACTTAATTGTTATCGATTAAATAAGTACTTATTTATTTCCTTTCTCTTCTGGGCAGCTTTATCTCAGGCACCTTTTGAGATAGAAAGCTGATATTTGGACATGACAGTGACCAAGTGATTTAGCTGTAAAGGCTATTTTTGATTTATTGATTAATCAATTAATCGATTAATTATTTAATTACTAGCAACGGTACCCGCCCTATGGGTGGGGCTTCAATTGGGAAGCCCAAATGAAAAGACAAAATATCAGAAATTGAAGGCTTTTTTAATTTTAAACGATTCATATAAACATCGGTTGAATCATATCACACGCAAATCATCAAAATCTAAACAGTACATGGCGCCCATTTTGAAAAAAGATTGAATTCTGCAAAACGGAAGCGGCCGCTACTTGTCTTTCTCAGTCGCACGTTTATGTGTGAAGAGTGCGCGCCGAATCTGTAACACGGAAGAGGCCGCCACACCTGTTTCTCAGTCGCTTTGCACATGCTGCCGTGTTACTTCGGAGCTACACGTTTATATCGGAAGAGTTCGTCACACCGTCACATCAAACACTACCGTGAATACAAACATCGTCACAACATCGTCACAATGAAAACCTCATCACTTAAACGATTTATATTTCATGACGCTCATTCTTAAGCTCATTAAACGTTCATTAAACATTAAACGTTCATTAAAGGATTACGGAAATAAAAACGAAAAACATTACGAAATTACGTTCACACCGTCACGTCAAACACACCCGTGAACACAAACATCGTCACAACATCGTCACAATGAAAACATCGTCACAATGAACGTTATGCAAATGCGAATGTTATGCAGGAGTCCAAACCTGAGAATGCTGGAGACCAAAGCTGAAATTGGAAAAACTAAATAGCATATTTTACTTTTGAAGATCACAGGATTACCCACCCAAAATATTGTTGTGGTTTTTAGAGCCCTCCACTTTGTAAATATTGTAATATCCCTTATAAATAATCCCCTGTAAATATTCCCATTTTGGTGTAAAAAGGTCAAAGGTCGCACCCTAGTTAGGTCATATTGCAACACGTAGGACACCATAGGCTTCTTCTTTAGTTATCTCATTAGTATGTGTTCTAGCTAAGGATCTGTTCCCAATAGTTGAATCTGCGTTGCATTAATCAAATAAGATAGGCCCCATTTCGCTCATTATGCACTCTCTCTCTCCAAATTATCACGTGGCGGGGTTAGCAGCGTTCGCTGCATTGAGCCGTCATCGCTGCCTTAGCGCTGGCTCCAAACGCCATTGAACATGAGGTCAGGCTTGGAGAAGAAGGGGGCGGAGCGGCAAGAACGAGGTGTGGCCACGTCAACTCACCACCAGAGCATGGCCGGTAAGCCCCCACCAGCCAACCAGGGCTGAGGTGAGCTCGTTAGTGGGCATAGCCCTATGAAGGCGGCTTGATTGCAACGCGCGATCATATAAGCGCGAACACCAAGCCCTTTGACGGACAGCGCGAGGGGGGGTCATTGTGAACGAACTGCGCAGGGAGCGCTCGATTGATTGTCACTGCATTGAGCGATCTGCGTGAGGGTACCCTCTGAGATGAACGTTGGGCTAGAGAGAGTTGGCACGAAGATTATGTACGCGGCATCCCAGTCCCTCGCATAATTACAAGGTCCGGTCGTGTGCCAACGACACGCGAAGCTGCCTGCCATTCTTCGCGGCGGATCCGGAGCCTGGACCGGACCCCATCGCCTGGACCTTTCATCCCTGCTATTCCCCATTCATGTAAGTGTGTTTGTACTGTCCTGGGCGTGTGATAAAATAAGAGTGTTTAAGGATTGCCCTGTGTATCTGCTTCTTCCTCTTCCAGTACAGTCTTCCCTTTCGTTTCTTCCTTGGTTTTGGTTTTGTACATAATTAATAAACCTGTGTTCTTCCTTCTTATTCTTTGGGTTTCCTCTCATCCGGTCGCTTTAGTGATTTCTCCATTGATATACGTAGCACGATTTGGCCAACGCTCAGGATCGGGTGAGTTTTATTGCTAATGGCTCAAGCTTAGGATTGCTAAACCGCTCGGCAATCTTCCATCTTGTCCGTGGCTCGAGCAGAAGTATCGCCCTGCTTTGCGGAGAGGTTGGCAAAGGTATCTGGGAACCCGTTGACCAGTCACTCTGGTCAACCTCAACCCCGCAAAGGAGCGCGATATCTTCAGGACTCGGACGGCCAGCTTAATAGACGAGGGGATTAAACCCCCCTCGGTAAGGGGAGCGCCGTAACCCGAGATCCGCAACAATTGGTGTCGGGTAATGGGATTGGACCCGAACCAAATTTTTTAATTCATCTAAAAGATTTGGTCAAAAAATTAGGAGCGGCCAAAATTATTTTTAACAACCAAATTTATATCGTGCCATGGATGGTCAAAGCGATCGGATGCCGGTGGGGGAGACAGAAGAAGAATGGGTTAGAGTTGACACAGGACCCCAGGGAAGAAGTGGGAGTAATGCGGGGGGAAAGCAAAGAAGGTGCGGTAGCGGGGGTTGCAGGCACACGAAATGGCTGTGTCTCGCACATGGCCACGAGGGCCGTGCCCATTGCGCAAATGGGGGTTGGAAAGGGTGAGGTAGCTGGCAAAGAAAATCGCGGCCTCCCGTACGTGACGGTGATAGCCGGGCCCGCAGTGCCAATGGACTGGGACCTTTTGATGGTGCATTTCAGTGCCTCTCTGAGGGGTGACAGTAAGGGATTCGATGCAATGATGGCTACCCGGGGGATAGACATGGAAAAAGTGAGGCACGAAGCAAGGTACAACCCAGATGGATTTCAGGAGCAAATAAACGCCACGGCAAAAAGAATACAGAACGACATTGACCGCAGATCGGGCGGAAAGGTTGCGGGGGTACATGACGAGGTAGCGCGGTGTGAGAAGCGCGGAGAAAGCGAGGCTGAACAAAGCGAAGTCACGTGGACCGGGGTAGAGATCGCGACCTGGGGTATGGGGAAGCCGGCGACCACTGAGGTAGAAGAGAAAATTTTATTAGAGTCAGCGATCGTCGAGGGAAAATAAAATAAAGGAAAAGGATTAATTCAAATTGGCAAAGAAACCCAACCAATATTGGAAATGGAAATTGGAGAGACAGTGGACGTAGAAAAGCACTCGCAGAAGGAAGAGAGGGAAATTGGACAAAGTCTGAATTCGCATCGTGTTACTGTACTTATTAACCCCAATGAAAGTTTGCAGGTGGTGTTGGAGCGAGGAGGAAGAAGCGCCCAGGTGAGTCGTGCTGTATATTGTGCGGGGAGATTTTGCAGGAGAATGTTTGGCGCGAGAGGGTTTTTCGCGCGCTTGGGATCGCGAAAGCACCCGGGCATTTGTGGAATGTCCCTCGTGAGTGGTGTGAGAGAGAATGGTGCGCGTGTGCGAATGGCGTCGAGGCGCGAGTGTGTTACCGAGTGCGAGAGCGAACGCACGTCGGAGTGTATGAGTGATGAATGCGATACAGGGTGTGGAAGTAGGGGTGACTGTGATACAGAGAGTGAGTTGGTTGTGGAGCGCATGATGGGGAGTGTTACAGGGGATGTAATGGAAGAGTGCACACCCACGAGTGTTACGGAGGACGTAACGGAGGAGAGGTGTGTAATGGAGGTGTGCGTGAAGATGGAGGGTGCGAGCAGCGAGTGGTGTGCACCTGAGTGTGGAGCGAAAGAGAAGGCAAGAGAAAGTGCAATAATGGAGTGTATGGAGACACCTGGATGTGTGAGTGTAAAAAGGGTCGCGTATGCGTGTGAGAATGCAATCCGAGCATCGACGTTAACCGGGCCAGCGTTCAGGCCGACGTTTAGCCGATGCGAGCTCTCGGTCCGTGCCGGGCTTTGTGTACTGCGGGAACCGGCGAGGGTCGTAATCACGGCGGTTTCAAAAGAACCGCCATGTGCGATCCGCGCGGGGCTCCGCCCTGCACGGTCGAGTCCGCGCGGGGCTCCGCCCTGCACGGTCGAGTCCGCGCTTTGCCAGGCAAAGCAGGCGGCCCGGTTCGAGGGGAGGTAGGAGGAGCCGGCATGGCGCCCCCTTGTGGTGGCGGCGCTCCACCCGGGCAAGGCTGGGTCATCGCGCTTGGCAGCGCAAGGCCTTGCACCGGGATGGTGCCTTGAGCCTTGGTCTGACAAAACCTCCTCCCCTGAATCGAGTGCCGGACGGACCCAACCGCAGGAGACCAAACCACCCGAATTCATTGCTCGGCTTTTCAAAGCCGAGCTGTGATGAAAATGTAATGACGGACCGAGAGGCTCAGAGTAGTGACTGGATTAGCGATAGTGTGATTGGGAATTGATGGCAAATGGTATATGGTGTAGAGGGATGGTAGATTTACCATTCACCTCATATCACTGGGGGCACATGAGCTATAGTTTATGGGGTTATGGCGGTGAAAACCAAGCCAGGGAGGGTTTGGATAATGTATAGGGATTTAGAAAGATGACCATAGGTAACTGTAGATTTAAGTAGCGACATCATACCTGTAGTAGGGGACGTAGGTAGATTAGTTTGGATGATAACGACGTGGGATGTGCAATAGTATAAGGGAAGATGGGAAGCACTAAGTTAGAGGGAAAACCAGGTAGATCAGATGATGCAGTGTGTGTGTAGGAAGTGATTGAGCAGAGTATTGTGAAAGGTGTGATTGTGCATTGAGTTGAGTGTATTGTATTGAGTGAATGGTCCTGGAGGGAAGGAGGGTGCAAGTGCCACCAGGTGTGCAGGTGCCACCAGGTGTGCAAGTGCCACCGGTGTGTGGGCACCAGGTGTGCTAGTGGAATGCAGGTGGCGAGTGAAGAATGGTTATATGGAATGAATGGTATGGAATACATGGAGTATGGAATGGATGGTGTGGAGTGAGTAGTGTGGACTACGTGGAGTGGAGTGGTTGTTGCGAAAGGGGTGAGTGGGGAAGATGGACCCCCTTCACGAACACCCGGGGAGGGTAGTTTAAAGTTAGGTAGAGGGAGTAGGTAAATTGTGGTTGGATATTGGCATCTGTGGTGCGGGTAGTCGCACAGAGTGTTGTGTTGGGTGCATTAGTAGAGTAAATTGGCTGGGCGTGTGGCCTGTTAGTACGTATGGTTAAATGGGCACTCCGCCACTGTTTGTCTGTCGGCCAGGTGAGGCCGCAGGTAGGCTCTGGGAGCCAGGTAGAGTTAGAGTTCAATGGGGCCCGAGGATCCAGAGGACGGACCCAGGTAGCCCAGTGCCAGAGAGGGCACCGAGTGGGGTGAGAGCACCAGAGGGCCTTCCCCAGGTAGGTTAGGGTGAGGAGCAGGTAAGCTCGGGAGACAACTACAGTGGCGGAGGTGTGCAGGTGAGCGGACCTGCTGGGAGCACCACACGACCCAGCCCTGAAATTGTGCGAGGGCACAGGGAGTAGAATCGGGGGAGTGAGACCCCAAATTTGGTGAGCACCATGGTATGTTCAATGGGAGTTCGGTTCTTAGAACCACATAGAGTAAAAAATGGCCAAAGGTTTGGCAGGGAAAGACCCCGGGTAGTGTAAAGTGTGTTAAAGTCATTTAGAAGGTAGTTAGGATTGTTAGTCTCTTCGCACCATCCGCATCCACTCACCAAGGTGACAGGACTCCACACCACCGGTTTGTGCAAATGTCTGGTATGTAAGACGCATCATGACGTGGAGGTGACATTGTGCTGATGTTCCATATCTTCCTCCTTAGGAAGGATTGATGGGGAATTGATTAATGGCAAATTTGGGTTGAGAGGGATTGTCGACGATTTTAGTATTAGGGGAGATATGGGGAAGACAGGACTTAGTGACGGATTTGTAAATTGTGCAAATACGGGGTAAGGGCAAGGGTAGATTAGGTGCCGGGGGGGGGGGGGAGGGCGGCGGGGGGGAACGTACGGTAGGGACGAGCTTTCTCGGCTCGCTCTCCTGCTCGCCTCACCTCTGCATTACCTTGTGATGATGTGTACCCTTGCGCCCTTGCACCCCGCTAACCCTGCTTTGTCTTCCTTCCCCACTCATGGACCGTGGTCTTTGTGTGCCGAGGGGAAATTGCGCAGGTGTCGCCGTTGTGTGCCCGCACCCTCGCTGCTGCCTGCCTGGACCGGTACCCCACTTATTGACCGCACGTCTTGTGGCCTAGCACCATATGGACCACAGGTCTGTGGCCGAGCTCCACACTCATGGACCCCACGTTTTGGGGCCTGGCACCTCTGCTGGGGACCAGCCATTGTTGCCAGGGAGATCTTGCTTGTGGGCCACGGTTGAGGTGGCACCTAAGCCATGCAGGTGGACCACCCTTAGTTGGCCCCTGCTGGCCATAATTTTAAAAAGGGGCCCCGTTTTGTGCCCTTTTATTACCAACTAGGCAGCAAGCAAGAAAGCATCAAGAACATCGGCCCAGCAGAGAAGACGTCGCAAGGCATCGTTTTATTTTAAAGTGTATGACTGTGCACCGGATGGTGCTTTTTTTGCATTTTGGTGTTTTGGTGATTTGGTGCTTTTGGTGCTTATTGGTGCTGGTGGTATCGGTGCAGTGCAGTGCATGCCTTTCCTCTTTTCAAAACATCTTCTTTTTGTTTCCCAAAAGACAGGTCCTGGGTTCACGTATAAATACCAAATAGTGTCTTTGTAAATAATGCTCCCCACCGTCAATGTGTAGTTTGAGAATTAATTCCGTGGTTCGGTTGTTCTGTGGGCGTGAGTCTGATAGATAGAATGCAATGCAGCAGGCGGGACATACTTAGTTATTTTAAAAATGTCGCACTCAGGGTGAAGTTAATAGTAGAGGGTTACCATAACTGAGTGTCACACTAAGTTAAAGTTCTATCGGGCCAGGACGGCCCTGGAGGTAATGAGGGTGCAGTGTTGTGGTTTTTAGAACCCTCCACTTTGTAAATATTGTAATATCCCTTATAAATAATCCCCTGTAAATATTTCCATTTTGGGGTAAAAAGGTCAAAGGTCGCACCTTCCTTTGGTGAGCTTCCGCTTCCGGTCTTGCCGGCGAGGTTTCGTTTATTCGCAGCTCTCCACGCTATCCATCGAAATCGAAGTTAAGTAATTGTTCCCATTTGTATTTTCGTTATAACTGTATTTATTTTATGGTGTGTGTACGTATATTGTGTCCCGAGGAAGATTTTCGGTGCAAATCTTTCATAGCTGTATAGAAAATCGTGTTAATTCGTATCGTGTCTTTTGAGGCCTTGTACAGTATCCAACCTTGAGGCTTTGTTTTTCTCTCAGCGGTCCGCCGTTTGTGCTCCAATAACTTTCGTTCTCTGCTTTTCCCAGTCTTTTCACCCCATAGCCTACTTCGTTGTTTAAAATCTCAACTCAAAAAAAAACAAACAAAAAAAACATTTCCTTCTCTGTTCTTATTCTTTGTTCTCATTCGTTTATTCGTTCTTATTCGTTCGTTCGTTCTTCCACCACGTGTTTCTCCCCCAGTTCCTCAGATAGTTTTTACTGTTATTAACCTAAAGATGTTAACACTTTCCCCTCAAGTTCTGTATTCCGTCGTATATTATAACACCTTTTTCTTCTTCTTTTTTAAAAGGCTGCTTTCGACTTGCTCACCAAATCTATTCATCCCAAAAAAAAATTCCATCTCTTATAGTGCCTCTTTTCTACATTCCCTAAACTCTCCTGCACTCCATCCTCCTTCCAGCATCCTTAAACGTATTTTTGACTCGAAGGTCACAAGAAACTCATTTTGCAATAAATGTTCGTTTCCCATTAATCGTACACTTTCGAAAATCCAATCTCACCCCTCCCCTCCAAATCTTCCCCATAACCCCTCCCCTCCAAATCTTCCCCATCTCCCCTCCCCTCCAAATCTTCCCCATCACCCATCCCTTTCAAATCTTCCCCCTTTCCCCTCCCCTCCTAATCCTCCCCATCACCCATCCCTTTCAAATCTCCCCCCTTGCCCCTTCCCTCCTAAACTCCACCCACACCCCTCCCCTCCAAGACTCCCCCTCACCCCTCCACTCCAAGACTCCCCCCTCACCCCTCCCCTCCAAATCTCCCCCATATCCCATCCCTTTCAAATCCCTCCCCTTGTCCCTTCTCTCCTAAACTCCCCCCTCGCCCCTCCCCTTCAAATCTCCCCACCCTCATTTCTTCTCAATTTCCCCCCTCTCACTCCCCCTCCTCAAAGCGTCCTCCCCGCTTCTTCCCCCTTCCAACTCTCACGTCCATCTCCCCCAACCTTCTGCCTCCCCCAACATTCTCCCCCAACCTTCGCTCTTCCCCCTCCTCAAATAACACCTCATTGTGCCTCACCCAATCACCATCAATCCTTTTGTCCGCCCCATCCTTCCCTTTCGCTGAGCAATTCTGAAATCTCTGACACACCTTCAACAGCTCTCCCTACCTCTTCCACCTCTTCCACATCTTACCCTACCCCTCCTCCCCCCTGTTCTGTATCCGATGCCCCCCTTCCTCTTCATTAACGGTATGGACCTCAAACATCCGGGGCCTTCGTTCAAACTTAATTGATCTCTCCATACAGGTTGCTTCTGTCAAACCAGACGTGATCTGCTTAACAGAAACTTTCCTCCTTCATGATGTCTCTGATTCCTTAGTATCTCTCCCGGGTTACTCCCTCCTCCGGTATGATAGACCTGAGCCTCGTCCTGGAGGTGGGGTTGCTATCTTTATCAAAAACTCTCTTCCTCATTCGCCCTGCACTGCACTCTCTCCACCTCACCCCCAGGAATACCTCTGGCTACGGCTTCCCCTTTGCTCCCACCTTTTGTTCATATGTGTGTTGTACCGTCCACCAAACAGTGATGACTCCATCTACATCTCGCTGTCTGATAATATGGACCAACTTCTATCTACTCATCCCAACTCTCTCTTCCTCATATGTGGTGATTTTAATTGTCACCATGCGAGTTGGCTGGGTGTGGGTACCTCTCTCACCAGCCATGGCTCCTCAGCAAAGGATTTCTGTGACTCACTGGGACTGACACAATCTGTCAATTTCCCGACCCGGAACTCAGTCAACGGAGCATCTTCTCTTCTGGACTTGGTTATGACTAACTTCCCTGAAAATGTCTGCTGCTCTTCTTTGGCTCCAATCGGCTCATCTGATCATGTGCTTGTTAAAGTGGACATCTCTCTGACCATTCTCAGAGAGCCTCCTCAGCGTAGACGAGTCTGGCATTTCACTCAGGCCAACTGGCACGGTCTTCAAGCAGCCATCAATCATCTGGACTGGTCTCCCATCTCTACCACCTCTGACATCAACTCATCCTGGGAATTCTTCCAAAGTAAATTGCTCTCTCTCATGCACAGATTTATCCCATCTCGTCTTCAGTTGTCATACCCTGCCTCCCGTCCATGGTACACGGAATCTTGTGGTGAGGTTGTTGCCCAGAAACAACTTGCCTTCGTCTCCTGGAAAGCAAATCCAACGGAAGGAAATCTCATTTCCTTTCACAAAGCCCGAAACAAGTGTGTGTCCACCCTCAGGAGAGCCAGGAAAAAATATCTCTCCATTCTCAAGACCGAACTCTCTTATCTGTCTCCCTCTTCCAAATCCTGGTGGGGTCTGGTCAAATCTGTTTCTGGTGTTTGTTCCCCCTCCATCCCCTCCCTTACCTCAAATGGCTATACAGCTGACTCCGCACGTGAAAAAGCTGAATGCCTCAACTCTGTGTTTGCCTCTAAATCTTGCGTCCCAAACCCATCCCTCTCTGTACCCACCGTACCCAGTCGTACCCAGCTGCTCCTGGACTCTGTGTCCTTTCCTCCTGACAAGGTGGAAAAGTTTCTGTCAACCCTCGACTCTGATTCTGCAACTGGACCTGACGGCATCAGCCCACGGGTCCTAAAATCCTGTTCTTCCGCTCTTTCACTCCCTCTCTCTGTTCTCTTCACCCTCTCTTTTGCTCAAGGTCAACCGCCATCTGCTTGGAAATCAGCCAACATCACCGCTTTGCACAAAAAAGGTGCAAAAACAGATCCTAGCAACTACAGACCAATCAGCCTTCTCCCAATTATCAGCAAAGTCATGGAATCCATCATTGCTTCGGATATGAAATCTTTCCTCTTCTCCAATGGCTTGATCTCTGATCATCAATTTGGTTTCAGACCAGGTCACTCTACTCTGGACATGCTGCTTCTGCTGTCTCAACAATGGATGGAGGTCCTCAATGCCAAACAGGAAATTAGAGCTGTCTCCCGCGACATATCACGTGCCTTCGATACGGTCTGGCACCCCGCTCTGCTCACCAAACTCTCCTCGTTTGGTATCCATGGAAATCTCCACGCATGGCTGGCGGACTTCCTCTATAGTCGTCGTCAACGTGTGGCCCTGAATGGGTTTCTCTCATCTCCTCTTCCTGTTCAGGCTGGAGTTCCCCAAGGCAGTGTTCTGGGCCCTGTGCTTTTTCTGGTCTTCATCAATGATCTCTCTGACTCTCTTGAAAATCCTCTCTATCTCTTTGCTGATGACTCTCCTCTCTGCGCTCCATTCCTCATCCCTAAGATCGGCAGTCTGCAGCTTCCTCACTCTCTGCAGAACTGGACAAAATCACAGACTGGGCAAACAAGTGGAACATGTCTTTCAATCCTGACAAATCTCACACTCTTACGATGTCTCTCCGAAAAGACCGACTGGACAACCCTCCAATCTACTTTCTGAATAATCCTCTCCAAGAAGTTCTGTCACTCAGGCTTTTGGGTCTCACTATCTGCCATGATCTTTCCTGGGAAAACCACATTTCCAAGCTGGCCTCCAAAGCCAGTCGCCGACTGGGCATCCTCCGTCGTGCGAAGTCCTTCCTTGGCACACCCGAGCTCCTCACCACAAACAAGGCTTTCATCCGCAGCTCAATGGAGTACTGCTCTCCCCTCTGGGCTGGTGCTCCTGCCTCACACCTAGCTCGTCTTCACGCTGTTAAAACCAAAGCGTTCAGAATCATTGGAATCTCCCGCGATGACGCTATCACCGAGGGCCTTTCACTTACTCACCGCAGGCGGGTTGGTGGTCTTTCTGTCTTCTACCGACTCCTCTCCGGCCTTGCTCCCCCAGCTCTCTCTGGGCTCTGTCCCCCAAATATTCCTGCAGTTCGCACAAGATCTGCCTGCAACCCTCTTATGGTTAAACTGCCAAAATCAAGACTCTCTGCTCACCTTCACTCCTTCATTCCTCTTTTCTCCCGCCTCTGGAACTAACTCCCTCACTCTCTTCAATCCCACTCCTCCCTCCAGGTCTTTAAAACAGCTGTTCACCACCATCTCTTATCTTCCCCCATCCAAAACCTTGATCTTTTCTACCCCCGCTAATTTCACCCCAAATCCACTTTTTTGAGGTGACTTTTGACTTCTTTCCTGGAAGTCCTTGGTGTTCTTGCGTTTTATACCTATCCTGCCTCCCCCCATGCCCTCTCCCTCCCACACATCTCCCGATGTCCCTGCTCTCAAATGTTGTGTTTGTGTGCTTCCTCCCCTTCTCTCCCCATCTTGTCGACCGCTGCCCTTTTTATATACTTGTTTGCTTGTTTGTTTGATTTGTTTGTTTGATAAAAACGTTAGCTCTTTCACGAGCCTCGACTCTGTATACAAAAAAAACAAACAAAAAAAAAAAAACCATAGTTAGGTCATATTGCAACACGTAGGACACCATTGGCTTCTTCTTTAGTTATCTCATTAGTATGTGTTCTAGCTAAGGATCTGTTCCCAATAGTTGAATCTGCGTTGCATTAACGAAATAAGATAGGCCCCATTTCGCTCATTATGCACTCTCTCTCTCCAAATTATCACGTGGCGGGGTTAGCAGCGTTCGCTGCATTGAGCCGTCATCGCTGCCTTAGCGCTGGCTCCAAACGCCATTGAACATGAGGTCAGGCTTGGAGAAGAAGGGGGCGGAGCGGCAAGAACGAGGTGTGGCCACGTCAACTCACCACCAGAGCATGGCCGGTAAGCCCCCACCAGCCAACCAGGGCTGAGGTGAGCTCGTTAGTGGGCATAGCCCTATGAAGGCGGCTTGATTGCAACGCGCGATCATATAAGCGCGAACACCAAGCCCTTTGACGGACAGCGCGAGGGGGGGTCATTGTGAACGAACTGCGCGGGGAGCGCTCGATTGATTGTCACTGCATTGAGCGATCTGCGTGAGGGTACCCTCTGAGATGAACGTTGGGCTAGAGAGAGTTGGCACGAAGATTATGTACGCGGCATCCCAGTCCCTCGCATAATTACAAGGTCCGGTCGTGTGCCAACGACACGCGAAGCTGCCTGCCATTCTTCGCGGCGGATCCGGAGCCTGGACCGGACCCCATCGCCTGGACCTTTCATCCCTGCTATTCCCCATTCATGTAAGTGTGTTTGTACTGTCCTGGGCGTGTGATAAAATAAGAGTGTTTAAGGATTGCCCTGTGTATCTGCTTCTTCCTCTTCCAGTACAGTCTTCCCTTTCGTTTCTTCCTTGGTTTTGGTTTTGTACATAATTAATAAACCTGTGTTCTTCCTTCTTATTCTTTGGGTTTCCTCTCATCCGGTCGCTTTAGTGATTTCTCCATTGATATACGTAGCACGATTTGGCCAACGCTCAGGATCGGGTGAGTTTTATTGCTAATGGCTCAAGCTTAGGATTGCTAAACCGCTCGGCAATCTTCCATCTTGTCCGTGGCTCGAGCAGAAGTATCGCCCTGCTTTGCGGAGAGGTTGGCAAAGGTATCTGGGAACCCGTTGACCAGTCACTCTGGTCAACCTCAACCCCGCAAAGGAGCGCGATATCTTCAGGACTCGGACGGCCAGCTTAATAGACGAGGGGATTAAACCCCCCTCGGTAAGGGGAGCGCCGTAACCCGAGATCCGCAACAATTGGTGTCGGGTAATGGGATTGGACCCGAACCAAATTTTTTAATTCATCTAAAAGATTTGGTCAAAAAATTAGGAGCGGCCAAAATTATTTTTAACAACCAAATTTATATCGTGCCATGGATGGTCAAAGCGATCGGATGCCGGTGGGGGAGACAGAAGAAGAATGGGTTAGAGTTGACACAGGACCCCAGGGAAGAAGTGGGAGTAATGCGGGGGGAAAGCAAAGAAGGTGCGGTAGCGGGGGTTGCAGGCACACGAAATGGCTGTGTCTCGCACATGGCCACGAGGGCCGTGCCCATTGCGCAAATGGGGGTTGGAAAGGGTGAGGTAGCTGGCAAAGAAAATCGCGGCCTCCCGTACGTGACGGTGATAGCCGGGCCCGCAGTGCCAATGGACTGGGACCTTTTGATGGTGCATTTCAGTGCCTCTCTGAGGGGTGACAGTAAGGGATTCGATGCAATGATGGCTACCCGGGGGATAGACATGGAAAAAGTGAGGCACGAAGCAAGGTACAACCCAGATGGATTTCAGGAGCAAATAAACGCCACGGCAAAAAGAATACAGAACGACATTGACCGCAGATCGGGCGGAAAGGTTGCGGGGGTACATGACGAGGTAGCGCGGTGTGAGAAGCGCGGAGAAAGCGAGGCTGAACAAAGCGAAGTCACGTGGACCGGGGTAGAGATCGCGACCTGGGGTATGGGGAAGCCGGCGACCACTGAGGTAGAAGAGAAAATTTTATTAGAGTCAGCGATCGTCGAGGGAAAATAAAATAAAGGAAAAGGATTAATTCAAATTGGCAAAGAAACCCAACCAATATTGGAAATGGAAATTGGAGAGACAGTGGACGTAGAAAAGCACTCGCAGAAGGAAGAGAGGGAAATTGGACAAAGTCTGAATTCGCATCGTGTTACTGTACTTATTAACCCCAATGAAAGTTTGCAGGTGGTGTTGGAGCGAGGAGGAAGAAGCGCCCAGGTGAGTCGTGCTGTATATTGTGCGGGGAGATTTTGCAGGAGAATGTTTGGCGCGAGAGGGTTTTTCGCGCGCTTGGGATCGCGAAAGCACCCGGGCATTTGTGGAATGTCCCTCGTGAGTGGTGTGAGAGAGAATGGTGCGCGTGTGCGAATGGCGTCGAGGCGCGAGTGTGTTACCGAGTGCGAGAGCGAACGCACGTCGGAGTGTATGAGTGATGAATGCGATACAGGGTGTGGAAGTAGGGGTGACTGTGATACAGAGAGTGAGTTGGTTGTGGAGCGCATGATGGGGAGTGTTACAGGGGATGTAATGGAAGAGTGCACACCCACGAGTGTTACGGAGGACGTAACGGAGGAGAGGTGTGTAATGGAGGTGTGCGTGAAGATGGAGGGTGCGAGCAGCGAGTGGTGTGCACCTGAGTGTGGAGCGAAAGAGAAGGCAAGAGAAAGTGCAATAATGGAGTGTATGGAGACACCTGGATGTGTGAGTGTAAAAAGGGTCGCGTATGCGTGTGAGAATGCAATCCGAGCATCGACGTTAACCGGGCCAGCGTTCAGGCCGACGTTTAGCCGATGCGAGCTCTCGGTCCGTGCCGGGCTTTGTGTACTGCGGGAACCGGCGAGGGTCGTAATCACGGCGGTTTCAAAAGAACCGCCATGTGCGATCCGCGCGGGGCTCCGCCCTGCACGGTCGAGTCCGCGCTTTGCCAGGCAAAGCAGGCGGCCCGGTTCGAGGGGAGGTAGGAGGAGCCGGCATGGCGCCCCCTTGTGGTGGCGGCGCTCCACCCGGGCAAGGCTGGGTCATCGCGCTTGGCAGCGCAAGGCCTTGCGCCGGGATGGTGCCTTGAGCCTTGGTCTGACAAAACCTCCTCCCCTGAATCGAGTGCCGGACGGACCCAACCGCAGGAGACCAAACCACCCGAATTCATTGCTCGGCTTTTCAAAGCCGAGCTGTGATGAAAATGTAATGACGGACCGAGAGGCTCAGAGTAGTGACTGGATTAGCGATAGTGTGATTGGGAATTGATGGCAAATGGTATATGGTGCAGAGGGATGGTAGATTTACCATTCACCTCATATCACTGGGGGCACATGAGCTATAGTTTATGGGGTTATGGCGGTGAAAACCAAGCCAGGGAGGGTTTGGATAATGTATAGGGATTTAGAAAGATGACCATAGGTAACTGTAGATTTAAGTAGCGACATCATACCTGTAGTAGGGGACGTAGGTAGATTAGTTTGGATGATAACGACGTGGGATGTGCAATAGTATAAGGGAAGATGGGAAGCACTAAGTTAGAGGGAAAACCAGGTAGATCAGATGATGCAGTGTGTGTGTAGGAAGTGATTGAGCAGAGTATTGTGAAAGGTGTGATTGTGCATTGAGTTGAGTGTATTGTATTGAGTGAATGGTCCTGGAGGGAAGGAGGGTGCAAGTGCCACCAGGTGTGCAGGTGCCACCAGGTGTGCAAGTGCCACCGGTGTGTGGGCACCAGGTGTGCTAGTGGAATGCAGGTGGCGAGTGAAGAATGGTTATATGGAATGAATGGTATGGAATACATGGAGTATGGAATGGATGGTGTGGAGTGAGTAGTGTGGACTACGTGGAGTGGAGTGGTTGTTGCGAAAGGGGTGAGTGGGGAAGATGGACCCCCTTCACGAACACCCGGGGAGGGTAGTTTAAAGTTAGGTAGAGGGAGTAGGTAAATTGTGGTTGGATATTGGCATCTGTGGTGCGGGTAGTCGCACAGAGTGTTGTGTTGGGTGCATTAGTAGAGTAAATTGGCTGGGCGTGTAGCCTGTTAGTACGTATGGTTAAATGGGCACTCCGCCACTGTTTGTCTGTCGGCCAGGTGAGGCCGCAGGTAGGCTCTGGGAGCCAGGTAGAGTTAGAGTTCAATGGGGCCCGAGGATCCAGAGGACGGACCCAGGTAGCCCAGTGCCAGAGAGGGCACCGAGTGGGGTGAGAGCACCAGAGGGCCTTCCCCAGGTAGGTTAGGGTGAGGAGCAGGTAAGCTCGGGAGACAACTACAGTGGCGGAGGTGTGCAGGTGAGCGGACCTGCTGGGAGCACCACACGACCCAGCCCTGAAATTGTGCGAGGGCACAGGGAGTAGAATCGGGGGAGTGAGACCCCAAATTTGGTGAGCACCATGGTATGTTCAATGGGAGTTCGGTTCTTAGAACCACATAGAGTAAAAAATGGCCAAAGGTTTGGCAGGGAAAGACCCCGGGTAGTGTAAAGTGTGTTAAAGTCATTTAGAAGGTAGTTAGGATTGTTAGTCTCTTCGCACCATCCGCATCCACTCACCAAGGTGACAGGACTCCACACCACCGGTTTGTGCAAATGTCTGGTATGTAAGACGCATCATGACGTGGAGGTGACATTGTGCTGATGTTCCATATCTTCCTCCTTAGGAAGGATTGATGGGGAATTGATTAATGGCAAATTTGGGTTGAGAGGGATTGTCGACGATTTTAGTATTAGGGGAGATATGGGGAAGACAGGACTTAGTGACGGATTTGTAAATTGTGCAAATACGGGGTAAGGGCAAGGGTAGATTAGGTGCCGGGGGGGGGGGGGGGGCAGCGGGGGGGAACGTACGGTAGGGACGAGCTTTCTCGGCTCGCTCTCCTGCTCGCCTCACCTCTGCATTACCTTGTGATGATGTGTACCCTTGCGCCCTTGCACCCCGCTAACCCTGCTTTGTCTTCCTTCCCCACTCATGGACCGTGGTCTTTGTGTGCCGAGGGGAAATTGCGCAGGTGTCGCCGTTGTGTGCCCGCACCCTCGCTGCTGCCTGCCTGGACCGGTACCCCACTTATTGACCGCACGTCTTGTGGCCTAGCACCATATGGACCACAGGTCTGTGGCCGAGCTCCACACTCATGGACCCCACGTTTTGGGGCCTGGCACCTCTGCTGGGGACCAGCCATTGTTGCCAGGGAGATCTTGCTTGTGGGCCACGGTTGAGGTGGCACCTAAGCCATGCAGGTGGACCACCCTTAGTTGGCCCCTGCTGGCCATAATTTTAAAAAGGGGCCCCGTTTTGTGCCCTTTTATTACCAACTAGGCAGCAAGCAAGAAAGCATCAAGAACATCGGCCCAGCAGAGAAGACGTCGCAAGGCATCGTTTTATTTTAAAGTGTATGACTGTGCACCGGATGGTGCTTTTTTTGCATTTTGGTGTTTTGGTGATTTGGTGCTTTTGGTGCTTATTGGTGCTGGTGGTATCGGTGCAGTGCAGTGCATGCCTTTCCTCTTTTCAAAACATCTTCTTTTTGTTTCCCAAAAGACAGGTCCTGGGTTCACGTATAAATACCAAATAGTGTCTTTGTAAATAATGCTCCCCACCGTCAATGTGTAGTTTGAGAATTAATTCCGTGGTTCGGTTGTTCTGTGGGCGTGAGTCTGATAGATAGAATGCAATGCAGCAGGCGGGACATACTTAGTTATTTTAAAAATGTCGCACTCAGGGTGAAGTTAATAGTAGAGGGTTACCATACCTGAGTGTCACACTAAGTTAAAGTTCTATCGGGCCAGGACGGCCCTGGAGGTAATGAGGGTGCAGTGTTGTGGTTTTTAGAACCCTCCACTTTGTAAATATTGTAATATCCCTTATAAATAATCCCCTGTAAATATTTCCATTTTGGGGTAAAAAGGTCAAAGGTCGCACCTTCCTTTGGTGAGCTTCCGCTTCCGGTCTTGCCGGCGAGGTTTCGTTTATTCGCAGCTCTCCACGCTATCCATCGAAATCGAAGTTAAGTAATTGTTCCCATTTGTATTTTCGTTATAACTGTATTTATTTTATGGTGTGTGTACGTATATTGTGTCCCGAGGAAGATTTTCGGTGCAAATCTTTCATAGCTGTATAGAAAATCGTGTTAATTCGTATCGTGTCTTTTGAGGCCTTGTACAGTATCCAACCTTGAGGCTTTGTTTTTCTCTCAGCGGTCCGCCGTTTGTGCTCCAATAACTTTCGTTCTCTGCTTTTCCCAGTCTTTTCACCCCATAGCCTACTTCGTTGTTTAAAATCTCAACTCAAAAAAAAACAAACAAAAAAAACATTTCCTTCTCTGTTCTTATTCTTTGTTCTCATTCGTTTATTCGTTCTTATTCGTTCGTTCGTTCTTCCACCACGTGTTTCTCCCCCAGTTCCTCAGATAGTTTTTACTGTTATTAACCTAAAGATGTTAACACTTTCCCCTCAAGTTCTGTATTCCGTCGTATATTATAACACCTTTTTCTTCTTCTTTTTTAAAAGGCTGCTTTCGACTTGCTCACCAAATCTATTCATCCCAAAAAAAAATTCCATCTCTTATAGTGCCTCTTTTCTACATTCCCTAAACTCTCCTGCACTCCATCCTCCTTCCAGCATCCTTAAACGTATTTTTGACTCGAAGGTCACAAGAAACTCATTTTGCAATAAATGTTCGTTTCCCATTAATCGTACACTTTCGAAAATCCAATCTCACCCCTCCCCTCCAAATCTTCCCCATAACCCCTCCCCTCCAAATCTTCCCCATCTCCCCTCCCCTCCAAATCTTCCCCATCACCCATCCCTTTCAAATCTTCCCCCTTTCCCCTCCCCTCCTAATCCTCCCCATCACCCATCCCTTTCAAATCTCCCCCCTTGCCCCTTCCCTCCTAAACTCCACCCACACCCCTCCCCTCCAAGACTCCCCCTCACCCCTCCCCTCCAAGACTCCCCCCTCACCCCTCCCCTCCAAATCTCCCCCATATCCCATCCCTTTCAAATCCCTCCCCTTGTCCCTTCTCTCCTAAACTCCCCCCTCGCCCCTCCCCTTCAAATCTCCCCACCCTCATTTCTTCTCAATTTCCCCCCTCTCACTCCCCCTCCTCAAAGCGTCCTCCCCGCTTCTTCCCCCTTCCAACTCTCACGTCCATCTCCCCCAACCTTCTGCCTCCCCCAACATTCTCCCCCAACCTTCGCTCTTCCCCCTCCTCAAATAACACCTCATTGTGCCTCACCCAATCACCATCAATCCTTTTGTCCGCCCCATCCTTCCCTTTCGCTGAGCAATTCTGAAATCTCTGACACACCTTCAACAGCTCTCCCTACCTCTTCCACCTCTTCCACATCTTACCCTACCCCTCCTCCCCCCTGTTCTGTATCCGATGCCCCCCTTCCTCTTCATTAACGGTATGGACCTCAAACATCCGGGGCCTTCGTTCAAACTTAATTGATCTCTCCATACAGGTTGCTTCTGTCAAACCAGACGTGATCTGCTTAACAGAAACTTTCCTCCTTCATGATGTCTCTGATTCCTTAGTATCTCTCCCGGGTTACTCCCTCCTCCGGTATGATAGACCTGAGCCTCGTCCTGGAGGTGGGGTTGCTATCTTTATCAAAAACTCTCTTCCTCATTCGCCCTGCACTGCACTCTCTCCACCTCACCCCCAGGAATACCTCTGGCTACGGCTTCCCCTTTGCTCCCACCTTTTGTTCATATGTGTGTTGTACCGTCCACCAAACAGTGATGACTCCATCTACATCTCGCTGTCTGATAATATGGACCAACTTCTATCTACTCATCCCAACTCTCTCTTCCTCATATGTGGTGATTTTAATTGTCACCATGCCAGTTGGCTGGGTGTGGGTACCTCTCTCACCAGCCATGGCTCCTCAGCAAAGGATTTCTGTGACTCACTGGGACTGACACAATCTGTCAATTTCCCGACCCGGAACTCAGTCAACGGAGCATCTTCTCTTCTGGACTTGGTTATGACTAACTTCCCTGAAAATGTCTGCTGCTCTTCTTTGGCTCCAATCGGCTCATCTGATCATGTGCTTGTTAAAGTGGACATCTCTCTGACCATTCTCAGAGAGCCTCCTCAGCGTAGACGAGTCTGGCATTTCACTCAGGCCAACTGGCACGGTCTTCAAGCAGCCATCAATCATCTGGACTGGTCTCCCATCTCTACCACCTCTGACATCAACTCATCCTGGGAATTCTTCCAAAGTAAATTGCTCTCTCTCATGCACAGATTTATCCCATCTCGTCTTCAGTTGTCATACCCTGCCTCCCGTCCATGGTACACGGAATCTTGTGGTGAGGTTGTTGCCCAGAAACAACTTGCCTTCGTCTCCTGGAAAGCAAATCCAACGGAAGGAAATCTCATTTCCTTTCACAAAGCCCGAAACAAGTGTGTGTCCACCCTCAGGAGAGCCAGGAAAAAATATCTCTCCATTCTCAAGACCGAACTCTCTTATCTGTCTCCCTCTTCCAAATCCTGGTGGGGTCTGGTCAAATCTGTTTCTGGTGTTTGTTCCCCCTCCATCCCCTCCCTTACCTCAAATGGCTATACAGCTGACTCCGCACGTGAAAAAGCTGAATGCCTCAACTCTGTGTTTGCCTCTAAATCTTGCGTCCCAAACCCATCCCTCTCTGTACCCACCGTACCCAGTCGTACCCAGCTGCTCCTGGACTCTGTGTCCTTTCCTCCTGACAAGGTGGAAAAGTTTCTGTCAACCCTCGACTCTGATTCTGCAACTGGACCTGACGGCATCAGCCCACGGGTCCTAAAATCCTGTTCTTCCGCTCTTTCACTCCCTCTCTCTGTTCTCTTCACCCTCTCTTTTGCTCAAGGTCAACCGCCATCTGCTTGGAAATCAGCCAACATCACCGCTTTGCACATAAAAGGTGCAAAAACAGATCCTAGCAACTACAGACCAATCAGCCTTCTCCCAATTATCAGCAAAGTCATGGAATCCATCATTGCTTCGGATATGAAATCTTTCCTCTTCTCCAATGGCTTGATCTCTGATCATCAATTTGGTTTCAGACCAGGTCACTCTACTCTGGACATGCTGCTTCTGCTGTCTCAACAATGGATGGAGGTCCTCAATGCCAAACAGGAAATTAGAGCTGTCTCCCGCGACATATCACGTGCCTTCGATACGGTCTGGCACCCCGCTCTGCTCACCAAACTCTCCTCGTTTGGTATCCATGGAAATCTCCACGCATGGCTGGCGGACTTCCTCTATAGTCGTCGTCAACGTGTGGCCCTGAATGGGTTTCTCTCATCTCCTCTTCCTGTTCAGGCTGGAGTTCCCCAAGGCAGTGTTCTGGGCCCTGTGCTTTTTCTGGTCTTCATCAATGATCTCTCTGACTCTCTTGAAAATCCTCTCTATCTCTTTGCTGATGACTCTCCTCTCTGCGCTCCATTCCTCATCCCTAAGATCGGCAGTCTGCAGCTTCCTCACTCTCTGCAGAACTGGACAAAATCACAGACTGGGCAAACAAGTGGAACATGTCTTTCAATCCTGACAAATCTCACACTCTTACGATGTCTCTCCGAAAAGACCGACTGGACAACCCTCCAATCTACTTTCTGAATAATCCTCTCCAAGAAGTTCTGTCACTCAGGCTTTTGGGTCTCACTATCTGCCATGATCTTTCCTGGGAAAACCACATTTCCAAGCTGGCCTCCAAAGCCAGTCGCCGACTGGGCATCCTCCGTCGTGCGAAGTCCTTCCTTGGCACACCCGAGCTCCTCACCACAAACAAGGCTTTCATCCGCAGCTCAATGGAGTACTGCTCTCCCCTCTGGGCTGGTGCTCCTGCCTCACACCTAGCTCGTCTTCACGCTGTTAAAACCAAAGCGTTCAGAATCATTGGAATCTCCCGCGATGACGCTATCACCGAGGGCCTTTCACTTACTCACCGCAGGCGGGTTGGTGGTCTTTCTGTCTTCTACCGACTCCTCTCCGGCCTTGCTCCCCCAGCTCTCTCTGGGCTCTGTCCCCCAAATATTCCTGCAGTTCGCACAAGATCTGCCTGCAACCCTCTTATGGTTAAACTGCCAAAATCAAGACTCTCTGCTCACCTTCACTCCTTCATTCCTCTTTTCTCCCGCCTCTGGAACTAACTCCCTCACTCTCTTCAATCCCACTCCTCCCTCCAGGTCTTTAAAACAGCTGTTCACCACCATCTCTTATCTTCCCCCATCCAAAACCTTGATCTTTTCTACCCCCGCTAATTTCACCCCAAATCCACTTTTTTGAGGTGACTTTTGACTTCTTTCCTGGAAGTCCTTGGTGTTCTTGCGTTTTATACCTATCCTGCCTCCCCCCATGCCCTCTCCCTCCCACACATCTCCCGATGTCCCTGCTCTCAAATGTTGTGTTTGTGTGCTTCCTCCCCTTCTCTCCCCATCTTGTCGACCGCTGCCCTTTTTATATACTTGTTTGCTTGTTTGTTTGATTTGTTTGTTTGATAAAAACGTTAGCTCTTTCACGAGCCTCGACTCTGTATACAAAAAAAACAAACAAACAAAAAAAAAACCATAGTTAGGTCATATTGCAACACGTAGGACACCATTGGCTTCTTCTTTAGTTATCTCATTAGTATGTGTTCTAGCTAAGGATCTGTTCCCAATAGTTGAATCTGCGTTGCATTAACGAAATAAGATAGGCCCCATTTCGCTCATTATGCACTCTCTCACTCCAAATTATCACGTGGCTGGGTTAGCAGCGTTCGCTGCATTGAGCCGTCATCGCTGCCTTAGCACTGGCTCCAAACGCCATTGAACATGAGGTCAGGCTTGGAGAAGAAGGGGGCGGAGCAGCAAGAACGAGGTGTGGCCACATCAACTCACCACCAGGGCGTGGCCGGTAAGCCCCCACCAGCCAACCATGGCTGAGGTGGGCTCGTTAGTGGGCGTAGCCCTATGAAGGCAGCTTGATTTCAACGAGCGATCATATAAGCGCGAGCGCCAAGCCCTTTGACGGACTGCGCGAGGGGGGGTCATTGTGAACGAACTGCGTGGGGAGCACTCGATTGATTGTCACTGCATTGAGCGATCTGCGCGAGGGTACCCTCTGAGATGAATGTTGGGCGAGAGAGAGTTGGCACGAAGATTATGTATGCGGCATCCCAGTCCCTCGCATAATTATAAGGTCCGGTCGCGCGCCAACGACACCCGAAGCTGCCTGCCATTCTTCGCGGCGGTTCCGGAGCCTGGACCGGACCCGGACCCGGACCACCTTTCATCCCTGCTATTCCCCATTCGGGTAAGTGTGTTTGTACTGTCCTGGGCATGTGATTAAAAAAGAGTGTTTAAGGATTGCCCTGTGTATCTGCTTCTTTCTCTTCCTGTACAGTCTTACCTTTCGTTTCTTCCTTGGTTTTGGTTTTGTACATAATTAATAAACCTGTGTTCTTCCTTCTTATTCTTTGCGTTTCCTCTCATACGGTCGCTTTAGTGATTTCTCCATTGATATACGTGGCACGATTTGGCCAACGCTCAGGATCGGGTTCGTTTTATTGCTAACGGCTCGAGCTTCGGATTGCTAAACTGCTCGGCAATCTTCCATCTTGTCCGTGGCTCGAGCAGAAATATCGCCCTGCTTTGCGGAGAGGTTGGCAAAGGTATCTGGGAACCCGTTGACCAGTCACCCTGGTCAACCTCAACCCCGCAAAGGAGCGCGATATCTTCAAGACTCGGACGGCCAGCTTAATAGACGAGGGGATTAAACCCCCCTCGGTAAGGGGAGCGCCGTAACCTGAGATCCGCAACAATATCGTTGCGATCGGTCCAGCAGTTTTTGCAGTACCTTCGAACGGACAGACAGACAAACGGACAGACAGACGGACGGACATTTGGTGAATTATAGTATATATTTTTTATTGTATATATTTGGTGAATACAATATTGTTGCGGATCTCGGGTTCATTGACGTACTGAGGCGGGTTAAGCCTTGCTCCCCCTCGAACTCCGAGTCCATGAGGCCGCCACCCACACTACACTCGTGGTGGATGGAATCTAAGCAATTCCAGCCACCGAGCCCGCAGCTACGCGTGGAAGGGTTAACGGTCACGACCCGAGTACCTTCAACACACGCAGCTGTGAGAACGGGGACTGAACCTCACACGGGTCACGCTGGTATTGAACGCCGAGCGGTTGTGTGTCGCATAACTCGTGCCGTTAACACTATTGAACCCGATCAAGTGGTTTTAATTCGGGCAATGCTAGGCCAATGTTGAAAGGATGATGACGGTCAGGTTGGAAACAAATCACAGGATTTATTTACACGGTACAGTATTCACAAGAAAAGGACACAGCGAAGAATCTTAATGGCCTTACCTACGTACCCAGACAAGGGCCCTCAGATTTGTTCGGGGAAGGGGAGGAAGAGGGGAATGCGCACAAAGCGCGGCCGCTTTGTGCAGTTTGCCTGGACAGGCTCGTTGGGCGGATACCCCCAAGGATCGCTCCAACCCGGGACACCACAGCCGGGGATGTTCGCGGTAGGGGCGTTGATCACGGATGTGCACGTAGCAGGAATTTGATGAGCGTATCTCAGGGTCAGCGAGGCAGAGCGGATGTGGCAGAGAGAGCGTCTATATGCAGGGAGTCCAGGCAGATGGAGAGTCGGGGCAGAGAGAGCGTCGGGGCAGAGAGAGTGTCGGGGCAGAGAGAGTTCAGAGTGCCGAGCCAGAGAGTGCCAGCCTGCCAGAGAGAGAGAGAGAGCAGGGGTTCGGGCCGGGTATTATAGCCCCCCGACCCCCCACTCGAACATTCCACGGGCCTCCATTGGCCGCCTGGGGTCACGTGTCGTGACAGCCCCTTATTGGTCACCCTTGGCCACTCCCTTCAGCTCCCATTGGCTGTTTGCTTTTCTCCAGCCACACCCTCCAGCTCCTCCCTCGGGCCTGCAAGGCTTGTCCTAGGCCCATGACAAGGCAATTTAGGCTGCAATGAGGCCTACGATTATCCTGCCTGCCTCGAACGCATACTAACACTGGGAAGGAGACTATACTTCACATTTCATAAGAAATAACTAACTAAGCAAGGCTACATGTTGTGGTGTAACTAACTATGGGGTGGGGGGGGGGGGGGGGGGTTGGTTGGGGGTGGGGGGTTGCCTTTATTTACAAAACCGCAACAATATATTTTTTAAAGTTACAGATTTGGATGAACCGGTGGTGGTTTAGGTATGGTATTAGTTAATTGATAAATTATTTAATAATTTTATGATTATTATTTATTTATTTTCATTATTAATCATTTTTTTATTTTCTTTATCATCTGGACAATATCTCACGCAACATTTGAGCTAGGCAGCTGATATTTGGACACGACAGTGACCAAGTGATGTGGCTAGAAAGGATATTTTTGATTTAGTGATTAATCAATTAATCGATTAATTATTTATTGATTAATCAATTAATTACTTATTTTTATTAATGACTGATTTAATAAATTTTCAAAAAGTTACATCTTCGGATGAAGCACTAGTGGTTTAGGTATGCTATTAGCCTATTGATTAAGAAAATATTTTACGATCATCATTTGTTGATTTTAATTATGTAATTAACCAATAAATTATTGTGCACCTCTCCCACCCAATAGAGTCTCTCTGAGCTGCAAGGTGGTATTGCTGGGCGCCTAAGGTGCCCGAGCAATGCCACGCTGGAGGATATTTATTTATTTGGCATGGGGGCAGTGTACTTTGAATGTATCTGTACTTGTTATATATATATTGTTGCGGATCTCGGTTTACGGCGCTCCCCTTACCGAGGGGGGGGGGGAGGCGGGCAGGGGGGGTTAATCCCCTCGTCTATTAAGCTGGCCGTCCGAGTCCTAGAAGATATCGTGCTCCTTTGCGGGGTTGAGATTGACCAGGGTGACTGGTCAACGGGTTCCCAGATACCTTTGCCAACCTCTCCGCAAAGCAGGACGATACTTCTGCTCGAGCCATGGACAAGATGGAAGATTGCCGAGCGGTTTAGGAATCCGAAGCTTGAGCCGTTAGCGGCAGTCTAAACCCGATTATAGCGGTTCCTATATCGTGCCACCGATATTCAATTGGGGACAGGACGCAAGCGATCGGATGAGAGGAACCAAAGTAAAGCAAGAACAAATATAATTTATTAATAATTAACAAGAAACCCGAAGAGGAAATGAAAGAAGGGAATATACAAGAAGAAGAAGAAGCAGTGACACAGGGCAGCCTTAAACAGTCTTATATTATCACACGCCCAGGACAATACAAACACACTTACACGAATGGGGTGGTGGTGGTGGGAAGGAAGAGAAGGGTCCAAGCAGCTGGTTCCAGGCTTCGGGTCCGCCGTGAAGAATGGCAGGCAGCTTCGCGTGTCGTTGGCGCATGACCGGACCTTGCATACGCGAGGGGCGGGGATGCTGCATGCGTATAGCGTGCCGAACGCTCTCAAACCAAACGGCAGTCAAACGATCGTTCCAAGTGATCCTCTGCGCAGTGTTCTTATCATCCGCCGTCTCTGTGCTGTTCTCTCAATCGCAACGGTCCCCTGCACAGTTCTTCATCAATGGCCTCCCCTCGCGCATCTCTCTCAGTTTGACTCCTTCTCTCTCCCTGGCGCATCTCCGTGAGAGGGCTTGGCGCTTGCGGTTTTATAACCCGCTTCGAAATCAAGCCGCGCTTCATCGAGCCACGCCTATTAACGAGCTCACCTCAGCCCTGGTTGGCTGGTGGGGGCTTACCGGCCACGCCCTGGTGGTGAGTTGACGTGGCCACAGCTCGTTCTTGCCGCCCCGCCCCCTGCTTCTCCAAGCCTGACCTCGTGTTCAATGGCGGCTGAGCCAGGCAGCGAACGCTACTGGCAAGCCAAGGAACACAATTTGGAGGAAGGCTACGCCACAATATGAATTGACAAGGGGACCTACTCTTATTTAATTAATACAACGCAGATTCAACTATTGGGAACAGATCCTTACCTGAAACACATACTAATGAAATAACTAAAGGAGAAGCCGATGGTGTGCTACGTGTTGCTCGTGGCCTAACTAGGGTGTTACCTTTGACCTTTACACCAAAAATGGGAGTATTTACAGGGGATTATTTATAAGGGAATATTACAGATATTTACAAAGTGGAGGGTTCTAAAAACCACAACAATATATATATATATATATTTAAATGTTTCATTTTATTTTAAGCGTGCATGTCGTCTTTCTATGTAAGATGTATTTCCTGGTCACAACTGTACCTGCCAATTCACACAAGCCAAAATGAAACGCCTATCATAAATTACAGTGCTGCATGAGCCTGCAGTGGTGCCATTGATCTGGAAGGAATCGGAGGCGATCTTTGTTCAACTTTGATTCCCAACCAGAAGATGTTGAAACCTTTACTGGCGTGTATATATGGTATGATGGCACAAAGTCAATGCCTCTCTTGGGATGATGGCACGCTTGTGTGAGACACAATATCATTGCTCCTGCATGTTATGGATGGTCACAAAAAGTAAATTACATTAACCAAGGTTTTATCCGCCAAAGTAATATGCAAACAGTATTGATCAATTTAAATCTGTCTTCCAGGGTGAAAAGGAATAAACCCCCTGCGACTTCGTTTGTCGAACAATCATCGAAAGGTAAAGTTTTGATCAAACCACTTTGCTCGTTATATTCAAAAGGTTATCGAAAGAAAGAGCAATACTCTATGCAGGAAATGTAACCTTGATGAGAAATGAATGATGAAAATGCTTTCAAGTGTCTTTATGCTATCAAAGGTGATGTTTAATTTTTAGCTCACCTGGAACAAAGTTCAGGGGAGCTTATGCGATGGTGCGTCATCCGTCCGTCGGTAAACATATATAACTTCTTCTCCGAAACCGCTGATGGGATCGTAACCAAATTTGGCACAATCATATTTGTTGTGTTGTAACTAAAATTTGTTCACGGCATTAAAAAAAATCGGGGTCTAAGGGGTTCTACCAGGGGTCAAAGTGGATCCAGGTTTGACCCCCCAAAATAGGAATTTGCTTTCTTCTCTAAAACTACACACACGATTTCAATGAAACTTCACCATAACCTTCATCACCCGTGTTGTTCGAAAGTTTGTTCCTGGCATTAAAAAATATCGGGGTCTGAGGAGGTACATGGGGTGGAAGGGGGTGGGGGGGGGGGGGGTTGCCCCCAAAATAGGTATTTTTTTTGTTTGTTTGTTTAGTCTTATGATTATGTTAGTATGATTCTACATGCTGCTCTATCTTCTAGCAATCATTGAAATTGGTTTAAAATACTGTTGCGGATATGAGGATTGTATTTTTTTGATTGTGTAATATTGCTTGAATATGGCCCCTCCTGCCTCCAGTGTTGTGTAAAGGTCAAAAGGGCGCCCCGGTAGTTAATTCCATAAAGCATACATTGAAGGACACTATAATACCCTTGTTCAGTAGTTTATATCTTTATTATGTGTTTTAGGGTAAGGCCTTGTCTTCCATTAAAATGACACTCCATTGCACCAAGTGAAAAAGATAGATTCCCTTCATTCTTCATTCCCATTCCCAAAAACCTCCATTTCCCCTTTCGTCATGGCCAAGCCTCAATTTGGCAATTACATCCCCTCCAAAGCCACCATTGAACATGTGCTCGGGTTGGGGAAGAAAGGCGTGCCTGCCCGTCGTCATCAAGGGCGGAGCCAGAGGGTCGCGCGACCAACCATGGCCGAGGTGAGCACATCGATGGGCGTGTCTTGAAGGCCGGCGGCTTAATCGCCGGAGGCGTTATAAAAGCGCGCGCGCAAGAGTGGTCAGGGCTGAGCTGCGTGGTGAGGTCCATGAAAAGAGCTGAGTCGTCAGAGGAAAGCTCCGTAGAGAGGTCCAAGAGAGGGCTGCGTAGAGAGGTCCATGACAAGGAGAGGTCCACGGCAAAAGGAGGTCCATGACAAGAGCAGAGCAGAGCTGAGTTGCAAGGAGGTTCTACGAGAGAGAGAGAGAGAAGGGAGATCATCCAGCAGCGATTCTTGTCCAAGAGAAGAGATCATCCAGCAGCGATTCTTGTTCAAAGGAGATCATCCAGGGAAGCACAAAGCCTGCTATTCGTCGCCTTGCTCGCCAGCAGCAGCGTCCACAGCAGCAACAACACTCAACAACCGCTTGGGGCCTGGACGGCGGTTTTGAGCAGGGCCGCGAAGGAACGGCGGCTGCCCAACGCGCCGATCGTGCTGCCGGACCCGTTGGACCTCCCTCTCCTTCCAGCCAACCCACTCTGCAATTCCCCGTGTGAGTCCGTTTCTGTTTGTTCTGTCCTGGGTAGTTAATTAAGTTTGTATAAGCTAGTATTTTCACTGTGTCCCTAAAAACCTTCTGTATATTATTTTATTATCTTTCCTTCTCCTTGGTTTCTTTGAGCCTGTAAATAGTAATAAATAGTAATCGTATTTCAAACCTTTTTTTGCCTTCGTCTTCCTCTTCTTCACATCCGTGTCGTCTTTGTCTTTTCCCTCATTGAATAGCTGTGGCGCGATACGGCCAACGTTCGAGTGAATCGGGTGAATCGGGGAAACTGTTAGGTCGCGGTGCCTCCGCTCGGCAAACGTACCATCCTTAACCGCGAACCGTAACAATACCTTTAGTCGGTGCATTATACTGTTTATTCCACCAGGTGAGTGCCAGAGGTATTGCCCCTATGTTGTTTTTCTTAGCATGTAAACACATGAATCATTTTAATTAATCATTTGGATTCTGCCAAAAAAATTGGTGGATTCAGTTAACATTAGGAAATATAAGGTACTGGAGTTGAGTCAGAATAATGAAAATTAGGATTAGATAATGGAAGGGGCAGTCTTGGGGAGTATGACTTGGGGAAAGGATCTGGAGCTGGTAATACATGTGGGCAGTAAGTAAACAATTGGTGTGTGTGTGTGTGTGTGTGTGTGTGTGTGTGTGTGTGTGTGTGTGTGTGTGTGTGTGTGTCGTTGCTTGTTTATCTCCATATGCAGATTTCAGAAGGTAGAACAGAGTCCTCTCAGGTCGTAAAGTACCACCTCCATTTCAGTAAGGGTTCATGGACCAGTTTGTAGAGTTTTTTGTCCCCCGTCGCACCGCGGAGCGAAAGGGGGACTATGGTTTTCCCCTCCGTCCATGTGTCCGTCCGTCCATCCGTCCGTCTGTCTGTGCGGGCGTGCGTGCGTGTGTGCGTGCGTGCGTGCATGCGTAAGCAAAGGACCGCATTCGAATTTGGTGTGTGGGTGCAACCCACGTCAAAATCCAAGATGGCCGCCGCCATGTATGTCTGACACCATGTATGTCTGAACCTTGTGAGCGGAATATCTTGAAAAATAAGCGAAGTACCAACTTCTAATCTGGTGTGTGGGTGTATCTAGGCATAAGGAAGAACCCTATTGAAAATTGGGTCGCCACGTCAAAATCCAAGATGGCCGCCACCATATATATGTCTGAACCTTGTGAGCGAAATATCTTGAAAAATAAACAAACTACTAACTTCTAATCTGGTGGGTGGGTGTATCTAGGCATAAGGGATAACGCTATTGCAAATTGGGTCGCCACATCAAAATCCAAGATGGCCACCTTGCGTCTTCCACTTTGTCAACTCACATCACTTCACCGACGGGGGACCTAGGCGTAACGCTTGTAATGATTCATTCTCCATCCCAGTTGAACTGACCTCTTCTTAGAGTTCCAAAAAGCCTTCTTTGTCTACTCCCAATCTGTCCAACTGTTTTATATACCTTCCTGACAACTGAGTTTTCCCAGTTGTCAGTGTTTAGAAGCACCACCTTTAGAGGCCATTTTTGTATATACCATAAAGAAGGCATCAGTTTATTTATCATCATTTATCATCATTTATTTATGATCATTTATTTATTTATGATCATCATTTATTTATCATCATCATCATTTATCATTTATCATCATCAGCATCATCATTTATCTGATCATGTGCTTGTTAAAGTGGACATCTCTCTGACCATTCTCAGAGAGCCTCCTCAGCGTCGACGAGTCTGGCATTTCACTCAGGCCAACTGGCATGGTCTTCAAGCAGCCATCAATCATCTGGACTGGTCTCCCATCTCTACCGCCTCTGACATCAACTCATCCTAGGAATTCTTCCAAAGTAAATTGCTCTCTCTCATGCACAGATTTATCCCATCTCGTCTTCAGTTGTCATACCCTTCCTCCCGTCCATGGTACACGGAATCTTGTGCTGAGGCTGTTGCCCAGAAACAACTTGCTTTCGTCTCCTGGAAAGCAAATCCAATGGAAGGAAATCTCATTTCCTTTCACAAAGCCCGAAACAAGTGTGTGTCCACCCTCAGGAGAGCCAGGAAACAATATCTCTCCGTTCTCAGGACAGAACTCTCTTATCTGTCTCCCTCTTCCAAATCCTGGTGGCGTCTGGTCAAATCTGTTTCTGGTGTTTGTTCCCCCTCCATCCCCTCCCTCACCTCAAACGGCCACACGGCTGACTCTGCACGTGAAAAAGCTGAATGCCTCAACTCTGTGTTTGCCTCTAAATCTTGTGTCCCAAACCCATCCCTCTCTGTACCCACTGTACCCAGTCGTACCCAACTGCTCCTGGACTCTGTGTCCTTTCCTCCTGACAAGGTGGAAAAGTTTCTGTCAACCCTCGACTCTGATTCTGCAACTGGACCTGACGGCATCAGCCCACGGGTCCTAAAATCTTGTTCTTCTGCTCTTTCACTCCTTCTCTCTGTTCTCTTCACCCTCTCTTTTGCTCAAGGTCATCTGCCATCTGCTTGGAAATCTGCCAACATCACCGCTTTGCACAAAAAGGTGCAAAAACAGATCCCAGCAACTACAGACCAATCAGCCTTCTCCCAATTATCAGCAAAGTCATGGAATCCATCATTGCTTCAGATATGAAATCTTTCCTCTTCTCCAATGGCTTGATCTCTGATCATCAATTTGGTTTCAGACCTGGTCACTCTACTCTGGACATGCTGCTTCTGCTTTCTCAACAATGGATGGAGGTCCTCAATGCCAAACAGGAAATTAGAGCTGTCTCCCTTGAC
This sequence comes from Myxine glutinosa, assembly GCF_964187855.1. NCBI lineage: Eukaryota > Metazoa > Chordata > Myxini > Myxiniformes > Myxinidae > Myxine > Myxine glutinosa. Next base: position 142,976,756 of record NC_136268.1, on the reverse strand, counting down.
ATATCACGTGCCTTCGATACGGTCTGGCACCCCGCTCTGCTCACCAAACTCTCCTCTGTTGGTATCCATGGAAATCTCCACGCATGGCTGGCAGACTTCCTCTCTAGTCGTAGTCAACGTGTGGCCCTGAATGGGTTTCTCTCATCTCCTCTTCCTGTTCAGGCTGGAGTTCCCCAAGGCAGTGTTCTGGGCCCTGTGCTTTTTCTGGTCTTCATCAATGATCTCTCTGATTCTCTTGAAAATCCTCTCTATCTCTTTGCTGATGACTCTACTCTCTGTCGCTCCATTCTTCATCCCTCAGATCGGCAGTCTGCAGCCTCCTCACTCTCTGCAGACCTGGACAAAATCACAGACTGGGCAAACAATTGTAACATGTCTTTCAATCCTGACAAATCTCACACTCTTACAATGTCTCTCCGAAAAGACCGACTGGACAACCCTCCCATCCACTTTCTGAATAATAATAATAATAATAATAATTCATTTATTTTGTATAGCGCTTTTCCAGAAGCCCAAAGGCGCTTTGACAGAGTGGAAAACATAATGCATAACAATACATGAAAACAACAATTGCAAAAAGACAAGAATCAAGAAAACAAACAGCAGCGATATACGGCATATATATAAGACAAGAATCAAAAAGACAAGACAAGAATCAATAGGGAAATATTTAAAGCAAAAGGAGGGAGAAGGAGAAGAGATAGTCAGGGGTTAAATGCTGTGGGTTGAATGTTGAATGCAGCGTTGAACAGGTGGGTCTTTAGTGATGTTTTGAATGTGGTGAGTGAGGAGGAGTCTCTGATGGTGTGAGGTAGTGAGTTCCAGAGGGTGGGAGCAGCGATGGAGAAGGCCCTGTCCCCCCAGGATCTGAATTTGGTCGGGATGGAGGGGGTCAGGAGGTTGGTACCAGCAGAGCGGAGGTTGCGGGTGGGAGTGTGTCTGGAGAGGAGGTCAGCCAGGTAGGATGGGGCCAGGTTATGGAGGGCTTTGTATGTCAAGAGGAGGATTTTGTACTGGATTCTCTGGGGGATGGGGAGCCAGTGAAGCTTGTAAAGGACGGGGGTGATGTGGTCACGGGTCCGGGAATGAGTGAGTAGACGGGCAGCGGAGTTCTGAATGTATTGGAGTTTATTGGTGATTTTTGAGGGTGAACCATAGAGGAGGCTATTGCAGTAGTCCAGACGGGAGGTGATGAAGGCGTGGATGAGGGTTTCTGCAGCCGTGGAGGAGAGGGATGAGCGGAGACGGGCAATGTTTTTCAGGTGAAAGAAGGCTGACTTTGTGATCTGTTTAGTGTATTTGTCGAAGGAAAGGGTTTGGTCAAAGATGACGCCAAGATTCCGGATGTGAGGGGAGGTGGATACTGGGATACCGTCGATGTTGAGGGCAAAGTTATGGGTGGATTTTGTGAGCGTTTTTGGGCCAATGATGATTATTTCAGATTTATCACAGTTAAGCTTGAGGAAGCTGATTTGAAGCCAGGATTTTATTTCAGTGATGCAGTTTGTCAGGATAGAGTGGGTGTCGGTGGAGACGGACTTGGTGGAGATGAAAAGCTGGATGTCATCGGCGAAGCAGTGGAATTGGAGACCATGACGGCGGATTAAGTGACCGAGCGGGGACAGGTAAAGGATGAAGAGGAGGGGGCCAAGAACTGAACCTTGGGGGACACCTTGGGGGAGGGGAGCAGTGGGGGATTTGCAGTTATTGATGGAGATGAACTGGCATCTGTCAGAGAGGTATGATTTAATCCAAGAGAGGGCAGTGCCGGTGACGTTAAAGGTGGATTCAAGTCGGGTGAGGAGGATAGTGTGATCGATGGTGTCAAAGGCAGCGCTGAGGTCGAGGAGGACGAGAATGTTGAGGTTGCCAGCGTCAGAGGAGAGGAGAAGGTCGTTGGTGATTTTGAGGAGAGCAGTTTCAGTACTGTGGTTGGAGCGGAATCCGGATTGGAATGTTTCATATAAGTTATTGGCAGAGAGATGATGTTTGAGTTGAGTGGCTACAGCGCGTTCCAAAACTTTTGACAGAAAGGGTAGGTTGGAGATGGGTCTGAAGTTGTTTAGGGTGTCAGGGTTTAGACCAGGTTTTTTTAGAATGGGGGTAACAGCAGCAATTTTGAGGGAAGGTGGGACGATGCCTGTAGACAGGGAGGAGTTTATTGTTGCAATGATAAGTGGAGAGAGAGCAGGGAGAATCCTCTCCAAGAAGTTCTGTCACTCAAGCTTTTGGGTCTCACTATCTGCCATGATCTTTCCTGGGAAAACGACATTTCAAATCTGGCCTCCAAAGCCAGTCGCCGACTGGGCATCCTCCGTCGTGCGAAGTCCTTCCTTGGCACACCTGAGCTCCTCACCACATACAAGGCTTTCATCCGCAGCTCAATGGAATACTGCTCTCCCCTCTGGGCTGGTGCTCCTGCCTCACACCTAGCTCGTCTTCACGCTGTTGAAACCAAAGCATTCAGAATCATTGGAATCTCCCGCGATGAAGCTAACTCCAAGGGCCTCTCACTCACTCACCGCAGGCAGGTTGGTGGTCTTTCCGTCTTCTACCGACTCCTCTCTGGCCTTGCCCCCCCAGCTTTCTCTGGGCTCTGTCCCGCAAATATTCCTCCAGGTCGCACAAGATCTGCCTGCAACCCTCTTATGGTTAAACTGCCAAAATCAAGACTCTCTGCTCACCTTCACTCCTTCATTCCTCTTTTCTCCCGCCTCTGGAACAAACTCCCTCACTATCTTCAATCCCACTCCACCCTCCAGGTCTTTAAAACAGCTGTTCACCACCATCTCTTATCTTCCCCCATCCAAAACCTTGATCTTTTCTATCCCCGCTAATTTCACCCCAATTCCACTTTTTTGAAATACCAACTTCTGTCCTGGAAGTCCTTGGTGTCCTTGTGTTTTATACTTCTCCCACCCCCCCCCCCCCCTTCCCACACCTCCTCCCCCCAAGCCCTCTCCTTCCCACACATCTCCCTGCTCTTAAATGTTGTGTGCTCTCAAGTGTTTGTGTGCTTTCCCTTCTCTTGTCTTCCGCTCCCTCTTTTTATATATTTTGTTTGTCTGGTTGATTTGTTTGTGAAGTAAATGTCAGCTCTTTCACGAGCCTCGATTCAGTATACAAAAACAAAAAAAAACAAAAACAAAAAAAAATCAGTATAAATCTGTTGATATTTCATTATATATTTTTCTTTCTTCTTTTTGCAATTGTTGGGGCTGTACTTGTTGTTTCAGTTTATTGTGTGACATCTTCCATTCGCACCTGGGAATTTTTTTTGCTAGGTGGCTTAGGGATACCTTCTCTAGTTTGCTGTCTTCATGTTTGCTTGCAAATTGGATTTCGTTGTCTGTTGCACTTTTCACATATTTTGCCATTCCTACAGTTGTCATTCTCACCCAATGCAGTCTCTACCGGATCCATTCCTCCTACAGGTCACGTGGTTCGGCCGCCATAATGGAGCTCACTTGGTTGAGCTCCATTATGCCGCTAGTCCTTCTTGTCTCGGTAGGGACATTCTCGACACAAACATCAGTGCCTGTTGTTTCACAATGTTGTTGTGTTTGGAGCTACTAGTACCCGACTGCAAAGCCGCAATGAGCCGGCGAAGCCAAAGCCTCTTGCCACTATTTTACCCATCACTGTGGCATCAGTAGGTTAGGTAGTTGGTAGTAGGTAGGTGTAGTCCGTACCGTACCTAGTTCAAAATGACACCATTTGCATTCTGGATGAGATTAAAAGTTATAAAATTTCCTTCTTGATTAATTCGGTGAATTCCGTCTCAACTTCGGATATTTCCGGCCGTGAAAACCTATTCCCTACGGCCGCGACATTTCTAAAAAATAATTCTTCGTCAATTTTAGAATATTTGACGCCGTTTTCAGCGTCCGAATGTGGTAAAAAGCTTTTTAAGAATATTTTTTCAAATGCTCGAATCTCATTGGTTCCGGTAATTGGTGACTATTTTCGTTGAAGATAACCAGGGCCCGTGTGGGCCCAGGGAACGAGGTTGGTCTTAAAGTATTTTAATTACAAATTAGAGGTGCATAAGATTGTGAATCAAACAAAGACGGGTGAAACAAACTCCTATTGAACTTTTTCACAATTTTTTTGTGCATACTTCCGCATCCGGAAGATGGCGGCCTCCATTGAGTGATTTGGGTTTTAAAATATTTTTTCAAATGCTCGAATCTCATTGGTTCCGGTGTTTGGTGACGATTTTCGTTGAAGATAACCAGGCCCGTGCGGGCCGAGGTTGGTCTTAAAGTATTTTAATTACAAATTAGAGGTGCATAAGATTGTGAATCAAAAAAAGATGGGTGAAACAAACTCCTATTGAACTTTTTTCAATTTGTTATGCATACTTCCGCATCCGCAAGATGGCGGCCTCCATTGAGCGATTTGGTGCTGGTGCGTCAAAGCTTCGAAATTCTCAAGGGATCCAGAAAAATCTGGCTTTTCAACATAATACGTACGCGTTCATTCACAACACCGGCTTCGCCGGCTACTAGTACCCGACTGCAAACCCGCTATGAGCCGGCGAAGCCAAAGCCTCTTGCCACTATTTTACCCATCACTATGGCATCAGTAGGTTAGGTAGTTGGTAGTAGGTAGGTGTAGTCCGTACCGTACCTCGTTCAAAATGACACCATTTGCATTCTGGATGAGATTAAAATTTATAAAATTTCCTTCTTGATTAATTCGGTGAATTCCGTCTCAACTTCGGATATTTCCGGCCGTGAAAAACTATCCCCTACGGCCGCGAGATTTCTAAAAAATAATTCTTCGTCCATTTTAGAATATTTGACGCCGTTTTCACCCTCCGAAACACGTAATAAGCTTTTTTGAAATATTTTTTCAAATGCTCGAATCTCATTGGTTCCGGTGTTTGGTGACGATTTTCGTTGAAGATAACAAGGTTGGTCTTAAAGTATTTTAATTACAAATTAGAGGTGCATAAGATTGTGAATCAAACAAAGACGGGGGAAACAAACTCCTATTGAACTTTTTTCAATTTGTTATGCATACTTCCGCATCCGCAAGATGGCGGCCTCCATTGAGCGATTTGGTGCTGGTGCACCAAAGCTTCGAAATTCTCAAGCCAAGGGATCCAGCATAATCTGGTTTTTCAACATAATACATACGCGTTCATTCACAACACCGGCTTCGCCGGCTATTAAGTAAGCAGCCCAGCAAAAATAAGGTGGGTCGAGGTTCAAACCAAGGCTAGACAATCCAGAGGTGAGTATGCCTGTGCCTTGGAGCTATCCTGCCAGTCCAATAAGCAACTGGTGGGGAAGGTGGACCAAGATGTCCTACCCAATCCTTCTGGGCTCCTTTGGAAATGCTAAACAAGCAAACTCGGTAATTTTTTAAAATTGAATTGTTCTGCTGTTTACCTTTATACTGGGACAAACATGTATTGCTGCTGTGACTGGGAAGGGTGACTTACCTGCAAAGTGCGTAGCTACTCAGACGGCTTATCAGCTAAGTTGCTGCTTCTTCCTGGTCCTGGCTGGATCCGCACTTATGGCAAAATATCAATATTGGGTCTTGAAAAAGGGAACTATTGCCATTTTTAGTCTCTTCTCAAAAAAACAAGCTTGTCTTTTATTCAAGGCATCATCAAGCCCAAATTTTAACCTACAGGTTACTTGAAATTACACGATCAATCCACTAAATCCAGAATCGAACCAATATTCGTGCAAATCTAAGGATGCTTCTTAAACCATATTGCTAGAACTATTTGTATTTTGCATTCACTTATTGATTCATTCATCCTTATTCAGATCCTCCTATAATGCCTGCCCAACTTCTTCATTCTCCACTAGCTAGTTTGACTGTGAATGAAAAGAAATTCTCCCTCCACAGAAAGCTGATCATTAAATACAATTTTACAGAAACGTTTCATGTCCGACGAAGTTAACAAGCAGCGAACTCATGTCTTCAGGGGGTTTCACTGAAGGGAGCTTTGAAGCAGACGTGTGTCTGTTATGGGTGAATGGAAAGCAGGGACCTTTTGAAGAAAGGTTGAGGTCATGTCAAGGGTTTTTTGAGGACTCAAGGCTGCCAGAGACAGGAATTAAATACAAACTGCAATTCCTAACTTCTCAATTAAAGGGACACTATAATTTTATTAAAGGGACACCATAATTTTTATTAAAGGGACGCCATTTTCACACTGTTGAAGATTGTTTCTTGGTGAGCACAGCATCTGTCCTTTGCATTGATGCATTACCTGGCTTTTGTCAGTGAAATGTAAATGGTGTAATATGAGTGTGCAAGGAGCTCTCACAATCAACATCTATACAGCTCACAATGGCATTTTATGCAAATATCTCCCCATTCATTGATAGTAAATGCCAAAGGGACTCTTTTTTTTTTCTTTTTTTTTTACACATACTGAAGAAGAAAGGTGTATTCAAACAAACAATGTACTAAGTACCAAAAAAATTGTACAAAGACCTACCCTGCAAATTTATTTAAAAAACAACTGAGAGCGGACCTTTTTTCAGGCGACGCTTCATAACGCTAACCCAACAGACCTCCGAAGGTCCAACAGAACCAGTGTACTTCCTCAGATCTCTTCAGGCCAAAAGTATTTTGGCCCGAGGATGTCTGTTGGGTTAGCAGATGAAACATCACCTGAGACTAGGTCTGCTCTTACTCGTTTGTATTAATTTTGCAGGGTAGGTCTTTATACTATTTTTTTTGGTTGGATGTACCTTTCTTCTAACTATTGATATTCCCAACCATCCCAATCTTATTATACACCAGCAAGTACCACCCGTCGCTTCATTGATGGGAATATTAGTGGATTGGGGGGAAGGGGGGAGAAAAAGAGGGGGAGTGGGTATGGGGGGGGGGGGGGGGGGTGGAGAGAGGAAGAGGAGGAGGAGGAGGGTGAGTAAGGGGGCAATGTGAGGAATGGTAGGAGAGTGACACCTCACAACACGTTGCTATACACTCCAGGTGGAAGGGGGTTGAGAAAGGGGTGGGAGGGACAGAAAGAGAGAGAGAGGAGGGGTGGGTGGGGGGGAATAGAGAGAAGAGCGAGGGGGGAGGAGGAGTTAGCAAAGAGAATGTTATGTTGTGCTTTATGACCACACACGCATTTCCCTATTTATGTCATAGATGCGTTCCTGGAAAGCATCGTTTAAAACAAAATAATACTAAAATAAGCAATTTGATGTCTGTGTGTCTGTCTGTCTGATGATTTTTGACCATGATACAATCCGTCGTTACTTATTTAATCTCAACCAAACCTGACAGGAGGGCTAAGGGTCACACAATGAAGGTTGTAGCGCATTAATGTGCCCCCATCTCCAAGGGGGGTTTTCTCCACCAAGGGAGTTCTCCCTACCAATGGAGTTGCATGTTTAGGTGTATATCTGTGTTAAGGTAGCTTTATCGTGACATTTTTCAAGGCCGCTTCTAATAACAAAACGAATCACTAAAAAGCATCTGAAAATGCAAAGTCCGTCCGCGTCCGTTTGTATGCAGATAATAAACGTTTGTTGAAAATTTGATGACAAAACTCAAGTGGTAAATTGAAATTTCAGGTCAATTGGATGAAAATTGATGATTTTATGTGACGGTGACATTTAACCTTTTGACCTTTTGACAAAATTATTAATTTGCCTTTCCATATTGTCAAAATAAATCTTTGGTGAAAATTTTATGACAGTAGCTCAAATGGTAAAAGAGTTATGGCCCGGACACACACACACACACGCACACACACACACACACACACACACACACACACACACTCACACACACTCAAAGAGACAGACACACACACACACACAGAGACAGACACACACACACAGAGACAGACACACACACACAGAGACCGACACACACACAGAGACCGACACACACACAGAGACCGACACACACACAGAGACCGACACACACACAGAGACCGACACACACACACACACAGAGACCGACACACACACACATAGAGACCAACACACACACACACACACACACACATACAGACAGACACTTACACACATGCAGAAGTGATTACAAAACCCCATCCCCTGCACAGCCAATAATAGCATAATATTAATGTTATTACAAAACAATATTGATACTAATAATATCCCCCCCCCCCCCCCCCTCCTCAAGTAGTGATTCCTCCTTGCCAAACACCGTGTTTAACGTGTATATCGAACCGTTTTTGTGGGAGCCACCCCTACCATAAGTACAATTAACCATAAATATGTATAATCACATTTTCAAACAGTCACTGATGTTGTTTAACACTAAACTGAAAGAAATTTGGAGGAATCCGGATATCAGTCTATGCTTATCACATTGACGAACGCACCTGATTGAAGATATATGGTAGTCTATATAACACACAAGGGTTAATAACACGGCCCTTCAAGGCGTTTTTCCAGTCACTTCTCACTGCAAAAGTAATAACAACACTTTTTTTTTTTTTTTTTTTTTTTTTTGTATACAAGATCGAGGCTCGTGAAAGAGCTAACATTAATCACACAAAAAGACAAACCGACACACAAAACACAAAAAACAAGGGGAGCGGCAGACAAGATGGGGAGAGAGGGGGAAGGACACAAAAGAGAGGGGGAAGAGGGGGAAGGACACAAACACAACATTTGAGAGCAGGGACATCGGGAGGACTTGGGGGGAGGTGGGAGAGGATTAAAACATATGAACACTGCAAGGACTCTGGGGTGAATTACCGGGGGTAGAAAAGATCAAGGTTTTCGATGGGGGAAGATAAGAGATGGTGGTGAACAGCTGTTTTAAAGACCTGGAGGGAGGAGTGGGATTGAAGGGAGTGGGGGAGTTTGTTCCAGAGGCGGGAGAAAAGGGGAATGAAAGAGTGAAGGTGAGCAGAGAGCCTAGACTTTGGCAGTTTAACCATAAGAGGGTTGCAGGCAGATCTTGTGCGACCTGAAGGAATATTGGGGGGACAGAGCACAGAGAGAGCTGGGGGAGCAAGGCCGGAGAGGAGTCGGTAGAAGACAGAAAGACCACCAACCTGCCTGCGGTGAGTGAGTGAAAGGCCCTCGGCGTTGACTACATCACAGGAGATTACAATGATTCTGAAAGCTTTGGCCTCAACAGCGTGAAGCCGAGCAAGGTGTGAGGCAGGAGCACCAGCCCAGAGGGGGGAACAGTATTCCATTGAGCTGCGGGTGAAAGCCTTGTATGTGGTGAGGAGCTCAGGTGTGCCAAGGAAGGACTTCGCACGACGGAGGATGCCCAGTCGGCGACTGGCTTTGGAGGCCAGCTTGGAAATGTGGTTTTCCCAAGAAAGATCATGGCAGATAGTGAGACCCAAAAGCTTGAGCGACAGAACTTCTTGGAGAGGATTGTTGAGAAAGTAGATGGGAGGGTTGTCCAGTCGGTCCTTTTGGCGAGACATTGTAAGAGTGTGAGATTTGTCAAGATTGAAAGACATGTTCCACTTGTTTGACCAGTCTGTGATTTTGTCCAGGTCTGCAGAGAGTGAGGAGGCTGCAGACTGCCGATCTGAGGGATGAGGAATGGAGCGACAGAGAGTAGAGTCGTCAGCAAAGAGATAGAGAGGATTTTCAAGAGAGTCAGAGAGATCATTGATGAAGACCAGAAAAACCACAGGGCCCAGAACACTACCTTGGGGAACTCCAGCCTGAACAGGAAGAGGAGATGAGAGAAACCAATTCAGGGCCACACGTTGACTATGACCAAAGAGGAAGTCCGCCAGCCATGCGTGGAGATTTCCATGGATACCAAAGGAGGAGAGTTTGGAGAGCAGAGCAGGGTGCCAGACCATATCGAAGGCACGTGAAATGTCAAGGGAGACAGCTCTAATTTCCTGTTTGGCGTTGAGGACCTCCATCCATTGTTGAGAAAGCAGAAGCAGCATGTCCAGAGTAGCGTGACCAGGTCTGAAACCAAATTGATGATCAGAGATCAAGCCATTGGAGAAGAGGAAAGATTTAATATCTGAAGCAATGATGGATTCCATGACTTTGCTGATAATTGGGAGAAGGCTGATTGGTCTGTAGTTGCTGGGATCTGTTTTTGCACCTTTTTTGTGCAAAGCGGTGATGTTGGCTGATTTCCAAGCAGATGGCAGATGACCTTGAGCAAAGGAGAGGGTGAAGAGAACAGAAAGAGGGAGTGAAAGAGCAGAAGAACATGATTTTACGACCCGTGGGCTGATGCCGTCAGGACCAGTTGCAGAATCAGAGTCGAGGGTTGACAGAAACTTTTCCACCTTGTCAGGAGGAAAGGACACAGAGTCCAGGAGCAGCTGGGTATGACTGGGTACGGTGGGTACAGAGAGGGATGGGTTTGGGACACAAGATTTAGAGGCAAACACAGAGTTGAGGCATTCAGCTTTTTCACGTGCGGAGTCAGCCGTTAAGCCGTTTGAGGTGAGGGAGGGGATGGAGGGGGAACAAACACCAGAAACAGATTTGACCAGACGCCACCAGGATTTGGAAGAGGGAGACAGATAAGAGAGTTCGGTCTTGAGAATGGTGAGATATTGTTTCCTGGCTCTCCTGAGGGTGGACACACACTTGTTTCGGGCTTTGTGAAAGGAAATGAGATTTCCTTCCGTTGGATTTGCTTTCCAGGAGATGAAAGCAAGTTGTTTCAGGGCAACAGCCTCACCACAAGATTCCGTGTACCATGGACGGGAGGAAGGGTATGACATCTGAAGACGAGATGGTATAAATCTGTGCATGAGAGAGAGCAATTTACTTTGAAAGAATTCCCAGGATGAGTTGATGTCAGAGGCGGTAGAGATGGGAGACCAGTCCAGATGATTGATGGCTGCTTGAAGACCGTGCCAGTTGGCCTGAGTAAAATGCCAGACTCGTCGACGCTGAGGAGGCTCTCTGAGAATGGTCAGAGAGATGTCCACTTTGACAAGCACATGATCAGATGAGCCGATTGGAGCAGAAGAAGAGCAGCAGACATTTTCAGGGAAGTTTGTCATAACCAAATCCAGAAGAGAAGATGCTCCGTTGACTGAGATCCGGGTCGGGAAATTGACAGATTGTGTCAGTCCCAGTGAGTCACAGAAGTCCTTTGCTGAAGAGCCATGGCTGGTGAGAGAGGTACCCACACCCAGCCAACTGGCATGGTGACAATTGAAATCACCACATATGAGGAAGAGAGAGTTGGGATGGGTTGATAGAAGTTGGTCCATATTATCAGACAGTGAGATGTAGATGGAGTCATCGCTGATTGGTGGACGGTACAACACACATATGAACAAAAGGTGGGAGTGAAGGGGAAGCCGTAGCCAAAGGTATTCCTGGGGGTGAGGTGGAGAGAGGGCAGTGGAGGGCGAGTGAGGAAGAGAGTTTTTTATAAAGATAGCAACCCCACCTCCAGGACGAGGCTCAGGTCTATCATACCGGAGGAGGGAGTAACCTGGGAGAGATACCAAGGCATCAGAGACATCATGAAGGAGGAAAGTTTCTGTTAAGCAGATCACATCTGGTTTGTCAGAAGCAACCTGTATGGAGAGGTCAGTCAAGTTTGAGCGAAGGCCCCGGATGTTTGAGGTCCATACCGTTAATGAAGAGGAAGGGGGAGCATCGGGTCCAGAACAGGGGGGGGGGAGGGGTAGGGTAAGATGTGGAAGAGGAGGAAGAGGTAGGGTAAGATGTGGAAGAGGAGGAAGAGGTAGGGAGAGCTGTTGAAGGTGTGTCAGAGATTTCAGAATAGCTTGGAGAAAGGGAAGAATGGGGCGGACAAAAGGTTTGAAGAGGACAAAAGGTTTGTCACTTATGACAAAAGCCTAATATTAATGATATTACGAAACAATATCCACACCCCCCAAGGGGTTTTGTGACTTGCGATAGTGCCCCTCCCCCCACCCTCCAATCTCCAGCCCCTCACCCACCCCGACACCCTCACGGAAGTAAATTGTATTATTGGTAACTTAGAATGGTGAGGCACGGTCTGATCTTTCAATGACCTGATCTAACATAAGTAATGGTAATAATAATTGGCAATAATAATAAGGATAATAGCATGACACCCTGCCGCTCCTGTAATGAGCGGGTGTACTACTAATCTAAATCGAACTACAAAATTCCAATGACTTAATGTGTTAAAGGGGGAATGCATTCCTAATATAAAACGGATAAAGATCCCCATTATGATTTTGATAAGCAATTACGGATTGTGAATGAATGTCTGGTAAGGTGTCGGTGTGAACGTGTGTTCGGATCCGTCAGAGGGTTGAGGATCCATTCGTGCTGGAAAAGGTGTGGGAGTGATTGTGTTGTAAAGGTTGGTCAGTGGTGTGATGTTGTGCGAAAGGTGTGTGTGTGGGTGAGAGTTTCTGTCAACTAGAGGGTTGAGAATTCATCAGAGCCGGATGGGCTGGGAAAATTCTGGAAGTTTACCACAGTTGACGCGGTGGCTATTACACCACCTTATCTATCACTTTACATTCGTTCTTCATGCTTGTTGTTTGTGTCCTTCATGATGTCCTTGAAAACAGTAGGTCTCCTGTTTGTGGGATGATTTTCAATCTTGTTTAACTGCCGGACAGGCAGACAGACTAAAACAAGCCCAAAAGTCTAACAGCGGCGTAGCCGGGCTTGTAAAATATTATAAACCACAATCACATATGATTAGCTTTTTAAACAGTCGCTAATGCTGTTTATAGCATTAAACAAAGAAATTTGGAGGATTCTCGACATCCGTGAGGTAGGTTTTCCTTACAGAACTGAGCGAAGATCTACTGTAATCTATATACACCACAAGGTTTGCATGTGTGCTCATTTACCAAGCAGCTAGCTGGCGCTTGCCAAGCCAGCCATTCCTTAACGGTTTTGAATGGAGTGCTTGCTCGAATGCTTAAACCAAATGGCGATCTCTCCACAAGAAACTTGGTAAATGAACACACACCCAGTGTTCTTGAGACCCGACCATAGATCTACTGTACTAAATATACCCCAAAGAGGAATGACCCTTTCTTCAGCTCCCGTAGTGAGCGGGTGTAGGCCTACTTGTAAATTAAAATGTTGGTCGGTGGAGCAGCCGTCGTAATGACATTATAGACAATGACGTAACAGACACAAAACTGCCGTTTCTTCAATATGTAGAACATCATATATTTTAACTTGCAGTAAGTTTGCAGTCACCACGAAGGGATTCGTGTTACGATTAGATTTACTATAATATTAATGTTACGTTGTCATTATTTAAAAAACCGAGGTGAATTCCTTACTTCCTCAGTTATTAATATTAGTGTGAACAACGCTCATCATTATCATGAACCATACACCGCTTCAATCCATTAACCTTCTATTCATGACATTGGGATTAAAGTATTATGGTTATATTTACTATATTATTATTACGAAAACGATACACGACTGTATTAAGAAACCTGGGCTTAATTTGTCCGAAGCGGTCGAAGATGAGTCATAACGCCGAAGGCCTATACGTACCGGATTGTTGTAAGAGACGTAACGCCGATCGATGCTTTCGATATTTGATGATCATTTTAACAATCGTTTTTTTGTGTTTCACACGAAATGAAAAACGTAAAGGTAGAGCATGGCGATTGTGATATATGACAGATTTGACGATATGTTCGGCATGAACGGCATATAAATCAAAATGGCGGTGTGGAGAAGTCATCCGCTGCACGGCCGTAATGACATCAGACGTAATCACATCACCCTGTCATGTGACCAGATTCTCAGCTCTGATTGGTATACGTTTGAGGGAACAATGGGACATACATGCATACATACATCCGGTCTGTCAGACAGACAGACAGACAGACAAAGACTGTTCTAGAGGGCTCTGCCCGATAGGCTATGCCGTTAAAAATTATCTCGCTCGTGCTGATTAAGATGTGCCAGGTGGAGAAACTACGTGCTGATTACGACATGCCGGGTGGAGGGCCCCGTGCTGATTATAACGTGTTGTGTGGTTGTGAACTGAGTGCTTTATATGAAAAGCAATTACTTGTAAGCTGTACAAGTACGACTTTAACTTAAAAACATTTTTTTCTATTTTCTGATCAGCATTTACTTGTTATAAGATGAATAACTACAACTTTAAGGTATTAAGGAGAGCGAGCAGAGTGGGACATAAGGATGAGGAGGGGAGGGAGAGAAGTGGCAGGGCAGGGGCGGATCCAGGAATTTCAAGACGGGGGGTGCATGAAACTATAGCTCTGGGGGGGCGGGGGCGGATAAAGGGGGGGTCTGGGGGTCCTCCCCAAGGAAATTTAAAAAAATTCATCGTCAGAAACGGCATTTCGTGCGTTCTTGGAAGTTTCTGCAGTTCCTTGTGTTCTTCCCTGGTCCAACAGTTCAGCAGATTCGCACCGCCTGCACCCTCATCCCCCCCTGGATCCACCCCTGCTGAGGGAGTGGGTGGGGTGCAGGTTGTGATGAGTGCCTCGAGGGTGGGGAGAGAAGCTCACTGTGGAGAGAGAGGGTAGGGCAGGGGGAGGGCAGGGAAGGGCAGGGATGGGTGGAGTAGGAGCGATGTGTGTGCGAGGGTGCACACAGCATAAGGATAACAGGCTAGGGCAGTAGGTTTAGCAGGTCATCCCTGGGCAATGCTCCTGATTTATGACCTGAGTATCCCAAATTGACAAGATGGTACGAGCTCTGTCAGTTGGGCAGCAGTTCAGAAGTGAGGTTAGGCCAGGTAGTTTGAATGTGGGATCAATGTGGGGAGAGGAATTGAGGTGGTGGAGTTGATGCAAAGAGGAGGTTGGAAATGTTGTGTGCACAGGAGACCAGATGGAAAAGGGACAGGGCAACGAGGTTGGTAGGAGGATACAAGCTGCTGCATGGGGAGGAGTAATGGTGTGGGAATAATAGCATCAGAAGAGATCAGCAAGTAGGCTGTGAGAGTGGAACGATTGGAGGGATGGATAGTTATGGCATGGGTGGTGATACAGAAGCAAATTATGTGTGTTATATTGCTATATGGGCCACAAACGGGAAGGACTGGGGCAGAGAAGCAGAAATACAGGGAAGCACTGAAAAAGATGATGGGAATGGTTGAGGTGGACATGATGCTGTGCATTGCGGGGGACTTTAACACACATGGTGGATTAGCAGACCCGGGTGAAGAGGAATGTGTTGGTAAATTTGGTTGGGGAACAAGGAATAGAGAGAGTCAAGAGCTGGTAGAGATGGTGGAGCTGGTGGCAAGGAATGGGATGGCCGGAGCCGGTTCATTATTGCAAAACCGGGAAAGCCACAAGATTACCTATCGGAGTGGACAGAACAGAACTAGATTTGGTCGTGTTGAGGAAGCGACAGATGTGGAGGGTTAAGGATTGCAAGGCAGTGGTGGGAAAGCATGTCCCACCCAGCACAAGCCTGTGGTGCGTCCAACTCACTGTGCTGTGTGGAGGAGCGTGCATGTGTGGAGCCACATGTCCCGCACAATGGAGCAGTGGTGTTTGTGATGAGTTTGAAGAAAAATAGGGAGGTTAGGAGCAGGAGTCAGAAGGTTATTAGCTGGGGGAGAAGCATAGGGGAAACATCACCGTGGAGCACAAGGAGAGGGTTTTTTTTTTTTTTTTTTTTTTTTTTTTTTTTTTTTTTTTTTTTGTATACAATATCGAGGCTCGTGAAAGAGCGAACATTAATCACATGAACACACAGAAAGACAAACCGACACATAAAACATATAACATAGGGAGCGGTAGACAAGATGGGGAGAGAGGGGGAAGGACACAAACACAACATTTGAGAGCAGGGACCGAGAGACATGGAGACATCGAGAGATCTGAGAGAGGGCGAGGGCTTTGGGGGGGGGGGGCGTGGGAAGGGGGCAGTGGGAGAGGTATAAAACATATGGACACTGCCAGGACTTCCAGGAAAGAAGTTGGAATTTCAAACAAGGTGGATCTGGGGTGAATTAGCGGGGGTAGAAAAGATCAAGGTTTTGGATGGGGGAAGATAAGAGATGGTGGTGAACAGCTGTTTTAAAGACCTGGAGGGAGGAGTGGGATTGAAGGGAGTGAGGGAGTTTGTTCCAGAGGCGGGAGAAAAGAGGAATGAAAGAGTGAAGGTGAGCGGAGAGCCGAGATTTCGGCAGTTTAACCATCAGAGGGTTGCTGGCAGATCTTGTGCGACCTGTAGGAATATTTGGGGGACAGAGCACAGAGAGAGCTGGGGGTGCAAGGCCGGAGAGGAGTCGGTAGAAGACAGAAAGACCACCTACCTGCCTGCGGTGAGTGAGTGAAAGGCCCTCAGAGATAGCTTCATCGCGGGAGATTCCAATAACCCTGAAAGCTTTGGTTTCAACAGCGTGAAGCCGAGCTAGGTGTGAGGCAGGAGCACCGGCCCATAGGGGAGAACAGTATTCCATTGAGCTGCGGATGAAAGCCTTGTATGTGGTGAGGAGCTCAGGTGTGCCGAGGAAGGACTTCGCACGATGGAGGATGCCCAGTCGGCGACTGGCTTTGGAGGCCAGCTTGGAAATGTGGTTTTCCCAAGAAAGATCATGGCAGATAGTGAGACCCAAAATCTTGAGCGACAGAACTTCTTGGAGAGGATTGTTGAGAAAGTAGATGGGAGGGTTGTCCAGTCGATCTTTTCGGAGAGACATAGTAAGAGTGTGAGATTTGTCAGGATTGAAAGACATGTTCCACTTGTTTGACCAGTCTGTGATTTTGTCCAGGTCTTCAGAGAGTGAGGAGGCAGCAGACTGCCGATCTGAGGGAAGAGGAATGGAGCGGCAGAGAGTGGAGTCATCAGCAAAGAGATAGAGAGGATTTTCGAGAGAGTCAGAGAGATCATTGATGAAGACCAGAAAAAGCACGGGGCCCAGAACACTGCCTTGGGGAACTCCAGCCTGAACAGGAAGAGGAGATGAGAGAAACCCATTCAGGGCCACACGTTGACGACGACTAGAGAGGAAGTCCGCCAGCCATGCGTGGAGATTTCCATGGATACCAAAGGAGGAGAGTTTGGTGAGCAGAGCGGGGTGCCAGACCGTGTCGAAGGCACGTGATATGTCGAGGGAGACAGCTCTAATTTCCTGTTTGGCATTGAGGACCTCCATCCATTGTTGAGACAGCAGAAGCAGCATGTCCAGAGTAGAGTGACCTGGTCTGAAACCAAATTGATGATCAGAGATCAAGCCATTGGAGAAGAGGAAAGATTTCATATCAGAAGCAATGATGGATTCCATGACTTTGCTGATAATTGGGAGAAGGCTGATTGGTCTGTAGTTGCTAGGATCTGTTTTTGCACCTTTTTTGTGCAAAGCGGTGATGTTGGCTGATTTCCAAGCAGATGGCAGTTGACCTTGAGCAAAAGAGAGGGTGAAGAGAACAGAGAGAGGGTGAGATAGAGCAGCAGAGCAGGATTTTAGGACCCGTGGGCTGATGCCGTCGGGTCCAGTTGCAGAATCAGAGTCGAGGGTTGACAGAAACTTTTCCACCTTGTCAGGAGGAAAGGACACGGAGTCCAGGAGCAGCAGGGTACGACTGGGTATGGTGGGTACAGAGAGGGATGGGTTTGGGACACAAGATTTAGAGGCAAACACAGAGTTGAGGCATTCAGCTTTTTCACGTGCGGAGTCAGCTGTGTAGCCGTTTGAGGTAAGGGAGGGGATGGAGGGGGAACAAACACCAGAAACGGATTTGACCAGACGCCACCAGGATTTGGAAGAGGGAGACAGATAAGAGAGTTCGGTCTTGAGAACGGAGAGATATTGTTTCCTGGCTCTCCTGAGGGTGGACACACACTTGTTTCGGGCTTTGTGAAAGGAAATGAGATTTCCTTCCGTTGGATTTGCTTTCCAGGAGACGAAGGCAAGTTGTTTCTGGGCAACAGCCTCACCACAAGATTCCGTGTACCATGGACGGGAGGAAGGGTATGACAACTGAAGACGAGATGGGATAAATCTGTGCATGAGAGAGAGCAATTTACTTTGGAAGAATTCCCAGGATGAGTTGATGTCAGAGGTGGTAGAGATGGGAGACCAGTCCAGATGATTGATGGCTGCTTGAAGACCGTGCCAGTTGGCCTGAGTGAAATGCCAGACTCGTCGACGCTGAGCAGGCTCCCTGAGGATGGTCAGAGAGATGTCCACTTTAACAAGGACATGATCAGATGATCCGATCGGAGCAGAAGAAGAGCAGCAGACATTTTCAGGGAAGTTAGTCATAACCAAGTCCAGAAGAGAAGATGTTCCGTTGACTGAGATCCGGGTCGGGAAATTGACAGATTGTGTCAGTCCCAGTGAGTCGCAGAAGTCCTTTGCTGAGGAGCCATGGCTGGTGAGAGAGGTACCCACACCCAGCCAACTGGCATGATGACAGTTGAAATCACCACATATGAGGAAGAGAGAGTTGGGATGAGTAGATAGAAGTTGGTCCATATCATCAGACAGCGAGATGTAGATGGAGTCATCACTGTTTGGTGGACGGTACAACACACATATGAACAAGAGGTGGGAGCGAAGGGGAAGCCGTAGCCAGAGGTATTCCTGGGGGTGAGGTGGAGAGAGTGCAGTGCAGGGCGAGTGAGGAAGAGAGTTTTTGATAAAGATAGCAACCCCGCCTCCAGGACGAGGCTCAGGTCTATCATACCGGAGGAGGGAGTAGCCCGGGAGAGATACTATGGAATCAGAGACATCATAAAGGAGGAAAGTTTCTGTTAAGCAGATCACGTCTGGTTTGACAGAAGCAACCTGTATGGAGAGATCAGTTAAGTTTGAACGAAGGCCCCGGATGTTTGAGGTCCATACCGTTAATGAAGAGGAAGGGGGAGCATCAGATACAGAACAGGGGGGAGGAGGGGTAGGGTAAGATGTGGAAGAGGTGGAAGAGGTAGGGAGAGCTGTTGAAGGTGTGTCAGAGATTTCAGAATAGCTCGGAGAAAGGGAAGGATGGGGTGGACAAAAGGTTTGATGGTGATTGGGTGAGCCACAATGAGGTGTTATTTGAGGAGGGGGAAGAGCGAGGCAGAAGGTTGGGGGAGATGGAGGTGAGAGTTTGAAGGGGGAAGAAGCGGGGAGGACGCTTTGAGGAGGGGGAGTGAGCGGGGGGAAATTGAGAAGCAATGAGGGTGGGGAGATTTGAAGGGGAGGGGTGAGGGGGGAGTTTGGGAGGGAAGGGACAAGGGGAGGGATTTGAAAGGGATGGGATATGGGGGAGATTTGGAGGGGAGGGGTGAGGCAGGAGTCTAGGAGGGGAGGGGCGAGGGGGCGTCTTGGCGGGGAGGGGTGAGGGAGTAGTTTAGGAGGGAGGGGGCGAGGGGGGAGATTAGAAAGGGATGGTTGATGGGGAAGATTTGGAGGGGAGGGGTGATGGGGAAGATTTGGAGGGGAGGGGTTATGGGGAAGATTTGGAGGGGAGGGGTGAGATTGGATTTTTGAAAGTGTACGATTTATGGGAAACGAACATTTATTGCAAAATGAGTTTCTTGTGACCTTCGAGTTAAAAATACGTTTAAGGACGCTGGATGGAGGATGGAGTGCAGGAGAGTTTAGGGAATGTAGAACAAAGGCACTATAGGAGATGGATATTTTTTTTGGGATGAATTGATTTGGTGAGCAAGTCGAAAGCAGCCTTTTAAAGAAGAAGAAGAAAAAGGTGTTATAAAATATGACGGAATACATAACTTGAGGGGAAAGTGTAAACATTGAAGGTTAATGAGTGAAAACTATCTGGGGAAATGGGGGAGAAACACGTGGTCGAAGAACGAACGAACGAATAAGAATGAATAAACGAATGAGAACAGAGAAGGAAATGTTGTTTTTTTTTTTTGTTTTTTTTTTAGTTGAGATTTACACAAGGAAGTAGGCTATGGGTGAAAAGACTGGGAATACAGAGAACGAAAGTTATTGGATCACAAACGACGGACCACTGAGAGAAAACAAAGCCTCAAGGTTGTACAGTGCACACTGTACAAGGCCTTGCTCGCGACACGGCAAACAGACGATCAATTTATGAAAGATAAACACCGAGAAACAACCAAAGTTGCACACAATAACTTCACACACCGAAAGATAAATACAGTTTCGACAAAATACAATTGTGAACAGACTTAACTTCGAAAAACGTAGAGACCGTGTGGAGCTTCGAAAATCCCTGCCGCCGTCTCCAAGATCTCGCCTGAGGTTAGGGTCAGGTATGAGAAACTTAGCAAATAAGCGGAAGGTTTGGAGAAAGAGTGGAAGAAGTACGGAGAGGCATTTAGGGAAATTGCAGAAGTGTTGTGTGGAAGGACATCAGGAAAGGTGCACCATCATGGGTAGAAACCAGGTATGCTGGACAGAGGAATTAGTGAAGGCAGTTGGTGAAAAGGAGGTTTGGAAAAGGATAGAGAAGTTCTGGGATAGAGGGGCAGTGACGTGCGGTTGTTGCACCTGTATGGGCAGAAGATGAAAGCAGCAGGTAGAGCTGTGGATAATGCAAGGAATGGTAAGAGGAGGTGTACAACAGGTTGGAAGAGGATGATGGGAGAAAACCCATCTATAAATTGGCTCGTGACAGATATGAGAATAGCAACGGCATGAAGGGTGGGAGGGGTGAGGCAGGTGGCTTGTAACAAAGAGGAGTGCAGTATTGAAGGTGTGCAAAGGATATTTCAAACAGCTGTTGAATCAGGAAGGACGCAACGGTGAGCTGGAGCTACTGAGTTGTGGTGGGGAAAGTGGAGTTGGTCGAGATCATGGAAAAGGAAGGGCAGACAACATCGAATAGGATGAAAAAAGGAAGGGCACCAGGCATTGGTGAGGTGTGTACAGAGATTATATTTGCAGGGGAAGAAGTTGGAGTGGGTTAGACGAACAGGTTGTTGAATGCATGCATGAGAGAGGGTTCAATTTCGGAGGAGTGGAGGATAGGGTAAATTGTGCCGATATGGAAGGGGAAGAGGGATGTCCAACATCCGGGAAGGAAAAGGGACATTACACTCCTTAGTGATGTCATGAAGTTGCTGTAGAGGAATATGGATGTGAGGATAAGGAGGAGTGTGGAGAAGGAGATCAGAGAAGAGCAACAGGGGTTTATAAAGGGTAGGGGATCGACAGATGGGATGTTTGCGCTGAGACAGCTGGTGGAGAAGAGGTTGGAAGTGCAAGGTGGAATGGCATTGGGATTCGTGGATCTGTGGAAGGCCTACGACACTTTCCCGAGAGAGATGGTGATGGCAACACTGAGATAAATGGGAGTAACGGAAGCAGAAGTTAGGTTGGTGGAAAGAATGTATAACGGAATGATGGGAAGAGTTTTGGTTGGTCCTGGGATGTCGGAGGAGTTCAATGTGAACATCGGTTTGAGGCAGGGAAGCGCTCTCAGCGCACTCCTGGTTATCATGGTGATGGAGCTGGTAAGCAGGAAGGTAAACATGAAAGATATGCTGGGGAAGATATTGTATGAGGACGATCTGGTTGTTGTGGTGGAGATTGGGTGGGAGATGCAGGAAGTATTGGGGGAGTGGAACGAGGCATTTGAGAAACATGGGTTGAAAATGAGTATGGAGAAGACTGAGGTGATGTGGGTCGGGCAGCAGAGAAAATAATTTTATATCAGGTTAGAGAGGGAAGGAGATCAGACAAGGAAATAGGTTTGAGTATCTTGGTGGAACAATGACCGGAGATGGTTAGTCAGGGGCAGAGGTGCGGAGGATTCAGGTGGGTGCAAATTCCTGGAGGAGGGTGGAGAGTGTAATTTCAGACAATGGTTTCAAGGAGATTGAAAGGGAAAGGTTCTGATGTCGTGTGTAATGCCGGCCTAGGTTTATGGAATGTAGATTGTGGCACTGACGGAGACGACACAGAGGCTGCAGGTTTGCGAGAACAACTGAGTCAGGAGGATTGTGGGAGTGAAGAGGATTGATAGAAGGAGAATGGATGAACTGAGGGAGGAGATTGGTGTGCAGATGAGCTTGATGAGGAGATTGGTGAAATGTCAGCTGAAAGGGGTCTGGATATTTGGTGCAGGTGAGGGAAGAGAAAATGGCAGACAGATGGGTGGACGAAACAAGGTAGGAGGAAAATCGGTAGATCGCGGTTGAGATGTGAGGATTGTGTGAAGAGGGATATAAGTAAGGCGGGGGTGGTTGGAGAGTGGAGAGTTGGTTGAGGACAGAGGGAAGGCAAGGCAGGAACTTTGTGCCATCGGACCTCACCTCTTATAAAGGGGAAGAGGAGGAGAACAACAAAAAGTGCCTAAACTTTTGTAGCTACGTCAAAGGTAATATCAAATGATCCCCAATCCCATTCCTTAGTGGATGTAGAGAGGTGTTTTAGGCCCCCACATAAAAATGGGGGGGAATTTTTTTTCTTCTTTGAAATACCAACAGGATTGGTGCAGCACCAGACAATGTCGGGTACCCCTACATGCTCATAGTTAATAGAAAAATACGTTGGATATGATTTGAATAGCTTCTTCGACAGAGTGAGATATACTGTACTTGACCATCGAACCAGATAATCAACTAAAAACTTCTGAACTTAACTAAACTATGAAGCCAGAGGGATTATTGGATTACTTTTACAAAGCATTGACTATCACAGGATATATCAGTGCTCTTCCCCTACCTCCCCCCCTATAATCATCCCCTCACCCTCATAATGCCCTAAATGTGGTTGCCTCTGCATGGTGTTCTGTATGGTGTCAAATTTCCAAAGCCCCCTGTGCTGTTTGTTCATCTGCCTCTCTGTTTATTGTCTTAATGAATGCCTGGGGCAGATGCGCAAATATAATAAGCTTTCCCATAATTATAAGACAATGAAGATTCAGGTTTCGTTGTACATTGTGGCATCTGTTTGCTTCCAGGCCTTACCATGGATCCACAAATGTGACACATGGTCAACTACGACCACGACTACAACTTGAACAGCCCCGATTATTCCCACCGAATGAGGAAAGTTTTTGGCCCGAGTGTTTTACGCATTTTTACGCTTTAGGCCTGACGTTCGACAGAAGGTGGTAGGAATTTGTGATTTGATCTGGGTGCCCCCGATAGCTCGCCAACTCCTTTACAAAAGGCACTGCGGCATCTTTGATATTCGCCAATTAATGCTGGCGGATGAGACATTTGGGGGATGTTGTGATCCAATGGATCTCTTGCTTGGAAAAACACCAATCGGATCACAGTTTACAGTCGGGTTTGGCATGGAACCCAGACTACACAGCTGAAAGGTCATTTCACCACCTCTCACCATCCTATTGGACCACGAAGAGCCCCTTCCCATACAATTTATCAAACACAGCAATATTATTGAAAATACGGATTCCTATAAAGTAAAAGGATTTTATCCCATATACAGTGTTTTGTTTAATATATTAATTCTTACAGATTTAACTCCATGAGATATTTCATAAGGCTCCTAACTAACTAATTCTGTTCTACTTTCCCTAAGCAAATGTTCCGACTCTCCAGGTCAGATGCCAACACAGACCAGAACCAGAATAAGAAAGCACATTACATTCCATGAAGGGAATCTGACTGCACGACCGATCACATATCACATTCCAACAGCTCAAAATCAACCAGAGCTAACTTCACCTCCTTCAAATAACAAATAAATACAGAAAAAAACAATCTCACATTCACAACATTTGCAGGCGAGGGCAAAATTACACGGGAACGTCAAATTTCATAACGGATGCTCCCAGATCTGCACAGGGATGGCTCGTTTGAATAGAGAATGATGTCGCATCAAAGGAAAAACGAACTAGATGAAAAACTCCAACATCTAGATTGGACTTACTTTACACTTTTTTTTTTTTTTTTTTTTTTTTTTGTATACAAAGTCGAGGCTCGTGTAAGAGCTCACTCATATTACGACACTGAACACATCAGGACAAAAAGAAAAAAAGAACTTCTCAGCAGATGTTAAAACGTTGGCATACTATAACTGGTCAACAAGTTGTTTTTTTTTGTTCTTATGCCTCCGTTGACGAAGTCGCCGGAGGCATTAACGTTTTCAGGTTGTCCGTCCGTCCATCCGTCCGTGATAAGTTGAGAACGGCTGAAGGTATCCTAGTCAAATTTGGTGCAGGTATGTAGAATGACGTTCAGATGAACTGCTTATATTTTGGGGTCAAGAGGTCAAAGGTCAAAGTCTGTAATATGTCTATAACTTGAGAACAGCTGAACTGATTTAATTCAAACTTGGTACAGGTATGTTTAATGATGTAAAGATTGACTGATTAAATTTTGGGTTCACATGGTCAAAGGTCAAAGGTCATGTGAGGTAAAAATCCTGTTACCACGATAACTTGTGAACCAGTGATGGGATTCTGACCAAATTTGGTATATTTATGTAGAATGCTGTACAGATGAACTGATTAGATTTTGTGGTCAAGAGGTCAAAGGTCAAAGTCTGTAATAGGTCTATAACTTGAGAATGGCCAAAGGGATCTAATTCAAAATTAGTAGATATGTATAATAATGTAAAGATTAACTGATTCGATTTTGGGGTCAAGCGGTCAAATGTCAGAGGTCATGTCAGGTAAAAATGTGATAACTTGTCAACAGCTGAAGGGATTCAAATTAAAACTTGGTACACATATGTATAATGAGGTAAAGATGAACTGATTAGGTTTTGGGGTCAAGAGGTTAAAGGTCAAAGTCTATAATAGGTCTATAACTTGAGAACGGCTAAAGGGATCTATTTCAAACTTGGTACAGATATATATAATGATGTAAAGATTATCTGATTCGATTTTGTGGTCAGGAGGTCAAAGGTCAGATGTCATGTCAGGTAAAATGTGATAACTTGAGAACAGCTGAATGGATTTAAAGCAAACTTGGTACAAGTATTACAATGATGTAATAATGTGGGCGGAGGCATATCGATCGACGTCGTGACATCGAAGAGTGCCGTTCTAGTTTTTAATACATGGTGTAGGCTCGTGGAAGAGCTAGGGTGCAGAACAGATCAACACACATCATAAAGGTAACACCAGGAGACAAGGGGAAACACCAATACCAGGGCAGAGGGAGAAGTTACAATGCCTTCAGAAAGTATTCACACCCCTTGACGTTTTTTCACATTTCGTTGTATTACAGTCTGAATTTAAAATGGATTAAATTGAGATTTTTTTTCACTGATCTACACATCATACAGGATGTTCGAAAAAGACCTGGACGACTTTGGTTGTTAATATATTTAGTACCACAAATGATACGATAATAACCTTTCTTTTATATGATACAGAAACTCATAAAGTTTTCTTTATTTTCAGGTCTGGTGGTTTAATATAAAAGAAAATAGCGACTCCACAGGAGAAAGCTCAGATCGTCGAATGATTCATCCAGACAAGATCCAACATGCAAGTTGAGCGTAATTTCTGTACAAGGTATGGAAGGAATCCGCCATCAAGAACTAGTATCAGAGTGGTACAAGAGGTTTAAGGAGAATGGAAGTTGACAGAAACAGAAAAATACCGGTCGACCAGGCAGTAGTGCAGCAGATTTGGAACAAGTGCGTGAATCATTTCAACAAAGTCCCAGAAAATCAATCCGACATGTGTCCAGAGAACTGGGACTACCAACCGCCACTGTACACAGGATTTTGCATAAAAGACTGAAGCTTTATACTTATAAGGTGCAGATTCTGCAGGTACTCAAATCAAATGATGGATTCAAATGCAGGGTGTTTGCCTTGGAAATGCTCGGTCACGTTGGGGATGACGAAGTTTACCTGAAAAAGGTCATGTTCACAGACGAAGCTTGCTTTCATGTATCGGGGACGGTCAACTGGCCCAACGTGTGGATCTCTGGCTCAGAAAACCCCGAAGTGGTCATTGAGCACATATGCGACAGTCCAAAGGTCAATGTGTGGTGTGGCCTTCTCCATGACTGTTTGGTGACCTTTGACCTCTTGACCGCAAAATCTAATCAGTTAATCTGTACATCATTCTACATAAGTATACCAAATTTGGTCAGAATCCCATCACTGGTTCACAGGTTATCGTGGTAACAGGATTTTTACCTAATATGACCTTTGACCTTTGACCATGTGACCCCAAAATGTAATCAGTCAATCTTTACATCATTAAACATACCTGTACCAAGTTTTCATTAAATCAGCTCAGCTGTTCTCAAGTTATAGACATATTACAGACTTTGACCTTTGACCTCTTGACCCCAAAATCGAATCAGTTCATCTGTACATCATTCTACATAAGTGCACCAAATTTGACTAAGATCCCTTCAGCCGTTATCACGGTAACGAAAACCTGCTCAGATTGAAGACCTGCAACCCGAAATCATTTTTCAACAGGATGGCGCTCCCCCTCATTGGGCCTTAGTCATTTGAGCCATCCTAAATTAAAATTATCCTGGTCGCTGGATTGGCTGAGATGGGCCAACTGCCTGACCCCCACGCCTCGATCACCAGACATAACCACCCTTAATTAGTTTTTCTGGGGGGGGGGGGGGGGGGGGTTATCAAAGATGTTGTCTACAACACGGAGGTGGAAATCTCCATTCTCGGATCACAGCTGCATGTGCACTGTTGGACGCAAACATGCTGAGCCGAACATGGCAAGAACTCGTGTACCGCCTTGATGTCCTGTGTGCGACAAACAGACCTCATATTGAAGTGTATTGATGGTGTGCACAAAACGTCATGAGTTTCTGTATCATATAAACCAAAGGGTATCTTTGTCATTTGTGGTTCTAAATATATTAACAATCAAATATGTCCAGGTCTTTTTGGAACACCCTGAATACCATAATATCAAAGTGGATTTTTTTTTTAAAGAATGTTTTACAAAATAATGAAAAATGAAATATAGAAATATCTAATTTACTACTCAAGTACTCAACCTCTTGAGCCAATATTTCATAGAAGCGCCTTTGGCAGCGATTACAACTTGGAGTCTTCTTGGGTATGTCTGTATCAGCTTTGCACTTCTGGTTTTCTGGAGTTTCTCCCATTCTTCCTTACAGATTTGCTCACGTTGGATACGGATGTCGGTGAACAGCAATTTTCAAATCTTTCCACAGATAATTATTAATGGGATTGAAGTCTGCGCATTGCCTGGGCCGCTCAAAGACTTTCACATTTTTGTTCTGATGGCATTCCAGTGTTGATTTGGCTGTATGCTTGGTCATTGTCCTGTTGAAACTTAAATTGTCGCCACAGTCAAAGGTCTTTGGCACTCTGAAGCAGGTTCTCCTCAAGGATTTGCCTGTATTTGGCTCCATTCATTGTTCCCTCTATCTTGACAAGTCTCCCAGTCCCTGCCGCTGAAAAGCATCCCTATAGCATGATGCTGCCACAACCATGCTTGATGGTAGGGATGGTGTTAGATGGGTGATGAGCTGTGCTCGGCTTCCGCCAGGCGTAACGTTTTGCATTCGGGCTAAAGAGTTCAGATTTCGTCTCATCAGACCTCAAAATCTTTTGCCTCATGCTCTGTCATTCACATGCCTTTTGACAAACTCCAGGCATGCTGTCACGTGCCTTTTTCTCAGGAGTAGCTTCCATCTGGCTACTTTTCCATAAAGCCTTGATTTGTCAAGTGCTTCCAGCAGGTTCGCCCATCTCAGCCAAGGAACTCTGTCGTTCTCTCAGAGTGTTCATTGGGTTTTTGGTCATCCTCCCTGACCAAGGTCCTTCTTGCCAGGTTGCTCAGCTTAGTCGGATGGCCAACTCTGGGAAGAGTCTGGATCGTTCCATATACTTTCCATTTCCTCATGATGGAGCTCACTGTGGTCTTGGGATCTTTCAACACTTTATATATGGTTTTATGCCCTTCCCCAGATCTATGCCTCCTCACAATTCTATCGCGGAGTTCTACGGACAGTAACCTGGACTTCATGGTCGAGTTTCTGCACTGACATGCACTGTCAACTGTGGGACCTTATATGGAAAGGTGTGTTTCTTTATAAATCATTTCCAATCAATTGAATCTGGCCACAGATTTCCAATCTGGCCACAGGTGGACTCCAATCAAGTTGTGGAGACATATTAAGGATGATCAAAGGAAATTGGATACACCTGAGCTCAATTTGGAGTATCATAGCAAAGGGGTTGAATACTTGTTGACAAGATATTTCAGCTCTTCATTTTTTTATATTTTTTTTTTAAAGTCAAAAAATGAAATTATACTTGATTTCAATTTAATCCATTTACAATTCAGGCTGTAACACAACAAAATGTGAAAAAGTCAAGGGGTGTGAATACTTTCTGAAGGCACTGTATGTATATAACTATACTACAAGAGAGCTGTTTGTGTGTGTGTGTGTGTGTGTGTCTGTGTGTCACCATTTTTCTCAGAGATGGCTGAACGGATCTTTGTCAAACTTTCAGGGGTTTGTCAGGGAGTGTTTTAAACCCCCCAATTTTAAATATATATATATGAAAAAAAAAGTTCGATTTTTGGGGGGATTAAAAAAAATTGCTCTATCGTGCCTAAGCCTTTTTACGGCGTAGCCCATAGGGCAAAGCCGTTTAGAACAGTGTTTGTCCATCCGTCCGTATCTATGTATGTATGTATGTCCCCTCAAACGTATACCAATCAGAGCTGAGGATCTGGTCACATGACAGGGTGACGTGATTACGTCTGATGTCATTATGGCGGTACGGCGACTGACTCTCCACACTCCAGCATTTTGATTCCAATTTCGTTCAGGCCAAACATATCGTCGAACCTGTCATATATCAAAATCGCCATGCTCTACCATAATGTTTTTCATTCAGTGTGAAACGCAAACAAACCGATTGTTAAAATGATAATCAAATATCGAAAGCATCGGAGTACGGCTCTCTTTTTTTTCTTTTTCTTTTTTGGACACAAGATCGGGACTCGTGTAAGAACTAACATTAATCAGAAAAAACAAACAAACGGACACAAGACATATAATAAAGGGAGCGGGAGACGAGATGGGGGGAGAGAGGGAAGCACGCAAGCACAACAATAGAGAACAGGGACATCGGGAGATCTGTGGGAGGGAGAGGGCTTGGGGGGTGGAGGCATGGGAAAGGGGGTGGGGGGTGGGCGGGGGAGGGTGGGAGAGGTATAAAACACATGGACACCTGGCGGTTTCTCTTTTAAACTTGAACCAGTCCTCTCAAACTTCTGAACCCATAACTTGATAGCATGAACAGACGGCACATTTCCATGACGTTGAACATTGAAATGGAGTTTGAATTGACGTTGTGCAGCAGTTGCACTATCATTATTCTTGTTTAAAGCTTTGATAGTGAAAGCGCGTTCTTCACCCGACCAGTTCCACATGGTCACTCAAATGTTCTGCCTGCAAAAAATAAAACCAAATCAGTAAAAAAATAAAATAATAAAAATGCATGTTATGGACTTCAGTGTCATGAATGAATGTATTTTAAAATTCAATTTTTGATTTCCTTCACACAAATTTCAAAAATGACCATATTTCTGGCTCACCATGTGTACATATATATATCTATATATATATATCTATATATATATATATATATATATATATATATATATATATATATATATATGTCGAGATCGAAGACCTCAAGGGAAGGAAGAAGAAGAAGAATCAGAGGAAGAAGAACAACAATGTTTAATAAAATCGATTATATACACACGTGTGGAGCGAGGCTCAAGAATGCACCGCCTAACACGCAGCGGGCAATTCCTCAAGACACTCGCTAAAAAATAAGTGGAAAGGCATTTCATTTATAGCAAAATATTAGACAAGAATCTGCGCTAAAAACATAGCAATACAAGGCCATAAGGACAACATCTCCCATTGTCCCGTCCTACAGAAGGTCAAATTTAGACAACAAGATGTAAGCATAATGATAGGCTACGCTTTTTTTGGCTATCTATCTAAACATATCAGACCCGAGCACAGGCCGAAGTAAATATTCTTATACACTAGGCTAAATGGTAGATGAAGATTGGATACGTCCTTGGTTTAGGAGACATACTAAACACTACGAAGATATATAATTAATTATTCCCTTTGTGAAGGAGGCGTTTGGATGACATCTTTTTTCCTGTACGTGGGTCGAGAGCATTTTATCTACTGTTTGGCACATTCATTCAAGGACTAATTTACTAGGCTAAGGATCCACCCTGCACGTTGAGCCTCGAAACCACTTTTTGTCCACTCACCTCTGCCTGCAGTTGAGTTCAAATCAGTTTTTAGAAGCACGATATATAATTTCAGATGTTATGATCAATTGAGTCATGGGGCTAAAACCCTAATGGCTGACAGTTCCTTCCTTTGTCTTTACAAGACAACTCCTTGGAAAGACACCAAATTCATCAATTAGTTACATGCCAGGCACGACATAGCGTCACGTATGCTCAAAGAGAGATATCGGCCCTAACTGGCCGTCTAACATTCAACGCATAAATTGTTAGCCATGATTCGCGACGACGGCGCCTGGTTTAAGAGATTGCTGCCGCCCGCCAGATTCCGAATCCACCCTCGCTGCGGCATAGGTGCGACCCAGTTGCCAGCCAGATTAAGGGGCCCTCTTTATGCAAGTGAGGTCCTCGCGAATCAGGGCAAACAATCGACGTCCAATGCCATCAAGCCTTGTACATGTGATTGCTGGGTGGTGTAAGTGGTGGTGAGGGTGGTTCTCCCGGATACATGTTTGCTATCCGCTCCTCACTGCTGGTATAATAGCAATAACTTTTAAAAGAACCTACACTTTCTAAATCACAGGTTAAATCATCCCAACTAAAATCATAATCATTATCAGAATCCCAAGCATCAAATAGGTTCATCGATCACCCCATATACTCCTTCCTTTTCTGCCAACAACATATCCAAAACCACTTGATTCTGCATCACCATCGTTCGCATATGCATTAATTTGTTTTCCAATTGTAGTTCTGCGATTCAGGTTTCGTTTCCAATTCGTTCCATTACTAATGCGAGACTATCTATTTGCCAATCATTCATAATACATAAGAGGCGTTAGCCAGTACACGCAAGGGGTTTTCCACACAAGTATCACAATCATCACAAACATCGATGCAGGCATTAGCCAGTAGCCCGTTCCCACATGGGATTAACACAAATATCACAGTCATCATCACAAAATTTAATACAAAATTCTGAAGCGCTGGTCACATCTGCCTTGTTGAAGGACCCATTCAGATCGACGGCCTCTGTGGTCAAGATCATGGTTTTCCAACGGCGATTTCTTCATCGTCCATCCTGAAAAATACTTTCTTACACACACCATGATCAATTCCTAGCCCCCCGTCCCACTAATTGGCATTTAGTTACCTTATCTCAGATGGTTGGCTTATTCATAGCCGCATTTCCTGTGTCGTGTCTGGAAATTCAAATGCCATATTTACTTTCACTAATTTCCGAAAATACCTTCCTTTTAATCATCTTCCCTACATTTAATAATACATGATTTACCAAATTTACCTTGGGAAAAATGGATCCCAGATAACAAGTCCCTCCCCACTGGTCGGGTAAGTATGGATATGCTTTATTTCCGCAAATAAACATTAGTCCATGGGGTGGGATAAGGGCCGAGGCCATGCATTTACTGATCTCAACGCGGGTGGCGCTTGGTGCTCCCCAAGATATTGTTAGCTTGGTTACGTTATGCTGGGCTTGGTCATCTATGGTTATTACAAGGGGGCCTCCCTTTTCTCTCCATCTGGTGTCGGATGGCAGGGTATGGGTACATTCCGAGGTTCCCATCTGAACGTGTCCCTTTCCTATAAGACACACCCGTCCCTTTTGCTCTGTCACCCAGACTGGATCAGGTGGTTTGTCTAACAAAGCCTGCTTAATGGGTGGGGTATATCGAAACTCCCGGGAACACACTGCTGGGTAGATTTGGGCCTATCAGTTCCAAGGTTGTGGTCAGACATGGGGTACGCAAGGGTCCTGAGCACATATCTCGTAGGGACAGGGGTAGCACTACCATTTCTATCCCTGTCGTACTGGTGTGGGGAAAATGCATGCACACCCAACACCGTGATCGGTTCTGTACTTTCGCCATTGCACGGGTCACAGTCCAATACGTATTTTCCTTTGGCTTTTTCTTGCTTTCGATCCGTGGGTGCGGAATTAATATGTGTGAAATGCATGGTGGCCTATAATCGTAGGGGGAGGTCATGAATTCACATTGTAGTAATAGAGTAGTGCCGCTGTTCAGTAATACATGCGTGGTTAAATTGTTCGAGTCCTTTCCCCATTTGTAACCCGGCCTGGCCATGTTTACTATTGGTGCGCCGCCTTGTCGTGGCGCTTGCTTCAAACGACTGAGGGCAGCAAAACCTGTCTTCCTTCCATGTGAGTCTGTGTACAACACCCTCCACATTATCCGTGTCCATACATCTTCCTTTACATGGCAGCAGGGTATATTTATCCTCTGACCCCAGATAACTCTCTGCCGGTAGACCTTAACAGTTTGGTCGCCATATACATATGTCTCCGTGTTCGCCCATGCCCTCGTGTCCCCAGTGCTGGCAAAGCTGTAAATTAAACTAAGTGTGATTGCCACCCCTAACAGGCGGTGGTGCAGCATCCTCGATCTGTGGTGGTGCGTTTGAGGTGTCTGTGTTTGTGGGTATGGCCAACTTACAATGTGTGGCATGTACTCAGGACGACTTGCCCTCACAAAACACCGCTGTTGGTGTGATCAGAAGAACTTGGTATGGCCCCGTCCAACTTTGTTCGAGCGCAGTCTTACGGGTGAAATGCTTCACCAGCACGTAATCTCCTGCCTCGACGGTGTGGGTAGGCTTGCTTGTTGGCTCCGGTAGGGCCTCCCGAACGCGTTCATGTATGCTGCGTGCCACATGGGATAGACCTATGCAAAACTTTAAAAAACATGTCATCCATGATAGGTAATTCAAGTGCTGCCATATCCGTTGTTGGCTGATGCCGTTGACATATAGCGCACGAGCGACAGACCATGGTAACCACAGTCGAAAGGCCTGGTGCTGCCCAGGTGGAAGTGACCTGCCTCATCACCTCACCCCCCTATGGCACACATGGCCATTTGAATGCGCCATGCGTGCCAACCATGGCAATAAAGCTCGCGGTGCCACGGGTTTGTCATTAATCGTCCACATTTGTCCTTCTGCGGGGCGTTGAGCTCCCAATTTAATCCAATTTTTGCTGTTCTACGTTTGAGGCCGCGGCTTGTAATTGTATTACATCGAACTCTGTAGGTGCGGATGTCGGAACGTCTGTCTTGAGGTGCCAAATTAATTATGAACCCTTCATTGTTGTCCAACACATGGACCGTTCGGTATTCAACATTGTATCGACGCCTTACTGGCGTTTTCCGCAGTCGGTCCATCATCCATGTACGACAGTACCCTGCCATTCCCAAAAATCGCAACGAACACACTAACTCTTCACTGTTATCCTTCACTTCATTTCAAAATTTCACTGTTATCCTATCAATACCTGGACAATTTTTTCCTTTCCTTCCTAGATACGCGAATTTCACATCAGTATAAACCCACTGGAAAAATTATCTGAAAAATAACTAGCCTCCCAAAACCATTTCCCTGCAAGAGCGGGGTTAGCCTTGCGGTCCACATGACAATCTTTTTTAATTGGTGTGATTCCCATATACCCACTCCTGGTGGAGTTCTGTTCACCTGGTCTGCAGAGCCGTGATCCAATCTTCACCAGCCCCCAATCACCTTCTTATCACAAAACAACAGTCCATAACTAACCACTTTTCTTTATTTCCCGTCTTTTCCATCAACTTTTATAATCTTTTCCCCTCCCTTTCTTAGCAAACCTTGCAAAGTCACTTGTCATTGACAAATGATCCATCTAATTTGACTTTCCATTTATCATCTTCGCACTTTCCACGACATTCTTCTCACTTACTTTAAACCTTTTCTTCAGACACAACCCACATGAGTTATGAATACAATTTCCCCTTCCAGGCACGTGTCTAGCCACTCACAAAGTGTCCATAAGACAACGTCATCATATTCCACAGAACTCCACCACTCTATTTAAATCCTAAACATGCCCAATGGGCAATCCACGAAAAAATCAAAGCATTTTCAGTCCCCTTTTTCCCATATACTAGTCAATGTAAGTCAGCCAAACATAAACAAAGAGGTTCCAGCGAGTTGTGACCTCCATAACTCTAAACAACTCCGCTGGCACCTTTTAAAACAAACTTTCCCAGTCACTTACTAAAATAAAGTGCAGCTCTTGTCCGTAGATATACGTTAACCAAGGTTACATGAGACTTGACAACAATAGAATTTGGCTACCTACAGAAAAAGTACCTGCACAACACATTTACAAACCAATTCGTCCCCTCGTATTAGGGAACGTCACAAATGTTCCACCACAATTTACAGCAGGTGACCACCCACCTGCCTTCTGTCGAAGTCCAGTTCAATTTCCATTCACAGACAGACAGACAGACGAACCCCCAACGTACTAACAGGATGGTCTCACAGAGGCCATTCCATTCAAATCTGTGGGCTGCCACGATTCTTCCCGCCAGGACACATCATCATAGTCCCCATAGTCACACGACACGTCAGCAGACACAGTGAATGACATTCAACATCATAACAAACGCCGCAGAAACTGCTCCTCCTTGATCCATATCTGCAGACGCAGTCAGACACACCCAGTTGGACAGACAGACTGGCTCCACATTACAACTGCAAACATCCGAAATGACAACAGCTAACACCAAATATTTATTGTCCCCCTTTCAGGGAAGTCAAATCAACCACCATTAAAGCACAAAACCGAAAACGACCATATACTCAGAGTATATGCCATATACTCAGAGTGAGACCCGAAAATCAAGCAGACAGACCGACAATCGAAACTGTCTTTCGACACTGCCGAACGACAAGTTCGCAGACACTGAGGGAGTGACATTCGACCCCCAGTAGATACCGCGGACACCGCTTTGGTCCGCACCAGCAACTCCATCAAAATCAGTGTTCAGAGACATGACTCCATAGACAGCCAGAAAGCCAGACAAATACGGACACACACACACAGAGATTAATATATTTTTACAGATTAATATACAGAGATTAATAGATTAATATAAACAATTAATATATTGTCCACATTCATCTTGGTCAACCCAACCCATTCTGGCTCTCCCCAAGAGCTCTGTGTCCGGACAGACAGACAGATAAACGGACCGGTGAAACCATAACCATCCATTCTTCCGATTGGACTCACGTCAGCATCACATGTCATTTTTGCCTTCATTCGACGCATTCTGCCATCCCAAATCGGCCGAATACAAGCCCCGGCCATGCCGTTGAATAAACACCCTGTCGGTCGACAGCCTATTATTTTTGACTTTCACTCCCATTCTCCCTTGCTACATCTGGAGAGCCGTTAATGTGGGGATGTAATTGAACACTTGTTTTAAAGCCCTGTCTACACATGCTCTCCATAATATTCTCATTATTCCCTGCCAATTTTACTCATCCGGATTGCCCAACGCCCGTAGGCAATTTGGGGAATCCCTTGTCAGTCAATGACACACACACAATAAACACAAATACACGCTGCAATGACAGATCATTCATTCCCTTATATACACATACCATGTGACTGACCATTCATTCTCCATACAATACAGTATAAATTCATGCACACTCATGCACACTTCAATCCTACTTACCTGTGAACTCTAACACATCCAGTGCGTAGCTTAACTTAAAATACTCATTTTTCTACCTTTCTTGGGCTAGTCCCTCCTGGTAGTCCTAAGATCGGGTCGCCCCCCGATTCCTAACCTTAAACGCAGTTCTCACGCCGGAGTAACTTAATACCTATTATCTATCACCCACATATGGGTCTACCTGCTTCTCACGCAGGAAGCTTACCTGAGGGATACCCCTCCTTATCCCGGGCGCCCTGTATAATCGATTCATTACCCACTGCTGCTCTGATTTATACTAAATTTGGTTCGGAATGCAAGCCATGTGGAACAGCCGACAGAGGTCCACACGTGTCCAAAGCAAGGCGGGAGGCTTCAATTTCGAGGTGCAAAAATGCGTACCCACCAAATTAGATGCCGGCAGGCCTCCCTCCCGACCTGGAACGTGAGGATCCACCTCGTCTGCACACTTGGATGTATCCCACTTCTGACACCAAAATTGTCGAGATCGAAGACCTCAAGGGAAGGAAGAAGAAGAAGAATCAGAGGAAGAAGAACAACAATGTTTAATAAAATCGATTATATACACACGTGTGGAGCGAGGCTCAAGAATGCACCGCCTAACACGCAGCGGGCAATTCCTCAAGACACTCGCTAAAAAATAAGTGGAAAGGCATTTCATTTATAGCAAAATATTAGACAAGAATCTGCGCTAAAAACATAGCAATACAAGGCCATAAGGACAACATCTCCCATTGTCCCGTCCTACAGAAGGTCAAATTTAGACAACAAGATGTAAGCATAATGATAGGCTACGCTTTTTTTGGCTATCTATCTAAACATATCAGACCCGAGCACAGGCCGAAGTAAATATTCTTATACACTAGGCTAAATGGTAGATGAAGATTGGATACGTCCTTGGTTTAGGAGACATACTAAACACTACGAAGATATATAATTAATTATTCCCTTTGTGAAGGAGGCGTTTGGATGACATCTTTTTTCCTGTACGTGGGTCGAGAGCATTTTATCTACTGTTTGGCACATTCATTCAAGGACTAATTTACTAGGCTAAGGATCCACCCTGCACGTTGAGCCTCGAAACCACTTTTTGTCCACTCACCTCTGCCTGCAGTTGAGTTCAAATCAGTTTTTAGAAGCACGATATATAATTTCAGATGTTATGATCAATTGAGTCATGGGGCTAAAACCCTAATGGCTGACATATATATATATATATCTATATATATATACATACACACATATACATATATATGAGTATGTATACACAGTGCCTGTACAAAATCTACACCCTCTCTGAAATTTTTCACCTTATGTTGCCTTAAAGCTTAAACCTGGTGTTGGCTTAGCGGTTAGGGTGCCAGCATGGGATCCTACGATCCTGGGTTTGAATCCCGGTCGATCGCTGAATTAATGCCAGGGGGGAAACTCAGCCTGTCATCCTTCCGAGGTCGGCAAATTGAGTAGCAGTGTACTGGTAATTCCTTGTGTGTCATAAGAGGCGACTAACAGGGTTGGCGGCTTCGGCAAAACATTGCTTCAAAAAGTGGACCACGGTGCCCCAAAAAAGCCAAACCCCACTTTGCAGGGAAAATGGCCTCCAAAGGCGGTTCTTGTTGCCTTAAAGCCTGGAATTAAAATGCATTAAATCAGACTTTTCCACCTTTATTAACACATCACCTTCAACATCACAGACTAAGTTAATTGGCCTCCACCTGTACTGTGTTAAAATGTAGTGATTCTGATTATTTCAGAATAAAATAAGCTGTTCAGGCAAGCTTCTTCTGCTGGATAGTGCATTTCACAGCAAAGACTCAAACATGAGCACCAAGGAGCTTTCACAAGACGTCCGGGATACAGTTATGGAAAGGCACAGACCAGGGAATGGGTATAAAAATATTTCAAAGGCCTAGAATATCCCTTGGAGCACACTCAAGATTATCATTAAGAAGTGGAAGGCATATGGTACCACCAAGACCCTGCCTAGATCAGGCCCTCCCTCCAAACTGGATGACCAAGCAAGGAGGAGACTGACCAGAGAGGCCAACAAGAGGCCAATGGCAATTTCGAAAGAGCTACATGCCTTTCGGTCAAAGAATGGTCACTTTGTGCATGTGACAACAATATCCCAAGCACTCCACAAGTCTGGCCTGTATGGTCAGGTAGCAAGAAGGAAACCAAGTTGGAGTTTTTTGGCCTAAATGCAAAATGGTATGTTTGGCGCAAACCCAACACAGCACATCACCCAAAGAACACCATCCTTCTCTCTCTGAACACCATCATTCTTCTCGTTGTCCTTCTCTCCTGACAAGGTGGAGAAGTTTCTGTCAATCCTCGACGATGATTCTGCAAATGGACCAGATGGCATCAGCCCACGAGTCCTAAAATCCTGCTCTGCCGCTGTATCTCACCCTCTCTCTGTTCTCTTCACCCTCTCTTTTGCTCAAGGTCATCTACCATCAGCTTGGAAATCAGCCAACATTACCGCTTTACACAAAAAAGGTGCAAAAACAGATCCTTGCAACTACAGACCAATCAGCCTTCTTCCAATTATCAGCAAAGTCATCGAATCCATCATTGCTTCGGATATCAAATCTTTCCTCTTCTCCAATGGCTTGATCTCTGATCATCAATTTGGTTTCATACCAGGTGACTTTACTCTGGACATGCTGCTTCTGCTGTCTCAACAATGGATGGAGGTCCTCAATGTCAAACAGGAAATCAGAGCTGTCTCCCTTGACATACAGTCACGTGAAAAAGTAAGTACACCCCATGTAAAGTTTTGACTTTTTCAACATATTTCAATGTACAGCTATTTGATCTTCATTTCAACAATATTGATAGATAAAGGTGATATAATATAACAAATATCATGAAACATTTACATTTTGTAGTCCATTGTATAATTTAAATAAACATAAATGCAAATTTCGCATGTGGAAAAAGTAAGTACACCCCTACATTTATCACGACTTCAAATACCTAAAATTCGAATCAGGTGCACCAGCTCAGGTGCAAATGATTAGAACATCGTTAGAGAGTATCTTGGAGGAACCTGTATTATTTAAACCTCAGACATTTAGTGTGGTTTGCTCTTTGTTGTTGAAGTGTGTGGCGTCACTATGCCTAGATCAAAAGAGCTCTCTGAGGCCTTCAGAAAGAAGGTTATAGATGCCTACGAGTCTGGGAAGGGATTTAAAAAGATCTCCAAACAATTTGAAATCAATCATTCTGTTGGAACCCATCTGTGGATCGGTCCCATCGGCCGATGGGTCTGACCCATCTGTGGATGCACGAGAAATGACAATGCAGACCCATCGGCCGATGGGACCGATCCACAGATGGGTTCCAACAATTCGACTGGCCGGAAGATCATCTACAAGTGGAGAAGATTCCAAACAACTGCCAAACTTGTTCAGGCCTGGCCGCCCCAGCAAGTTCAGCCCGAGAGCAGACCGCAAGCTGCTGAAAGAAGTCTCTAAGAACCCCAGAATGTCATCAGGGACATACAGGTAGCTCTTGCCACTGTTGATGTCAACGTGCACGAGTCTACCATTAGAAAGAGGCTGCACTAATTTGATCTACATGGGAGGTGTGCCAGGAGGAAACCTTTGCTGTCCAGAAAGAACATCAGGGCAAGACTAAAGTTTGCCAATGAACACCTAGGCAAAGACCAGCACTTCTGGAACAATGTGCTCTGGACAGATGAGTCAAAGGTAGAGCTATTTGGCCACAGTACCAGAAGACATGTTTGGCGAAAACCAAAGACAGCATTTGACCAAAAGAACCTGATACGAACTGTAAAGCATGGTGGTGGAAATATTATGGTTTGGGGGCAGCTTTGCTGCATCAGGGCCTGGGCAGCTCACCATCATAGAATCCACTATGAATTCTTCGTTGTACCAGAGGGTGCTTCAGGATAATGTGAGGCCATCTGTCGGAAAGTTGAAGCTCAACCGAAGGTGGACCTTGCAACATGACAATGACCCTGAACATACCAGTAAATCCACCAAGGAATGGCTGAAAAGAAAGAAATGGAGGGTTCTGGAATGGCCAAGTCAAAGCCCGGATCTAAATCCCATCGAGATGTTGTGGGGGGATTTGAAATGAGCTGTGCATGCAAGAAACCCCTCAAACATCGCACTGCTGAAAGAATTCTGCATGGAGGAGTGGGCATTTCTCCCAGTCGATGTCAGAGACTGGTAGACAGTTATAAGAAACGCCTACTTGAGGTTGTTTCTGCCAAAGGGGGCAATACCACCTATTAGAGCCAAGGGTGTACTTACATTTTCCACATGCGAAATTTGCATTTATGTTTCTTTAAATTTTACAATGGACTACAAAATGTAAATCTTTCATGATATTTGTCATATTATATCACCTTTATCTATCAATATTGTCGAAATGAAGATCAAATAGCTGTATGTTAAAATATGTTGAAAAAGTCAAAACTTTACATGGGGTGTACTTACTTTTTCACGTGACTGTATCACATGTCTTCGATACGGTCTGGCACCCAGCTCCGCTCACCAAACTCTCCTCCTATGGTATCCATGGAAATCTCCACGCATGGCTTGCGGACTTCCTCTCTGGTTGTAGTCAACGTGTGGCCCTGAATGGGTTTCTCGCATCTTCCCTTCCTGTTCTGCCTGGAGTTCCTCAAGGCAGTGTTCTGGGCCCTGTGCTTTTTCTGGTCTTCATCAATGATCTCTCTGTCTCTCTTGAAAATCCTCTCTATCTTTTTGCTGATGACTCCACTCTCTGCCACTCCATTCCTCATATCTCAGATCGGCAGTCTACAGCCTCATCACTCTCTGCAGACCTGAACAAAATCACAGACTGGGCAAACAAGTGGAACATGTCTTTCAATCCTGACAAATCTCACACTCTTACTATGTCTCTCTGAAAATCCCGACTGGAGAACCCGCCCATGCACTTTCTGAACAATCCTCTCCAAGAAGTTCTGTCACTCAATCCTTTGGGTCTCACTATCTGCCATGTTCTTTCCTGGGAAAACCATATTTCCGAGCTGGCCTCCAAAGCCAGTCGCCGACTGGGCATCCTCCGTCGTGCAAGGTCCTTCCTTGGCCCACCTGAGCTCCTCTCCACATACAAGGCTTTCATCCGCAGGTCAATGGAATATTATTATCCCCTCTGGGGTGGTGCTCCTGCCTCACACCTAGCTCGTCTTCACGCTGTTGAAACCAAAGCTTTCAGAATCATTGGAATCTCCCGTGATGAAGCTAACTCCGAGGGCCTTTCACTCACTCACCACAGGCAGGTAGGTGGACTTTCTTTCTTCTGCCGACTCCTATATGGCCTAGCTCCCCCAGCTGTATCTGTGCTCTGTCCCCCAAATGTTCCTAAAGGTCGCACAAAATCTGCCAGCAACCCTCTTATGGAGAAATTGCCAAAATCAAGACTCTCTGCTCACCTTCACTCCTTCATTCCTCTTTACTCCGACCTCTGGAACAAACTCCCTCACTCTCTTCAATCCCACTCCTCCTTCCAGGTCTTTAAAACAGCTCTTCACCACCATCTCTTATCTTCCCCCCAAAACCTTGATCTCTGCTACCCCCGTTAATTCACCCCAGATCCACTTTTATTTTTTGAAATACCACCTTCTTTCTTTCCTTGAAGTTCCAGCAGTGTCCATGTGTTTTATACTTTCCCACCCCCACTACCCCCAACCCCCGCCTTCGCATGCCTCCTCCCTCCAAATCCTCTCCCTCCCACAGATCTTCCATTGTCCGTGTCCTCTACTATTGCACTCGTGTGCTTCCCTCTTTCTCCCAATCTTGTCTTCCGCTCCCTTTTTTGTATGTTTGGTGTGTCCGTTTTTTTTTTTGTGATTGATGTTAGCTCTTACACGAGCCTCGATCTTGTGTACAAATAATAATAATAATAATAAATAAAAATAATCCCTACTGTGAAGAATGGTGTTGGCAGCATCATGCTATGGGGATGTTTCTCATCAGCAGGGAATGGGAAAATTATCAGAATAGAAGGGAAAGTGGATGGAGCAAAATACAGAAAAATCCTCGAGGAAAACCTGCTGCCCCCTGCAAGTAAGCTGAAATTGGGACGGAAGTTCACCTTTCGGTGAACAACGTTTGCATGACAACGACCTGGAGCACACAGCCAAAGCTACACTGGAGTGGCTAAGGAACAAAAAGATAAATGTCCTTGAGTGGCCCAGTTAGAGTCCCCTACCTAAATCCAATTGAAAACCTATGGCATGATTTGAAGATTGCTGCCCATCAACACTCCCCATGCAACTTGACTGAGCTTGAACAGTTTTGTCCAGAGGAATGGGCAAATATTGCCCAATCAAGGTGTGCAAAGTTGGTAGGGAACTATTCCAACAGACTCACAGCTGTAATTGCTGTCAAAGGTGCTTCCACCAACTATTAACTCTGGGGGGTGGACACTTATCCAACCAAGATATTATAATTTTGTATTTTTAATTAATTTTCTGAAATTTGTATAATTTGTTTTTCACTTGGAAGTTGTGGTTTACGATGTTTAAATAAAGGTGGAAAAAGTCTGATTTAATGAATTTTAATATCAGGCTAGAAGGCAACAAAAGGTGAAAATTTTGAAAGGGGGTGTCGACTTTCCAGAGGCACTGTATATAAATGTATATATAAATGCTTTATTTGGAGTATATGTTGTGATCAATAAAGAAAAATTCTAAAATTATAAAGTGCATTTCTAAGAATGTGCCGTATCACATTTCCCACCTGGGGTGGGCCAAGAAGGGTACTCCCGCCTGGAGGGCGTGGGTGCCCGCTCGTATATATATATATATATATATATATATATATATATATATATATATATATATATATATTGTATACAATATCGAGGCTCGTGTAAGAGCTAACATTAATCACAAAAAGACAAATGACACATAAAACATAAGATAAAGGGAGCGGGAGACAAGATGGGGAGAGAGAGGGAAGCACACAAGTACAACATTTGAGAGCATGGACATCGGGAGATCTGTGGGAGGGAGAGGGCTTGGGGGGAGGAGGCACGGGAAGGGGGGGGTAATATATGAATGGTTTTTTTATTTATGTCTCGTCAAACACTTTTTCTTTCTTTTTTTTTTTTTTTTTTTTTTTGATGTGATGTCATCAAACACAAGTGATGACTATTGTGTTTGGGGATTCGATAGAATGGTGGGGGGTAGGTTTGGAACTTACCTTTGAACCGTCTCGTATGGGTTCAATTCCCAACTGGACTCAGTTTCATTGATGCTTCAAAAGGTGGGTGTGCCATCCCTCGAATGGATGATAGCCATGGTCTCCCGTCTGATCGCAGTAGTTGGTGGACGTTAAAGATCCCACAACGTTTTACAGAAAGAGGAGGCGAGTTATCACTGGCACTCGCAACAAATTACAAATGCTGATTTAGGTATGCTAACCGCTGTGGGAAGCAAGGAGAAGCTGACGTTTCAGACATTAACCCTTCGTCAAGGCATCAAATAAACCTCATTGTTCGCATTCTGGGTTGGCTCATAGCCTGATGTTTGTGTATTGTATTATAATCTGCTGATTGCATGTTCCAATCACGACTCTCCTGGGAAGAAAAGCAGTCTAAAAGCAGGAAATACACTATAGGTGGTTTGCCCATTCCTTCCCAACAGATCACCTGGCTATCGGGCGATACAGAAACTCAGGCCAACGCAGAACCCGAGGTGAATTGTAAAATACTCCAATTATAAAACAACTTGACGTTTTTTTAAATATCGAGGCCTGGGATGAATTCAAAAGAGTTTTCCATAAAAGTTGGGATGAAATAAATTTTGGGAGCGAGAAAGAAAAAATCTGAGTTTGACGCCTTCGCCCATATTATGGAGGAACAAAAGGCCGGCATTCAACATCGTTGCCCCCACCGGACCCCCTCTGGTTCACAGAACTAATAATGTCGGTCAAATAACTGATAGGGCAAGAGGGGTGGCCCGGGAGCAAATCTTCCAACACTTCATCACTTTGTCGGTGATGGGATGAGGGCTGGACAACACTCTGGAACAAAGATATCTGTCCCTCCAGGGGTTCTCTCGGAACCCTTTGTTGTTTTTTCTGCCATTCCCGCATGCTCGCCCCGTCCTGCCAACATCGCTAACAAAAACTTCCTCATGAGATCAGATTGAAATTCTCAACGGATTTTGATGAGAGGTCATCAGAAGTCACCGGAGACCTCTTCCCGAGATGCACCTTGCCGAGCAAGTAATGTAGGGGAGGACATTGGACAAGTGCTCCGTAATGGGTGGAGGGACGGAAGGCGGGGAGGCGGTCTGCTATAGTTAGAGGGGGTGGAGTTGTGTTCCGGTCCTACAGAAAGGTTGAGGGGGGTTAAGGGTCGGGGTGGGGGAGATCTGGGCCAGTGGGCATCATTTTGCTGGGACTTGTTGGAAAGCCTCTGTGGCTACAGCTGCCTCCAATTGTCAAGTGTTTAGGAGTAACCCCCCCCTCCACCTCCCGACCTTATTACCGTCTGTCATCAATACTACAAGCAAGCACCAGTTATCCCAAGGTGCAGGTCTGGCGGGACATGCCTTGTACTCCACGGCCATGGATTTCATTCATTCCCTCATTTTGCGTTTCCTATTAACTCGACACACAAACCCCCGAGCGTGCAGAGGGGAATAGAATTCAATTTGGGACACTGTCGACCTACAGGTCCGCGGGGTGAAGGGGGGAAGATGAATAATGAATTCCTTCGTTCCTTGAACTTCCCACAAATTTTCCCGAAATTTTGCAGAATTCCAGAAAGGATGGCATTCCTTAAATACATGGAAAATTATTTTTCTCCCGACATCTGCGAGTCGTTACAATAACCGTATTAGGGGGGGGGGGGGGGGGGGGTTAAATCACCATAAATACCACCATCTTCGTGTAATCTTACTTGCCCTCGGGGAATATGGCGATTTAATAACGATTTTCTTGGGAGTTCGAAAAGAAAACATTTCCTCAAACCCGCCCACACGTCATCGTCGAAAACTTTCGCAAATCGGAAGTTCTGAGTGTCTGCAGGTTTGCTCTGATCGCTGCTTGGTCGTCCATTTGGTGTTGCTTGCACAAGTCGAGTTGCCCAATGCGAGTCGCAGCGCAGACCCGGCGAGCGCAACCTCAGGGTCTACTGATCCGTTCCTGTCGCCGCCTCGTCCGCGGAACATAAGGCAAAGGGGCCTGAAGGTCGAGGTCATGGAGACCGTCGCCGCAGTCATCGCCATCAAACTCCATCGGGGCGACCGCAAC
Source organism: Myxine glutinosa (assembly GCF_964187855.1). Taxonomy (NCBI): domain Eukaryota; kingdom Metazoa; phylum Chordata; class Myxini; order Myxiniformes; family Myxinidae; genus Myxine; species Myxine glutinosa. The sequence goes on along the minus strand of NC_136268.1, from coordinate 142,931,907 downwards.
CACGGACACCATCACGATCCACACAAAACCGGCGGAGCCGATGAAAAACACGAATTCGGAATAACGCAAAAAATACGCAAAAAAACGTGTCCGTCGCCGCCCAATACTTTCCTTTTTTCATGGAATATCCTGCAACACCTTGAAGCGTGTATGAAGCGCGGAGCACCACGTCCGATGCGCGCTTGCCTTGAACGAGACGCTTCCAGCGGCATCAGAAGAGTCCTCGCAGGAAGCCTCCGCCCGTGCCTCCCTCCCCCAGAAACCCTAACCCTCTAAAACGTCCCTCATGCATCTTCTAGAGTTTCAGGTTCTGTCCGCGCCGCAGCCCGCCGAGCGCGGATCCCGAGCACGGACGCCAGAGCCATTGCCGGTGAAAGAGGAGAATCCACCGCGTTATACGTTACACGGGAACAACATTCCGCGCTTCCCACCTTCCGGTTTCCCCTGAAATTCGGTAAGTTCTGCCATTGTCACTTACGATTTTCTTGTCGCTCCCCGCCGCCGCTTTCTCCGAGTCTACAACGCCGGCATGTTGATGTGCGCACGACGCGCCTCCAGCTTCATTCGACCCACACATGGAAAGGGGGACGGACGGACGGACACCATCAAGTGAACAGTCTTGGTTGTAGCTTGCTTCCTTCGGCCGCCACGGCCAACAACCTCCTGTAGTTTAACTTTGACTGTCAGTTGTGATTCTCGTGTTCTCGCGAAACCAAACATTGTCCTGGCGATATTACACCACGTGATGAATTGAAGAAAGTATTAAATGTAGTGTTGAAGTGTACTTGTGTTGTAGTGTAGAGGATACAGTAGTGTTGGAATATAATGTGATTGTGTAGTTGTATAATGTAATAGTGATTACAGTAGTTGTGATGTAGTGATGTAATATTGAGGATGTAGTTGTGTTGTAGTGTTTCGGATGCAGTTGTGTTATAGTTGTGTTGTAGTGTTTCGGATGCAGTTGTGTTATAGTTGTGTTGTAGTGTTTAAGATTCAGTTGTGTTGTAGTGTAGAGGATGTGATTGTGTTGTAGTGTTGATGATATAATTTATAAAGAAATGGTGATTATGTAGTTGCATAATGTAATCGTGATGAAAGTATTTGTGATGTAGTGTTGAGGATGTTGTTGTGATGTATTGAGATGTAGTTGCGATGAGGATATAGTTGTGATGAATTTAGTTGTGATGTAGTATTGAGGATATGCTTGTGTTGAGGATGTAGCCGTGACATAGTAGTGATGAATTTAGTTGTGGTGTAGTATTGAGGATGTAGTTGTGTTGGGGGGGGGGGGGGGGGGTAGTAGTGACATAATAGTGATGAATTTAGTTGTGATGTAGTATTGAGGATGTAGTTGTGTTGGGGGGGGGGGGGGGTAGTAGTGACATAATAGTGATGAATTTAGTTGTGATGTAGTATTGAGGATGTAGTTGTGTTGGGGGGGGGGGGGGGTAGTAGTGACATAATAGTGATGAATTTAGTTGTGATGTAGTATTGAGGATGTAGTTGTGTTGGGGGGGGGGGGGTAGTAGTGACATAATAGTGATGAATTTAGTTGTGGTGTAGTATTGAGGATGTAGTTGTGTTGGGGGGGGGGGGTAGTAGTGACATAGTAGTGATGAATTTAGTTATGGTGTAGTATTGAGGATGTAGTTGTGATGAGGATGTAGTTGTGACATACTTGTGATATATTTAGTTGTGATGTAGTATTGAGGATGTAGTTGTGATGAGGATGTAGTTGTGACATAGTTGTGATATATTTAGTTGTGATGTAGTATTGAGGATGTAGTTGTGATGAGGATGTAGTTGTGACATACTTGTGTTATATTTAGTTGTGATGTAGTATTGAGGATGTAGTTGTGATGAGGATGTAGTTGTGACATACCAGTGGTACATTTAGGTTTGATGTAGTATTGAGGATGTAGTTGTGACATACTAGTGATACATTTAGTTGTGATGTCGTATTGAGGATGTAGTTGTGACATACCAGTGATACATTTAGGTTTGATGTAGTATTGAGGATGTAGTTGTGACATACTAGTGATACATTTAGTTGTGATGTCGTATTGAGGATGTAGTTGTGACATAGTAGTGATTAATTTAGTTGTGATGTAGTTGTTTTGAGGATGTAGTTGTGATGTCGTGTTGAGGATGTCCGCGTAGTCTCTGAACCAATGACAACTGAAGCGAAGGAGTCTTACGGGTCATCATGGCATACTCGTACCCTTCAGGTTTACTTGATAAATTGCTAGTTGGTTTTAATAACTTTTCACAAAACACCTTTCTGGTTTTTACTGAAGGTGTATCCTCAGGTCTCGTGATTTCATTCCCAAGCAGGTATCATTGATTATGGATTATTACGGATCGATGAACAGATCTCTGGTTAACATTTTCAACGTCCTCCTGCCTTCCCTGGGGTGGATCATGGCGATTTGTGTATCGCTTCACTATGACGTCATGACCATGTTTTGTGCCCCACCAAGTAAACAAAGGACATCAGACATTGACGTCTTTGTTCCCACGAGTATCAATGATGTAACTCACTGATCAAACGGGAATGCCCATTTCTGTGGTTTGAAAAACCATTGTGAAACATTCGTTCGTTCATCCCGAAACCGAAACCACCACCATTTTCCACAACAATTGAGGATTGGGAATTATGCTCGTTTTCTCGTGGGAAACTTTCGAACTCAAATTACAGGTTTCCAGAATTGCCTGCAATGTTTAAATTCCTTTCAATTTAGCTTCTTTATTTGACAAGTAGGCCTATTGGAAATATAATTATACATATAGTACTGTAATAACAATAATTGTTATAATTACTCTATCCACCCTCTACATAGTATTGTATGGACTTAAAAATATTTTGAATGTTTTTTTTCCCCTTCGAAGTCGATGAGCTTCGGTGAAACAAGCGATTGCCATAGTGTGATCAGAAAGTGCGTGGCCTGGAATTGAACCAACCAACGTATTTGGACATTGACCGTTTAGGATAGCAATTTTAAAACTTTCAAATGACAGGTTTCCTTATCTTAATGCAAGGCTAAGCACTTACTGATCAAGTCTCGTTTTCCTATAAATCAGGATCAGACGATGTTATAGCCATAACTTGTGCCAAGATTCTCCTACTACTTCCTGAACAGACCCAATAATTCCCACCTTCTTGTGAGCTCGGTTTTGGCTCAAGTCCTTTATGAACTGGCTGGCCAGGCGTGATGATCTAACGAAGGTAGATTTTTTTTTCTGGAAGGAATTTGGAATTCGTTTCAGGCTGCTGGTGATAACTTGCCTACCCTTCGGGCCTGTCGGCTATCCTGACAGCTGATAACATAACCAAGATTGCTATACACTTTTTGATCGCTGAGATGGGATTTTCTTGCACATTATATTTGAACATCTGTTTTATATGAAACTTATTAATTTCTAGCATTTGAGATACGAATAGTTAGTTAAATTCTACTTATTATTTGAAACAAACTTTGACAACCTGGACTTAATTGGATCTTATCTCCTTAATTGTTTAATTACACAAACATTGTTTTTATTACATCGACAAATTAATTAGGAATATCCACTTTCCCAATAACAGTCATCCGCATGAACCATAAACTCGTGTAACAAAAAAGTTAGCGAGAAAATTCAATTATCGGGATTCGATTATCATCCCGTTCGCAAGAGCTTCCAGGATGGATATTATGGCGGGAAGGAGGTGGTGGAGGGATGCAACGCGGTTGCTCGAGGTTAGACGTACAGGCGGTTTTTCCAATGAAATGCGGCTTCTGTGCGCTGAAATTTCAAACCGTTGAATGCGCTTTGCCACGGGACGGTATCTGGGAAAGAAAGAAGTCGATTGGGTTTGATGGGAATAATAAGCCGCGATTGTTCGCGCTGCACGGCTGTCCGTGTCCGCGGCTCGGTGCGCGCACAAAGAGCCGCTTGTTTGGCGACATTCCCAAATGCTTTGAGGAGACTTCCCGAGTGTTATTGTTGATGGGGGTTTTGTGCGTAACGCGCTGTTTTTACGCAAAACCTTCCCTGCTCGGGAAAATGAATCGAGCGGAATGCTTGTACGCCTATTAAAAGAGCTTTTGTTTCTCGCTTCATATTATTATTGCTGTATTACCATTATTGGTCTTATTATTCGTACAAACATGCAAACGCCTGCGCCGACTGTACAGGTAAGTATAAAAATTGGAATAATTTCTTACTGAACGGTCGAGTTGGTACAATGTGTATTAATTAACCTCTGCGACTCGAGCGGATCAAACTTCTCGCTCATAATCGCACGATGAAATGGAGCCACTCCACTACACTCGGATCGAGTGTGCTTCTCTACTCTGATTGAGTTTGGTCCTCTATTCCAATTGAGTGTGGTCCTCTAATCTGATTGAGTGTGGTCCTCTACTCTAATTGAGTGTGATCCTCGAATTTGGTTGAGTGTGGTCCTCTACTCTGATTAGGTGTGGTTCTCGACTCTGATTAAATGTGGTCTTCTACTCTGATTGAGTGTGTTCCTCTGTTCTGATTGAGTGTGGTCCTCTACTCTGATTGAGTATGGGCCTCTACTCTAATTGAGTGTGGTACTCCACTCTGATTGAGTGTGGTACTCTACTCTGATTGAGTGTGGTCCTCTACTCTGATTGAGTGTGGTCCTCTACTCTGATTGAGTGTGGTCCTGTACTCTGATTGAGTGTGGTCCTCTATTCTGAGTGTGGTCCTCCACTCTGATGGAGTGTGGTCCTCTACTCTGATTGAGCATGGTCCTCCACTCTGGTTGAGTGTGGTCCTCTACTCTGAGTGTGGTCCTCTACTCTGATTGAGTGTGGTCCTCTACTCTGATGGAGTGTGGTCCTCTACTCTGATTGAGCATGGTCCTCCACTCTGGTTGAGTGTGGTCCTCTACTCTGAGTGTGGTCATCTACTCTTGTTGCATGTGGTCCTCTACTCTGATGGAGTGTGGTCCTCTACTCTGATGGAGTGTGGTCCTCTACTCTGATTGAGTGTGGTCCTCTACTCTGATTGAGTGTGGTCCTCTACTCTGATTGAGTGTAGTCCTCTACTCTGATTGAGTGTGGTCCTCTACTCTGATTGAGTGTGGTCCGCTACTCTGATTGAGTGTGGTCCTCTACTCTGATTGAGTGTGGTCCTCTACTCTGATTGAGTGTGGTCCTCTACTCTGATTGAGTGTGGTCCTCTACTCTGATTGAGTGTGGTCCTCTATTCTGATTGAGTGTGGTCCTCTATTCTGATTGAGTGTGGTCCTCTACTCTGATTGAGTGTAGTCCTCTACTCTGATTGAGTGTGGTCCTCTACTCTGATTGAGTGTGGTCCTCTACTCTGATTGAGTGTGGTCCAGGTGGCCGTTTCCTTTTTGACCTAGTCTGATCGAGTGTGGTGCTGTATTGCCCTTGTGAGTGCACGCGATCCGCTTTGTGTGTAGCGCATATGCACTCTGATAAAGCCTCTACCTGTTTCCCTCTCTACCCCCATGTCACCCCTACAACCCATCCACCTCAACCCTGTCTCAAATTATCACGACCTCTCCAAGTACTCTGGAAGAAAAGCCAGTTAGTGCAACTTTGTGTAAAAAAGGTAATTTTTGTGAGACGAAGGTAGACATTATAAACTACAGTACAAATATGGTACATGACGTCATTCATTTTATGGAACTCAAGACACACTGGATGATGAAGTCATGAAATTTGTGGAACTCAAGACAGACTGGCTGGTGGATGACACAGACGGATGAGCTGCCCATCCCATGAACAATGTGCGGCGATTACTGTAGTGGTACAATGTCCAACCTTGTGCATGGACATGGTCATCAGTTTTATTTCCAAACTTATCCTCCTTGACGAGCATCGTTTTCTGTAAATACTCAATAATAAACATCCATGGGGTATTTCAAAGGTATTAAACTGGTATGTCGGCAAAGGTGTATCGACACAAAGGAAACAAAACAATGTAACAATGCAGAGCCTTGCCAAGGTATTTACCAGTGGGTTGGAGCCCTTCCAAACAGTGGGGGTGCTACATGAAAGTTGATCTCTGTGTGCACACTCACACTCACACACCACACACACACAATATATATATAATTATATATATATATATATATATATATATATATATATATATATATATATATATATATATATATATATATATATATATATATATATATAGTATATATAAATATATATATATATATATATATATGCAGATATAGAGGTGGATACTTCGACACCTGCGAGGGCTCTGTTCCACCTTCTGAACCCGCATATGGAGATAGCAACCAAGAACGCACACACACACACACACACACACACACACACACACACACACACACACACACACACACATACACATACATACACATACCCACAGAACACACACAAACACACACATACACATACACACATACCTACATACACACATGCAAACACACACAAACACATACATACATCCACACATACATACATATACATACATTACATAACTACATACATACACATACATACATACACACATACATATATCATACACACATATATAAATACACACAGAAAAGCTCAACAGACTACCGAATACAATTTGTGTACAAGCATGAACACAGCAGTCCAGAAGAGGTATCTGACTCAACTTGCAAAAAACTTCCAAAAACAGGTGCGATTAGAAGATGTCACACACCAAACCGAAACAGCAGCAAATACAGCCCCAACGATTGCAAAAAAAGACAAAAGAAAAGTACAAGATAAAATACCATCAGATATATAGTGACAATTGGGAGAAAGACGAGAGCACGGAAATATAACAAAGAGTTGGACAGATTGGAGATAGACAAAGAAGGATCACTGGAATGGCTAATAAGAGGTCAGCTCAACTGTGGTGGAGAACGAATCATTATTAATGTCCTCCAAGACCAAGGATACTACACCAATGGATTAAAAAAGATGGCAGGACTGAGTCAGTGGGACAAGTGTAGATTCTGCGAGGTAAAAACAGAAAGCATGAGTCACCTCCTATCAGGATGTAAAAAGCTCATGCCAGAACAGTTGTACACCCAAAGGCACAACAAGGTATGTACAGTAAACCACTGGCATATCTGCAGAAATTTCAATATCCCAGTTCCACAAACCTCATGGAAACATGAACCAAAAGCCATCATTGAAAACAATGACAACGTCCACTATGACCTGATGATCCCATCCAGCATGAACATAGAAAACAAAGCATTGCGACTGGAACAAAAAGGAAAATACAGCATTGCTGATTGAGATATCAGTACCCAGCGATTTTGGCCAAAATAATTGTAGAAGTCAAGAAAATGACCAAATACCAATACCTCAAGAATGAAGTGAAAAGATCCTGGAAGCTGAACAGCACCAAAATTGTACCAGTGATAATTGGGGTGACGGGTATGATGAAGAAGCTGACAAAAATCTTAAAACCCATCCCCTGGGAATATTACCACAAATTAACTACAGTTGGAGGTTGTACAGGGCTCAATGGCGACATTGAAAAGAGCCCTTGGAACAAAAATCTGAGAACAACAAAACTTCACAACTTAGCCCATGAATCGCAATCCTTCACCGAAGTGTGGGTGGATACTTTGAGTCCTGGGCGACAACATACTTCACAATATAGTATATAATCCCCTATTTACGATGTAGTCCCCTCTTTACAATGTAGTCCATAGTCCCCTGTTTACAATGTAGTCTGTAGTCCCCTGTTTACAATGTAGTCCCCTGTTTACAATGTAGTCTGTAGTCCCCTGTTTACAATGTAGTCTGTAGTCCCCTGTTTACAATGTAGTCCCCTGTTTACAATGTAGTCCCCTGTTTACAATGTAGTCTGTAGTCCCCTGTTTACAATGTAGTCCCCTGTTTACAATGTAGTCTGTAGTCCCCTGTTTACAATGTAGTCCCCTGTTTACAATGTAGTCCCCTGTTTACAATGAAGTCCATAGTCCCCTGTTTACAATGTAGTCCTTAGTCGCCTGTTTACAATGTAGTCTGTAGTCCCCTGTTTACAATATAGTCTGTAGTCCCCTATTTACGATGTAGTCCCCTGTTTACAATGTAGTCCATAGTCCCCTGTTTACAATGTAGTCCATAGTCCCCTGTTTACAATGTAGTCTGTAGTCCCCTGTTTATAATGTAGTCTGTATTCCCCTGTTTACAATGTAGTCTGTACTCCCCTGTTTACAATGTAGTCCCCTGTTTACAATGTAGTCCATAGTCCCCTGTTTACAATGTAGTCTGTAGTCCCCTGTTTACAATGTAGTCTGTAGTCCCCTGTTTACAATGTAGTCTATAGTCCCCTATTTGCGATGTAGTCCCCTGTTTACAAGGTAGTCTGTAGTCCCCTGTTTACAATGTAGTCCATAGTCCCCTGTTTATAATGTAGTCTGTAGTCCCCTGTTTACAATGTTGTCTATAGTCCCCTATTTACGATGTAGTCCCCTGTTTACAATGTAGTCTATAGTCCCCTGTTTACGATGTAGTCCCCTGTTTACAATGTAGTCCATAGTCCCCTGTTTACAATGTAGTCCATAGTCCCCTGTTTACAATGTAGTCCATAGTCCCCTGTTTACAATGTAGTCCATAGTCCCCTGTTTACAATGTAGTCCATAGTCCCCTGTTTACAATGTAGTCCATAGTCCCCTGTTTACAATGTAGTCCCCTGTTTATAATGTAGTCCATAGTCCCCTGTTTACGATGTAGTCCCCTGTTTACAATGTAGTCCATAGTCCCCTGTTTACAATGTAGTCCATAGTCCCCTGTTTACAATGTAGTCCATAGTCCCCTGTTTACAATGTAGTCCGTAGTCCCCTGTTTACAATGTAGTCCATAGTCCCCTGTTTGCAATGTAGTCCATAGTCCCCTGTTTACAATGTAGTGCATAGTCCCCTGTTTGCAATGTAGTCCATAGTCCCCTGTTTGCAATGTAGTCCATAGTCCCCTGTTTACAATGTAGTCCATAGTCCCCTGTTTACAATGTAGTCCATAGTCCCCTGTTTACAATGTTGTCCATAGTCCCCTGTTTACAATGTTGTCCATAGTCCCCTGTTTACAATGTAGTCCATAGTCCCCTGTTTGCAATGTAGTCCCCTGTTTACAATGTAGTCCATAGTCCCCTGTTTACAATGTAGTCCATAGTCCCCTGTTTACAATGTAGTCCATAGTCCCCTGTTTACAATGTTGTCCATAGTCCCCTGTTTACAATGTAGTCCATAGTCCCCTGTTTACAATGTAGTCCCCTGTTTACAATGTAGTCCATAGTCCCCTCTTTACAATGTAGTCCATAGTCCCCTGTTTACAATGTAGTCCGTAGTCCCCTGTTTACAATGTAGTCCATAGTCCCCTGTTTACAATGTTGTCCATAGTCCCCTGTTTGCAATGTAGTCCATAGTCCCCTGTTTGCAATGTAGTCCATAGTCCCCTGTTTACAATGTAGCCCCTGTTTACAATGTAGTCCATAGTCCCCTCTTTACAATGTAGTCCATAGTCCCCTGTTTACAATGTAGTCCCCTGTTTACAATGTAGTCCATAGTCCCCTCTTTACAATGTAGTCCATAGTCCCCTGTTTACAATGTAGTCCGTAGTCCCCTGTTTACAATGTTGTCCATAGTCCCCTGTTTGCAATGTAGTCCATAGTCCCCTGTTTACAATGTAGTCCATAGTCCCCTGTTTACAATGTAGTCCGTAGTCCCCTGTTTACAATGTAGTCCATAGTCCCCTGTTTACAATGTTGTCAATAGTCCCCTGTTTACAATGTAGTCCGTAGTCCCCTGTTTACAATGTAGTCCATAGTCCCCTGTTTACAATGTAGTCCATAGTCCCCTGTTTACAATGTAGTCCATAGTCCCCTGTTTACAATGTAGTCCATAGTCCCCTGTTTACAATGTTGTCCATAGTCCCCTGTTTACAATGTAGTCCATAGTCCCCTGTTTACAATGTAGTCCATAGTCCCCTGTTTACAATGTTGTCCATAGTCCCCTGTTTACAATGTTGTCCATAGTCCCCTGTTTACAATGTAGTCCATAGTCCCCTGTTTACAATGTAGTCCATAGTCCCCTGTTTACATTGTAGTCCATAGTCCCCTGTTTACAATGTAGTCCATAGTCCCCTGTTTACAATGTTGTCCATAGTCCCCTGTTTACAATGTAGTCCATAGTCCTCTGTTTACAATGTAGTCCATAGTCCCCTGTTTACAATGTAGTCCATAGTCCCCTGTTTATAATGTAGTCCATAGTCCCCTGTTTATAATGTAGTCCGTAGTCCCCTGTTTACAATGTTGTCCATAGTCCCCTGTTTACAATGTAGTCCATAGTCCCCTGTTTACAATGTAGTCCATAGTCCCCTGTTTACAATGTAGTCAATAGTCCCCTGTTTACAATGTAGTCCATAGTCCCCTGTTTACAATGTAGTCCATAGTCCCCTGTTTACAATGTAGTCCATAGTCCCCTGTTTATAATGTAGTCCCCTGTTTACAATGTAGTCCATAGTCCCCTGTTTACAATGTTGTCCATAGTCCCCTGTTTGCAATGTAGTCCATAGTCCCCTGTTTACAATGTAGTCCATAGTCCCCTGTTTACAATGTAGTCCATAGTCCCCTGTTTACAATGTAGTCCCCTGTTTACAATGTAGTCCGTAGTCCCCTGTTTACAATGTTGTCCATAGTCCCCTGTTTACAATGTAGTCCATAGTCCCCTGTTTACAATGTAGTCCATAGTCCCCTGTTTACAATGTAGTCCCCTGTTTGCAATGTAGTCCATAGTCCCCTGTTTACAATGTAGTTCATAGTCCCCTGTTTACAATGTAGTCCATAGTCCCCTGTTTACAATGTAGTCCGTAGTCCCCTGTTTACAATGTAGTCCATAGTCCCCTGCTTACAATGTTGTCCATAGTCCCCTGTTTACAATGTAGTCCATAGTCCCCTGTTTACAATGTAGTCCGTAGTCCCCTGTTTACAATGTAGTCCGTAGTCCCCTGTTTACAATGTAGTCCGTAGTCCCCTGTTTACAATGTAGTCCATAGTCCCCTGTTTACAATGTAGTCCATAGTCCCCTGTTTACAATGTAGTCCGTAGTCCCCTGTTTACAATGTAGTCCATAGTCCCCTGTTTACAATGTAGTCCATAGTCCCCTGTTTACAATGTAGTCCGTAGTCCCCTGTTTACAATGTAGTCCATAGTCCCCTGTTTACAATGTAGTCCGTAGTCCCCTGTTTACAATGTAGTCCATAGTCCCCTGTTTACAATGTAGTCCCCTGTTTACAATGTAGTCCATAGTCCCCTGTTTACAATGTAGTCCATAGTCCCCTGTTTACAATGTAGTCCATAGTCCCCTGTTTACAATGTAGTCCGTAGTCCCCTGTTTACAATGTAGTCCATAGTCCCCTGTTTACAATGTAGTCCATAGTCCCCTGTTTACAATGTAGTCCATAGTCTCCTGTTTACAATGTAGTCCATAGTCCCCTGTTTACAATGTAGTCCATAGTCCCCTGTTTACAATGTAGTCCATAGTCCCCTGTTTACAATGCAGTCCATAGTCCCCTGTTTACAATGTAGTCCGTAGTCCCCTGTTTACAATGTAGTCCATAGTCCCCTGTTTACAATGTAGTCCATAGTCCCCTGTTTACAATGTAGTCCATAGTCCCCTGTTTACAATGTAGTCCATAGTCCCCTGTTTATAATGAAGTCCATAGTCCCCTGTTTACAATGTAGTCCATAGTCCCCTGTTTATAATGTAGTCCATAGTCCCCTGTTTATAATGTAGTCCATAGTCCCCTGTTTATAATGTAGTCCATAGTCCCCTGTTTATAATGTAGTCCATAGTCCCCTGTTTACAATGTAGTCCATAGTCCCCTGTTTATAATGTAGTCCATAGTCCCCTGTTTATAATGTAGTCCATAGTCCCCTGTTTATAATGTAGTCCATAGTCCCCTGTTTACAATGTAGTCCATAGTCCCCTGTTTATAATGTAGTCCATAGTCCCCTGTTTACAATGTAGTCCATAGTCCCCTGTTTACAATGTAGTCCATAGTCCCCTGTTTATAATGTAGTCCATAGTCCCCTGTTTACAATGTAGTCCATAGTCCCCTGTTTATAATGTAGTCCATAGTCCCCTGTTTATAATGTAGTCCATAGTCCCCTGTTTATAATGTAGTCCATAGTCCCCTGTTTATAATGTAGTCCATAGTCCCCTGTTTATAATGTAGTCCATAGTCCCCTGTTTACAATGTAGTCCATAGTCCCCTGTTTATAATGTAGTCCATAGTCCCCTGTTTACAATGTAGTCCATAGTCCCCTGTTTACAATGTAGTCCATAGTCCCCTGTTTACAATGTAGTCCATAGTCCCCTGTTTATAATGTAGTCCATAGTCCCCTGTTTACAATGTAGTCCATAGTCCCCTGTTTACAATGTAGTCCATAGTCCCCTGTTTATAATGTAGTCCATAGTCCCCTGTTTATAATGTAGTCCATAGTCCCCTGTTTACAATGTAGTCCATAGTCCCCTGTTGATAATGCAGTCCATAGTCCCCTGTTTACAATGTAGTCCATAGTCCCCTGTTTATAATGCAGTCCATAGTCCCCTGTTTATAATGTAGTCCATAGTCCCCTGTTTACAATGTTGTCCATAGTCCCCTGTTTACAATGTAGTCCGTAGTCCCCTGTTTACAATATAGTCCATAGTCCCCTGTTTACAATGTAGTCCGTAGTCCCCTGTTTACAATGTAGTCCATAGTCCCCTGTTTACAATGTAGTCCATAGTCCCCTGTTTATAATGTAGTCCATAGTCCCCTGTTTACAATGTAGTCCATAGTCCCCTGTTTACAATGTTGTCCATAGTCCCCTGTTTACAATGTTGTCCATAGTCCCCTGTTTACAATGTAGTCCGTAGTCCCCTGTTTACAATGTTGTCCATAGTCCCCTGTTTACAATGTAGTCCGTAGTCCCCTGTTTACAATATAGTCCATAGTCCCCTGTTTACAATGTAGTCCGTAGTCCCCTGTTTACAATGTAGTCCATAGTCCCCTGTTTACAATGTTGTCCATAGTCCCCTGTTTACAATGTAGTCCATAGTCCCCTGTTTACAATGTAGTCCCCTATTTATGTCAAGGCAAGTCATGGGATTGTTGGACTTTGTTCTCCCTTGAAACAGGTTTCGTTTGTTTCCATCATTGTTTATCGTATTAATTTTGCTTTCTTCATGAGTCAGATGACTCATCACTCAGATGACATTCCCTTTGTCTAGACGCTCTTTCTGCCTGGTTATATTTCTTTGCAGTAACAGTCTGTCCATACACTCTTTCAGTGTCTTTGTACGATTTTAATAGCAGGTTGTGTGCGTCCTCCAGGCCTTCATGATTCCGTGACGCAAAGCTTGCATATCCCACGTATTGTATTACTTTGTTGAAACAGCCTGAACTTTCTTCTTCTTCTTCTTCTTTTTATTCATATAATACATACAAAACCTTTTCTTGAGAACTCCTTGAAAAAAAAAAAAAGAAACAAATGCTGTGAATTCTTACAAGACGTGCCAGCAACCTCATTGACTTTACGTATTTACATGCACATCTTTAAAGGAACTATTTGTCTCTTCAGGTGTGTTTCCCGGACAGGTCGTGTGCTCCAATGAGAATCAGTTCACCTTCCATTTGCAGTAAGGATTACTTGCGAGGAAACATTGTTCCAACATGTACAGCATCTCATGAAACACATTTCACTAATATAAATACATACCAACAGCCTGGTACAGGCAGGGACAATTTAGTACTTTGTTAAAAGGCTCTATTTCTACCATTCATGGCTCTGAAGGTTTCCCAAGTTGGCAAATAGCTAAATCCCAGAAGCAAATCTTAATGTCACATTCTAGAAAGTTCCATTTTGCCATTATGCAATTTAAGAGTGTGAACTTCTTGAAAGAAACTTTGTAATATATCTGAACTTTCCAGTAGCTCCCCACAAATGTACCATAACCATTTCAGCTACAGTATCTTGACTTCCTGGTATCAAAAGCGCACATACATCTGTAACCGAAGACAGAATATAGGTGTGGTTTGTGGTACAATTAGTCATCACTGCCTACATCTTGCTTCATGTATCTGTTCACTAGAATTGAGCATTTAGTTCTGCTAATCGGAGCATGGAGCTTCCCAGATAGCGAACAGTATCTGGACCTGGTGTTGGCTTAGCGGTTAGGGTGCTGGCTTGGGATCCTAGGATCCTGGGTTCGAATCCCGGTCGATCGCTGAATTAACGCCAGGGGGGTTGACTCAGCCTGTCATCCTTCCGAGGTCGGCAAATTGAGTACCAGCTTGCTGGGATGAATTATCCCGGTGTAGACCGGTTTAGAATAGGTACACCGTATCCCTGCGCATCGTAAGAGCGTGACCAAGGGTGGGCGTCAGGAAGGGCATCCGGCCATAAAAACATTGCCTCAAACAGGGAACCATGATTGTCATGGGGCCCGCAAGGCTAACCCCCGCTCTAGCGGGGAAAATGGCCTTAAAACGATCATTCATTCATTCATATTCATCTGGACCCAACTGGGATTTGGTCGCCAATTTCCACATGCAAATGGGCTATTACCGAGGCAGATTTGATGTGACTTGGATTGGTACTGGCTCAATGGGGTTCCTACACTGAGAAGTTTCAAACTTGATAGGAAAGACAAGGTAAAAGAGACTGTACATATTACACATGCAAAAATGTTGGAGGTTCTCCTTCCACCCCACCAATTATTAAAATTACTTAGTAATTTGCAATATTTAAAACATATCAATACTTAAGCACATCATAGGTCAGATACATAGACAGATGAATCACTTGTATTTACTTCCTTTCTAACTGTACAAAGTCATCTCCTTCGACTGTTTTAAAACGCCATTTGTGGTTGCATCCTGTAAGCAGCTAAATATCGCAAGTAAATCATGAATTAGTGATTATAATGAGCTCTTTATTGAAAAGTTCACGGCTATAGTCATGTTTAATGTTAATACGGCGAAAGCTATAAAATAAGACACAGAAGCAGCATTGTTACCGTTGCTTAGCAACCAGTACCAATGTCAGCTCCATTGTCTACCAGCAGTGAGCAGACAGAGGCTGCACCAGCTGACTTTTATTCACAGATATTTCCATTTACGGACAATTTCCGATGGTTTCGTGATTTTTTTTTCCAGGGGATATTGGCCTTGAGTTGCATTGGTATGCAAAACTTTAGCTTTCTACCACACCTAGAAAGTACTAAACATTTATATCAGTGAGCGAGTGAATGAATTAGTCAGTCAGTGGTTAGAAAGATCTTTATATATTAGATGTACTGTTTATGGCCTTTAAATCCATGGTTGACTAGCACTTTGGCTAAATGCTCACCTACCTACCACCCACCTGACTGCAGTTTAGTATTTGTAGTTCAATGATACTTGATTGTTGTGTTAAAACAACGAAGTATGACGACTTCATTATATCATAAACTATTCAGCAATTTCATTTAAAAAACTTTTTTAAAATTAAAATCTATATTTGTGAATGTGCGATGAACAAACAAAGACCAGAATGAACACACTACAGACCATAAACAAAAGACATCAAGGAGGTAGAAAGACAGATGTCGATGTACGGAACCTTTGAAGCATTCAACTTACATGGAGTGCCGCAGTGTGAAGGGAGGAAACTGGCTTCAAAGGGATGAGAACAAGGGAACAAAAGAATGGAGGTGAAGTGAAGTAAAGGGATACCCCCACTCGTGTGCATATATATATATATATATATATATATATATATATATATATATATATATATATATATATATATATATAACCAGTATGGTACATCAGAATATATATATATACAGTCACGTGAAAAAGTAAGTACACCCCATGTAAAGTTTTGACTTTTTCAACATATTTCAACAAACAGCTATTTGATCTTCATTTCAACAATATTGATAGATAAAGGTGATATAATATAACACATATCATGAAACATTTACATTTTGTAGTCCATTGTATAATTTAAATAAACATAAATGCTAATTTCGCATGTGGAAAAAGTAAGTACACCCCTACATTTATCACTACTTCAAATACCTAAAATTAGAATCAAGTGCACCAGCTCAGGTGCAAATGATTAGAACATCGTTAGAGAGGATCTTGGAGGAACCTGTCTTATTTAAACCTCAGACATTTAGTTTGGTTTGCTCTTTGTTGTTGAAGTGTGCGGCGTCACCATGCCTAGATCAAAAGAGCTCTCTGATGCCTTCAGGAAGAAGGTTATAGATGCCTACGAGTCTGGGAAGGGATTTAAAAAGATCTACAAACAATTTGAAATCAATCATTCGACTGTCCGGAAGATCATCTACAAGTGGAGACGATTCCAAACAACTGCCAACTTGTTCAGGCCAGGCCGCCCCAGCAAGTTCAGCCCGAGAGCAGACCGCAAGATGCTGAAAGAAGTCTCTAAGAACCCCAGAATGTCATCACGGGACCTACAGGTAGCTCTCGCCACTGTTGATGTCAAAGTACACGAGTCTACCATAAGAAAGAGGCTGCACTAATTTGATCTACATGGGAGGTGTGGCAGGAGGAAACCTTTGCTGTCCAGAAAGAACATCAGGGCAAGACTAAAGTTTGCCAATGAACACCTCGGCAAAGACCAGCACTTCTGGAACAATGTGCTCTGGACAGATGAGTCAAAGGTAGAGCTATTTGGCCACAGTACCAGAAGACATGTTTGGCGAAAACCAAAGACAGCATTTGACCACAAGAACCTGATACCAACGGTAAAGCATGGTGGTGGAAATATTATGGTTTGGGGGCAGCTTTGCTGCATCAGGGCCTGGGCAGCTCACCATCATAGAATCCACTATGAATTCTTCATTGTACCAGAGGGTGCTCGAGGATAATGTGAGGCCATCTGTTGGAGAGTTGAAGCTCAACCGAAGGTGGACCTTGCAACATGACAATGACCCTAAACATACCAGTAAATCCACCAAGGAATGGCTGAAAAGAAAGAAATGGAGGGTTCTGGAATGGCTAAGTCAAAGCCCGGATCTAAATCCCATCGAGATGTTGTGGGGGGATTTGAAACGAGCTGTGCATGCAAGAAACCCCTCAAACATCGCACAGCTGAAAGAATTCTGCATGGAGGAGTGGGCAAAAATTTCTCCCAGTCGATGTCCGAGACTGGTAGACAGTTATAAGAAACGCCTACTTGAGGTTGTTTCTGCCAAAGGGGGCAATACCACCGATTAGAGCCAAGGGTGTACTTACTTTTTCCACATGCGAAATTTGCAGTTATGTTTATTTAAGTTATACAATGGACTACAAAATGTAAATGTTTCATGATATTTGTTATGTTATATCACCTTTATCTATCAATAATGTTGAAATGAAGATCAAATAGCTGTATGTTGAAATATGTTGAAAAAGTCAAACTTTACATGGGGTGTAATTACTTTTTCCACATGCTAAATTTGCATTTATGTTTATTTAAATTATACAATGGACTACAAAATGTAAATGTTTCATGATATTTGTTATGTTATATCACCTTTATCTATCAATATTGTTCAAATGAAGATCAAATAGCTGTATGTTGAAATATGTTGAAAAAGTCAAACTTTACATGGGGTGTACTTACTTTTTCACGTGACTGTATATATATATATATATATATTCTGGTTCTGATGTACCATACTCTGTTACAGAGGATTGGTGCTGCCGAAGCAGTTTCTTGGCAAAGTTTATACTTGGTGGTTTGCCATTGCCTTCCTAGCAGTAGTTAGAGCAGCAATTTGGAATTTGTTCATGGTGCTGGTGGTACTCTTCACGAAGGACGCCATGGGATCTTTAACGGTCACCAACTAATGCCGGCAGATGGGGTGCCGGCAGTTTAACGTCCATCCGAGGGATGGCATGCCTAATGATGAATCACCTTACCTGTGAAACCCTGGGATGACAATTTACAGCTGGGTCAGCATTCAAACCCAGGCTAGACAGCTTAGAGTGTGGACCTACCTCCAGGCCTTCCTACCAGCATATACACACACACACACACACACACACACACACACACACACACACACACACACACACACACACACACACACACACACACACACTACAGTATACATCTATTCTAGCCCAGGGACTCTCTTACCTGGGGATCTGGCCTATGTTACTGTATCATTATTATAGACTACATTTTCTGCTTAAATTTACGTGATGTTCTAATTGAGCTTCCTATTCATCTCATGAATGTAATTGATTCTATTATTGGGCAGCAAATGGCTAACTAAGTTGGGAGCATACTTATCAGTGGATTATTTCATTTGTCAGGATTGAAAGACATATTGCAAGTGTTTGACCAGCTTGTGATTTTGTCAAGCTCTGAAGAGAGCGAAGAGGCTGCAACCTTCCTTTCTGAAGGATGTCACCGCAGAGGGTGGAGTCATCAGCAAATAAATAAAGAGGATTTTCCAGAGAATCAACGAGATCATTTATGAAGATCGGGAATATAACTGGGCCCAGAATACTGCCTTGGGACACTCCACCCTTGACAGGGAGAGGAGATGAAAGGATTCTGTTGAGAGCCACATGTTAGCTATGAGCGTAGAGGAAGTCAGATAGTCAAGTGTGGAGTTGACATTGGATGCCATAGGCAGACAGTTTGGAAGCGTGATATATGTCCAGAGAGACGGGCCCTCCCTTTTTTGGGCGGTGTATAGGCAACGAAGTACTGCCTCGCATGCTCTCAGAAGTTTATGTTTTAGCAATGTAATGGTAGGGCATGGCAATTGTGAATATGACAGGTTTGACAATGTGTTCAGCCTGAACTGCATGAAAATCAAAATGCTGGTGGATGGAGTCAGCCTTCCTACTAATGACGTCGTTGTGGGTGGAGTTAGGCAAGCTGTCCAACCAATTGGTGGAAGGAGATGAAACAGACAGACAGAAAACTGCCGCTCATTTAATATATAGATGAGCTGATGCCATCCGGTCCATTAGCAGAATCAAGAGTCGAGGCTTGAAAGAACCTTCTCCACCTTATTAGGTGCAAAAGACACAGAGTCCAGCAGCAGTGGGGTATGACGGGGAAGGATGGTTACCATGAGTTAGGGTTGAGGACAGAATATTTGGAAGCAAGCACAGAATTGAGGCATTCGGCCTTCTCAAGAGTGGAGTCGGCTGTGGTGTCATTTGAAGAAAGGGAAATGAATGGCTACTGAGTCCGGGCCTATTGAGTGAGTGTAGTTTATGGATAAACTGTATAATTGGCATTAAAATATAATTGTATAATTAGCATTACTGTATAATTATAAACTGTATAATTATTATATCATTATCATTATAAACTTAATCGGCATTATATTATCATCATTATATCGGCATTATATTATTATCATTATATCGGCATTATATTATTATCATTATTATCATTATATTATTATCATCATTATCATTATATATTACATTATATTATTATTATCATTATATATGTGTCAATTATTATATATGTGTCCATTATTATATATGTGTCCATTATTATCATTATATATGTCCATTATTATTATCATTATTATCATTATATATTACATTATATTATTATCATTATTATTATCATTATATTATTATTATGTCCATTATTATATATGTGTCCATTATTATCCATTAATTATCCATTATTATATATGTGTCCATTATTATATATTAATATTACATTATTATGTCCATTATTATATGTGTCCATTATTATCATTATATAATATATATGTGTCCATTATTATATATGTGTCCATTATTATATGTAGGGCATGCCCGTACTATATCTATATCTAAAATTATATCCCCCCCCTCTATTTACATGAAATGGTTTGGTCCAAAGCGAACGGCTTGCGAGTACGGTGACAATCCCCCCCCCTCTATTTACATGAAATGGTTTGGTCCAAAGCGAACGGCTTGCGGAGTTTGGTAAAGAAATCGCCATAGCGTGCACAAACGCGCAGGAAAGCGAAAGAATCGCAAATTAGTTTTAATTAGTTTTAAAACATAGTTTAACGCCAACATAGCGGAAACATAGTTTGCCAACGTGAAATAAATGAATACGCTCTCAAATGTGCCGTCCGAGGCAGAGTCTGTTCGCCACGTTCGGCACACGTGATAGCTCGCTGCTCTCTGATTGGTTGAATCGTTTTTTGGACATAGCTCGGTAACTACTTCTCCGATTAATATGAAACCTTGAAAAGGCACATCCTCAGGTCCCCAGCAATATACCTGGCAAGTTTCAAGTATATCGGACCCGTGGTTGTCGAGAAACAGCGGTCACAGACACACATACACACACACATACACACAGAGATTGCTGGAATTATAGATAGATGTCCATTATTATCATTATATATGTGTCCATTATTATCATTATATATGTGTCCATTATTATATATGTGTCCATTATTATTGTCATGGTTCTCTTTTTGAGGCAATGTTTATATATGTTATTATCAGTAATTATCAGATAATAATGGAGACCTGAATGGACATGTGGGAAGGAGTATGGATGGTTTTGAGGGAGTTCATGGGGGTTACGGATATGGTGTGAGAAATGGAGAAGGTGAAAGGATTTTGGAGTTTGCTGATGGAGCTGATTTGTTGATTTGTAATACTCAGTTCCAGAAAGAGGACAATAAGCTTGTTACATACACGTCAGGTGGGTCGACGACAACCGTTGACTACCTGATGGTGCATCGGCGAGATAGGGGGCACCTCCGGGACACAAAGGTGATCCCGGGGGAGGAGGCTGTTTCACAGCACCACTTGGTTGTCTGCGACATAAGGGTGAAAGGTGCGAGGAGAGCTCGGCGGGTGAAGTACCAACCGAGAATAAAGGTGTGGAGGTTGAAAGAGGTGACAGTAAGGGAGGCATTAAAAGAGAGGCCAAGTAGGGTAGAGGATGATGTGGTTGAGCTTGAAAGTGGTTGGATGTCAATGAAAGCTAGTCTGTTGGGAGCCGTTGGTGAGGTATGTGGATGGACAAAAGGACCACCGAGGCACTCGGAAACATGGTGGTGGGATCTTGAGGTTGGAAAGAGGCTTGACGAGAAGAGGAAGAAGTTCAAAGAGTGGCAGAAGGCGAAGGGTACGGGAGCAGAAACAGCAGAGCATGAAAGTTATAAGGCAGCCAGGAAGGCTGCAAAGAAAGAGGTAGCAAAGGCGCAGGAGGCATGTAGGAAAATGTTCGGAGAACGCTTGGATTCGGAAGAGGGTCAGAAAGCAGTATTCAGGATTGCAAAGCAGATAGCGAAAGAGAGGTGTGATGTGATGGGGGTGAGTTGCTTGAAGGATGAAGTGGGACAAATCGTTGTCGACCCAGATGGAATTAAAGGAAGATGGAAAAGATATATGGAAATGCTGTTGAATACAGAGAATGAATGGGATGGCAACATAGAGAGTAACCCAGTTTTAGGACCGGCAGAGAAGATAACTGAGAAGGAAGTTGAGGAAGCGATAAAAGCAATGAAGAGTGGAAAAGCGGGAGGGCCGACGGGAGTTGTGGGAGATATGTTGAAGGCAGCAGGAAGTTGGGGTGTGAAGAGAATGACAGAGATCTGTAATTTGGTGGTGAAAGAAGGCCGCATTCCAGTGGATTGGGAA
This sequence comes from Myxine glutinosa, assembly GCF_964187855.1. NCBI lineage: Eukaryota > Metazoa > Chordata > Myxini > Myxiniformes > Myxinidae > Myxine > Myxine glutinosa. The sequence continues at coordinate 142,910,251 of NC_136268.1, read as the reverse complement.
CTGAGTACCCTCGTCCCTCTATACAAGGGGAAAGGTGACCCTCTGGAGTGTGGCTCGTACCGAGCGATAAAGTTATTGGAGCATGGAATGAAGGTATTGGAAAGGGTGTTGGAGAGGAGGATAAGGAAGAAAGTGAAGATCGACGAAATGCAGTTTGGATTTATGCCAGGAAGTGGAACGACAGATGCGCTTTTCATTGTGAGGCAGTTGCAGGAGAAGTACATGGATAAGAGGCAGAAGTTGTTTTTTGGGTTTGTTGATCTGGAGAAAGCATTCGATAGGGTTCCACGCAAAGTATTGACATGGGCATTGAGGAAGTTAGGAGTGGAGGAATGGTTGATCAGAGTAGTGATGGCAATGTACAAAAGAGCACGCACAGCTGTAAGGACGAAGGACGGGAACAGTGGTGAGTTTGAGGTGAAGGTGGGAGTGCATCAGGGGTCGGTACTAAGTCCACTACTATTTGTAGCTGTGCTGGAGGTGCTGGCTCAGACCGTAAAGGAGGGTTTACCGTGGGAGTTGTTGTATGCAGATGATCTGGTGTTGATTGCGGAAAGTATGGATGGACTGAAGGAAAAGATGAACAAGTGGAAGGAATGTATGGAGACAAAAGGTCTGAAGGTGAATATCGGAAAGACAAAGGTGATGGCAAGTGGTAAAGCATGTGGTGAGGTGGAAAGAACTGGGAAGTGGCCGTGTGCTGTGTGTAGGAAGGGTGTCGGAGTGAACTCCATTCAATGTACAATGTGTGCTGAGTGGGTTCATCAAAAATGTAGTGGTCTGAGAGGGTCATTAACCAGTGTGGCAGCTACATTCAAATGTAAGGTGTGCACAGAGGGAGCTGCAGATGGAGGAAATGTTGAGTTGGATCTTGGAGACGGCGTGAAGCTGGAAGGTGTGAAAACATTTTGCTACTTCGGAGACATGCTGAATGGAGAAGGTGGATCAGACTCGGCAACGGTTGCTCGAGTGAGATGTGCATGGAAGAAGTTTCGGGAACTGAGTGGCGTGCTGATGAGGAGGAGAGTGTCGCTGAAGCTGAAGGGAAAGGTGTATGCTGCATGTGTGAGAAGTGTTATGATTTATGGGAGCGAGACATGGGTAATGAACGTAGAGCAGCAACGAAGGCTGGAAAGGGTGGAAATGCGAATGGTTCGATGGATGTGCGGAGTATCGTTGAGAGAGAGGAAGACAAATGATGAATTGCGAAAGATGATGGGAATATTGCCTGTGATTGATGCTGTGAAGAGGAACAGGTTGAGATGGTTTGGTCATGTATTGAGGAAGGATGAAAGTGACTGGTTGAGAAGAGTGATGGAAGTTAATGTAGAAGGAAGTAGAGGACGGGGAAGACCGAGGAAGACTTGGCTAAAGATAGTGGAAGAAGAAATGCGGGCAAGGGGGTTAACAAGGAGAGATGCAGAAAATAGGGCAAAATGGAGAAGATTGTCATGGGGACCGCAAGGCTAACCCCCGCTCTAGCAGGGAACATGGCCTTAAAATGCATGTTGTTGTTGTTGTTGTTGTCCATTATTATATATGTGTCCATTATTATCATTATATATGTGTCCATTATTATTATTATCATGATTATCATTATATATTACATTATATTATTATCATTATTATTATCATTATATTATTATCATCATTATATTATTATCATTATTATATTATCATTATCATTATATCGGCATTATATTATTATCATTATTATGGGCATTATATTATTATCATTATTATCATTATATCGGCATTATAATCGGCATTATATCATTATCATTATATCGGCATTAATTATTATCATTATAAACTGTATAATTGGCATTACCTGCTGTAAGTGGGACTGCTGGAATGTGGACACGACAATGACAAGTTGAGCCAAATGGCCTTCACCAGTCCCTTGATTATCTTGTAGTCTTTCATGACTAATATAATGTGCAACATATTTAGGTTTCTATTTCCTTGTGAGATGTGGTTGGTGAGGACTTCAGGATAGCATCACAATTTGCTCTGAAGATTTTGGACCTTGTCTTTAAACCACTGCAGTTCCAATGTTTTGCCCAGGAAGTTTGGGAAAGCATTCCATGTGTCTTCAACTAAAATGGACACAAAGACGAGGCGGAATTTTAAAATTTTGTTAAAATGTCTCTCTAAGTCAAAATGCAACAAAAAACACATTTAACCTCCAATATTCCTTAAAAATTTTTATATTCCACCAGACAATTATTTGATAAAAGAGATGATTACATTACACCTCTGGTGAACCAAATCCTACAATTCCCGAATTTTCTCTGCAGATCTACGGCCATGCAGGAACTAGTTGTGCCCAAAAGCAGCGGCTCAACTTTGGAGTCAGGAGTCATTCCCGAGGGTCCCGCACTTCTGACTCATGATCTCCAGGGTAAGACCTCACAATATCATTGGGTTTCAGGATGTGCAAGCAACTCGTGGTATTTTGGTGAACAATTTGCTACACTAATTACAGGCCCAAAATATTGGGGATGAGCAAACCACAAAGTTATAAATGTTCTTGATGTTATAGCAAATCATGTTTTGCTCAGTGGTTTCGAAGTCGACTGTCTTGTCTGCTAGAATTCGCTGGTGGACGTTAAAGATTCCACGGTACTTCAGCAAAAGAATAGCCCATTAATCTGCCTTGCTCTGCGCAAACTCCAAATTCCTGCCCTGGTATACTGTGTGAGTTGGAAAGGGGAAGGGGAGGCTGAGAAAGTGTACGATGAAAAGTGTATGATGAAAAGTGTATGATGGAAAGTGTATGATGGAAAGTGTATGATGGAAAGTGTATGATGAAAAGTGTACGATGAAAAGTGTATGATGAAAAGTGTATGATGAAATGTGTATGATGGAAAGTGTACGATGAAAAGTGTACGATGAAATGTGTATGATGGAAAGTGTACGATGAAAAGTGTACGATGAAAAGTGTACGATGAAAAGTGTGTGATGAAATGTGTATGATGGAAAGTGTATGATGGAAAGTGTACAATGAAAAGTGTACGATGAAAAGTGTATGATGAAATGTGTATGATGGAAAGTGTACGATGAAAAGTGTACGATGAAATGTGTATGATGGAAAGTGTACGATGAAAAGTGTATGATGGAAAGTGTACGATGAAAAGTGTACGATGAAAAGTGTATGATGGAAAGTGTACGATGAAAAGTGTATGATGGAAAGTGTACGATGAAAAGTGTGTGATGAAAAGTGTATGATGGAAAGTGTACGATGAAAAGTGTATGATGGAAAGTGTACGATGAAAAGTGTACGATGAAATGTGTATGATGGAAAGTGTACGATGAAAAGTGTATGATGGAAAGTGTACGATGAAAAGTGTACGATGAAAAGTGTATGATGAAATGTGTATGATGGAAAGTGTACGATGAAAAGTGTACGATGAAATGTGTATGATGGAAAGTGTACGATGAAAAGTGTATGATGGAAAGTGTACGATGAAAAGTGTACGATGAAAAGTGTATGATGAAATGTGTATGATGGAAAGTGTACGATGAAAAGTGTACGATGAAATGTGTATGATGGAAAGTGTATGATGGAAAGTGTACGATGAAAAGTGTATGATGGAAAGTGTATGATGAAAAGTGTATCATGGAAAGTGTATGATGGAAAGTGTATGATGGAAAGTGTACGATGAAAAGTGTGTGATGGAAAGTGTATGATGGAAAGTGTGTGATGGAAAGTGTGTGATGAAAAGTGTGTGATGGAAAGTGTGTGATGGAAAGTGTATGATGGAAAGTGTATGATGAAAAGTGTGTGATGGAAAGTGTGTGATGGAAAGTGTGTGATGGAAAGTGTGTGATGGAAAGTGTGTGATGGAAAGTGTATGATGGAAAGTGTATGATGAAAAGTGTGTGATGGAAAGTGTATGATGGAAAGTGTGTGATGGAAAGTGTGTGATGGAAAGTGTGTGATGGAAAGTGTACGATGAAAAGTGTATGATGAAAAGTGTGTGATGAAAAGTGTGTGATGGAAAGTGTATGATGGAAAGTGTGTGATGAAAAGTGTATGATGAAAAGTGTATGATGTTTGTTTGTAAGAAAGAAAGATTAAAGCTATCCTGGTAGTTATTGTTTGACTGAGAGAACGTAAGACCGGCAATCCTGACACATAGAGTGTGAGATGGTTCCGGGCAACACTTTAACGCTCCTCGGTCAGAACAGTAGTACTACTCTGGGCGGTTACTGTCGACAACCAACTATCTAAAAAACCAGTCCAACCGGATGGGTGTTTTTTTAGGAGACACCATCTCCTGACTGGATGGCCGTTGGCTTCCTTCAGGAGCTCATCTGCCCTATAGCAGGTATTGCTTTTAGTCCTGCGGGTTGTCACAGTCACCCTACCCACTGGCAAGCCTAAAGAAATTCCAAAAAATCTGTTTTACACATTTAGATTAGAACATTCTTCAATTTTAGGCTGAAGGACACTGTTGCCAATATCATGATGGGATAGTGCGGTAAATACCCCATCGCTAAATCTTGGACCATCTCTTTGGCTGAACGTTGCACTCAACTTGCAAGCTGCTCAATCGATCGGGGCTGGCCGCAGTTTGCTGAGAGCTTTTCCCACCCTCCGGAGAGGTCCATCAAAGAGAAGGCATTGGTAATTGAGTGCCTTATGCCAATCCGCTATTAATCTGTCACAGCGCGGGTTTCCCTGGTCATCAATTCTCCAGCACCAAGGAACCTGAGTGACTCTGGCAAGGAAGTAAGCCCCCCCATGATCCCCTCTTGTAGCTACTTTGTTGCTTCACTGAGATTGTAATAACTTGGCTGCAATAAACGCTCAATATTTGTTTGTTTGGAAATTCTTGTTTACCTCCACAACATCGATGATGCAGCTGTCTATTTATTACTCTTCCCCAGTAATGCCAACCTGTGTCTCCTGAATCCCACACCGTGTCCAGTGCTGTTGCTGTTGTCGTTGTCGTCGTTAGCCTGTCTGCCATGCAGTGGTGTGTGTGTGTGTGTATGTGTGTGTGTGTGTGTGTGTGTGTGTGCGTGCGTGCAAGTTGCTGTTGGGGACTGCTTTCTCCACATGTGGGTGGGTTTCTGAAGATGGAGGCGAGACCTGCCCGGTCTCAAAGTATCCACCTCCGGTAGCGGGCGTATGTGTGTATAATATGTGTGTACATAATATGTATATGATCACTGGGGCGGGGGTCAAAATTTAATATACTGAAAAATGCAATTATGGCCACATTTGTAAGCATTTTTTAGTGAAACGTTGTGTTTGCAATCAACATTGGGAGACATTAATTATTTAACAATCTTTTGGATTTAACTCCCGGTTCATACCCCATGGGGTGGGGAATTGGGGTCACAGGGGTCAAAACAAGATTTTTTTTTAACTATAAATTTGATTTGGGTCATTTCTGGTGAAACTGCAATATTTCAACTTTGCTTTAAATAGAAAGCAAAGGGATTTGCAATGAAGAAGACTAATAATTGGGTCAAAAAGTCACAGCAAGTACAATTAGGCCTCGTTAGTTCGTCCGCCTCACAGCGCAAGACGGTCGGGTTTTGTAACCGCTTTCATGTTTCTTTATTTTTTCCCATTTGCATTTTGAGATGCTTTCTAATTTACCATTTGAGCTTTTGTCATCAAATTTTCAACAAACCTTTATTCTAAGAATGTGGAGATCACTGATTAATAAATGTTAATTTTTTTTAGCTGTTGTTTCGTCAAGTCATAGGTCACACGGTCTGGCAACCACATTGGACTTTATGCAAAAGAAAACTGCATAAATAAAATTGTTGATTTTATACATAAATAAAATCTCTGAAAGTACTGAATGGGTCGAAGCAAAATTTTAATCATATGTTCAACTACTAATGGGGATATAATGTTGAAGAAAAAACCCCGTAATCAGTCACATGGTTTGGCAGCCATATTGGATTGAAGGAAAATATATTTTTTAAATTCTCTCTGAAAGCGCTTACCATAAACCGATGCAAAATTTTTAAAAATACCATTTAACACCATTGCTGCATTTAGTGTGAAAATGGGGATGTCGTGGGTCACATGGTTTGTCAGCCATCTTGGATAGAAAAACAAACAGTATCCGATCAACACGAAACTTCACACACGTGATCCTCCATGCAATCATCGGCATCGTGTAAAATGTTGACGTCATAGGTCACGTGGTTCGAAGGTTTTTCTGGTTGTAAGGCTGGAACAAAAATCGAAGGTTTGCTTGACATTCCGCATTTAAAAGGATATAACATGAACAAGCAATGCTGGGAAGGCAATGGCAAACCACCCAGTATAAACCTTGCCATGAAACTACTTTGTCAGCATTCAACGCTCTATAAAGTATATGGCACGTCAAACAATTACTTTGTGCATCACTGAATTGGGAAAGCAACAATTTTTGAGGTCAAAGGTCAACTCTAGGTCAAACTTCTAAAATCATCAATTTTCAACTGAATAATTGTCACTTTTCATCTTATTAACCTGAAAATTAAACAACAATTACATAGTGCATAACTGAATTGGCAAACCAACTATTTTTGAGGTCAAAAGGTCAAAGGTCAACTCAAGGTCAACTTATTATTATTTTTTCTAATACCAACCAACTTTCTAATATCATTAATTTTCATCTGAAAAGTCATCAATTTTCATCTGATTGACCCGAACTTTGATTAAGATCATCAATTTTAATCTTAACGAAATGGACAATTTCATGTATCCATGGAAACTTTTTATTTTGGGGAGGGGTGTATTTCGCAAGTATCGTGGTCTGCATGACATCTTCTTGTTTGTTTTGTTTGCTTATTGCTTATGCCTATTTAGTCCCATTTGTAAGAATTTTCGAATTCAATTTTGTGATCACTATAGATACACTAATCGAAGCCGCAATTAATTACCACCCCTATTGGCCGACAATAGTTTAAGTATCATTCAAACTATTTTTTCATTTACTGCTCGCAAATGAATGCACCATAACACAAAAAAAATGAACAGACAACACACTGAAAACCCCCTGTACATAATACAAATTTTGACGATAATAAATGTCAGAAAGCTGCAATGATAAAATATCTCAGGATGCAACGAAGCTGTGGAACATATGTCACAATGGATAATTTTGTGTTCTTGCAGTGGGTAAGGTTACAGTATCGGTACTTGCACTGCACTGAGGCAATGCCATGTCTACACACCACCACTCCAGCAACGCTACATCTATACAGCACCGCTCCAGCAACGCCAGGTCTATACACCACCGCTCCAGCAATGCCGCGTCTATACACCACCGCTCCAGCAACGCCGCGTCTATACACCACGGCTCCAGCAACGCCAGGTCTATACACCACCGCTCCAGCAACGCCGCGTCTATACACCACCACTCCAGCAACGCCGCGTCTATACACCACCGCTCCAGCAACGCCGCATCTATACACCACCACTCCAGCAACACCAGGTCTATACACCACCGCTCCAGCAACGCCGCGTCGATACACCACCGCTCCAGCAATGCCGCGTCTATACACCACCGCTCCAGCAACGCCGCGTCTATACACCACCGCTCCAGCAACACCGCGTCTATACACCACCGCTCCAGCAACGCCGTGTCTATACACCACCGCTCCAGCAACGCCGTGTCTATACACCACCGCTCCAGCAACGCCGCGTCTATACACCACCACTCCAGCAACGCCGCGTCTATACACCACCGCTCCAGCAACGCCGCATCTATACACTACCACTCCAGCAACGCCAGGTCTATACACCACCGCTCCAGCAACGCCGCGTCTATACACCACCACTCCAGCAACGCTACATCTATACAGCACCGCTCCAGCAACGCCGCGTTTATACACCACCGCTCCAGCAACACCGCGTCTACACCTGTCATGTATGAAGCTGCAAATATTCACCGTTGTATCCCTACACCGTGACCACGTTGTATCCCTACGCCCGAGCTCGGATGGCGCTGCAGTGAATCGGGCCTGTATCGGGGAGAGTCAATGTGTGCTACAATCGATCGTAGTTTGTCGAGATACCTTACATGGCGACGAGGATAAACATCGAGACCATGACTTCTTTCGGCCATATCGATGAATTCGACCCTCATGAGGGAGATTTTGACACGTATTCTGAGCGGTTGTCTTTTTACTTCGAGGCGAACGACATCACTACCGAAGCCCGGATGAAGGCCGTCTACCTGTCCGTTTGCGGAGGTGATACGTTCACACTCGTTAAAAACCTGATTCGTCCTCGGACAATCCAGGAGCTGACGTATGCAGAGCTCAAGGCCGCTTTGAAGGAACATTGTAATCCATCTCCTTCAGTCATCCTGTGTCTGTTTAATTTTTACATGTGCAGACAGCGGCAAGGTCAGTCGATCGCAGACTTCATTGCACACCTCAAAAAACTGTCACATCTGTGTGAGTTTGGGGACACAATTGATGACATGCTCCATGATTTGCTGGTGCTTGGCATGTCCGAAGATGACCGCACTCGTAGACACCTGCTTGCTGAGAGAAGACTGACGTTCCAAAATGCCAGAGACACCGCCATTTCCATGGAAAGTGCTGAACGCAACGCTACAAGCATCGGTGCCACTCGCTCGCGTGGTACCAGCCCTGCTTTGAATCGGTTGGATCATGATCAGCCAAAACGTTGGAACAAGGCTCCTCGTCAGAAGCCAGTGCAGTCTCAAACCCACAACAAATGTTTTCGGTGCAACGGAAAGCACCCTCCGGAGCCGTGTCGGTTCAAAGATGCAACCTGCCATTTCTGTTCGAAAACTGGCCATATTGCTCCAGCTTGCATCACTCGCAAATCGGGAAAAGGGAAAGCTGCTGACAAGAAGATTCATCAGTTTATCGGTTTGGAGGAAGCTGAGCTTGACCAGGTGAGCTCTGTTTCCGACAACTCAGAATCGTGTGACCTGTTTCATATTGATTCTCACCATAAGCAGAACCTTCTTCTTGCCACTGTTGTCGTCAACAATCGACCATTGCAAATGGAGGTCGACACTGGTGCGGCCGTCTCGCTCATCAGCCATGCTGTTTGCACAAACCTGTGGAGTGATGCTGACCAACCCCATGTGAAACCTACTACCTATGGACTCTCCACCTATACAAGTGAGAAGATTGTTCCCTGCAGTACATGTGACGTCACGGTGGGCTACGATAACCGTGAGTTTCACCTACCCCTGATCGTCATTCCTGGAAAGGGCCCGTCCTTACTCGACAGGAACTGGTTGAGCATAATTCAACTGAAGTGGAGAAGCATTCATCAACCCCGGGCAGCCAATGTTTCTCCTACCGCAGAATACACACTCAAAAATGTGCTGGATACGTACCCGGATGTCTTCAAGGATGAGCTTGGAACCTGGAAAGGACATACGGCTAAACTCAGTGTTGACCGTGACCGGGATGCCAATCCTATATTTTGCAGAGCTCGCCCAGGCCCTTTCGCCCTGCGGGAGCGGATGGACAAGGAACTGGATCATCTTGAAAATCTGGGCATCATCGAGCAAATCCAGTATGCCGAATGGGCGGCGCCCATCGTTCCGGTCATAAAATCGGACCAGTCCATCCGCATATGTTGAGATTATAAGATGACCGTGAACAAGTGTTCTTCATTGGATAAATATCCAATCCTGAGGATCGAAGACCTCTATGCTCATCTCACGGGAGGCAAGACTTTTACGAAACTCGATCTCAAATCCGCCTATCTACAGCACCGCTTGGACGAGAATTCGAAACAGTATCTTACCATCAACACACCGTGGGTTGTACAGGTACCACCGACTCAGTTTTGGAGTGAAATCGGCACCTGGAATTTATCAGCGTGTCATGGACAGTTTGTTAGCCGCCGAATGCAACGTCGTTTGTTACCAGGATGATATTCTGGTTACTGGTCGTACGGACGCGGAACATCTACAAAACCTGGATAGGGGTTCTGAAGAAGATTTCGGACTCCGGCCTACGTTTGCGTCGAGACAAGTGCAAGTTTATGGTGCCATCAGTCACGTACCTGGGTCATACGATTGATGCCAAGGGTCTACACCCGACAGATGAGAAAGTCCGAGCTATCAAGGATGCTCCTGCTCCACGAGACGTGACCGAATTGAAGTCATACCTCGATTTGCTTCAGTTCTATGGTCGTTACATTCCGAATGTGACGGACGTTTTGGGCCCCCTTTATCAGCTTTTGAGGAAAGGAGTTTCCTGGAGCTGGGGATCCACTGAACAATCAGCATTCCAGACCTCTAAGGATCTGCTCAAATCGTCCAATGTTCTCGTTCATTTTGATCCAGAGAAGGATCTTGTGCTGACATGTGATGCCTGTCGGTATGGAGTGGGGAGTGTATTATCACACGTGATGCCTGATGGTACGGAAAGACCTGTTGAATTTGCATCCAGAACGTTGTCCCCGGCAGAGAAGAACTATTCCCAACTTGACAAGGAAGGATTGGGAATTGTTTTCGGCGTCAGCAAATTTCGCCAGTACCTTCTTGGACATCATTTCACGATTCGCACTGATCACAAGCCGCTGATCAGTCTGTTTAGTCCAACTAAGGCGACATCTGACACACTACCACCCAGGATCATCCGCTGGTCCCTGTTTCTCGCTGCTTATGACTACACCATATGTTAAAAGCCCGGTTCATCGATCACAAATGCATATGCCATGGGTCGGTTACTCCTTCCAGAATCCTTTGATGATTCGCCTACACCAGGATGCATTATCGCACTGATGGATCATCTGGAAGATTGTGCTGTCGATTCCGGCCAGATCTGCACTCATACTCGATGAGACCCCGTTCTGTCCAGAACTGTCCAGGCTGGACAGCTTGGATGGCATTTGCTACCTGAGGGTGACCCAGCTTTTGCGGCTTTTAAAGCACGTAAAAACGAACTCGGCGTGGAAAATGGTTGCCTACTCTGGGGATGTCATGTCGTGATCCCGGAAAATCTGCGTTCCAGGGTCATGGATGAAATCCATGACTGTCACCCCGGGATTGTGAAGATGAAGTCACTCGCCAGAAACTATGTGTGGTGGCCGAATCTTGATGCTGATATCGAACATTATGTTCGACATTGTTACCCCTTCCAGATCACCCGGAATACACCTGCGAAAGCGCCACTGCATCCCTGGGAATGGCCCAGCGAACCGTGGCATCGCCTACATCTCGATTATTCCAGGCCTATTAATGGCAGCATGATTCTAATCATCACAGACACGCACACAAAATGGATTGATGCCGATGTGACGCGTGGTACTACGTCAGCCATTGTCATCGAAAGACTCAGACGCTGTTTCGCCACTCATGGTCTGCCCAGAATGATCGTGAGTCATAACGGTTTGTGTTTTTCCAGGTCCGTGTTTGCCGAGTTCACACGTCGGAACGGCATCAAACATAAGTTTGTCAGCCCACATCACCAGGCTTCAAATGGCTTGGCCGAACGATCCATGGGAATCATCAAATCCAGGTTGCAGAAACTTCAGGAGGGAGCCCTGGAAACAAAGTTTTCTCGTCTCCTGTTCAAATACCGCATCACGCCACAATCAACAACCGGTGCAGTCCATCTGAGTTATTGATGAAACGACACTTGAGATCGACACTTGACAATCTCAAACCAGACATATCATCAAACGTTTATCAGAGTCAGCTTAATCAAAAGTTGGTGCACAATAAGTCGTCCAACAGTCGCTGTATCAACATCGGAGATCCAGTGTTTGCCCGAAATTTTGGTGCAGGTGCGACGTGGCTACCGGGGGACATCATCGAGAAGCCAGGTCCACTGTCCTGTGTGATTCGCCTGCAGGACAGCCGCGAAATTCGTCGACATCAGGACCACATAACCTACCGTCACTGTGAGTCGATAGAGCCTGCAGCATCGTCGCAGTCAGAACAACAGTTCGACCCACCACTGCCAGAGATCGTCGTGGCCGCTCCAGCCGGCTCGGATGCCCCGAAAGCCTCTGCGAACGCTACACCCTTCGTGGAGACCAAAGGAATCACCTCAGACTCTGTATCCACTGGTACACCGCGACCCAAAGGGATCACCTCGGACTCTCTATCCACTGGTACACCGCGACCCAAAGGGATCACCTCGGACTCTGTATCCACTGGTACACCGCGACCCAAAGGAATCACCTCGGACTCTGTATCCACTGGTACACCGCGACGCTCAATGTGTGAGAGAAAAGCACCCGACCGGTTGAATCTTTGACACATGTTCTATTTTTACGTTGACACACGTTCTATTTTCACGTATTTTCATTATTTTCATAATCATTTGCACACATATTTTCACATGTTTTGGAAATGTTGCTTTTGAAATGTCAATTCTGGAAATCTAGCACGTATTGCTCTTGGTAATTTTGGACTTAAAGGGGAGGATGTCATGTATGAAGCTGCAAATATTCACAGTTGTATCCCTACACCGTGACCGCGTTGTATCCCTACGCCCGAGCTCGGATGGCGCTGCAGTGAATCGGGCCTGTATCGGGAGAGTCAATAAACGTGTGCTACAATCGATCGTAGTTTGTTGAGATACCTTACAACACCACCGGTCCAGCAACGCCACGTCTATACACCACCGCTCCAGCAACGCCGGGTCTACACACCACCGCTCCAGCAACACCGCGTCTATACACCACCACTCCAGCAATGCCACGTCTGTACACCACCGCTCCAGCAACGCCGCGTCAATACACCACCGCTCCAGCAATGCCGCATCTATACACCACCGCTTCAGCAACGCCGCATCTATACACCACCGCTCCAGCAACGCCGCGTCTATACACCACCGCTCTAGCAACACCGCGTCTATACACCACCGCTCTAGCAACGCCGCGTCTATACACCACCGCTCCAGCAACACCGCGTCTATACACCACCGCTCTAGCAACACCGCGTCTATACACCACCGCTCTAGCAATGCCACATCTATATACGACCACTCCAGCAATGCCACATCTATACACCACCACTCGAGCAATGCCACGGCCCTACATTACTACTCCAGCAATGCCACATCTTTTCACCACCACTCCAGCAACGCCACGTCTATACACCACCGCTCCAGCAATGCCACGTCTATACACCACCGCTCCAGCAATGCAGCATCTATACACCACCACTCCAGCAACGCCACATCTATATACGACCACTCCAGCAATGCCACATTTATAGGACCACTCCAGCAACGCCGCGTCTGTGCAGCACCACTCCAGCAACGCCACATCTATACACCACCACTCCAGCAACGCCACATCTATACACGACCACTCCAGCAATGCCACATCTACACACCACCACTCCAGCAACGCCATATCTACACACCACCACTCCAGCAACTCCACATCTACACACCACCACTCCAGCAACGCCACATCTGCACACCACCATTCCAGCAACGCCACATCTATGCACGACCACTCCAGCAACGCCCATCCTCCACATTACCACTCCAGCAATGCCACGCCCCCACATTACCACTCCAGCAACGCCACGCCCCCACATTACCACTTCAGCAAGCCACGCCCCCACATTACCACTCCAGCAACGCCACGCCCCCACATTACCACTCCAGCAACGCCACGCCCCCACATTACCACTCCAGCAACGCCACGCCCCCACATTACCACTCCAGCAACGCCATGTCCCCACATTACCACTCCAGCAATGCCACGCCCCCACATTACCACTCCAGCAATGCCCATCCTCCACATTACCACTCCAGCAATGCCACGCCCCCACTTTACCACTCCAGCAACGCCACGCCCCCACATTACCACTCCAGCAACGCCCATCCTCCACATTACCACTCCAGCAACGCCCATCCTCCACATTACCACTCCAGCAATGCCATGCCCCCACATTACCACTCCAGCAACGCCACGCCCCCGCATTACCACTTCAGCAAGCCACGCCCCCACATTACCACTCCAGCAACGCCACGCCCCCACATTACCACTCCAGCAACGCCCCTCCCCTACCTCACTGCTCTCTTCGCAATGTGACATGAATGTGACCGCATTTTTTCCCATGCCGTGTTGACAAAATGAAAACCTATTTCTGTTGCGGACCGGCCTTGCGGACCTTTCCGTATATGAAAGAAGCTTACAATCATGTGGTATTGGAATGCACAGTTGGGAGGGAAGTTGGCACGTTGGCGAGGCAACTTAATTTGAAAGCTACGTAGTGTCAGACCTGCAATTTTACCATTTAATTATTGTCAGACACTCTTAAGAACCTATCGTAGAAAGGAATTATGTCGTATTTTCACATTTGGATCAATTTCTCTTTCGGCTATATTTGTTAAATAAATTTAAACGAATGAAAGAAAACTCCGCTCTGCATGGACACTTGTTATTTATTGTGATAATCTGATCTGATGTGCCATACTTTCTTTACAGAGCGTTGGGCCTGCCTAATCAATTTCTAGGCTAGGGTCAAGCTGGGCAGGTTTGCCATCCTCCAATAATTAATGCTGTCCATGAACTTTGCTTTGAATCCACAAACCTTCCACTAACCCATGAACTCTATTTCCACCTGAACTTTGTTCAAAAGTTCTACTTGTCCAACTTTTTTCTTGTGCAAGTGTCTCGTAAGTTGCTAGTTGACAATTCAACAGGTGTTTTTGGCTCAGGTAGTGTTTAATTAAACTGTCGAGGTTTTTCAAATCAATGGTTGCCTTCATTCTTGCATATGCAGTACCTGGTTGTTGTTTGCATCAATTCTGGGGACACCGCTGTACCTCAAATGTAGTGCCCTTGCAGATCAAGGCAATACCTTCGAATTTGGCCAGGACACCATCAACCAATGGTGTACGGGGGTTCAAAGGGGGATATTTGTAAGTGCAAGTGGTACCATACTGATCAGTCAAAACATTTTTTTTTTATATTGGCAGAAACGTTTTCATAGACATTGACATTGACAAATGCTACGTGTGATGTTAGTCGACACTTCGTTGTTAATTTGGCAACAAATCATGCGTGTGAGGTTTGTCGACACTTATAGTTGTTCCGCCAACAAAGCATGAATAGTGAGTACACAATTTATCGATGAGTATCCATTATGTAGACCTCCCAGAAGATTCCTGTTATAAGTCACCTGTGACATGCAGAAGCGTGTGCTTTCCGTAGTTTATGTATAGGCGTTTGCGTTTAATAGATTCACAAGAAACTTGGACATAGGAGGAGGCCTTTCGGCCCATCAATCCGGTGCTGCATCGACCTCACATTAATTCAACTAGCAACAGTACCTGCCCTATGGGCGTAGCTCCAAATGGGAGGCCCAAATGAAAAGGCAAGATATCAGAAATTGAAGGCTTTTTTATTTTAAACGATTTATATAAACATCCGTTAAATCATATGGCACGCAAATCATCAAAATCTAAACAGTATTTGCAGAATTTCAATAAAAGCCACATCACTGTTCACATCAGTAAATATTATTCCATCGTGTTTGGAAAATTGGGAAAATTGGGGAATTTTTTTTTTGAAAAACAATATAGCCTATTTTACTCCAGGGTGTCCCAGGATTACCCACCCAAAATTTCGTTGCGATCCATTCAGCCGTTTTTGCGGTACCTGGGTACAGACGGACAGACGGACAGACGGACAGACATTTGGTGAATTATAGTAAGATACAGATCAGTTTATCAACTGAAAATCCACTGTGGCTGAACATTAATGATTTCCGATTGACATTCTAATCATTGATGTCACATTGGTGTGATGGTGACCTCGTGGTAAGGACGTTACACTGGCATAGCAGAGGTGTGGGGTCAAATCTGCATGTCGGCTTCAATATTCAGGATTGGGATTCTAACCTCTTGGCAACCGAACTCGTCTCAGAAGAGAAGAATTACCATCTCATTATGAGATTGTTGGTAAAACCTACCTGGCTCATTGATGAGCTTAAGAGAGGAGGTCTTCAGTTTGCCTCTGCCTGGTCTCTTTGACATGTGATGCCAGTCTACACATTGTAGTTGGTTCTTAAAAGACCCCAGGGCAACATATGCTACCTGTGCAAGGCAAGGCAGTGATACCCAAAACTCCCAGGTAATCAAATTGAAGAAAAAAAGCGCTGGTGGTTTGACCTCTATTAACCTCTATTTTGGAAGTGAGATTTATTTTATTATTATTCACTTAGGGGTATGTAGCTGCCTTGTATTCAGTAGTACTCGTATTTTAGAGATCCTCCCACATTACCCAGAACCCACTTAGTAATCAACTAGAATGGCACTCGGCAGAGCGCATACCTCCGCCAGACATCCCATTGATAGGCCCGATCTGGATCCGGACCTGAACCAAAATCTAATCGGCAAGTTCTTGTCGCCTAACATCTTAACAAGGTCATCCACCAAGTGTTGTCATAGCTCGTCCACAACGTTTTGAGATATCCTGCTCACAGACAAACGGACAGACAGGGGTGAAAACATAACTACCATCCATCTTCGATGATGAAGGTAACTAGGAAGTAAGTGTCCACTCGCACCAGATGTAGGGCAGACCAGGCAAATTGCTCCCTACCTTGAGGTCATTAGTGATACAGCTGGGTTACCGACAATCTGATAATGTGACAATTATACTGAGATAATCCCAATTTTCATATTTCAGAATATTTCACATTGTTGCCTTCAGTTGCATTTACACCCACATTTTATTGGATGCCAGTCCAGTCACCACCATCCTTCCAAGACTAAGGTCAAGACTTGATCATTAACTAAGGTCAAGTGCAAGAGTGAGCAATAAGTTTATGGCTGCAGATGACAGAGAAATATGTGGGATAAAGAGGTGGCAGCGATTAGGTTGGGTTGGTGGGAAAGGGAGAGATTGGGGGGCTACTTTGAACATCATATATTATTTAATATTGTGTATATCTCAGGAATGTTTGAAAGTCAATTATGTAATAGATACTGCTTTGACGCTTTTACAGGTGGTGAAGCAAATACGAGTCCAGCAGACCCTTTGCCATTCCACAGCTCAAGCTTTTCTGCCAAGTAAGAGCCTGGTGAACGAGAGCGTATCTGTTTTTTGTGTACGGAGTCGAGGCTTGTGGAAGCTGAGCTAGACCAGAGAACAGACCAGGGCATGACAGGACAAAAAGAAAAATGGAAAGAGTTGTGAGAGGACACACCAACCAACATCAGGGTAGACCCGGTAGAGGGTCAAAATAGAGCGAGACTTGGAGGAATAAAAGACATGGGGAAGAATGAGAAAAAGGGGACGAGTACACAAGGTGGGGAAATGGTGGGGGGTGAACAAGATAGATGATGCAGCTGTCATCTAATATCCATCATTTATTTAATAAGTCAGACTTATAGTCGTTATGTCATGTCACCAGACCTACAATTTTTTATTTTTGTTGTTGCGGGAGACGGGGTTTTGCAATCGCTACTGTGTGTCTGTCTATCTGTCTGTGTGTGTTTCTCCTGGTCGTAACCTTTTTTACCATTTGAGTTTTGTCATAAAATTTTCACCAAAGCTTTATTATGATAATATGGAGAAGAAAAATTACTAATTTTGTTCTAAGGTCAAAAGGTCAAAGGTCAGCGTCACATAAAATCGTCAATTTTCATCTGAATGAACTGAAATTTTAAAAACTTGCATATTGGGTCACTAAATTGGCTTACTAATCAAAAGATAAAAGCCGATTGTTTTTTTTATACCAAAAGGTCAAAGGTCAAGGTTGCATAAAATCGTCAAATTTCAGCTGATTGACCTGAAATTTTAAGAATTTGCATATTGGGTCACATAATTAGTTCACCAATCAAAATATATAAAGTGATTTTTTTTCGATCAAAAGCTCAAAGATCAAGGCGGCATCAAATCGTCAATTTTCATTTTGTATTTTTTAAACTGTTTTCGGCATGCTTAGCATATAGAAGAAGAATACGTCTGAATACAAACAGACGCGGACAGGTTTTGCATTTTCAGATGCTTTCTAGTTTTGTAAAAACATGACCTATAAACATGTAATAAGATGACCTGCAACCTGTAAAAACATGACCTGTAACCTGTAAAAACATGACCTGTAACCTGTAAAAACATGCCCTGTAAACATGTAATAACATGACCTGCAACCTGTAAAAACATGACCTGTAACCTGTAAAAACATGACCTGTAACCTGCAAAAAAACATGACCTATAAACATGCCAAAACACGTCCTGTAACCTGTAAAAACATGACCTATAACCTGAAAAAACCATGACATGTAACCTGTAAAAACATGAGCTGCAACCTGTAAAAACATGACCTATAAAAATGTAAAAACATGACCTATAAACATGTAAAATCGTGACATATAACCTGTAAAATCATGACAGATAAACATGTAAAAACATGAACTGTAACCTGTAAAAACATGAGCTGTAGCCTGTAAAAACATGACCTATAAACATGTAATAACATGACCTGCAACCTGTAAAAACATGACCTATAACCTGAAAAAACCATGACATGTAACCTGTAAAAACATGAGCTGCAACCTGTAAAAACATGACCTATAAAAATGTAAAAACATGACCTATAAACATGTAAAATCGTGACATAACCTGTAAAATCATGACAGATAAACATGTAAAAACATGAACTGTAACCTGTAAAAACATGACCTGTGACCTGTAAATACATGACCTATAAACAAATAAAAACATGACCTGTAAACATGTATCTCTGTAAACAGCATCGAGAGGGCTTGCATTCAAACAATCACATGACCAGATTCTACGCATGAACAAAATTTCGATATTTTATGGCGTCATTGACTGTTGCTCCTGATCCAGGTGAGCTTCAGGGCCTGTAGTCCTATTTCTTCTTTAATTACAATCAGATAATACAAATTGAAATGTCATTCATAGGATGTTAGTTTTAGTTCCGAATTTGCTTTTTCTCAATTGTGAATGTAATCTTTCGAACAAATTTGACCTCAGTCTTCATCTTCTTCTTCTAACAGTCGAGGCTCGTGGAAGAGCTAACACATAGAAGCTATACTAAAAGGAGCGGGAGAGAAGAAGGGGAAAGAGAGGGAAGCACAACAATAGTAGGGAACAGGGACATCGGGAGATCTGTGGAAGGGGAGGGCATTTGATAGCTCGCCTACTATTCGCAAAGGATGTACTTTCACATCGACCAATACTAATGGCAGCAGACAGGACGCCAACTTTAACATCTATCCGAGGGACGGCACACACATTGTTCCATCACCTTGGATGGGAAACACCAGGATGAGACTCAGAGTTTATAGCTGGGTCGAGATTCGAACCCAGGCTAGACAGCTTAGAGGCAAGTGTGCGTACTAATTTGGCCTTATTGTACCAAAGGTAAATTCCAAATTCATCCGTTATGGTTTGCAATGTTTTTTGCGTTTTTTGTTGTTGTTGTTATTATTGTAAATGTTGTACATTCATCATTATTTCACACAAAGCTGTGTTTTTATGGAACTGTTATTATTATTAGTTAACACCTTTTTCAAGTACAACATTGCTTGGCCTGTTTGGCGATGTCATATAAGCGCAGATCTTCTGATGCTGGGGGCCCAGCTTCAAATCCCTTAACTAATGCTGTTTTGTCCAGTCTATCCTAATAAATTCATACAAACCCCTTCATGATACCGAGGTACCTGTAAGCGAGGTATTCAGTCATTTTATACAACTGATATCACATCTTGAGATGAGACGCTGGAATGCTGGATCTCCATCTATGATTTGCACATTGATGTTAAAAGTGATCAGACAACACAATAATGGGTTATCAATGAAAATTGTTGATTAAAACAAAGACTTTTAGTGATTTTTAATTTGCTTATGGTTGTGATTTTGTTTCCCCCAATATAGATTACACCCACACATCCTATCAGCCCCACCTGCTCCATTAATGCCGGCCTACCTCTCCCCAAGTCAGTACTCAACAGCCATAGCTCAGGCAACAGCTTACAGTTCCTATGGACAATCAGCACAACCTTATGGCCAACCTACCTACAGTAAGTCTGCTTACACTGGGCATTTGACATACACTTTTCTTTTACACCGCTTTGGTCAACTTGAGTTTTCTTATTAATGCAATATTTGTTCTCAATTGAATAGAAGTCAATCCACAATCAGATTATACTTTCACCTTCAGACACCTGATTAGTTTTCATAATTACTTCGCCGAAGGATCTTTTTATTTTTCTTTGTGAGTTCTTACATTTGGGTAAAATTTCTGATACGACCTCATGATTAATGTAAAAATAAAATCATGAGGGCAGGGTGAACCCCTGACTGGGAAAGACATATATATATATATATACACTACCGGTCAAAAGTTTTAGAACGCCTCAATTTTTCCAGTTTTTATTGAAATTTACGCAGTTTAATGTCTCAATGTACTCTGAAATTAAGCATAGAACAAATAAACAATTGGAGATAAAAAAAGAAATCATAGAATCATTTTGTTTAACAAAATGTAATTTAAATTTTTGACTCAGCAAAGTAGCCACCTTTTGCAGATATAACCGCCGAACACACTCGTGGCATTCTTTCTACAATGGAAATCAAATATTGTTCGGGAAGTTCTTCCCAACACTGTTGCAGAAGTTCCCACAAATGTGTTGCACTTGTCGGTTGCTTTGCTTTCATCCTTCTGTCCAGTTCATCCCAAACCAGCTCGATGGGGTATAAGTCTGGAGACTGTGCTGGCCATTCCATGAATTAAAGCCTACCGTCTTGTTCTTTTCCTCGAAGGTAGTTTTGACACAGCCTGAAGGTGTGTTTAGGGTCATTATCTTGCTGTAGGATGAACCCCCTGACCAACTAGGTGTATACCAGAGGGAATTGCATGGCGCTGCAAAATGCTGTGGTAGCCCTTTTGGTTCAGGGTGCCAGTCACTCTGTGCAAGTCGCCGACTCTGGATCCAGCAAAAGAGCCCCAGACCATCACGCTTCCTCCTCCATGTTTGACAGTTGGTGTCACACACTGAGGAACCATCCTTTTGCCTACTCAACGGCGTACAAAAACCCTGCGTGATGAACCAAAGATTTCAAATTTTGATTCAATGGTCCATAAGACCTTCTTCCAGTCTTCAGTAGTCCACTGGCAGTGCTTCATGGCCCAGGCAAGCGTGTTTTCCTTATTTTGCCATCTTAGCAATGGCTTTCTTACTGCCACTCGACCTGTCAAACCTGCAGCTCGAAGTCTTCTCTTCACAGTTGAAACTGAGACTTGCTTACTTCGACCAGTGTTAAGCTGTGCTTGAAGCTGTTGTCCTGTGAGCCGCCTATCACGCAAGCTGTTGACTCTCAGAAACTTGTCTTCTGTTTCTGTTGTGGCTTTGGGTCTGCCAGACCTCTTCCTGTCAGAGTTTTCTCCAGTTTCCAATATACTACTTCCTGCAGTGCAATATTGTCCAAATAATGCTTCCGAGGGTGTAATAACAGTCTGTTCCAATACTGGTTTTATACAGACAGGGGTTTGTAATCAAGTAATCAGCAGAGGTTGGGACACCTGTTGGAATTGTTTGCATCAATGTTCAAGGCTTAATTTACTTACATTGCTGCAGAACAGCTGTAAGTTGTTGACCCATTACTTGTTCCCTGAAGAAGGCCTTTTTTTCACAATATAACAGTGCAGTTTACATTATTTTCCCGTTTTTGCTAACCTAAACTTTTTTTTAAACCTCGAGCAGTTTACTGCTTACCTTTGTACCATTTCAGGTTATTCACTGGACTTGAATTGCTTAAATTTCAATAAAAACTGGAAAAATTGAGGTGTTCTAAAACTTTTGACCGGTAGTGTATATATATATATATATATATATATATATATATATATATATATATATATATATATATATATATATATATATATATATATATATATATAAATAATATATATATATATGTGGATATGTATATATATGTATATATGTATTATATTGTCGCGGATCTCGAGCCCGTCGACGTACTAAAGGGGGGTTAAACCCTTCTCCCCCTTGAGCTTCGAGTTCACGAGGTCGCTACCCATTTTACACTCGTGGGGGGCGGATTGCTAAGCAATTCCAGCCGCCAACCCCGCAGCGAGCGCGTGGAAGGGTTTCCGGTCAAATACCCGAATACCTTCGATACACACGCCGCCACGAGGACGGGGGCTGAACCTCACATGAGTCACGCTGGGTTGATATGCCCGAGCGGTTTGCTTGTCACGTGACTCGTCCCGTTAATTATTATTAACCCAATTGAGCGGCTTTATCTCGTGTAATGCGAGGCCAATTGTGAAAAGACGTAAACGGCCAAGTTGGAAGCAAAACACAGGTTTATTCACAATTGTACAATGGCCAGAGAGAAGAGACACAGGATAGAAACTTAACTGTTCTTACTTAAAGCCCAGACAAGGGCCCTCTGACTCACGCGGGGAAAGGGAGGAAGAAGAGGACGCGCTCAAAGCGCGGCCGTTTGGTGCAGCTCGCCCCAAACAGCTTGTTGGGCATGTCCCTCGAGGATGTTCGCGGCAAGGACGTCGGCCTCCAGTCGTGCACGCACGGGAATCTCCGCAGCGTGTCCCGAAGTCGGCGAGGCAAAAGTGCACGTGCAGGGAGCCCAGGCAGGAGATCGTTAGAGCACAGGGCACGAGAGAGATCGTCCTGCGAGAGCATTTATCTCGAGAAAGCGAGGGCAAACGAGAGAGAAAGCCAGGGAGAACAGGGCAGCAGAAAGCGGGGCAGAACGCAGAGAGCTCGAGCTTCGACCCAGACTTCAGAGTTCGGGGGTCCGGGGCCGGGTTTTATAGCCCCCCCACCCCCCACCGGAGTCCCACCAGAATGTTGCAAGGGCCTCCCCTGGCCGCCGTTGCTGGCCACTCCCCTTTAGCTCCCATTGGCTGCCGTTGTTGGCCACTCCCCTTTAGCTCCCATTGGATGTTTGCCGCTTACCAGCCACTCCCTCCGGCTCCTCCCTCGGGCCTCCTCGACTTGTTCTAGGTCCAGCACATGGCATTCCAGGCCCAATGAGGCCTACCCTTACTTACCTGTCTCAACGCATACCAACACTGGGAAGGAGACTTTACTTAACATTTAATAAGAAATAACTGAACTAAAGCGAGGCTACATGTTGTAGTGCAACTAACTAAAGGGGGGTTGTCTTTATACTCAAAACCACAACATGACCCCCCTCTCTAACCAGATTCGTCCCGAGTTGACCCCAGTCGGAACGACCGGTGGAGTCTGGCATTCAATTTACTGTACATTTACTTTTAATGTTTTACTTTAATTTAGTTTTTCTTTTACTTTAAATTACTTATACTTTACTTTAGTTTTACTTTAAATATTTAATTTACTGTACATTTACTTTAATTCAATTTACTGTTACACTCTTTCATTCCTCTTTTCTCCCACCTCTGGAACAAGCTCCCACACTCACTTCAATCACACTCCTCCCTCCAGGTCTTTAAAACAGCTGTTCACCACCATCTCTTATCTTCCCCCATCCAAAACCTTGATCTTTTCTACCCCCACTAATTCACCCCAGATCCACCTTGTTTGAAATTCCAACTTCTTTCCTGGAAGTCCTGGCAGTGTCCATATGTTTTATACCTCTCCCACCCCCCTCCCCCTTCCCATGCCTCCCCCCCAAAGCCCTCTCCCTCCCACAGTTCTCTCGATGTCTCCATGTCTCTCGGTCCCTGCTCTCAAATGTTGTGTTTGTGTCCTTCCCCCTCTCTCCCCATCTTGTCTACCGCTCCCGATGTTATTTGTTTTATGTGTCTGTTTGTCTTTCTGTGTGATTAATGTTCGCTCTTTCACGAGCGTCGATCTTGTATACAAAAAAAAAAGGAAAAAAAAAAAAAGAAGTGACACATAGGTGTTATCCCCCTAACATTTATTCTAACCCATGTGTGCGACATTCTTTTACACTAGATATGTCCCCCCTAATGCGTTGAGCAGCTATTCTATCAGACTCACACCCACAACTATCCGTGTATTTTCGGAATTTTCAAACTGAACACATAGACGGTGGGCACATTCTTATATTTACAGGCACAGAACTTAACCTTTATTTACAATACTACGACCCAGGACCTGCACTTCGAGGAAAATAATTGGAGGAAAGAAATCGAAGCACTTGCTGCTGGCATCTTCTTTTCTTGTGTGTGCGGCTAACAACACCGGCTGGCCCTGACCGGCATACAGGCCATGTGAGACATCAGGGCCATCTAAGTCTTCACGTCTTCACACTTGGCACACAATAGCACACACTTTTGTTTTTATTTGCCAGCAGGGCACTGACGCCACGCAGTCCATCCACTCAACAGGTGGTCCGAAGGTGAAAGATGAATTGCAGCAAGATGCTGCACAGCAGAGGTGCGAGGCCACAAGGCTTGTGGTCCATAGGTGCAGCAAAATGGATTGACAGCAAGGTGCTGCACAGGTCGGCCTCCAAATGGTCCTGGGGCGGGGAGGGAAGACAAGGCGCAACAAGCAAAAGGAAAGGCACCAGGTAGCACACGAGAAACAAGGTGACCAGGCACCACCATACCTGGTGCGGTGCGAGGGACGCGGCAGAGCGAGCGGAGCAAGCTCGTCCCTAACCGTCCGTACCCCCCACCGTTGGCTACATTACCCTAGCCCCCCTTGTATTTACAATCCGTCTCTACGTCTTGTCTCACATATCCCCCTCTATACCAAATTCATCTCCAAATCCCTCCCAGGAAGGGAGGGATGGAAAAAAACAATGTCTCACTCACGTCATGATGCGTCTTACTTCCAAACGGCTTACAGAGCCCTGGTGTGAAGCTCGTCCTCCTCGGTGAATGGCTGTGGATGGTGCGAAGGGATCTCAATTCCTAACTACTCTACTAACATTTACTTTTAAACTACCCAGGGTCGTACCCTGCCAATCGGCTTCTTTAAACTATGTGGTTCTAAGAACCCGAATTCCCATTGCCCACACTGTGGTGCCCTCCTGAATTTGGGGTCTCACCCAACGAATTTTCTCACTGTGCCCTCGCACAATTTTGGGGCTGGGTCGTGTGGCTCTACTAGCAGGTCTACCTACCTGCGCACCTTCGTCACCGAAGCCGCCTCCCGAGCTTGCCTGCTCCTCACAACTACACTAACTGGGGAAGGCCCTCCCTGGTACTTACCCCCTCTATGCCCACCTCAGCATCGGGCAACCTGGGTCCTTCCCTTGGATCCTCGGGCCCCACTCACACACTATCCTAACCGGCTCCCAGAGCCTACCTGCGGCCTTACCTGGCCGACAAGCTACCAGTGAAGGAGTGCCCCAATAACCACACTCACCAATTAAGCCACACGCCCAGCCATTCCACCGTCTACTGCACCCTACAAAACACTACTTTCTACTACCCGCACCACAGGTGTCAATATCCATGCAATTTACCTATGCCCTCTACCTGGCTTTACACTACCCCCCCCCAGGCTTTCGTGAATGGGTTCCACTCCCCCCATTCAATCCTTCGCACCATACATTCCACACCAAGCATTCCACACCTTTTATTCTCACACCATTTATTTTGCACACCACTACTTTCACACACCATTACACAATTCCATTTATCTCACTCACAGTTCCTCAAACACACAGCATCATCTACCTAACTGATTTCCCCTAAAACCCGTGCTTCCCTCGTCGTCCCTTTACACTATGCACACCCTTTTTTAACAACCACCTAAACTCTCTACGTCCCCACTACAGTTCAGGTGTCCTACTTAAATCTCATGTCCCTAAGGTCTTCTAAATCCCTATCAATTATCCTAGCCCTCCCTCGGCTAGCTTCGGTGCCCCATGGAGGCAACCATTGCTGGCCCCTCCATGGGCCTAACACTGCCATCCCCCTAAACTAATGCTCATGCCCCCCCCCCCCGTGGGAGGAATGGTCAGTACCATTCCCCCTTGTGGGGTACACTACTCTCCAGAGTCCTCTAAACTATGAGCCTCCCCATGTGGAGGTAACTTGTCACGGCTCGGCCTCGAGGGGCCGAGCGATCCATTCGGGTGGTTGGTCACCTGTATGTGGTGTCCGTCCAGCATTGACGATCCGAGGGGGGAGGAATTGATGGGCCCAGGTGCCGGGCTCCACCCCTGCTAGGGGCCTTTCAGTCCCACGCACGATGACCCAACCCACCACGGTCAGAGCACCTCACCCGATAAGGTGCGTGGCTCCGATAACCCAAACCTCCCCTCAAACCCGGCCGATCGCCCTTGCCGCCATACAGCGCCAACCATACCGTGCGGGTGCCGGAGGTACGAATTGTGCACGCTGGTCCTTGCGAGACCGACGCAGCACCGATTCCCTCCGGTCCCCGCGGCACACAACTCACCGGGGGCTCGCGTACGCTACTCGTCCCGCTAAGCGCTACCCCGGTCCGCGTCGATGCCTGGGCCGCATCATCGCATCTCTCGACCCACTCCATACTCGCACGCACAGGCGCACACGCGCCTTTCACACACTCTGTTATCGCGCGCTCCGGTGCACACCCTTCTTCCACACACTCCGGTGTGCACTCTTTCTCCATGCACTCCGGTGCATACTCTCGCTCCTCACACTCTGGTGCGCACTCCCGCTCCTCGCACTCCGGTACGCACTCTCTCTCACACTCCGTACCACCCTCTCGCTCCATGCACTCCGGTACGCACTCCCCCTCATACCGCACATTGGGCCCTTCGCGAATGTCCGGGTCTCGCCCGATCCCCAGGCTCGCCGAGCACCCGTTCGCGCCAAACACATTCCCGCCATCAGCACCACTCACCTCGGGGCTCTCCTTCCCCTGCTTCTCCGCCAGCACCTGCAAACTTTTTAGTGGGTTAGCAAGCACGGCATCACGGTGCAAACACAAACTTTGTGCGCATTCCATCACCTCCTCCCGTGATTCGCTCCCTTTCTCTCCCGTCTCTTCGACCCCAATTATTTCTTCTTCTAACTCGACGATCGTCGGCGCCCCCAAAATTTACTCCTCCAACTCGACCTGCGTCGGCACCCCCAAAATCTTCTCTTCCAAACTCGACAATCGTCGGTTTCTCTACACTCCGCGTCACTACTCCCATAGCCCCAGTCAATTTGGCTGTGCTCCGCTTTAACTCACTCCCCACGGGTTCCTCGTACCGCTTCACCTCATCGCGTACCACCGCGACCTCCCTGCTCATCCTGTGCCCAATCTCCTCCCCCATCTTTTCCATGTCGCATCTTGATTCTTCCCTCATTTCTCTCATTTCCCTTCTTGATTTGTCCCCCTGTGTATCCAATTTTTCCTTAATTTTATTCATTTCTTCACCCATATATGCCCTGAGTTGCACCATAAAAAGGCCCATATCCATTGGCTCGGCTCTCGCCGCCACGTGCGAGGCGCCGCCATTTTATTCCCCTACTGCCGCACCGTCATCAGCTTCCCCTACTACCAACTCTTCCTGCTGGTCCTGGGCCATTAATTCTTTTTCACTTCTTACTGCCACCGGCATTTGGTCATCTTGGCCAGCCATTGTACGAACTCAATTTAATTT
The DNA here is from genome assembly GCF_964187855.1 of Myxine glutinosa. Classification (NCBI taxonomy): domain Eukaryota; kingdom Metazoa; phylum Chordata; class Myxini; order Myxiniformes; family Myxinidae; genus Myxine; species Myxine glutinosa. The sequence continues at coordinate 142,882,752 of NC_136268.1, read as the reverse complement.
GGGTTTAAAACTGAATTTCGTATGCTCGTAATTTCGAGTGCGTGAAGTGCACTCCAGGTCCAAATATCCCACTCCCGGACACCAATTTGTTGGTGTCCCATTTTTTTTGTCAGGGTTCAAATCGCACTCCTGACACCAATTTGTTGCGGATCTCGAGCCCGTCGACGTACTAAGGGGGGGTTAAACCCTTCTCCCCCTTGAGCTTCGAGTCCACGAGGCCGCTACCCATTTTACACTCGTGGGGGGCGGATTGCTAAGCAATTCCAGCCGCCAACCCCGCAGCGAGCGCGTGGAAGGGTTTCCGGTCAAATACCCGAATACCTTCGATACACACGCCGCCACGAGGACGGGGGCTGAACCTCACATGAGTCACGCTGGGTTGATACGCCCGAGCGGTTTGCTTGTCATGTGACTCGTGCCGTTAATTATTATTAACCCAATTGAGCGGTTTTATCTCGTGCAATGCGAGGCCAATTGTGAAAAGACGTAAACGGCCAAGTTGGAAGCAAAACACAGGTTTATTCACAATTGTACAATGGCCAGAGAGAAGAGACACAGGATAGAAACTTAACTGTTCTTACTTAAAGCCCAGACAAGGGCCCTCTGACTCACGCGGGGAAAGGGAGGAAGAAGAGGACGCGCTCAAAGCGCGGCCGCTTGGTGCAGCTCGCCCCAAACGGCTCGTTGGGCATGTCCCTCGAGGATGTTCGCGGCAAGGACGTCGGCCTCCAGTCGTGCACGCACGGGAATCTCCGCAGCGTGTCCCGAAGTCGGCGAGGCAAAAGTGCACGTGTAGGGAGCCCAGGCAGGAGATTGTTAGAGCACAGGGCACGAGAGAGATCGTCCTGCGAGAGCATTTATCTCGAGAAAGCGAGGGCAAACGAGAGAGAAAGCCAGGGAGAACAGGGCAGCAGAAAGCGGGGCAGAACGCAGAGAGCTCGAGCTTCGACCCAGACTTCAGAGTTCGGGGGTCCGGGGCCGGGTTTTATAGCCCCCCCCCCACCGGAGTCCCACCAGAATGTTGCAAGGGCCTCCCCTGGCCGCCGTTGCTGGCCACTCCCCTTTAGCTCCCATTGGCTGCCGTTGTTGGCCACTCCCCTTTAGCTCCCATTGGATGTTTGCCGCTTACCAGCCACTCCCTCCGGCTCCTCCCTCGGGCCTCCTCGACTTGTTCTAGGCCCAGCACATGGCATTCCAGGCCCAATGAGGCCTACCCTTACTTACCTTTCTCAACGCATACTAACACTGGGAAGGAGACTATACTTAACATTTAATAAGAAATAACTGAACTAAAGCGAGGCTACATGTTGTGGTGCAACTAACTAAAGGGGGGTTGTCTTTATTCTCAAAACCACAACAATATAGTCACCTATTCTTGCCGATCTTGTAATAATAAATGCCAGTTGACGTTTAAGGGAAAAAATACTGCCCCTTGAGCTTTCGAGCAGGCCCCTGGGGCCTGCACAATACTCACTTTAATGTTGAGTCTGTCTCCCTCTGTGACCCATCTCTTGTTTGTCTGTTACTCTCTACCCATTGCAAGCTTGTCATCGTTCGTTGTACCCATTGTCGTCAAGCTATTTTACAAACCTTGACCTCTGTACATAAAAACGTCCATGGTAGACTTATCACTGCACAGGGAATCGTGCTTTAAGTAAGCTTCCAAAATGCACCAAGGAATAACATGAGTGGCAAAAATAGATCCAGGAACGCCTGAGAAAAAATGAAGGAGGGCAATGAAGACAGAGAGGGGAAGGATATGTCCGATTTCACCAAAACAGTCTCGTCTTTTGTCTATTCTCTTTTCGGTTATTTTGTTACCTTCTGATTTTATCGACTGCATCAGAACCCACCATGCTGATGTTGGTGTGTGTAAGCTGTACGTCTTACCATGTTATAAGAACAGGGCCCCAATGTGTTTCCCGGTATGTAATGTCCATATAATTACTATCGGGCAATCTATATCATAAAGCGGCAACTGCGATGGAAAATAATCAGGTCATTCCTTGAAGTTGAATACGTTACATTTGAATGGTCTCATAGTGATAGAAATAGGTGCAGAATAAATGCAACGAAACAGCTGCAAAATGTTGTTGTAAGTCTCGACAAGAATGGATCTTTGGCTGCGGAATGAAGTTTTACTTCCTCAGTATCTCAATGAAACCTCTTCACACTCATACCGGGTGTGAAGTGGCCAATCCGGCTCAGATGCAGTCCGTAAATATCTATCCCACACGTTACAAGTTGAAAGAAGTTCTTACTAACTATAAATGGGTACCTAAGTATGGTGTAGGTGTAGCAGGCACCTTCTGGTGTTCAGCACCCTTGCAGCAAGTCATGGTTTATGGGATGACTTGTTAGTTCATCTTCTCGAATGACTCCACTCTGTGCAGTGGGTTCCTAACTGATAAAGTTCCAGAATTACCATGCATAGTGGTCCTGTGAGCTAGGATGTATGCGTTGGTATGATCTTGCATGCTGACCCTGTGGCCTGTGGGTCTTGGAGTCAAAATGCACGTCCTTAGCATTGTTACAATATTTGATTTCCTTTGTACCTTTATTTACATACTAGTAGGGGCTACACAGCACAGCCCGGTGGAGTGAGCTTTTCCCAGCTGTGGTTTAGAGGGATGTGTTGGACATTGAAAAGCTATGGAGTTATTGGCCTCATGGTGGTTACTTTCTGCCAGCAGCAGCACTGCCTAACTCCACATCTCAAGATACACTTTATGGTGTCCTTTGGTGGCCTGAAAGCAGACCTCAATGCCAATGTGTAGTAGATTAGAACCATGCCCAGATTCTGAAGTATGTATGCCCAAAAACGCACAAACACAAAATCAAACACAAAAACATTTGAAAATATTTCTAAGGTACGCAAAAGGCACTTCTCAACAATAGTCCGCAAACAGATCACATTGATAGTATGACCATGCATTTAGTATGACCATTCTAGCACATCTTAGTGCTAGAAGAGTTGCAAGAGATTTAATTTAATGTTGTGAACCATTCCTGTTTTTAAAGTCACATGGTTATTCACTTCATGAGTTCTGTTGTCTTTTCTTTTTTCTTTCAATTTTCTTTCAATTCTCGAATGAGTTTTCGAGAATTTCTTTCAATTTCGAGAAGTTTTCTTTCAATTTTCAGCAAGTTGTTTTGAGATAATGCAAAACGTGATGGTATGCAAAGTATGACGATGAACATGAATAAGTCAAAAAAGATGTTGTTAATAAACATTCACCAAATAAATACACTTTTGGGAATGATTACCTTGGTTATAGTCAACATGTGTGAAAATCCCTGAGGATCATTATCTCTTCTAGATAGACAAATATAATTGATACAAAATTGGAGTAATCTTCAATAAATGAAAGTTTCAGAGCTCTTTAAATGAACAGTAATTTATAACTTTTGGGGTTAACTAACAAATATATGCAAAGGTGTGCGAAGTTTTGTTTAGACGTATTGGAGTTTAGAGAGTTGACGTAGATATGTGTGTCGTACTTCAACGTCAATGATGCTTTCCTAAGCAATGATGGAAGTCATCCCCAGGAGGAGCTATGTCAGCAGCTGTTGTAGTGTTGATGGATGAGAACCACGTTTTCGTGAAGTATGTCCATATCTGAAATATCCTCACAGAGGGCGAGAGATTTGCCAGTAGTAATTGTCAACTTGTGTGTATCGCAGCCATCTCAGATGTCAGAAGAATCATCTCGTGTAGTTTAAGTTTAATGGTGGTAGGATTTCCTTGGTCTGCGGTACAAACCGTAGAACGGTTGCGGATCCTCGGCACAATGATTTCTGATAACGTTAGAATTCTATTTGAAAATTTAAAAACATAACAGAGCAAAGGCTATTGTTTGTAGTGGTTACAGAGGTGGAAATGCAAGAAGTACCGGGTTCCTTTCCTCCGAAACACATACACATACATTCACTCACAAACAGCATAAATCAGGTCATAATGTTCAAAAATAATAATAATAAAAAGGACTTATGACAAAAAGAATCAGAGAAATAAGATAAATATTAATGAAGATGAAGAGGAGAAACAGATAAATTTAATAATTAAAAAACGACAGTAAAAGTAAAAGTGTTTCTGGTTGACTTTAAAAATCGAGAACATACATATACACAGAACAAGGTAAATAATATAGAAAAATCAAATAGGATAAAAGGGAAAAGGGTAAGGATGGAGGGAAAGAGGGAACAAAGTGTTGTGTATTACATTAATACACACACACACAGAGACATACACATATATGTGCATATACTCATACATATACACACAAACATACACACATATACAGTGCATTCAGAAAGTATTCAGACCCCTTCACTTTTTTCACATTTTGTTATGTTGCAGCCTTATGCTGAAATCGTTTAAATTCATGTTTTCCCTCATCAATCTACACTGAATACCCCACAATGACAAAGAGAAAACAGGATTTTAGAAAGTTTTGCAAATTTACTAAAAAGAAAAAAACTGAAATATCACATTGACATAAGTATTCAGACCCTTAACTCAGTACTTAGTTGAAGCACCTTTGGAAGCGATTACAGCCTCGAGTCTTCTTGGGTATGACGGAACAAGCTTTGCACACCTGGATTTGGGGATTTTCTGCCATTCTTCTCTGCAGATCCTCTCAAGCTCTGTCAGGTTGTATGGGGACCGTCAGTGGACAGCCATTTTCAGGTCTCTCCAGAGATGTTCGATTGGGTTCAAGTCAGGGCTCTGACTGGGCCACTCAAGGACCCTCACAGAGTTGTCCCTAAGCCATTCCTGCATTGTCTTAGCTGTGTGCTTAGGGTCATTGTCCTGTTGGAAGGTGAACCTTCGGCCCAGTCTGAGGTCCTGAGCGCTCTGTTTCAGGTTTTCATTAAGGATATCTCTGTACTTTGCTCCGTTCATTGTTCCCTCAACCCTGACCAGTCCCCCAGTCCCTGCTGCTGAAAAACACCCCCACAGCATGATGCTGCCACCACCATGCTTCACCGTTGGGATGGTATTGGGCAGGTGACGAGTGGTGCCTGGTTTCCTCCAGACATGACGCTTAGAATTGAGGCCAAACAGTTCAATCTTGGTTGCATCAGACCAAAGAATCTTGTTTCTCACAGTCTGAGAGTCCTTTGGGTGCTTTTTTGCAAACCCCAAGCCAGCTTTCATGTGTCTTTCACTGAGGAGAGGCTTCCATCTGGCCACTCTGCCATAAAGCCCAGATCTGTGGAGTGTTGCAGTGATGGTTGTCCTTCTGGAAGAATCTCCCATCTCCACACAGGATCTCTGGAGCTCAGCCATAGTGACCATCGGGTTCTTGGTCACTTCTCTTACCAAGGCCCTTCTCCCCCGATTGCTGAGTTTGGCCGGGCGGCCAGCTCGAGCAAGAGTCCTGGTTGTTCCAAACTTCTTCCATTTAAGAATTATGGAGGCCACTGTGCTCTTGGGAACCTTCAATGCGGCAGAGATTTTTTTGTAGGCTTCCTCAGATCTGTGCCTCGACACAATCCTGTCTCTGAGCTCTGCAGGCAGTTCCTTCGACCTCATCGCTTGGTTTTTGCTCTGATATGCATTGTCAGCTGTGAGACCTTATATAGACAGGTGTGTGCCTTTCCAAATAATGTCCAATCAATTGAACTTACCACAGGTGGTCTCCCATCAAGGTGTAGAAACATCTCAAAGATGATCAAGAGAAATGGGAGGCACCTGAGCTAAATTTTAAGTGTCATAGCAAAGGGTATGAATACTTATGTCAATGTGATATTTCAGTTTTTTCTTTTTAATAAATTTGCAAAACTTTCTAAAATCCTGTTTTCTCTTTGTCATTATGGGGTATTGAGTGTGGATTGATGAGGGAAAACATGAATTTAAACGATTTCAGCATAAGGCCGCAACATAACAAAATGTGAAAAAGTGAAGGGGTCTGAATACTTTCTGAATGCACTGTATATACATACATACGCACACACTCTTACATATGGGTGTATATCTATATCTCTGAAAGAATATTGTTAATTATAGCGTTGTGCTCTATCTCTCCAAAAGTTAATCTTTACTCTCTCTCTCTCTCTCTCTCTCTCTCTCTCTCTCTCTCTCTCTCTCCCAAAGCTCCTGGTTTTGTTCCAACCCATTCTGCTGGTTTCTATCCAGGCTCTTCTGACACAGTCAGTTCCTGCACCTCTTTTGTGAGCTCTCAGCAGGTATGGTGATGTCTTTCCGTTGTTTGCAAGACTGTGGCTTGGTTTTGTACCGATGTGACTCCAAACGCTTAACTTGAGGGAGAAATGTGAGAATATAGGAAACAATATTAAAATACAGGTTATGGTTCAATTATCATGTGAAATAATGGCCTCGGAGTAAGGAATAAAAAGGATATATAAAAGGTAGGTTGGTTAAGTGGGAGAAAAAGGCAAAAAGGATGGGTAACATTGAATGAATATGTTAAATATTTACTGTCAACTTCCTGACAATTTAGCACATCCTTTTATCTAAACGTTACTCATCTGAAAAACTTTTTTAAGGTCAGGTTTTTCTCTGTTCAATGTCTCATGTATCATGCTCCTAACCATACTTCTTATCTTTAGGAGCTCTCCACTTACCCCCCGGGGTTCATGGCACAACCACCATGCCAAAGCTACTACCCAGCACCAGGCTATGGCTCACCATACACTGGAACACTCTCCGCCTCTGCTATTCCTTCATCGTCGGTCACGTACCACATCCCAGACCCAACTACCATTCTACCTCCCAATGGTGAAGATTAATGTATCTTGAATAATTTTGAATTTTTTGTGCTATTCTTTAAAATGCAGAGAAATAGAATCACCACGCTTGTTTTAAACCATCAATGTGTATACCTACCTAGTTCTCTGATATTTAGCTCACCTGGAACGAAGTTCAGGGGAGCTTATGCGATGGCGCATCGTCCGTCCGTCAGTCCGTAAACGCTTGAAACTTCTTGTCCGAAACCATTGATGAGATTGCAACAAAATTTGGCACAAATGATATTTGTTGTGTTGTGACTAAAGTTTGTTCACGGAATTTAAGAAAAAATCTGGATCTAAAGGGTTTACCGGGGGTCAAAGTGGATGCAGGTTTGCCCCCCAAAATAGGTATTTGCTTTTTTTCTCTGAAACTACACACACTATTTAGATGAAACTTGACCGGAGGTACACGGGGTCATTGGAAAATTGGGGTCTGAGGAGGTACACGGGGTTTGGGGGTATATAGAACCTCCTCCCCAGGGAGGGAGGGGGTTTGACCCCCAAAATAGGTATTTTTTTGTTTGTTTGTTTCAAGTCTAGTATGATCTACATGCTTCCCTGTCTTCCATCAACCATTGAAATTGGTTTAAAATACCTTTAGTTAGTGTAGTATACTGTTTATTCTACCAGGTGAGCGCCAGGGGTATTGCCCCTATGTTCTTTAAAAACATCTGCAATTGAAAGTGGATTGCAGTAATAGTAGCATATATATATATATATATATATATATATATATATATATATATATATATATATATATATATATATATATACATATATATATATATACATATATATATATATATATATATATATATATATATATATATATATATATATATAAGCATACGCTGCATCAGCACGTCGCTGCATCTTTGTACAACTCCTCAGCACATTCATGACTATGGGATGAGGTGTTTTTTTTAAGGCGGCCGGAGTGCAAATCCTGCCACCAACCTCCTTGAGAAAGGACCCAGTACCCTGCTACTCATTTTGCAGACCTCAGAAGGAGTCAACCCCACCTGGTATTAATTCAACGGCTGAACGTGATTCAAACCCAGGCCCTTAGTATCCCAAGTCCACCACCCTAACCATTAGGCCAACGGCAGGTATAATAGTAGCAAAGGTAGGAAGCAGAAACCATCTGTAGTAATCCCCTCCTGGTGAAACTCCAAACGTCCATGCTTTCCACCAACCTGCACTCCTTTGCTCCTCTTTTCTCCCATTTAAGAAACTGCCAATCCCACTCTTCCCTCTAGGACCTCAAGCACATGTTGAACCCCCATTTCTTGCCATTCTCCATACCTATTTGCAATATTTTCTACCCCAATTAACCCTAGCTTCTTACTTGCAGGTTTATGTTTCCTGGCCTCCGATCTATCTCATTTTTAAAATTCCATTCCCCCTTTTTATGATGCCTCCATTGACGAAGTCGCCGGAGGCATTATGTTTTCAGGTTGTCCATCCGGCTGTCCCGTCGTCCGTAATAGGTTTTCATTACCGCGATAACTTGCGAACGGCTGATGGGATCTAAGTCAAACTTGGTGCAGGTATGTATAATGAGGTAAAGATTAACTGATTAGAATTTGGGGCCACGAGGTCAAAGGCCAAAGGTCAGAGGTCATGTTAGGTAAAAATCCTATTACCGCAATAATTTGTGAACCAGTGATGGGATTCTGACCAAATTTGGTACAATTATGTAGAATGGTGTAAAGATGAACTGATTAGATTTTAGGGTCAAGAGGTCAAAGGTCAAAGTCCGTAATATGTCTACAACTTGAGAACGGCTGAAGTGATCTAATTCAAACTTGGTAAAGGTATGTTTAATGATGTAAAGATGAACTGATTAGATTTTGGGGTCATTTTAACATTTTACCACCATCTCTTATCCTCCCCCATCCAAAACTTTGATATTTTCTACACCCCAAATCCACCTCTTTCAATCTCTTAGGAATTTCAGGAATGAAGTCATAGTGTCAATTTGTTTTATACTGTGTACCCCTTCCCTCCTCCACCCCGCTCCCCCCCCACCCCAGCCCTCTCCCTTCCACAGATCTCCCGATGTCCCTGTCCTCTACTGTTGTGCTTGTGTGCTTCCCTCTTGTTTTCTTGTTTTCATTAAATTTTCTTAAGTTGGCTTCTCTTCATTTTTTTTCTTCATTCTTTTAATTTTTAAATTAAATTAAAAAAAAAAAAAAAAAGCTGGACTTCAGCAACTTCCTCCCACAAATGCTCCTCATCCCACGGACTCCTTGTCTGCCTCCATAAAGACCAAACTTTCCAATCACTTTCACTCTTTTGTCTCTTTCATCCTGTCTGTGGTACTGCCACCCACCTTATATCAAGCTCTGCTCTTCCCTTCAACCCTTTAAGTTTAAGGTGACAGTTCACTGCCATGTTGTGTTTCTTTATTTATCAATTTCATATCTGGTTGTTCCCTCCTTGCCTGTTGTCATTAACTATGTCTCTCAGGCCTCTGCTATGAGGTTCTCTTCTGAACTTTGACACCTGCATGGAAATTGCAACACATAAATAGCTAATAATTAAATAAAACAAGTAAAATATGATAAGGGACAATGTAACTGGTTAAATGACACGTGTTAGGCATGAACCTCCTGGAGCAATGACAACACACAAAATAACAATCATAATTCGGGAAAACACAAGAGAAACAAGAAGCAGTAAATAAAGTGTAAAACACATAAAAGCAGCAAATATAGAGAAAGATAACATGAAAAAGAATGTGCAGTGGTAATAATTTGGCATGTGTTGTTGAAAAGAAATCACAATATCTAGCCGAACATGATGGTATGTTTTGTGAGATTGCACATTTTCAATTCCTCTTCAAACACATTCAAAACTAGAACACAACTCGGTAGAGCGCATACCTCTGCCAGGCTGAAGTTGTTTTATATTCACTGACAGGCCGGATCTGGATTTGGACCTCAACCAAAATCAAATCAGCTGGTTCTTGTATCCGAAACAACTCATCCACCAAGTTTTGTCACAAGTCATCCACAACTTTTTGAAATACCATGCTATACTATGTCGTTTTTGGCCCCATCCTTCAGTGGTGAACAATCACTTAAGAAATCAAAAAATTCCCATATCTCAATCTCACTCAACCTGTCCACCAAGTTTCATCTGAATCCATCCATAACTTCTTGAGATGTCGTGTTATATATTGTTTTTTTGCCCTATCCCACAATGGAAAAGAATCATGCAAAAAATTATTGCACACAGATCCAGATCCGGATCTTCACCAAAATCTAACCATTTTTTCCTTGTCACATATCCAACATCTCCACCAAATTTTGTCCAAATCCGTCCACAATGTTTTGAGATATCCTGGTCACAGAAAGACAGACAGACAGGGGTGGAAACATAACCTCCATATACCTTCAGTGGCAGAGGTAACCAGATAAAATCTTATGAAATACCATATTTGGTCCTTTCCTTTCTATGGAGCACATGGATGCTGGTTGCATCATTTTCTGATGATATGACAGTGATGTTCTGGTGGTATGGCAGTGATGTTCCGCTGGAGTAGTGCCACCTGTAGGTTAAAGCCACAAATTTGGAATTTGTTTATGTTGCTGGCGATAACTTGCCTACTCTTCGCGAAAGACACTGTGGGATCTTTAATGTCCACCATCTTATGCTAACAGATGGTAAGTCAGTATAACGTCCATCCGAGGGACGACACACACATTGATGCCTCAACCCTGCCTGCGAAACTCCAGGATGACAGCAACTCCACCACTTGACTAAACTGCAGTCCTTGTACTCACCACCATATATAACCTGGTGTAAATTTAATATCCTTACATGTGTTACGTACTCCTCCCCGAACCCCGGTCACGGTGTACCTCCAAGCCCCGAGAGGAGTCACGGCAGAAAGATGTGTTATTCCGTGTGTCAAAGATCAATGGTGAAACCACACCAATTGTTACCAACAAACAAGTATTGTATTAAGATCACACAAGAATAACAGCACAATTACAGTATTAATCAATTGTACAACCAATATATCATTCCTATGATGGTACCATCGGTTTCGTACAATATAACTCACTGTGCTCCAAGTGAGCGAAAAGAACATCCCCAATGTCTCTGTCCCGGCTTCAAGCCAAAGTTGGTTCCGGCTTTAAGCCAAAGTCGATCCACTCCAGTGATCGTCAGAACGATGTTGTATCGAGACCAGAATCCCGTTCAGTTGACAGTCACACTGCCAAAGATAGGCAAAAGTATCCTCAAGAGGCGACTGGGAAATCACACCTTCGGGTATGGACGTTCAACCGCTCACAGGGTATGGACGTTCAACGGCTCACAGACGGCGAACCGCAAATTCCCACTCAAAATCCACGTTACACACACACACCAGATTAACGTCTGGATGCGGTGAAAATGGTTGAAGCGAGGTGAAAAGCCTGGAGCAATCCGAAATCCGGCACGAGGAAAAATGGCCAATGGTCCATTCCCGAGATGTATCGGCAGTCCAATGATTCTCTTCGGAATCAACCGCAAAACCTGTCACGCATATCTGTCACAGCGATAACAACTCTGTTGCAGGAATCCCTTTCCCAGGAAACCCCAAAGTTCGCTAGTGACCCTCGTTCGCCAGCGTTTGCTCCAGACCTCCAAACAGCTCGGCTCCTTCTCCGACCTCACTCGCTCCGCCTCCTTCCTCTTCTTCTTCTTCCTCTTTCTCTTCTTCGTCCGGTTCCTGATCCGGTTTCCGGTTTCTTTTGAAACATTAATTTATTTTAGCTTTTGAAAACAGATCTCCATTTCACTTAAACGATAACAATAATAGTACAGGCAACAAAAAATGTTTACAGTGGATGAGAACCACAACAACGGAAGTGACGAATCCGTAACACATGTTCACATGTAGTTTAATATTGTAATCATTGTTTCCCTTCCACAATATTGCAGAGGTAAGTGCTTTTTGAATCAAAGCAACAATTATCACGTGATGATGATATGACTGTGTTCTTGCAGAATATCCCACGAGCCTCTGTCCTCGCTCTCCAGCTACCAACACCAAAGATTTGTCCCACCGGGTAGCTGAAAGTAAGGCAAGAGGCCGGAACCGTAAAGGAGTACCAACTCCTCCACCGGATGGAGACCTTGAGGTGGGCATGGTGACCTTTATAAGGTTGCATTATAAAAGAATACCACTAATCACATTCTTTTCACACTTGCTATCTGGAGTCATTTAACCCTATTTGGGCTGTGGGAGAGGGGGCTCCCCGCTCACTCCTGCTCCCTGCTGACTCCTCCTCCTGATCACTGCTCACCCCTCCTCCTGCTCGCATCTTACCCATCCACCTGCTCCCCTCTCACCCCTCCACCTGATTCCCACTCATTCTTCCTCCTCCTCCCCTCTCATTCTCATCCACCTCCCATATCATTCTCCTCTTGCTCCTCTCTCTCACTCCTCCAGCTCCTCTCTCTCTCTGCTCCTACACTGCACTCACCCCTCCTCCTGCTCCACACTCGTGCCTCCTCCTGCTCCTCGATCACCCCTCCTCCTGCTCCATGCTCATGCCTCCTCCTGCTCCACGCTCATGCCTCCTCCTGCTCCGCACTTATGCCGCCTCCTGCTCCGTGCTCATGCCGCCTCCTGCTCCGCGCTTATGCTTCCTTCCTTCCTCTTCTCCAATGGCTTGATCTCTGATCATCAATTTGGATTCAGACCAGGTCACTCTACTCTGGACATGCTGCTTCTGCTGTCTCATCAATGGATGGAGGTCCTCATTGCCAAACAGGAAATCAGAGCTGTCTTCCTTGACATATCTCGTGCCTTCAATATGGTCTGGCACCCCACCCTGCACACCAAGCTCTCCTCCTATGCTATCCATGGAAACCTCCACACATGGCTTGCAGACTTCCTTACCTGTTGCAGTCAACGTGTGGCCCTGAATGGAATTCTTTCATCTTCCCTTCCTGTTCAGGCTGGAGTTCTTCAATGCAATGTTCTGTGCCCTGTGCTTTTTCTGGTCTTCATCAATGATTTATCTGACTCTCTGGAAAATCCTCTCTATCTCTTTGCTGATGACTCCACTCTCTGCCGCTCCATTCCTCATCCCTCAGATTGGAAGTCTGCAACCATCTCACTCTCCGCAGACCTGGACAAAAGCACAAATTTGTCAAACAAGTGGAACATATCTTTCAATCCTGACAAATCTCACACTCTCACTATGTCTCTCCGAAAAGACTGTCTGGAAAACTCTCCCATCAACTTTGTCAACAATCCTCTCCAAGAAGTTCTGTCACTCAAGCTTTTGGGTCTCACTATCTGCCATGATCTTTCCTGGGAAAAGCACATTTCCAAGCTGGCCTCCAAAGCCAGTGCCGACTGGGCATCCTCCGTCGTGCAAAGTCCTTCCTTGGCACACCTGAGATACTTACCACATACAAAGCTTTCATCTGCAGGTTGATGGAGTACTGCTCTCCCCTCTGGACTGGTGCTCCTGCCTCACACCGAGCTTGGCTTCACGCTGTAGAAACCTAAGCTTTCAGAATCATTGGAATCCCCCACCATGAAGCTAACTCTGAGGGCCTTTCACTCATTCACCGCAGGCAGGTTGGTGGTCTTTCTGTCTTCTACTGACTCCTCTCCAGCATAGCTCCCCCAGCTCTGTCTGTGCTCTGTCCCGCAAATATTCCTTCAGGTCGCACAAGATCTGCCTGCAACCCTCTTCTGGTGAAACTAACAAAATCAAGACTCTCTGCTCACCTTCACTCTTTCATTCCTCTTTTCTCCCACCTCTGGAACAAACTCACTCACTCTATTCAATCCCACTTCTCCCCCAGGTCTTTAAAACAGCTGTTCACCACCATCTCTTATCTTCCCCTATCCAAAACCTACATCTTTTCAACCCCCGTTAATTCACCCCAGATCCACCTTTTTGACATACCAACTTCTTTCCTGGAAGTCCTAGCAGTGTCCATTTGTTTTATAACTCTCCCACCACCCCACCCCCTTCACCTGGACCCTCCCCCCAAGCCCTCTCTCTCCCACATATCGCCCGATGTCCCTGTTCTGTACAATTGTTATGTGCTTCTCTCTTTCTCCCCCATCTTGTCTCCCGCTACCTTTATTATATGTTTTATGTGTCCGTTTATGTTTTTCATGATTAATGTTAGCTCTTACACGAGCCTCGATCTTTTAAACAAACAAACAAAAAAGGAACTGTCCGTGGAACTTTGAGATAGAATTGTGAGGAGGCATTGATCTGGAGAAGGGTGTAATACAATTTCTAGTGTTGAAAATTCCGAAGAGAATAGTGAGCTCCGTCATTAGGAAATGGAAAGAATATGGAACTACCCAGACTCTTCTTAGAGCTGGTGGTCTGATCAAACTGAGCAACTGGCCAAGAAGAACCTTGGTCAGGGAGGTGAGCAAGAACCCAATGTCAACTCGGACAGAACTACAGAGTTCTTTGGCTGAGATGGAAGAACCTGCTGGAAGGAAAACAGTCTCTGCAGCACTTGACAAATCTAGGCTTTATGAGAGAATGGCCAGACCAAAGCCACTCCTTTTTTTTTTTTCTTTTTTTTTTTGTATACTGAATCGAGGCTCGTGAAAGAGCTAACATTAACTTCACAAACAAATCGACCAGACAAACAAAATACACAAAAAGAGGGAGCGGAAGACAAGATGGGGAGAAAAGGGGAAGCGCACACACACAACATCCGAGAGCAGGGAGATGTGTGGAAGGGAGAGGGCCCGGGGGGAGGAGGCGTGGGAAGGGGGGGGGGGGGGGAGGGAGAAGTATAAAGCACAAGGACACCAAGGACATCCAGGACAAAAGTTGGTATTTCAAAAAGTGGAATTGGGGTGAAATTAGCGGGGGTAGAAAAGATCAAGGTTTTGGATGGGGGAAGATAAGAGATGGTGGTGAACAGCTGTTTTAAAGACTTGGAGGGTGGAGTGGGATTGAAGAGAGTGAGGGAGTTTGTTCCAGAGGCGGGAGAAAAGAGGAATGAAGGAGTGAAGGTGAGCAGAGAGTCTTGATTTTGGCAGTTTAACCAAAAGAGGGTTGCAGGCAGATCTTGTGCGACCTGTAGGAATATTTGCGGGACAGAGCCCAGAGAGAGCTGGGGTGGGCAAGGCCAGAGAGGAGTCGGTAGAAGACGGAAAGACCACCAACCTGCCTGCGGTGAGTGAGTGAGAGGCCCTTGGAGTTAGCTTCATCGCGGGAGATTCCAATGATTCTGAATGCTTTGGTTTCAACAGCGTGAAGGCGAGCTAGGTGTGAGGCAGGAGCACCAGCCCAGAGGGGAGAGCAGTATTCCATTGAGCTGCGGATGAAAGCCTTGTATGTGGTGAGGAGCTTAGGTGTGCCAAGGAAGGACTTCGCACGACGGAGGATGCCCAGTCGGCGACTGGCTTTGGAGGCCAGATTTGAAATGTGGTTTTTCGAGGAAAGATCATGGCAGATAGTGAGACCCAAAAGCTTGAGTGACAGAACTTCTTGGAGAGGATTATTCAGAAAGTGGATGGGAGGGTTGTCCAGTCGGTCTTTTCGGAGAGACATCGTAAGAGTGTGAGATTTGTCAGGATTGAAAGACATGTTCCACTTGTTTGCCCAGTCTGTGATTTTGTCAAGGTCTGCAGAGAGTGAGGAGGCTGCAGACTGCCGATCTGAGGGATGAAGAATGGAGCGACAGAGAGTAGAGTCGTCAGCAAAGAGATAGAGAGGATTTTCAAGAGAGTCAGAGAGATCATTGATGAAGACCAGAAAAAGCACAGGGCCCAGAACACTGCCTGGGGGAACTCCAGCCTGAACAGGAAGAGGAGATGAGAGAAACCCATTCAGGGCCACACGTTGACTACGACTAGTGAGGAAGTCCGCCAGCCATGCGTGGAGATTTCCATGGATACCAAAAGAGGAGAGTTTGGTGAGCAGAGCGGGGTGCCAGACCGTATCGAAGGCACGTGATATGTCAAGGGAGACTGCTCTAATTTCCTGTTTGGCATTGAGGACCTCCATCCATTGTTGAGAAAGCAGAAGCAGCATGTCCAGAGTGGAGTGTCCAGGTCTGAAACCAAATTGATGATCAGAGATCAAGCCATTGGAGAAGAGGAAAGATTTCATATCTGAAGCAATGATGAATTCCATGACTTTGCTGATAATTGGGAGAAGGCTGATTGGTCTGTAGTTGCTGGGATCTGTTTTTGCACCTTTTTTGTGCAAAGCGGTGATGTTGGCAGATTTCCAAGCAGATGGAAGATGACCTTGAGCAAAAGAGAGGGTGAAGAGAACAGAGAGGGGGAGTGAAAGAGCGGAAGAACATGATTTTAGGACCCGTGGGCTGATGCCGTCAGGTCCAGTTGCAGAATCAGAGTCGAGGGTTGACAGAAACTTTTCCACCTTGTCAGGAGGAAAGGACACAGAGTCCAGGAGCAGCTGGGTACGACTGGGTACGGTGGGTACAGAGAGGGATGGGTTTGGGACGCAAGATTTAGAGGCAAACACAGAGTTGAGGCATTCAGCTTTTTCACGTGCGGAATCAGCCGTGTGGCCATTTAAGGTGAGGGAGGGGATGGAGGGGGAACAAACACCAGAAACAGATTTCACCAGACGCCACCAGGATTTGGAAGAGGGAGGCAGATAAGAGAGTTCGGTCCTGAGGACGGAGAGATATTGTTTCCTGGCTCTCCTGAGGGTGGACACACACTTGTTTCGGGCTTTGTGAAAGGAAATGAGATTTCCTTCCTTTGGATTTGCTTTCCAGGAGACGAAAGCAAGTTGTTTCTGGGCAATAGCCTCACCACAAGATTCCGTGTACCATGGACGGGAGGAAGGGTATGACAACTGAAGACGAGAAGGGATAAATCTGTGCATGAGAGAGAGCAATTTACTTTGGAAGAATTCCCAGGATGAGTTGATGTCAGAGGCAGTAGAGATGGGAGGCACTCCTGCTGAGAAAAGGCACTCCTGAGAAAAAGGCACATGACAGCACGCCTGTGGTTTGCAAAAAGGCATGTGAAACAAAGAGCATGAAGTAAAAGATTCTGTGGTCTGCTGATATGAAATTTGAACTCTTTAGCCTGAATGCAAAGTGCTACGTCTGGCGGAAACCGAGCACAGCTTATCACCCATCTAACATCATCCCTACCATTAAGCATGGTTGTGGCAGCATCATGCTATAGGGATGCTTTTCAGTGGCAGGGACCGGGAGACTTGCGAGGATAGAGGGAACAATGAATGGAGCCAAATGCAGGCAAATCCTTGAGGAGAACCTGCTTCAGAGTTCCAAAGACCTTTGACTGCGGTGAAGATTTACTTTCCAACAGGACAATGACCCCAAGCATACAGCCAAAGCAACACTGAATGGCTTCTGAACAAGAATGTGTCATTTCTAGGTATTTGGCACATAGTCGTTGAGTGGCCCAGCCAATGCCCAGACTTGAATGTCATTTGAGAATCTGTGTAAAGACTGTTGATCGACGCTCCCCATCCAACTTGACAGAGCTTGAGCAAATCTGCAAGGAAGAATGGGAGTAAATACCCAAATCCAAATGTGCAAAGCTGATGCAGACATACCCAAAAGACTCGAAGCTGTAATCGCTGCCAAAGGTGGTTATATGAAGTACGGTATTGACTCAGCGGGTTGATTACATATGTCAATTAGATATTTCTGTATTTAATTTTTAATTGGTTTGTAAAAGTTTCGATAAAAAATATTCCACTCCGACATTATGTGATATTATGTGGAGATAAGTGACAAAAAATCCATTTTAAAATACAGGCTGTACGCATAATGAACCGTGCTTCTTACGTAGGTACATAATAAATAGAAATGAAATGATTATAGGCAAGCATCACTGACCTCCTGCTAGATATCAATTGAGGTTTTTATTTCACTGTTTACAGTTCTAGAAATTACAATTTTCAAATGCTAGATATCGATTGAGGTTTTTTTTTTTATTTGTTCTTTTTTTACGGACGCTTTTACGGGGGTATTTTTTGACGTAAATTCTCATTTATGGACACTTTTCGACAGTTCTGTGATTTTTACCCGTATATCGGCTTCGATGTCCGTTGGCACACAAAATTTCAGCTCTCGAAGTCACCCAGAAAGTTCCGAACATTAATATCAGACAGTCAGTGAGTTATTGAGTAGTTCGAATAAGCTTTATAATATGTATGTATGTATAGGAACAAACTATATTGTATATGGGTGAGTTATGGGTGTATTGTATATGGTGAGTACTTATTTCTTATTTTGTGTATATGGGTGAGTGGGTGAGGGTGTTTGTTTTTGCATGAATTAATTTTTGCATGAGTGTGTGTTTTTGTGTGTTGAGTGGTGTATGATGTAAGGGTAGGTGGTTGATTGGTTGGTGTTGTGTATCTGTGTGTATGGGTGTGTATGTGTGTGTATGAATGATCTGGTGTGTTTTGTTGGTGAGTGGTGAAGGGTATAAAGGTGGGTGTTTGAGTGTTCTACCATGTTTGTTTGGTGCTGTGGATTCTGGATGTGGAGGTGTTGTTGTTGTTGTTCGCACTGGATGGGGGTGGGGGTATGTACGCATCCAGGTGCAGTTGCTGCATGTGGATCTGTATGTGCCCCTGCTGGCCCACCTTAGCTGACCGTATCGAGGCTGAAGGGCCGAAACGGGATGAAGCTGAGGACCTCGACTGAGGACCCGGTCAGTGTGGCACACTTGTGACCAGGTGTGTTTTGAACTTATATATATATATATATATATATATATACAGTCACGTGAAAAAGTAAGTACACCCCATGTAAAGTTTTGACTTTTTCAACATATTTCAACATTCAGCTATTTGATCTTCATTTCAACAATATTGACAGATAAAGGTGATATCATATAACAAATATCATGAAACATTTACATTTTGTAGTCCATTGTATAATTTAAATAAACATAAATGCAAATTTTGCATGTGGAAAAAGGAAGTACACCCCTACATTTATCACTACTTCAAATACCTAAAATTAGAATCAGGTGCACCAGCTCAGGTGCAAATGTTTATAACATCGTTAGAGAGGATCTTGGAGGAACCTGTCTTATTTAAACCTCAGACATTTAGTTTGGTTTGCTCTTTGTTGTTGAAGTGTGCGGCATCACCATGCCTAGATCAAAATAGTTCTCTGAGGCCTTCAGAAAGAAGGTTATAGATGCCTATGAGTCGGGGAAGGGATTTTAAAAGATCTCAAAAACAATTGGAAATCAATCATTCGACTGTCCGGAAGATCATCTACAAGTGGAGAAGATTCCAAACAACTGCTAACTTGTTCAGGCCAGGCCGCCCCAGCAAGTTCAGCCCGAGAGCAGACCGCAAGATGCTGAAAGAAGTCTCTAAGAACCCCAGAATGTCATCACGGGGCCTACATGTAGCTCTTGCCACTGTTGATGTCAAAGTGCACGAGTCTACCATTAGAAAGAGGCTGCACAAATTTGATCTACATGGGAGGTGTGCCAGGAGGAAACCTTTGCTGTCCAGAAAGAACATCAGGGCAAGACTAAAGTTTGCCAATGAACAGCTTGGCAAAGACCAGCACTTCTGGAACAATGGGCTCTGGACAGATGAGTCAAAGGTAGAGCTATTTGGCCACAGTACCAGAAGACATGTTTGGCGAAAACCAAAGACAGCATTTGACCACAAGATCCCGATACCAACTGTAAAGCATGGTGGTGGAAATATTATGGTTTGGGGCAGCTTTGCTGCATCAGGGCCTGGGCAGCTCACCATCATAGAATCCACTATGAATTCTTCATTGTACCAGAGGGTGCTTGAGGATAGTGTGAGGCCATCTGTCGGAAAGTTGAAGCTCAACCGAGGGTGGACCTTGCAACATGACAATGACCCTAAACATACCAGTAAATCCACCAAGGAATGGCTGAAAAGAAAGAAATGGAGGGTTCTGGAATGGCCAAGTCAAAGCCCGGATCTAAATCCCATCGAGATGTTGTGGGGGATTTGAAACGAGCTGTGCATGCAAGAAACCCCTCAAACATTGCACAGCTGAAAGAATTCTGCATGGAGGAGTGGGCAAAAATTTCTCCCAGACGATGTCAGAGACTGGTAGACAGTTATAAGAAACGCCTACTTGAGGTTGTTTCTGCCAAAGGGGGCAATACCACCTATTAGAGCCAAGGGTGTACTTACTTTTTCCACATACGAAATTTGCATTTATGTTTATTTAAATTATACAATGGACTACAAAATGTAAATGTTTCATGATATTTGTTATATTATGTCACCTTTATCTATCAATATTGTTGAAATGAAGATCAAATAGCTGTATGATGAAATATGTTGAAAAAGTCAAAACTTTACATGGGGGGGTTTTATTTATTTTTTTTTTTTTTGTATACTGAATCGAGGCTCGTGAAAGAGCTAACATTTATTTCACAAACAAATCAACCAGACAAACAAAATATATAAAAAGAGGGAGCGGAAGACAAGATGGGGAGAGAAGGGGAAGCACACAAACACTATACACAGTCACGTGAAAAAGTAAGTACACCCCATGTAAAGTTTTGACTATTTCAACATACAGCTATTTGATCTTCATTTCAACAATATTGATAGATAAAGGTGATATAATATAACAAATATCATGAAACATTAACATTTTGTAGTCCATTGTATAATTTAAATAAACATAAATGCAAATTTCGCATGTGGAAAAAGTAAGTACACCCTTGGTTCTAATAGGTGGTATTTCCCCCTTTGGCAGAAACAACCTCAAGTGGGCGTTTCTTATAACTGTCTCCCAGTCTCTGACGTCGACTGGGAGAAATTTTTGCCCACTCCACCATGCAGAATTCTTTCAGCTGTGCGATGTTTGAGGGGTTTCTTGCATGCACAGCTCGTTTCAAATCTCCCCACAACATCTCGATGGGATTTCGATCCGGGCTTTGACTTGGCCATTCCAGAACTCTCCATTTCTTTCTTTTCAGCCATTTATTTGTGGATTTCCTGGTATGTTTAGGGTCATTGTCATGTTGCAAGGTCCACCTTCGGTTGAGCTTCAACTTTCTGACAGATGGCCTCACATTATCCTCAAGCACCCTCTGGTGCAATGAAGAATTCATAGTGGATTCTATGATGGTGAGCTGCCCAGGCCCTGATGCAGCAAAGCTGCCCCAAACCATAATATTTCCACCACCATGCTTTACAGTTGGTATCAGGTTCTTGTGGTCAGATGCTGTCTTTGGTTTTCGCCAAACATGTCTTCTGGTACTGTGGCCAAAAAGCTCTACCTTTGACTCATCTGTCCAGAGCACATTGTTCCAGAAGTGCTGGTCTTTGCCGAGGTGTTCATTGGCAAACTTTAGTCTTGCCCTGATGTTCATTTCTAGACAGCAAAGGTTTCCTCCTGGCACACCTCCCATGTAGATCAAATTTGTGCAGCCTCTTGCTAATGGTAGACTCATGCACTTTGACATCAACAGTGGCAAGAGCTACCTGTAGGTCCCGTGATGACATTCTGGGGTTCTTGGAGACTTCTTTCAGCATCTTGCAGTCTGCTCTCGGGCTGAACTTGCTGGGGCGGCCTGGCCTCAACAAATTGGCAGTTGTTTGGAATCTTCTCCACTTGTAGATGATCTTCCGGAGAGTTGAATGATTGATTTCAAATTGTTTGGAGATCTTTTTAAATCCCTTCCCAGACTCGTAGGCATCGATAACCTTCTTTCTGAAGGCCTCAGAGAGCTCTTTTGATCTAGGCATGGTGACGCCGCACACTTCAACAACAAAGAGCAAACCAAACTAAATGTCTGAGGTTTAAATAAGACAGGTTCCTCCAAGATCCTCTCCAACGATGTTCTCATCATTTGCACCTGAGCTGGTGGACCTGAATCTAATTTTAGGTATTTGAAGTCGTGATAAATGTAGGGGTGTACTTACTTTTTCCACATGTGAAATTTGCATTTATGTTTATTTAAATTATACAATGGACTACAAAATGTAAATGTTTCATGATATTTGTTATATTATATCACCTTTATGTATCAATATTGTTGAAATGAAGATCAAATAGCTGTATGTTGAAATAGTCAAAACTTTACATGGGGTGTACTTACTTTTTCACGTGACTGTATATATATATATATATATCTATATATATATATATATATATATATATATATATATATATACGTATATATATATATATATACATGAATTGAATGAATGATCGTTTTTTAAGGCCATTTTCCCCGCTAGAGTGGGGGTTATCCTTGCGGGCCCCATGACAATCATGGTTCCCTGTTTGAGGCAATGTTTTTATGGACCGGATGCCCTTACTGACACCAACCCTTGGTCATGCTCCTACGATGCGCAGGGATACGGTGTACCTATTCTAAATCAGGGTACACACCGTGATCATTCATCCCAGCAAGCTGGTACTCAATTTGCCGACCTCGGAAGGATGACAGGCTGAGTCAACCCCCCTGGCGTTAATTCAGCGATTGACCGGGATTCGAACCCAGGATCCTAGGTATCCCAAGCCAGCACCCTAACCGCTAAGCCAACACCAGGTTATATATATATATAAACATGTGCTAGGAAGAGTAGGCTACCCATCCCAAGTGATGGGAAAAGCTAGCAAAAGTATCTGTCCCCAGTGATGGGATAAGTTGCAGTGAATCTCTCAATTTAAATAATATTTCCTGGATTTTAAAAAGGTAAATTGTGTTGCACTCTTGGTTTCACTCAGAGACAAAGCTCTGAGCCACTTATACTGCCCACCACAAAATGATGGTGCAACATTGGAGGTTGAATTTGTCCAAAAAGAGGGCAAAATATCTTGCTTTGCTAAAATAAAATTTGGCATCAACATTACTTATCCTGTTCCCGCATCATTTCAAAAGTGAATGCTGAGCTTTTCAAAAGCAGCATGGAAAGCAGCCTCGGTGAACGGGAGACAGACGAACGCACGGGCAGACCACATGGTTCACATTATACTGTATACTATGTATATTTGATCAACACTCAGCCCTTCTTGTTTAAAAAGTCTGCATAAAGTAAGCAAGAAAAGCTACTCAATGTAATCACTTTGCTTTTTCAAGGCCCACCCGGGTTCCTCCACAACTGCAGATATTTACAAACATCACATAATTGATAATCCCAATGCTACACGCCCCCCTCAGCTGTGGGACTGGTTTCATCACCTGTTGGCGAGTCATCAGCGACAACATAGACTGAAACACACACCTGCGAGGTTCCCAAAACATGTACCATGTGCAATGCCAAGCGCAGTTAACACATAAATACGAAAAGCCTGAAGGACCTACCTAGTTTAGCTTTCCTTGGTGGATTTATGCAGCCTATTTCACGATGAGGGCCAAGTGTTGACTAATTATAAAGTCTTAATCACAACTGGGGATAACTTATTTGGTGAAAGCTGATTGAGTCACAGTACAACATAATGTGACGATGTCATCACAATGTTGCTGGAGGTTGTTGACCTGAATAAAATAATCTTTATTTCCAACCACAAAACTGTGTCCTCCTAATGATGCTATAGTAAAGTAATAAACAATGCGTTCATGTGGTAGACAACTTTTGTTGGTCACAAGTCATGCAGCGATGGCTGTGATGGGACACTATTTGTCTTATATTTACCATAAACAACAATTCCGTGTGTGTGTGTGTGTGTGTGTGTGTGTGTGTGTGTGTGTGTGTGTGTGTGTGTGTGTGTGTGTGGTCCATCCCCCATCACAAAACTTGCATTTTCAAACAAGAAGCCAAGGCACAGAACAAACGTCCAACATCCAAAAAATCCCTAAGACCCAAAAAGCCCCTGAAAACCCAAAAGACCCTAAAGAGTCAAAACACACCAAAGACCCAAAATACCACGAAGACCCAAAAGACCTGGAAGACCCAAAAGACCTGGAAGACCCAAAAGACCTGGAAGACCCAAAAGACCCAAAAGACCCCGAAGACCCAAAACACCCTGAAGACCCAAAACACCCTGAAGACCCCAAAGACCCTTAAATACCCCAAATAACCAAAATACCCCAAAGACCCTTAAATACACCAAAAGACCCTTAAGACCCAAAAGTCCATGAAGACACCGAAGACCCAAAACCCCAAATACCCTTAAAGGCCCAGTGGATCCAAAAAACCCTGAAGACCCAAATGGCCCTGAGGCCCAAAACATCATGAAGACCCAAAATACCCTGAGACCCAAAAGACACCGAAATGGTCAAAGATGCCTATCCCTTTGAAACGACGTGTGGTGAGGCACGCAGAGCGCGCCGAGTCACGCCAGCATATTGTTACGGTTTTCCGCCGCCCTTCTTACCCTTACCAAGGGGGGATTAAGCCCCTTGTTCTTTCTGGGCTTGGCGGAACCGAGAGACTTGAAACGCCTCTTCCCGGCAAACGCAAGGTAGGGTTTCGGGACCAAGTCTAGCTCGTACCTAAATCCCTGCGCCGCCACGGAAGCGGGGAACCAAGCCTCGCACGAGCCACGTGTAATTTGAGTACACCGAGCGGATTGCATACCACGTGGTCCGTGCAGTCACTGTTAAATATTGGACCCTGATTAGAGCGGTTCTATTTGTACCACGCTTAGTCAATGAGGAAAACACGAGAACGATCGAATGGAAGGCAGAACACAGGTTTAATTATTATTCCCACGTATGTACAAGGATCGGTAGAAGCAGAGACACAGAGCAGAACTTAATCAGTCTTATCCTTAACTCCCAGACTCGGGCCTGTCACACTCACACAGGGAATTGCAGGCAGGTTGATGTTCAGGCCAAACGCGCCGACTTGGTCGTCCAGGAACGGCCCCGTCCGGCTCTTCACGGTCCCAGCACGTCCCGCGAAGATGGCAAGCAGGTGGTGGAAGGATCCTCGTAGCACGTCTCTCAAACAAAAGGCAGCCGATGGGGTAAGAAGGAAAAGTACGCGTCTCTCAGCGCGGCTGGCGGTTACACAGCGCGTTATCACTCGCGTATCTCAATGCACTATATGCGGCTCGGCTTCAAGCTCAACCGAGCGTCACTTCATACGAGCACGGATCCTGGTTCATGCGCGTCTTTCTCCACTCAATGCCAACTCTTCTGGGTCTCTTCAAAGCTATCCATGCACCACGCTTTCGAAGTTAAGTAATTTTTCACAATTGTGTTTTTGTCGAAACTGTATCTTTCTTTCGGTGTGTATAACTATTGGTGTGTCTTTAATAGGATTCTCGGTGTTGGTTTTTCATACCTGTGTACAGAATCGTCGGTTAGTTCGTGTCGCGTATTCTGAGGCCTAGTGTCGTAGGCTACCGTGTCCGAACTTGGCTTGAGGCTTTGTTTTTGTCTCAGCGGTTCTTCGATTGCGCTGCAATTACTTTCTGTCTCTGTTTTCACGGTCTTTTCACCCCATACTTCCTTGTTTTAAAATCTCAACTCAAAAAAAAAAAAAAAAATCCTCTCTGTTCTTATCCGTTTGTTCGTTCTTATTTGTTCGTTCGTTCTTTGACCACGTTGTTCGTGATCACGTGATCACGTTGTTAAAAAATGTTTCAACTGTCCCCTGAAGAACTGTATTCTGTCATATACTATAACACCTTTTTCTTCTTCTTCTATAAAAGGATGCTTTCGACTTGCTCACCAAATCTATTCATTCCAAAAAAAAATTCCATCTCTTACAGTGCCTCTTTCATACATTCCCTAAACTCTCCAGCACTCCACCCATCCTTCAGCGTCCTCAAACGTATTTTTGACTCGAAGGTCTCAAGAAACTCATTTTGCAATAAATGTTAGTTTCCCATTAATCGTGCACTTTTCAAAATCCAATCTCACCCCTCCCCTCCAAATCTTACCCATCACCCCTTCCCTCCAAAACTTCCCCATCATCCCTTCCCTCCAAAACTTCCCCATCACCCCTCCACTTCAAAACTTCCCCATCACCCCTCCCCTCCAAATCTACCCCCTTGCCCCTCCCCTCCAAATCTTCCCCATCACCCATCTTTTTAAAATATTCCCCCTTGCCCCTCCCCTCCAAATCTTCCCCATCACCCATCCCTTTCAAATCTTCCCCCTTGCCCCTCCCCTCCAAATCTTCCCCATCACCCCTCCCCTCTAAATCTACCCCCTTGCCCCTCCCCTCCAAATCATCCCCATCACCCATCGCTTTCAAATCTTCCCCCTTGCCCTTCCCCTCCAAATCTTCCCCATCACCCATCCCTTTCAAATCTTCCACCTTGCCCCTTCCCTCCTAACCTCCCCCCACACCCCTCCCCTCCGAGACTCTCCCTCACTCCTCCCCTCCTAGACTCCCCTCCCAACCCTCCTCCTCAAAGCGTCCTCCCCGCTTCTTCCCCCTTCCAACTTTCACCTTCATCTCCCTCAACCTTCTGCCTCACTCTTCCCCCTCCTCAAATAACACCTCACTGCTCCTCACCCAATCACCATCAAACCTTTTGCCGGCCCCATTCTTCCCTTTCTCCAAGCTTACCCGACCGCTCCCCCCCCCCCCCCGGTTCTGTATCTGATGCTCCCCCTTCCTCTTCTTTAACAGTATGGACCTCAAACATCCGGGGCCTTTGCTCAAACTTGACTGATCTCTCCATACAGGTTGCTTCTGACAAACCAGACGTGATCTGCTTAACAGAAACTTTCCTCCTTGATGATGTCTCTGATTCCTTGGTATCTATCCCAGGTTACAACCTCCTCTGGTATGATAGACCTGAGCCTCGTCCTGGAGGTGGGGTTGCTATCTTTATAAAAAAACTCTCTTCCTCACTCGCCCTGCACTGCCCTCTCTCCACCTCACCCCCAGGAATACCTTTGGCTACGGCTTCCCCTTCGCTCCCACCTTTTGTTCATATGTGTGTTGTACCGTCCACCAAACAGTGATGACTCCATCTACATCTTGTTGTCTGATAAATATGGACCAACTTCTATCTACCCATCCCAACTCTCTCTTCCTCATATGTGGTGATTTCAATTGTCACCATGCCAGTTGGCTGGGTGTGGGTACCTCTCTCACCAGCCATGGCTCTTCAGCAAAGGACTTCGGTGACTCACTGGGACTGACACAATCTGTCAATTTCCCGACCCGGATCTCAGTCAATGGAGCATCTTCTCTTCTGGACTGGGTTATGACTAACTTCCCTGAAAATGTCTGCTGCGCTTCTTCTGCTCCAATCGGCTCATCTGATCATGTGCTTGTTAAAGTGGACATCTCTCTGACCATTCTCAGAGAGCCTCCTCAGCGTCGACGAGTCTGGCATTTCACTCAGGCCAACTGGCATGGTCTTCAAGCAGCCATCAATCATCTGGACTGGTCTCCCATCTCTACCACCTCTGACATCAACTCATCCTGGGAATTCTTCCAAAGTAAATTGCTCTCTCTCATGCACAGATTTATCCCATCTCGTCTTCAGTTGTCATACCCTTCCTCCCGTCCATGGTACACGGAATCTTGTGGTGAGGCTATTGTCCAGAAACAACTTGCTTTCGTCTCCTAGAAAGCAAATCCAACGGAAGGAAATCTCAGTTCCTTTCACAAAGCCCGAAACAAGTGTGTGTCCACCCTCAGGAGAGCCAGGAAATAATATCTCTCTGTTCTCAGGACCGAACTCTCTTATCTGTCTCCCTCTTCCAAATTCTGGTGGCGTCTGGTCAAATCTGTTTCTGGTGTTTGTTCCCCCTCCATCCCCTCCCTCACCTCAAACGGCTACATGGCTGACTCCGCACGTGAAAAAGCTGAATGCCCCAACTCTGTGTTTGCCTCTAAATCTTTTGTCCAAACCCATCCCTCTCTGTACCCACCGTACCCAGTCGTACCCAGCTGCTCCTGGACTCTGTGGTCCTTTCCTCCTGACAAGGGGTGTACCTATATATTTTCAAGGGATGAAATACATAAATGTAGGGGTGTACTTACTTTTTCCACATGCTAAATTTGCATTTATGGTTATTTAAATTATACAATGGACTACAAAATGTAAATGTTTCATGATATTTGTTATATTATATCACCTTTATCTATCAATATTGTTGAAATGAAGATCAAATAGCTGTATGTTGAATATGTTGAAAAAGTCAAAACTTTACATGGGGGTGTACTTACTTTTTCACGTGACTGTATATATATACACAAAGAATTAAGTTAAGCACCCCCCCCGTTTTTTTACAACCTCGCACATTACAAGTTTGTTGTCGTCAAAACAGTGTAATATACCCATGATATTGCTATATTTTCTGGAGAAGTGATATTATGGTCACATAAAAACATAACAATCATGCCGTTTTCAATATTTTATTCTGAATAATTTAAGGTGAAATTTTTTGGGAATTTTAGGCATATTTTCACCTCAATTTAAGTATGGAGCTATAGGTCCATCACGGACAGTGTGGATGACGTTTATGTTTTCTAACGTACAGTCATTGTTCTGAGAAGACCTCTAGCGATCTTTGCGTCAATAACGTGTGTAGGACCCACGTGATCGGATCACTGACTCAACCCTACGTCTCATAGACCCTGTAAGCCGTCGTATGCGTTGCTGTGGCAGGTTGTTCCATTCCCGATGTAATGCACGTTCCAATTCATCCAGATTGGCTATTGGAGGGACCATCTTTGCAATTTGTCGTCCCAACATGTCCCAAACGTGCTCGAGGGGGTTCAGGTTCAGGACAGGATTAGGGGGTGCTTAACTTAATTCTTTGTGTAGGGGTGCTTAACTTAATTCTTTGTGTAGGGGTGCTTAACTTAATTCTTTGTGTATATATATATATATATATATATATATATATATATATATATATATATATATATATATATATATATACATATACATATATATATATATATATATATATATATATATATATATATATATATATATATATATATATATATATATATATATATATATATATATATATATATATATATATATATACTGTATATGTATATATATATATATTGTTGCGGATATGGCATTTGGCCTCAATATCCGCTTGTAAATACTCCCCTATTTCCCCAATACTCCCCAACTATCCCCAATCCCCCATTCCCTAGTCCCATTGCCTGTAAATAACACTCTGTAGAACCGACCTTCCCCTTTTTCCCCCATTAAATGTCGTGCCCAGGTCCACCGCATCTCACGTAGACAACTTTCGGACATCTTGCTAGTTATTCTTAGTCTATGTCAGTTAAGGACTCGTTTCCATTAATTCTGACTCTTCGTTGCACTAGAATGTGATTGTATGGCACCAGTAGTGAGTTTAGGACCTCCCCATACCTCCTCCCATTTTCCCCATGAAACAACAACGACAACAACAACTACAACAACAACTACAACAACAGAGGGGCGCGGCGCGGCGTGTGGGGAGTGTGCGTCCTCACACCGGCGTGGTTAGCCGCCATTGCCCATGCGCTCCACGGGGTTACCACGAAGGGGCTGGCTGTCAGCTCCTCGTCAGGGGCGGAGCCAGTAACCCCCCCCGCACCCAATAAGAAGGGCGGACCGATTCCATCTGGGGCGGAGCTAACTAGCCGAGGGCGTGTCACTCCCCGCCGGATATACGCAGCGACTTACCGGACGTGACGTGAGATGCGCCCCGAGCTTGAAGAGGAAAGAACCAGTCGCGACCTCCGAGCGCTGTGACCTCCCTGCATCTCTGGACCGGACCGGGTCGATTCTGCCCTGAGCCAAGAGTGCACCTTGAGCCATCGACTACCCGCCTTTCCTTGCCATCAATCCCCGTGTGAGTCAGTTTTTGTCCCGTTTATCTGTCGTCTGTCGGGGTTAATATAAGAGTGTGTCTAAGTGCCTGTCTTCCTATGCTGTCCCTCTTGTCGTTGTAATCTGACCTTCCGCCCTAATATAACCTCCTCCGGAGGTCTTGAGAACTGAACCCTTGGTGTCGTGTCATTTTAATCCAGCCGTTGTGTCCTTTTCCTTCATTGACCTAGCATAGCGCGACTTAGTGAACGTTCGAGCATAATCGGGTAAACGTGCAGGCGCGGTCATACCAAACCGCTCGGTGAACCAACATCCACAACCGCGTCTGTAACAATTGGTGTCGAGGAGTGGAATTCGGACCTGGGACTAAATTTATTAGGCCCAAATTTTGGAACACCAATTGTACCACTAGGGTAACAATTGGTGTTGGGGAGGTAGAATTCGATCCGGAGCGCGTTTCCCGCGCTCGAAATTATAACGGCGAAATTTGAATTTGTTTTACGAAAATAAAAACCCGAATTTTGAAAGTCACGCTATGGCGGATCAAGACAGCTGGGGTCTGGTAGGGGAGAGTGAGGCAGGGTCGGTCCAGGACCAAATTGAGGGACGTGAGGAGAGCGAAGCAGCGAGGGTAGCAGACGCGCAAAATGGCGCCTCGCTGGTCACCGCGCCCGCGACCGTGGCAGCGCCCCTGGTGGATCCGAACCTTTTTATGTTGCAAATGAGGGCCCTTATGGAACAAATGGGTGAGCAATTGGGAGACCAAATTAGAGGTTTGAAAAGCAGTATGGGACAAATGGGAAACCAAATGGGGGTAATGGGAAACGAAATGGGGGTAATGAGGGACGAAGCGAGGGGTACCGGTGAGGGGTTAGACAATAATTTTAAGGGTTTAGACAAGAAATTTGGGAAGTTAGACGACAAATTTGAGGGGTTAGACAACGGGATAAAAGAGGTGAAAAAGGGGTTAATGGGGGTAGAAAATAGAATGGCTGCCCAGGAGAATCAGATAGAGGGAGTGAAAAATGGGTTAGAGGGGTTAGAAAACAGGATGGAAGGCAAATTGAGGGACATGAGGGACCAAGCGGAAAGGGAAGTTAACCAAATGGGGCAGCAGATAGAGGGGGTCAGAATGGGGGTAGAAACTAAACTGGATGCTCACAGGGAGGAAATGGAGCAGATGAGGGTGGCATCTGGGCAGGAGATGCAAGTGATGGGAGAGGAGATCAGAAGAGGGGTGAGTGAGGAGGTCGGAGGAGTGCGCGAGGAGGTGAGGCACTGTAAGGAGCACATGGAGAAGGAGGTGAGAAAGGGGACTGTAAAGTTGCAAGGGGGCATTGAGGTCCTGACGCAGGAGGTGGAACAGCTGACGGAGGGACAAAAAGAAGTAACGGAGCAGGTTCAAAGGAACACTGCGGTATTAGGAGGGTTGAAAGCGACACAGAAAGAACTAAAAGATGACTTGATAGCGACGAAGAGGGAATGTCAGATGGTACGTGAGGGACTGACAACGAGGTTGGACGAGGTGATAGAGGTAATGGAGACGAAGGACCGGCAGGTGAGGACGCACATGGAAACGGTCAAGGTAGCCTTGGAGGACGAGCTTGAGGAGACGTACCGGGGAATAAAAGAGGTGAAGCAGAAATTAGAAGAAGTGGAAAAAGGGGTGAGCGAAATTAAGAAGCGACGGAGAGAGGATAATAAAGAGATAAAAGAGGAGGTAAAAGAATTGGTCCAAAGTCTGTGTTCGAATCGTGATGATGTGCTCATTAACCGGATGAGGGATTCGCAGGTGATGGAGGAGAAGCGAAGAGGAAGAGGACCCGGTGTAAGTGGTGACCAATATGGTCATGCGTATGATGCGCCAGGGGATTTAAGAAGCTTGGGGGTCGAGATGGACCCGGGTGTTCGTGAGAGGCCGTGGGTGAAGTGTGCGACAGGTCTGGTGTGCGAAAAAGGAGGTGTGCGAGGAAGTCCGACTCTGGGGTGTGTGAGGAAAAAGTGCGTGCCAAGGAGTGAGGGTGCTGGCGAGAGTGAGTCGGTCGTAGCGCGTGTGCGAGGGAGCACGTGGAAGCATGGTGTGGTGAGTGTTACAGAGGGTGTGACGGGAGAGTGTGCGAAAGAGTGTGCGTGAGAAAGGTGTGTGACGGACAGGTGCATGGGGAAAGAGTGCGCTGTCAAAGGCAGGGAAGAATGCACGCCTGTGGTGAGTGTTACAGAGGGTGTGACGGGAGAGTGTGCGCGAGAGAGGTGTGTAACGGACAGGTGCATGAGGAAAGAGTGCGCTGTCGAGAGTAAGGGTGAGTGCGCTGTCAAGAATGGAGGTGAGAGTAGTGAGAGTGACAAGGAGAGTGAGTTTGTTGTGACAGGTGAGCGAGGATGTACACCTGGGATGGAAGGATGCACACCTGGAATGGTAGAGCGTGAGTGGGAATGCACGCTGGAGTTGGTGGTGAGGCACGTGGTTGGGTGTGCGAATGAGAGCACACCTGTGATTGTCACAGAGGAGGTGACAGAGGAGGGGGCGCGAAGAGGTCTGTTGGTGAGGTGTGCGACCAACGAATGTGTGCCAAAGTGTTCGGTGGTCAGGTGTGTGACCAAGGCTGTGAGTGGAATGG
The DNA here is from genome assembly GCF_964187855.1 of Myxine glutinosa. NCBI lineage: Eukaryota > Metazoa > Chordata > Myxini > Myxiniformes > Myxinidae > Myxine > Myxine glutinosa. Next base: position 142,850,689 of record NC_136268.1, on the reverse strand, counting down.
GTGTACCTGGGTGTGTAAGGAAAGGTACGAGGAGCATGGAAACGGCTGGATGTGTGAGCAAGGAACGGGCTGCGGGGTGTAAGCGTCCAGGTGAAGCATCGACGGTAACCGGTTTAGAGGTTAGAGCGACTTTTAGCCGAATCGGGCCCTCGGTGCGTGCTGGGCCTCGCTTTGAACGGCCGCGTCCGTGCTCCACTAGGCGGAGCGGGCAGCCCGATAGAAAGGGTCGTCATGGCGACCACTTTTTGTTGAGGCAGTCCGGCAGGTCGAGATCGGGACATTGGATGGCTCCACGCCGAGATGGTGCGTGGGATCTCGGCCCGGGTAAGCCCCCGTCCCTGCACCGAGTGCCGGACGCAACCAGCCGCTGGCACAGAACAACCCGCATTCATGGCTTGGCTTTACGAAGCCGGGCTTTGGACAGGAATTGGCGCATCGAGAGGCATTAGTGAGTAGACTGTGTGATGAGGTTAGTGTTTTGGACCCAAAATTAGAGAAAAACAAAATTTGATGATTGGCAAAGGATTGGCAGTAGTGATTGGCAGATGATGGGCAGTGATTGGCAAATTTTTGATTTGTTGAAATTTGATGTGCAAAATTGGTAGGGAGCGATGGGCCCGGTGGGTAAGGGTGGCATCCTTGCCACCCTTCCCATATAGTGGGGCAAAGGAGCAATAGCTTATGGGGTGTATGGCAGTGAAAACTAGCCCGGGTGGGTTAGGTTATATTGTAGGGATCTAGAAAGATGACATTAGGTGACGTTAAGTTTAGTTAGTGACTGATACCTGTAGTGGGGACGCAGGTAGATTAGTGTGGATGATAATGACGTGGGAGCGCAATAGTTTAAAGGGACGACTGGGAAGCGCAAGTTTCAGAAGGGAGTAGTTAGCTGAGATGATGCCGTGTGTGTGAGAATTGAACAGGTGTGATTGCACAGGTGTGCAACTGGACAGGTGTGTGGAGCAGTGTATGAGTAGTGAGTGTGTGGATCAGCGCGAATGCGCTTGGAGAGAGAAGGGTGCAGGTGGCACCAGGTGTGAGAGCACAGGTGTGCAGGTACAGGTGTGTGGAGAGAGTTGGAGTGAGTGGTACGGAGTGGTGTGAATGGGGGAAGAGTGGACCCCCATCACGGATACCCGGGGCGGGTAGTGTAAGTGTTAGGTAGCGGGTACAGGTAAATTGTGGTTGGATATTGGCATCTGTGGTGCGGGTGACAGAATGGTGTTGTGGATGGGTGCATTCGTGTTGTGGAAATGGCTGGGCGTGTAGCCTGTTAGTGTGTGTAGTTGGTTGGGCACTCCACCACTGTGAGGATGTCGGCCAGGTGAGGCCGCAGGTGGGCTCTGGGAGCCGGTAGAGTTGTGGATGGGGCCCGAGGATCCGGAGGACGGACCCGGGTAGCCCAGTGCCAGAGAGGGCACCGAGTGGGGAGAGCGCCAGAGGGCCTTCCCCAGGTAGTTAGGTTAGGGTAAGGAGCAGGTAAGCTCGGAGGCAACTGCAGTGGTGGAGGTGTGCAGGTGGGTAGACCCGCTGGGAGAGGTACACGCCACAGCCCGGAAATTGTGCGAGGGCACCGGGAGATGAATCGGGGGAGTGAGACCCCAAATTGAAAAGCACCACAGTTTGGCCAATGGGAATTGGTTTGTAGAACCCATAGTGTAAGAGGGCCAATGGTTTGGCCGGAGAAAGACCCCGGGTAGTGTAAAGTTGTTAAAGTCATTTAGGAAATAGTTAGGATTGATGAACCTGTCGCACCATACGCAGCCACTTACCTGTGGTGATGATGACTCCACACCTGTGTTTTCTTTGTTTTGTTGCAGGAAATGAGAATTGCTGTGAGGATTTGTGAGACGCATCACGACGTGGATGAGACATTGGGGTGATTCCATCTCTCCCTCCCTAGGAGGGACTGATGATGAATTGGTAATGGCAAATTATGATGTTGAGTTGGAGATGGCAAATTTTGATGAAAGTTGAAAATGGCAAATTTGATTGGTTAGGAGGGAGAGAAGACGAATTTGGTTTATGGGAGGAACGGGGAAGACAGTAGGGATGTTTGTTGATTTGTAAAGTAGATGTTTATGGGTAGTGTTGTGTTTTGTGGATACAGTAAGGGGTAAGGGAGGGGCCATGTAGGTTACCTGGTGGGGGGGGGGGGGCGTACGGTAGGAACGTACCTGTCTCACCTGGTTCCCATGTGCCCCCAGTGTGCATTACCTTGCATTGCATGCACTTTTGCGCCCTTACCACCTTACTCACTTGTCTGCTTCTTTTGTCTCCCACCTCCGAGGATCTGGCTTTGGGGTAGAGAGAGAGGAGAGAGAGGTGCTGGCTACGCAGTTGTGGCCCTGCACTTTCGCTGCTTGCTGCCTGGATCGATACACCATATGGACCGCAATTTTGGTGGCCACCCACAATGGACCGCAGCTCGTTTGCGGCCAAGCACCACCCATTGATGGACCTATGGGTCAACGTGGCACCTATGCCATACAAGGTGAACCACTTATAGTTGGCCCCCTGACGGCCACAATACAGAAATGGACGTGGTTGGCGCCTTTCTTTATTTTTTTGAAAGAGGCAAGAACACCAAGTGCACCACACGAAGGCAAGACCAGCGGCAGAACATCGGCCGGCTGCGACACCACCGGTGATTTATAAACACTTTATTGGTGCACCGGATGGTGCTGACTGTGTGATGGGGTGGTGCTTTTGGTGCTGGGAAGGGGTGCTCTGCACATTATTAAAGGCCGTAAGGCCACAGAGCACTCGTGGGTTGGTGTATCGATGCTGGCATGCGTGCTCTCTCTATGCATAACATCTGCATGTGTTCCTCCAAAAACAGGTCCTGGATCGTAGTGTAAATATCAGCGTAGTCTTGTAAATAATGCTCCCTACCGGCTGTATGTTTAGTTTGCGAATTCTTTCCGGATTCGGTTATCCTGTGGGTGTGTTTCTGTGAGGAGAAGGGTGCAACGTCGCAGGGGGACATATTTACTCATTTGTGAACATCTGTAAAACTGTCGCACTCAGGGTAGAGTTAATAGTAGAGGGAACTACATCTGAGTGCCACACTAAAATAGGTAAAAATTTATCGGGTCGGGACGCCCCGAGGGTAGAGAAGGGTGCAATGTTGCGGATATGGCATTTGGCCTCAATATCTGCTTGTAAATACTCCCCTATTTCCCCAATACTCCCCAACTATCCCCAATCCCCCATTCCCTAGTCCCATTGCCTGTAAATAACACTCTGTAGAACCGACCTTCCCCTTTTTCCCCCATTAAATGTCGTGCCCAGGTCCACCGCATCTCACGTAGACAACTTTCGGACATCTTGCTAGTTATTCTTAGTCTATGTCAGTTAAGGACTCGTTTCCATTAATTCTGACTCTTCGTTGCACTAGAATGTGATTGTGTGGCACCAGTAGTGAGTTTAGGACCTCCCCATACCTCCTCCCATTTTCCCCATGAAACAACAACTACAACAACAACTACAACAACAACTACAACAACAACTACAACAACAGAGGGGCGCGGCGCGGCGTGCGGGGAGTGTGCGTCCTCACACCGGCGTGGTTAGCCGCCATTGCCCATGCGCTTCACGGGGTTACCACGAAGGGGCTGGCTGTCAGCTCCTCGTCAGGGGCGGAGCCAGTAACCCCCCCCCCCCCGCACCCAATAAGAAGGGCGGACCGATTCCATCTGGGGCGGAGCTAACTAGCCGAGGGCGTGTCACTCCCCGCCGGATATATACGCAGCGACTTACCGGACGTGACGTGAGATGCGCCCCGAGCTTGAAGAGGAAAGAACCAGTCGCGACCTCCGAGCGCTGTGACCTCCCTGCATCTCTGGACCGGACCGGGTCGATTCTGCCCTGAGCCAAGAGTGCACCTTGAGCCATCGACTACCCGCCTTTCCTTGCCATCAATCCCCGTGTGAGTCAGTTTTTGTCCCGTTTATCTGTCGTCTGTCGGGGTTAATATAAGAGTGTGTCTAAGTGCCTGTCTTCCTATGCTGTCCCTCTTGTCGTTGTAATCTGACCTTCCGCCCTAATATAACCTCCTCCGGAGGTCTTGAGAACTGAACCCTTGGTGTCGTGTCATTTTAATCCAGCCGTTGTGACCTTTTCCTTCATTGACCTAGCATAGCGCGACTTAGTGAACGTTCGAGCATAATCGGGTAAACGTGCAGGCGCGGTCATACCAAACCGCTCGGTGAACCAACATCCACAACCGCGTCTGTAATGGGGTGTACTTACTTTTACTTACATGGGGTGTACTTACTTTTTCACGTGACTGTATATATATATATATATATATATATATATATATATATATATATATATATATATATATATATAGCTATATATATATATATATACTGTATATGTATATATATACTGTATATGTATATATATATATATATATATACAGTGGAACCTTGACTTACGAGTGCCCCAACTTACGAGTTTTTCGAGATACGAGCCGTCGCTCGGGCGGTTTATTGCTTTGAGATGCGAGCCGAGATCTGAGTTACGAGCTTTCGCCACCCGGTCACGTGGTTATCTTGCCGTGCAAGTACAGTATCTCTGTCGTATAGCGCTGCATTTTTGTTTTCGCATGTTGGTTATTTTGAGTTTACGCCGCCAGCTGGGTTCTGGTCACGTGGTTATCTTGCCGTGCAAGTACAGTATCTCTGTCGTATAGCGCTGCATTTTTGTTTTCGCATGTTGGTTATTTTGAGTTTACGCCGCCAGGTGGGTTCCGGTCACGTGGTTATCTTGCCGTGCAAGTACAGTATCTCTGCCGTCAACTTGTTCAGAGTGCCGGCGATAGCTCGCCTTCTCTTTGTGGAAAACACGGTGAGATCCTTAACATCCAACAACTAATGGGACGCAAACGGGGCGCCCAGTTTAGCGGTACACACATTGATGAATCACCCTGCCTGTGATTCACCCATGACAGGTTATAGCTGGGTCGGGATTCAAACCCAGGCTGGACAGTTTAGACTTTAGAGTCAAGTGTGCGTACCTCCAGTCCAGGCCATCCTGCCAACTTGTATGCTGCATACAGGTGAAATATAAAGCGCGAGATATTTTTATATATACTGTATATTTAAAAAAAAATTGGTGTGGTTTTTGGCGGGCTGGAACGGATTAATAGCATTTCAATGCATTTTAATGGGGAAATTTGATTTGAGAAACGAGCAATTTGAGTTACGAGCTCGGTCACAGAACGAATTAAACTCGTAAGTCAAGGTTCCACTGTATATATATATATATATATATATATATATATATATATATATATATATATATATAATAATAATAATAATTCATTTATTTTGTATAGCGCTTTTCCAGAAGCCCAAAGGCGCTTTGACAGAGTGGCAAACATAATGCATAACAATACATGAAAATAACAATTGCAAAAAGACAAGAATCAATAGGGAAATATTTAAAGCAAAAGGAGGGAGAAGGAGAAGAGATAGTCAGGGGTTAAATGCTGTGGGTTGAATGTTGAATGCAGTGTTGAACAGGTGGGTCTTTAGTGATGTTTTGAATATGGTGAGTGAGGAGGAGTCTCTGATGGTGTGAGGTAGTGAGTTCCAGAGGGTGGGAGCAGCGATGGAGAAGGCCCTGTCCCCCCAGGATCTGAATTTGGTCCGGATGGAGGGGGTCAGGAGGTTGGTACCAGCAGAGCGGAGGTTGCGGGTGGGAGTGTGTCTGGAGAGGAGGTCACACACACTGTATATGCACACCTTGATTGGGCAATATTTGCCCATTCTTCTGTACAAAACTGTTCAAGCTCAGTCCTGTTTTGTGGGGAGCGTTGATGGACAGCAATCTTCAAGTCATGCCACAGATTTTCGATTGGATTTAGGTCGGGGGCTCTGACTGGGCCACTCAAGGACATTTATATTTTTGTTCCTTAGCCACTCCAGTGTAGCTTTGCTTGTGTGCTTCAGGTCGTTGTCATGCTAAAAGCTGAACTTCCATTCCAATTTAAGATTTCTTGCAGTGGGCAGCAGGTTTTCCTCTCTTCTTTTCCGGTATTTTGTTACATTGATTTTCCCTTCTATCCTGACAAGTGCCCCAGTCCTTGCTGATGAGAAATATCCTCAGAACATGATGCTGCCACCACCATGCTTCACAGTATGGATGGTGTGCTTTGGGTGATGTTATGTGTTGGGTTTGTGCCAAATGTAACATTTTGCATTTAGGCCAAAAGGTTCCATCTTGGTTTCATCAGACCACAAAACTTTTTCCCACATAGCTTCAGAATCTCCGGAGAGTTTTTTTTGCATACATCAAACAGGACGCGAGCTGGCCTTTTTTGAGTCGTGGCTTCCTTCCTGCCACTCTACCGTACAGTCCAGACTTGTGGAGTGTTTGCGATACTGTTGTCACAAACACACAGTGACCAGTATTTGCCATATCGGCCTGTAGCTCTTTCAAAGTTGCCATTGGCCTCTTGGTGGCCTCTCTGATCAGTCTTCTCCTTCCTTGGTCGTCCAGTTTGGAGGGACGGCCTGATCTAGGCAGGGTCTTGGTGGCACCATATGCCTTCCACTTCTTAATGATTGTCCTGACTGTGGTCCAAGGGATATTCAAGGCCTTTGAAATATTTTGTACCTATCCTCTGATCTGTGCCTTTCCACAACTTTATCCCGGAGGTCTTTGGAAAGCTACTTGGTGCTCATGGTTGAATCTTTGCTGTGAAATGCACTACCCAGCAGAGGAAACCTACAAGTACAGCTGATTTTATTCTGAAATAATCAGAATCACTACAATTTAACAGGTGGAGGCCAATTGATTTAGCATGTGATATTGAAGGTGATTGGTTACACCTGTGCTAATTTACAATTGCTATTATAAGGAGGGTGGACACCTATCAAACCAAGATATTATAGTTTTGTATTTTTAATTAATTTTCTGAAATTTGTAGAATTTGTTTTTCACTTGGAATTTGTGGGTTACGATGTGTAAATAAAGGTGGAAAAAGTCTGATTTAAAGCATTTTAATTTCAGGCTATAAGGTAGCAAAAGGTGAAAAATTTGAAAGGGGGCGTAGACTTTCTATAGGCACTGTAAAACACTGCGGTCCAGGTCCGGTCTCTTCTCCTCCGTCTGTACCATGCCATCACGGTGTTACTTTCGATACGTAGATGACACAGTTGTCACGGTGATTCCACTGCTGCTCTACACAATTCCATTTTTGCCTCGATAAAACAATCTTGTGAATTTTTTTTATTTATTAAAAAACTATATTCCTTGAAAATTCCATTATTTCTCAGCATTTACTTGAATTAAATGTTGATTTGGGTATCTACGAAGCTATGATGTTGTGATGAATAATAAATGGTGTCCTTCATCTGCCTGAACCATCCATTTTTCCATGAACACAACCCCCCAACCTTTACTCTCTCTCCCTCTTCCCAATTCTTTCCATCATTTGGTACAAATTTGACATCACGACACATAATTCACCTTTGGACTTTTTGCATGAGAGGATGGGGGAGTACGGGGCATGCATGTGCACCTTCATTCATATTTACATTTTCATTTTTTAACTTCGGTAAAGTTAACAATTGTGTGAAATAAAGTATTGGATGCAGATTTCCAGTGTTAAGTTTATTTTGGGATGGGGGTGCATACTAGATGTAAGTACAGCATTCCACCATTATTTCCACCATTATTATGTAAGGGAGGTCAAAATTCCACCATTATTGCCATTCTTTTCGTGCCAGCAGCCATATGGCGATACCGAGGTACACTACTCACAATAAGTTAGGGATATTGGCAGGTTCTTCGGTGTGGTTGATTTTGTGTATTAATTATGTTGAAAAAAGTTGTTGGTCCTAATTCTATGGTTATTAATGAGTGTGAAAAACACAGCATTCTTGATTTCAATACCCTAACCCTAACCCCTGTAAAAAAAATGAACTCACTCCCACAGTCCCACAATATCCCTAACTTATTGTGAGTAGTGTAGTTTCATTTTCTTGGGGACACAATCCTGGATGGGTCGCCGCTCTGGCGAAGTATACTCGAATGGCTTATTTCCCCAGAGCTGGTATTAATTTTGCCGACCTCCGAGGGATAACAGGCTGAGTCAACCCACCTGGTGTTATTTAAGGCACAGCCAGAGCTTGAACTCAGGACCCTAAGTTCTTAAGTCAGCCGCCTTAATCGTTAAACCACCAGCAATTGCTACCTACGTGGAAGCCCTAAATGGAGTTTGGTACACCTAAAGTAGCATCAGCTGTGTTACCAAAAGTTGAATTACAATAAATTCTAACTGCAAGTCAACTTTCTCCCCTATTTTTCATAACCACCAGCGAGTATTCATCTGGGACCTGGATGAAACGATCATCACTTTCCATTCACTGCTCACCGGATCTTACGCAGCGCGCTATGGCAAGGTAAGCAAAAGCAAATTTCATGTGTCAAAGGCAACCCACACTTTATGGAATTGGAACATATATATATACACACACATGTGATTGGGCATGGGTGATGTGCCATTAAAGGGTGATGTGCTCTTATATACATATGTTTATATACAATTATACATATACAATTATACATATACAAATGGAAAAGCAATTACATCCAAATCAGAATCCATCACAAATGTCACATCATCATTTTACCTTTTCGTTGAATATATGCGCTGGTGATTGTGCCGTTCATCATGTTTCTGAGTTAAGTATGATGACGTTCAGGAAGAAGAAGAAGAAAAAGAGGAAGAAGAAGCCCACCACCAACGTCGACCGCTTCGGGAATTGTTTTATTATTTGTTCAAATGTCTGGTGATTGTTCTGTATTTATCTATGTGAATGTGTACTTGTATATAACTGTCATTAATCAAAAAGGCTTCGGCACTATCGAGCGATTTCTTTTAATTTTTTTTTTTTTTTTAATCCCCCAAAAACGAACATTTTCAAAAAGATTTTTTTATTTTGCCTAAAACATTTCCAGCCAATCACTGATGAACCTCTGAAAGTTTGACGAAGATTCATTCAGCCACCTGTGAGAAAAATGCGACACAGACACAGACCAACGGCTCTCTTTCTTGTACAAGCCGAAAGCACCTGGCGTTGCCCGGGTTCTTTTTGAATGAATTTACTACTATAATTCAGATTTTACTCGCGGCCGTAGAAGATTGACTACTATAATTCAGCTCAGCTTTTAATTGCGAAATGGGCCCAGCCCGGCCGAGGCGGCCTCGACTGGCCTCACCACCTAGCCTATAACCTTCCCGGGACCCGTCCCGACATTTTTTGTTTTCGAGTTTTCCTCCTATCTTTCACCGTTCAGGAGATTAGCGCGTGCAGACAAACAAACAAACAAACCAAAAAAAACTTTCATATATATAAATATATATATATATATATATATATATATATATATATATATATATATATATATATATATATATGTATATATGGTGCAAATCCGATGACAGAGTGATTCGGTTGATTATTTGAGCCACATTCATCTGCTGAGTCAACAACACAATAGGGTTATATACTTAAATGCTTCTTTTGAAGCACGATGGATAAAAGTACACTTTTCAAAAATCTTGTCTGCTTGATAATTGTCATCCAGAAATGCCTCTCATTGTGCCAATGTGTACAAATATGGTGATCTCCAAATTATGTCCATTTTGAGGTGAGAGGGAGGAAATAGGCGGTGTTAAAACATTCTACATTTTATTATCAAGAAGTGGTTAGATTTCTTGAAATTAGGTTGATCTCTTTTGCATTCCCATCTGAGCACTTGCCCATGATTCTAACCTCAAATCCAACATACTGTGTTGATTTGACTATTAATTACGATAGTGCCCTCCATGTAAAAGTCCGCTTGCGTCTCTTACACCTTCGTCAGGCAGCTGGCTCGGTTCACATTGGTTCCTGTGTTCAATTTTTTTTTTTTTTTGTATACAAGATCGAAGCTCGTGTAAGAGTTAACATTGATCACAAAAAGACAAACTGACAAACTGACACATAAAACATATGATAAAGGGAGCGGGAGATGTGGGAGGAAGAGGGCTTAGGGGGAGAAGGAATGGGAAGGGGGGGGGGGGGGGTGGGGGGAGAGGTAAAAAAAACACATGGACACTGGTAGGACTTCCAGGAAAGAAGTTGGTATTTCCAAAAAGTGGAATTGGGGTGAAATTAGCGGGGGTAGAAAAGATCAAGGTTTTGGATGGGGGAAGATAAGAGATGGTGGTGAACAGCTGTTTTAATGACCTGGAGGGAGGAGTGGGATTGAAGAGAGTGAGGGAGTTTGTTCCAGAGGTGGGAGAAAAGAGGAATGAAAGAGTGAAGGTGAGCAGAGAGTCTTGATTTTGGCAGTTTAACCATAAGAGGGTTCGCAGGCAGATCTTGTGCGACCTGTAGGAATATTTGGGGGACAGAGCACAGAGAAAGCTGGGGGAGCAAGGCCAGAGAGGAGTCGGTAGAAGACAGAAAGACCACCAACCTGCCTGCGGTGAGTGAGTGATCAACTTCTTTCCAATTGTTGGTTGTCTTATCACTTCCCATCTGTCATTGCAATGTTGTTGCCCTACTTCTGCAAGCGTAGTGCTAGTAGGCATCCAATGTGATACTTTTCCCATGGATGTGCTGATGGCCAACAATGGGGGAGTCTTGCGGTGCTCATTGCTGTTGATTGTTGATTGATCTCATTGCTGTTCTCATTGTTCTCAATGCTGGTTTACTGACCACAAGATTGGCGAAGAGTACACACAATGCCAACTGAACGGACGATGTTCTTCTTCTTTGGTATGCAGCACACATGGATGCGGGTAGCATCATTTGCTGGGATTGTGGCTGTGCCGCTGTTGCAGTTCCCCAGTCAGTTGGAGCAGGAATTTGGAATTTGGTCAACATCGTATATTAACTCTCAAAAGGGAGCGAACTGTGACTCTTGTCCTAAGAGCTGCATTTCCGGTCTCGAACCGGAAATTTAGAATCTCGAACGAGGCTTTGGCCCAAAATTCGATGAAAGGAGATATCATGCATAAAAAGCGAACTGATGTGAAGCCACTTATGGAGACAAGGTGAACCCGCTAATGGAGAGGCCAGAGGAAATCATGTTCAAAACTTGCGGGTGTTTGGCCAAGGTCTTATTTGAATCTGACATCATCATAAAAAAGAGAAAATCATCACAGATCATCGCTGATTTACATGAGGTCTTGGTCTTCAGCAATCTGGGACAATGTCTTCAGGAGTGTCACACCCGCAAACATCTATGGAGTGAATTCCTGTTTCTTGGTTAACCGTCACATATGAGTGAAAGATCTTGCTGAAGAACTAATATCAAACCTTTACATGGCATTACAGGTGCTGTATACCACTTATTTGGGTAGGAGTTAAGAATTCAGGAATTCTCCACCAAGTGGCCTTAAGGGGCACCTAAACGTCACCGACTGTGGGCATGGAAGTTACCAGCATTCGGAAATAGCCGAATGATGGGCAGTGGCAGCTGTAGATATAAAGGACTGTCTGTTAAGAGGGCAATAAAATGAGAGACAGACCGAACACCCATAATATTTGGACACGATTTCCTTAGGCCTCACACATTTGCTTATTGGGAGCACTTCCACCCCAAAAGATATCAGATCGTAGTCAGGCGAAGAGAAGAGAAAATCCCAGTTGAAAAAGATGAAAATTAGACGACGAGTATGAACATCTATGCAAATGTCATCTTCAGAATGGCTACTTTGAATGATCCTGAGGAAAGCGTATACTTGCTGAAGCACAGTGTCCGCACCTTTACCCGCGTGCTTTACTAGTCATGAAGTATGCTCAGCCGAGGAGTGCAAAGGACCTTATGTGGCTTGGCTTGATGACAAAACGCTAAATCCCTGTGCTTGTGTCAGCGGCACTGCTGCTGGATTTAACAGCAAGTTTTACAGTGTGAACAGCTGTTTCCACGGCTGTTTGTGGGTCGCCATAACACGAGGACAAAGCTTTCCCTTTCACACCCGATGACAATTGTCATATTCCATTGTGACGCGTCGATAATATAATTATTCAAGGCCTCGACTACAAGATTCTTTGATTACAGTTCAGCATGATTTGCAGTATTGTATTGTACAACTCGAATTGGTGAAACCTTACATAGTTTGTTTTAAATAAAATAGGTTATTGTTAAAGAGATTTAGTAGTCGAGTGGGGAAAGCCTGGTTAGATTGCCCTCACCAGGTGTGGCTGCAAGTAATGGCAAACCACCCAGAGTATTCCTCATCTTCTAACTGCAACGGGCATTTTACAACAGGCATTTTAAGGCCATTTTCCCTGCTAGGGCGGGGGTTAGCCTTGCGGTCCCCATGACAATCTTCTCCATTTTGCCCGATTTTATACATCTCCCCTTGTTAACCCCCTTGCCCGCATTTCTTATTCCACCACCTTTGGCCAAGTCTTTCTTTCTTTTTTCTTTTTTTTGTATAGAAGATCGAGGCTCGTGAAAGAGCTAACATTAATAAAAAAACGGATACATAAAACATATAATAAGGGGAGCGGCAGACAAGATGGGGAGAGAGGGGGAAGCACAGAAGCACAACACTTGAGGGAAGGGACATCGGAAGATCTGTGGGAGGGAGAGGGCCCGGGGGGAGGGGGGCGTGGGAAGGGGGGGGGGGGGTGGGGAGAAGTACAAAACACATGGACACTGCATGAACTTCCAGGAAAGAAGTCGGTATTTCAAAAAAGTGGATTTGGGGTGAATTCACGGGATTGAAGAGAGTGAGGGAGTCCACTCCAGAGGCGGGAGTAAAGAGGAATGAAAGAGTAAAGTTGAGCAGAGAGTCTTTATTTTGGCAATTTCACCAGAAGAGGTTTGCTGGCAGAGGGTTCTACGTTAAATCAATCAATCACACTAACTGCAGAAGTGATACTCCATGGCAGATTATGGTAGTTGGCATGAAGTTAGTATTTAATGTCTCGGTAGGAATTGTCATTGGGCACTCATCTGTGTACATTTTTCAACATGCACATCATAGAAAAAAGCGAACACTGAACTGATGGCTCTTTTGGCCTTCCTATCCAAGATGGCTCAGCAGTAAAGGTTCAGCACAACTTCAGTGCAACAAGACACAAGTGACCACACGACAAGTAGGAAATCAACTGACCTACCAATTTCATCATGGATTAGCGATTTGATAGGCTCATGCGGAGCTTGATGTAGGCACTGCATGACGACAGGCACCGCTCCAAGCACTGCATAATGTCATCGCCAGACGCCGAAGGAGTAGGGGGCCCAGCGATGACATGCACCGAAAGGGAGTACTCAGTTTTCACTTTGTTTGTTTTCTTGTTTTCTTTCTTGTTACTTGCAAAATCGAAGATTTTTCAAGTATATTGGTTGGTTCCGTTTGTGGTTTTGTCTGTTTGTCTGTTTGTCACCTGCCTACAGGTCACAATTCTAAACCGATCGTCACGAAACTTCACCAAGTTGTATAAGTCGTCCCAATTGAGAAGCCTATTGATTTTGAAGTCAAAGGTCATCTGGAGGTCAAATTTCTAAAATCACCATTTTAAATCCGATTGACTTGAAAATTGAATAGCATTTGCATATCAAGTCACTAAATTGGGAAATGAACTATTTTGAGGTCATAAGGTCAAAGGTCAACTTAAGGTCAAATTTTAAAAATCATCAATTTTCATCTAAAAAGCCATCAATTCTCAACCGATTGACTTGAAAATTGAACAGCATTTGCATATCGAGTCACTAAATTGGGAAACATACTACTTTTTAGGTCAAAAGATCAAAGGTCAACTCAAGGTCAAACTTCCAAAATCATCACTTTTTATCTGAAAAAAACCGTCAATTTTCATCTGACTTGAAAATTGAACAGCATTTGCACATTGAGTCACTAAATATGGAAACCAACTATTTTTGAGGTCAAAAGGTCAAAGGTCAACTCAAGGTCAACCTTCCAAAATCATCATTTTCATCTGAAAAATCGTCAATTTTCTTCCTATTGACCTGAGCTTTGATCAAGATTGTCAATTTTAATCTTAATAATAATAATAATACATTTATTGTATATAGCGCTTATCAAGAAGCCCAAAGACGCTTTGACAGATTACAAAAAACAAGTGCAAAAAGACAAAAATAAATAGGTAAATATAATCAAAGCAAAAGGAAGGAGAAGGAGAAGAGATAGTCAGGGGTTAAATGCTGTGGGTTAAATGTTAAATGCAGTGTTGAACAGGTGGGTCTTGAGTGATGTTTCGAATGTGGTGAGTGAGGAGGAGTCTCTGATGGTGTGAGGTAGTGAGTGCCAGAGGGTGGTAGCAGCGATGGATAAGGCCCTGTCCCCCCCAGGATCTGAATTTGGTCTGGATGGGGGGGGGGGGGGGGGGGGACAGGAGGTCGGTGCCAGCAGAGCGGAGGTTGCGGGTGGGAGTGTGTCTGGAGAGGAGGTCAGTCAGGTAGGATGGGGCCAGGTTATGGAGGGCTTTGTAGGTCAAGAGGAGGATTTTGTACTGGATTCTCTGGGGGATGGGGAGCCAGTGAAGCTTATAAAGGACGGGGGTGATGTGGTCACGGGTCCGGGAATGGGTGAGTAGACGGGCAGCGGAGTTCTGAATGTATTGGAGTTTATTGATGATTATTGAGGGTGAACCATAGAGGAGGCTGTTGCAGTAGTCCAGACGGGAGGTGATGAAGGCGTGGATGAGAGGGATGGACAGAGACGGGCGATGTTTTTCAGGTGAAAGAAGGCTGTCTTTGTGATTTGTTTAGTGTATTTGTCGAAGGAGAGGGTTTGATCAAAGATGATACCAAGATTCCGGATGTGAGCGGAGGTGGACACTGGGAAACCGTCAATGTTGAGGGCGAAGTTATGGGTGGATTTGGTGAGCGTTTTTGGGGCCAATGATGATTATTTCAGATTTATCATAGTTAAGTTTGAGGAAGTTGATTTGAAGCCAGGATTTTATTTCAGTGATGCAGTTTGTCAGGATAGAGTGGGTGGCGGTGGAGATTGACTTGGTGGAGATGAAAAGCTGGATGTCATCGGCGA
Organism: Myxine glutinosa; assembly: GCF_964187855.1. Lineage (NCBI taxonomy): Eukaryota > Metazoa > Chordata > Myxini > Myxiniformes > Myxinidae > Myxine > Myxine glutinosa. The sequence goes on along the minus strand of NC_136268.1, from coordinate 142,835,652 downwards.
AGCAGTGGAATTGGAGACCATGATGGCGGATTAAGTGACCAAGGGGGGGACAGGTACAGGATGAAGAGGAGGGGGCCGAGAACTGAACCTTGGGGGACACCTTGGGGGAGGGGAGCAGTGGGGGATTTGCAGTTTTTGATGGAGATGAACTGGCGTCTGTCAGAGAGGTAAGATTTGATCCAAGAGAGGGCAGTGACGGTAATGTTAAAGGTGGTTTCAAGTCGGGTGAGGAGGATGGTGTGATTGATGGTGTCAAAGGCGGTGCTGAGGTCGAGGAGGATGAGAATGTTGAGGTTGCCGGCGTCAGAGGAGAGGAGAAGGTCGTTGGTGATTTTGAGGAGAGCAGTTTCAGTACTGTGGTTGGAGCGGAATCCGGATTGGAATGTTTCATACAGGTTATTGGCAGAGAGGTGATGTTTGAGTTGAGTGGCTACAGCACGTTCCAAAACTTTTGACAGAAAGGGTAGGTTGGAGATGGGTCTGAAGTTATTTAGGGTGTCAGGGTTGAGTCCAGGTTTTTTCAGAATGGGGGTAACAGCAGTAATTTTGAGGGGATGGTGGGACGATGCCTGTAGACAGGGAGGAGTTTATTGTTGCAGTGATAAGTGGAGAGAGAGCAGGAAGGGAGGCCTTGACAAAGCTGGAGGGGATGGGGTCCAGAGTGCAGGTGGCAGTTTTCATTCTTATGAGGAGTTCAAAGAGGTCAGTAGGGGAGACTGGGGAGAACTGAGACAGGGTTTGGCAGGATAAGGGGGGGGGGGGCAGGTGGTTTGAGGGGGAGCAGGTGCGGTGGTGGTTAAGCTGTTGTAGATGTTGTAAATTTTGCTTTGGAAGAATGAAAGGAAGGAGATGCAGTTGTTTACTGTGAATGACTGGGTGGTGGTGTCCAGGGGGCTGAGGAGTTTGTTTATTGTAGAGAAGAGCGCTTTTGGGTTTCCAGAGCCAGAGTGGATAATTTGAGAGTAGGAGGCGGAGCGGGCGCGGGAGAGGGCATCTTTGTAGTGCTGCAGGTGGTCCTTGTAGGCTTGGGAGTGAATTGTGAGACCTGTTTTATTGCGGAGTCTTTCAAGTTGGCGAGCACGAGTTTTCATCAGGCGGAGTTCAGGGGTAAACCAGGGAGCAGAATGGGTGAAAGAAACTGTTTTGGTTTTCATAGGTGCAAGCTGGTCGAGGCAGAAGGAGAGAGTGTGGTTGTAGTAGTCAGTGAGGTCAGAAGGGGGTGTGGAGGTCAACGAAGGGAGAAGTGGACATTTTTTCAGAGAGGGTGGATGAGAATGAGGTAGGTGAAAGAGAGTTTAGCTTACGGAAGTTGATAATGCGATAATGCCTTGTTGCTGGGGTGGGGATGTTGATGGTCATAGTGATGGCTAAGTGGTCAGAGAGGGTGAGGTCGGAGCTAGAGAGTTGGTGCAAAATTAGTCCAGTGGAGCAGACAAGGTCGAGAATGTGACCACGGTTATGAATAGGAAAGTTGACATGTTGAGTGAGGTTAAAGCAGGTGAGTAAATCAGTGAAGTCAGTGGTTATTGTGGAGTCAGTGGAGTCCATGTGGATATTGAAATCACCGAGGAGGAGGATTGAGGGGGAGAAGGAACAGAGCTGGGTCAGAAAGTAAGAGAAGTCAGACAGGAATGATGGGTGTGGTTTGGGAGGGCGGTAGACGACTGCCATGACTGACTGTGTGTGACCAGAGAGTTTAAAAGCCAGGTGTTCAAATGATGGAGCAGATGATATGGAGATGAGGCTGGTCTTGATGTCTTGTCGGTGAATTACGGCAATTCCACCACCTCGGCCCTCCGAGCGTGGTTTATTGATGTATGAATATCCATTGGGTGTAGTGAGGTTGAGTGAGAAGTAGTCCAGAGGTTGTTGCCAGGTTTCAGTGAGACAGAGAAAGTCCAGTTTATTGTCCAGAATGTAGTCGTTCAGGATGTGGTTTTTGTTGTTGAGGGGACCGGGTATTGAACAGAGTGAGCTTCATGTTGCTTTGTACGGTGGGGATGAACTCAGGTGATTTTGCCAGGGTTTGCAGACAGGAGGCGCGATCGTGTGCGTTGCTGTGATGTCGTAGCCGATGAGTGGGAGTGTGCTGAGCTGACCAGAGTACGGGAATGGAGTGACCTGTTTGTAAGTAAACAAACTTGCGACCGGAGCCTCTATGAATGTATCTGGGTCGTCGCAGGAGTCCGTGGTATTTGATTGCAGAGATGCATGATGGGGTGGAGTGAGTGTTGAGCAGAAGAAGCCTTGCGGCGGAGTACCTTAGAGCCATGCCAGGCAGGAGCGAAGGGGACGACAACGAGGACGAGGCCAAGGCCGAGGAGGACGAGCAGGCCTTGCCAGTGCGGGACGTGCAGGACGTGAAGGCCAAGGACGTGCAGGCCGGGCTCAACGACCGCAGCGACAAACCAAGACAGCAAAGGCCACAGCGGCAAACGACCGCAGCCGCAAACCAAGACAGCAAAGGCCGCAGCGGCAAACGACCGCAGCCGCAAACGACCGCAGCCGCAAACCAAGACAGCAAAGGCCGCAGCGGCAAACCGGGTGTCTTGATCTTGATGAAATCAAGTTGTTCAGCCGAGCTGTATCAATGTGACAATATGCTGTATCAATGGAATTTTTTTTTCTTTTTGGGCGTATTTTGCAAGTCCCGTGCTCTGCATTACGTGTTCTTGTTTATTTGTTTGTCGGGTGATATCATCGTTTGAGCTAGGAAGCTGCAATTTGGGCACAATAGTGGGCACGTGCTTTCACAAAAACTGCGTATTTTATTTTTTGATCAATCAATTAATTGATTAATTACTTAATTATTATTGATTTATTAAGGACTTATTAGTCCCCTACCGGTGTACACCGGAGGGGACTATAGGTTTGCACGCCGTCCCTCCGTCCGTCAGTCCGTCACGCAAAGAACAGTTTTCCGGACTTTTTTCTAAACGCTTAATGCTAATGATTTCAAACTTGGCACATGGTTTCCTCATGATAAGTTACAGGTCAAGTTCGAAATTCACGACGTTTTGATCATTTTTAACAAAGTTATGGCACTTTGAACTTTGGTAATTCTGATAATTCTGATGATCCTTAACTCAGTGCCATTTTAAGTTTTAATTTCCTTTAAAACCCAATTTCTCTGCAATAATAGGACCGATTGGGATAAAATTTTCACCACATGATGGACTCGGTCTGTAGAATATTTTAATGGTAATTATGACGTCACAGGTCTTGTGGTTCGGTCGCCATATTGTTTTTCGTGAAAACACAAAAATCCCTTTTTCTCTGCAACGGCTGAACAGATCGAGGCGAAACTTTGCAGGCAGAATCGCATACCCATGACGAACAAAAAAGTCAGCGAGCATGACGTCATGCATCACATGGTTTCAGAGTTATGACGTTTTTAAGCATGAACCTTTAAAACCGAGCTCCTCCCTCATTTTTGATCCAATCGAGGGGAAAATTCACAGATCTGTTCAGCATGTCAGTCTACTAAAATGTCCTTTTGGAATTTGCGATAGGGCACGTGGTTTGGCAGATATCGTTAATTAAACGAAAATATATATAAAAAAAAAAGGATATCTCTTGTTTATTCTGGAGTTCTCCTCAAGCCGCACCGCGTGCCCTCAGCTTCGTCTCGCGAACGTCAAAAGCGCAACACAGCATGCGCTTTCGTGAGGGGCGGAGCCAAGCCAAACAACATATATATACACATCGATCATTGATCGTGAACCGGAAAATATAATAAATTACTGATATTTAGCGACTCGAAAGGTTCTTTATCAACAACTTATTTTCTCGTGCTTCTGCTGACCTGTCTGCAAGGTGTATACATCGAAGTCCTGAGTGCGAATCACAGGTGAGCCCGTCCTGAGGTAATTAGCGATTGGGAACAATTCAGAACCTGTGGGTAAATAACCCTTGGTAATTTCCCCAACAGTTTTCCGGACGACAGACTGCCGGTAGGGGACATGTATTGCAGCGCAATACTCAGAATGCTTGTTTACTTTCTTTCTCATCTGGCAAATAAATATCTCATGCACCTTTTGAGCTAGGAAGCTGATATTTGGACACGATAGTGACCAAGTGATTTTTTTTATACAAGTGACCAAGTGAAACACTTAACACAGCCACTGAGCTTGGGAGAAATGCCATCACTACCGTCATTTCTCGGGATACTCTGGGTACCAGCGATGTCATAGCAATAGCTCCGCTTTTCTCACTGCACTCAGCGGGGGCATTTCCTCAAGAGGAATTTCCTCCTCCCCATGGATGCCAACCGATGGGGACTGTCCGATCTTTTTATCCTTTTCAAGCAACGAAGCAGCACATACCATTTTAAAGTGTTTGGTTATGACTATCTATATTTTTAAAACACTGTGTGTGTGTGTGTGTGTGTGTGTGTGTGTGTGTGTGTGTGTGTGTGTAATGTTACCGATAGACTCCGAAACGGAGAGGCTCACGTGCTTGATATTTGGCATAGCCATGGCCATTGAGCCTGGGACGAACATGGCTGAGACCATATTTGACGAGATCCATATTTTTTATTCATATTTATCTCAGCGCATTTCAGCGAAGTACCCGCTAATCTCAGCCAGTGCGAGCAGCTCGCTGATTCGCTCAGAGCGATCACTTGATGTTCCATCCCGTCACACGTCACACGTTAGCACGTGATTCAGGGCGAAAAGCCATTGCGGTTTTCACCTTTATGCGACCGAGTTTTGTGTCGATTTTGTGCGATATGAATTAAATTTTAATTCATATTTCGTGTTTACGAATTCGAATACGAAGGATTTCCCCTTTCCCCTTTCGATTTCGAATACGAATCGAATACGACCTTGAGTCGAGAGGGCGAATGTCCGGGTTGGGAATGTACGGGTCTCCCCTCCCCCACCCGGCAATGCCGGGTACTTCTGCTAGGATCACGTCATGTTCCAACTTTGCCGCCATAATCTCACAGTTATGCGTTCGCACGTAATTCAGTTTTTTCACATTTCAGCGAGGACATTGCCATTCACACCACATAGGTTTTTTTTCACTTTCATCTGATATTTGTGATTTATTTCAAACAAACTGTATTTCCCATCTACACGGCCATGTATTCCTATTAACGTTATGTAAAGTACATAAATTGTGTGGATTACATCATTTGTGGATGTGATCAATTGCCAGTAACCATCTATATCCCTCCCCTCCCCTTCCCTCCTCCCCCTCCCTTTCCCCCTCCCCCTCCCCTTCCCCCTCCCTTCCCCCTCCACCCTACCCTCTCCCCTTCCCCCCTCCCCTCCCCCCTCCCCTCCCCCTCCCTTTCCCCCATGCCCCTCCCTTTCCCCCCTACCCCTTCCTTTCTGCCCTACCCCTTCCCCATCCCCCTCCCCCTCCCCCTCCCTTTCCCCCATGCTCCTCCCTTTCCCCCCTACCCCTTCCTTTCTGTCCTACCCCTTCCCCTCCCCTCCCCCCTCCCCCACCCCCTCCTCCCTCCCCTCCCCCCACCTCCACCTCCCCCTCCTCCCCCCCACCCTCCCACTCCTCTCCCCCTCCCCCCCACCCTCCCACTCCTCTCCCCCTCCCATCCCCCCTCCCCCCTCTCTTCCCCTCCCCTCCCCCCACCCTCCCACTCCTCTCCCCTCCCATCCCTCCCCCTCCCCCCTCTCCTCCCCTCCCCCTCCCCCCTCTCCTCCCCTCCCCCCGTTCCCCTCCCCTCCCATCCCTCTCCTCCCCCCATCCCCCCTCCCCTCCCCCTCCCCCCTCCTCCCCTCCACCTCCCCTCCCCTCCCCCCTCCTCCCCTCCCCCTCCCCTCCCCCTGCCCCTCCCCCTCCCCCTCCCCTCCCCTCCTCCCCCTCCCTCCCCCTCCCTTTCCCCCCTCCCCTCCACCTCCCTTTCCCCCCTCCCCTCCCCCTCCCCTCCCTCTCCCTTCTCCCTCCACCCTACCCTCTCCCCTTCCCCCCTCCCCTTTCCCCTCCTCTCCCCCTCCCCTCCCCTCCCCCTCCCTTTCCCCCATGCCCCTCACTTTCCCCCCTACCCCTTCCTTTCTGCCCTACCCCTTTCCCATCCCCCTCCCTTTCCCTCATGCTCCTCCCTTTCCCCCCTACCCCTTCCTTTCTGTCCTACCCCTTCCCCACCCCTCTCTCCCTCACCCCCTCCCCCTTCCCTCCCCCCTCCCCTCACCCTCCACCTCCCCCTCCACCTCCCCCACCCCCTCGCCCTCCTCCTCCACCTTCCCCCACCCTCCCACTCCTCCCTCCCCCACCCTCCCACACCTCGCTCCCCCCACCCTCCCACTCCTCCCTCCCCCCACCCTCCCACTCCTCTCCCCCTCCCATCCCTCCCCTCCCCCTCCCCCCCTATCCTCCCCCCTCCCCCTCCCCCTCCCCTCCCCCTCCCCTCCTCCTCCCCTCCCCCTCCCCTCCTCCTCCCCTCCCCCTCCCCCCTCCCTCTCCCCTCCCCCCTCTCCTCCCCTCCCCCCTGGTCCCCTCCCATTCCCCCTTCCCTCCCCTCCCCCGCCCGGCAATGCCGGGTACTTCTGCTAGTAAAGCTATAAAGCAGATTTTAATTATAAAGCAGATTATAAAGCAGATTTTGATTTGGCCATAAGACTATTGCAAAATGAATCAGGTAATTGATTATTTAATTTTTTCGATTAATTATTTAATTATATTAGATGCAGAGCTTGAAACTTGTGTGTGCTCTTGGCTTTAGATGGAATAACTTTAATATTTACTGGTTGGAGTTTTTCAGGGCTATAACAACCACAATGGAGTGGTGCACAATACCATTGTTGAGGGAATTGTTGCACTTGTAGTGGGTAAGTCTCGGTTTATAATACTACATTCACAAATCAGACTTTACTTGAAACTCATTCCGAATTAATTTCTTTCGCCGATATAATCTTTCAGGAAATTCTGAAAATTTCTATTTTTATGCGATGAAGCCACTTCAATAATTGTCAGAAATGAAGAAGAAGCTTTCTAACCCTCTGTGTTAAATTCTAAAAGGTTCTAAAGGGTAATTCTAAAATCTAATTCAAAAGGGTAATTATAAAGGGTAATTCTAAAGGGTAATTCTAAAGGGTAATTCTAAAGGGTAATTCTACAGGGTAATTCTCAAGAGTAATTCCAAAGGGTAATTCTAAAGGGTAATTCTAAATGGTAATTCTAAAGGATAATTCTAAATGGTAATTCTAAATGGTAATTCTAAATGGTAATTCTAAAGGGTAATTCTAAAGGGTAATTCTAAATGGTAATTCTAAATGGTAATTCTAAAGGGTGATTCTAAATGGTAATTCTAAATGGTAATTCTAAATGGTAATTCTAAATGGTAATTCTAAAGGGTGATTCTAAATGGTAATTCTAAATGGTAATTCTAAATGGTAATTCTAAATGGTAATTCTAAATGGTAATTCTAAATGGTAATTCTAAAGGGTAATTCTAAATGGTAATTCTAAATGGTAATTCTAAAGGGTGATTCTAAATGGTAATTCTAAATGGTAATTCTAAATGGTAATTCTAAATGGTAATTCTAAATGGTAATTCTAAATGGTAATTCTAAATGGTAATTCTAAATGGTAATTCTAAATGGTAATTCTAAATGGTAATTCTAAATGGTAATTCTAAATGGTAATTCTAAATGGTAATTCTAAAGGGTGATTCTAAATGGTAATTCTAAATGGTAATTCTAAATGGTAATTCTAAATGGTAATTCTAAATGGTAATTCTAAATGGTAATTCTAAAGGGTAATTCTAAATGGTAATTCTAAATGGTAATTCTAAAGGGTGATTCTAAATGGTAATTCTAAATGGTAATTCTAAATGGTAATTCTAAATGGTAATTCTAAATGGTAATTCTAAAGGGTGATTCTAAATGGTAATTCTAAATGGTAATTCTAAATGGTAATTCTAAATGGTAATTCTAAATGGTAATTCTAAATGGTAATTCTAAATGGTAATTCTAAATGGTAATTCTAAATGGTAATTCTAAATGGTAATTCTAAATGGTAATTCTAAATGGTAATTCTAAATGGTAATTCTAAATGGTAATTCTAAATGGTAATTCTAAATGGTAATTCTAAATGGTAATTCTAAATGGTAATTCTAAAGGGTGATTCTAAATGGTAATTCTAAATGGTAATTCTAAATGGTAATTCTAAATGGTAATTCTAAATGGTAATTCTAAATGGTAATTCTAAAGGGTAATTCTAAATGGTAATTCTAAATGGTAATTCTAAAGGGTGATTCTAAATGGTAATTCTAAATGGTAATTCTAAATGGTAATTCTAAAGGATAATTCTAAATGGTAATTCTAAATGGTAATTCTAAATGGTAATTCTAAATGGTAATTCTAAATGGTAATTCTAAATGGTAATTCTAAATGGTAATTCTAAATGGTAATTCTAAAGAGTAATTCTAAATGGTAATTCTAAAGGATAATTCTAAATGGTAATTCTAAATGGTAATTCTAAAGGGTGATTCTAAATGGTAATTCTAAATGGTAATTCTAAAGGGTGATTCTAAAGGATAATTCTAAATGGTAATTCTAAATGGTAATTCTAAATGGTAATTCTAAATGGTAATTCTAAATGGTAATTCTAAATGGTAATTCTAAATGGTAATTCTAAATGGTAATTCTAAATGGTAATTCTAAAGGGTTCTGAAGGGTAATTCTAAATGGTAATTCTAAATGGTAATTCTAAAGGGTGATTCTAAATGGTAATTCTAAATGGTAATTCTAAAGGGTAATTCTAAAGGATAATTCTAAATGGTAATTCTAAATGGTAATTCTAAATGGTAATTCTAAATGGTAATTCTAAATGGTAATTCTAAAGGGTGATTCTAAAGGATAATTCTAAATGGTAATTCTAAATGGTAATTCTAAATGGTAATTCTAAAGGATAATTCTAAATGGTAATTCTAAAGGATAATTCTAAATGGTAATTCTAAATGGTAATTCTAAAGGGTAATTCTAAATGGTAATTCTAAAGGGTAATTCTAAATGGTAATTCTAAATGGTAATTCTAAAGGGTGATTCTAAATGGTAATTCTAAAGGATAATTCTAAATGGTAATTCTAAATGGTAATTCTAAAGGGTGATTCTAAATGGTAATTCTAAATGGTAATTCTAAATGGTAATTCTAAATGGTAATTCTAAATGGTAATTCTAAATGGTAATTCTAAATGGTAATTCTAAATGGTAATTCTAAATGGTAATTCTAAATGGTAATTCTAAAGGATAATTCTAAATGGTAATTCTAAAGGATAATTCTAAATGGTAATTCTAAATGGTAATTCTAAATGGTAATTCTAAATGGTAATTCTAAATGGTAATTCTAAATGGTAATTCTAAATGGTAATTCTAAATGGTAATTCTAAATGGTAATTCTAAATGGTAATTCTAAAGGATAATTCTAAATGGTAATTCTAAATGGTAATTCTAAATCGTAATTCTAAATGGTAATTCTAAATGGTAATTCTAAATGGTAATTCTAAATGGTAATTCTAAAGGGTGATTCTAAATGGTAATTCTAAATGGTAATTCTAAATGGTAATTCTAAATGGTAATTCTAAATGGTAATTCTAAAGGGTGATTCTAAATGGTAATTCTAAATGGTAATTCTAAATGGTAATTCTAAATGGTAATTCTAAATGGTAATTCTAAATGGTAATTCTAAATGGTAATTCTAAATGGTAATTCTAAATGGTAATTCTAAATGGTAATTCTAAATGGTAATTCTAAATGGTAATTCTAAAGGATAATTCTAAATGGTAATTCTAAATGGTAATTCTAAATGGTAATTCTAAATGGTAATTCTAAATGGTAATTCTAAATGGTAATTCTAAATGGTAATTCTAAAGGGTGATTCTAAATGGTAATTCTAAATGGTAATTCTAAATGGTAATTCTAAATGGTAATTCTAAATGGTAATTCTAAAGGGTGATTCTAAATGGTAATTCTAAATGGTAATTCTAAATGGTAATTCTAAATGGTAATTCTAAATGGTAATTCTAAATGGTAATTCTAAAGGGTAATTTTAAATGGTAATTCTAAAGGGTGATTCTAAAGGATAATTCTAAAGGGTAATTCTAAATGGTAATTTTAAATGGTAATTCTAAAGGGTAATTTTAAATGGTAATTCTAAAGGGTGATTCTAAAGGATAATTCTAAAGGGTGATTCTAAAGGATAATTCTAAAGGGTGATTCTAAATGGTAATTCTAAATGGTAATTCTAAATGGTAATTCTAAAGGGTGATTCTAAAGGATAATTCTAAATGGTAATTCTAAAGGGTGATTCTAAAGGGTGATTCTAAATGGTAATTCTAAATGGTAATTCTAAATGGTAATTCTAAAGGGTAATTTTAAATGGTAATTCTAAAGGGTGATTCTAAAGGATAATTCTAAAGGGTAATTCTAAATGGTAATTTTAAATGGTAATTCTAAAGGGTAATTTTAAATGGTAATTCTAAAGGGTGATTCTAAAGGATAATTCTAAAGGGTGATTCTAAAGGATAATTCTAAAGGGTGATTCTAAATGGTAATTCTAAATGGTAATTCTAAATGGTAATTCTAAATGGTAATTCTAAATGGTAATTCTAAATGGTAATTCTAAATGGTAATTCTAAAGGGTGATTCTAAATGGTAATTCTAAATGGTAATTCTAAATGGTAATTCTAAATGGTAATTCTAAATGGTAATTCTAAAGGGTGATTCTAAAGGATAATTCTAAATGGTAATTCTAAATGGTAATTCTAAATGGTAATTCTAAATGGTAATTCTAAATGGTAATTCTAAATGGTAATTCTAAATGGTAATTCTAAAGGATAATTCTAAATGGTAATTCTAAAGGATAATTCTAAATGGTAATTCTAAATGGTAATTCTAAATGGTAATTCTAAATGGTAATTCTAAATGGTAATTCTAAATGGTAATTCTAAATGGTAATTCTAAATGGTAATTCTAAATGGTAATTCTAAATGGTAATTCTAAATGGTAATTCTAAATGGTAATTCTAAAGGGTGATTCTAAAGGATAATTCTAAATGGTAATTCTAAATGGTAATTCTAAATGGTAATTCTAAATGGTAATTCTAAATGGTAATTCTAAATGGTAATTCTAAATGGTAATTCTAAAGGATAATTCTAAATGGTAATTCTAAAGGATAATTCTAAATGGTAATTCTAAATGGTAATTCTAAAGGGTGATTCTAAAGGATAATTCTAAATGGTAATTCTAAAGAGTAATTCTAAAGAGTAATTCTAAATGGTAATTCTAAAGAGTAATTCTAAATGGTAATTCTAAAGGGTGATTCTAAATGGTAATTCTAAAGGGTGATTCTAAAGGATAATTCTAAATGGTAATTCTAAATGGTAATTCTAAATGGTAATTCTAAATGGTAATTCTAAATGGTAATTCTAAATGGTAATTCTAAATGGTAATTCTAAATGGTAATTCTAAATGGTAATTCTAAATGGTAATTCTACAGGGTGATTCTAAATGGTAATTCTAAATGGTAATTCTAAATGGTAATTCTAAATGGTAATTCTAAATGGTAATTCTAAAGGGTGATTCTAAAGGATAATTCTAAATGGTAATTCTAAATGGTAATTCTAAATGGTAATTCTAAAGGGTGATTCTAAAGGATAATTCTAAATGGTAATTCTAAATGGTAATTCTAAATGGTAATTCTAAAGGATAATTCTAAATGGTAATTCTAAATGGTAATTCTAAAGGATAATTCTAAATGGTAATTCTAAATGGTAATTCTAAAGGATAATTCTAAATGGTAATTCTAAATGGTAATTCTAAATGGTAATTCTAAATGGTAATTCTAAATGGTAATTCTAGATGGTAATTCTAAATGGTAATTCTAAATGGTAATTCTAAATGGTAATTCTAAAGGGTGATTCTAAATGGTAATTCTAAATGGTAATTCTAAATGGTAATTCTAAATGGTAATTCTAAATGGTAATTCTAAATGGTAATTCTAAAGGATAATTCCAAATGGTAATTCTAAATGGTAATTCTAAAGGATAATTCTAAATGGTAATTCTAAATGGTAATTCTAAATGGTAATTCTAAATGGTAATTCTAAATGGTAATTCTAAATGGTAATTCTAAATGGTAATTCTAAATGGTAATTCTAAAGGGTGATTCTAAATGGTAATTCTAAATGGTAATTCTAAATGGTAATTCTAAATGGTAATTCTAAATGGTAATTCTAAAGGGTGATTCTAAAGGATAATTCTAAATGGTAATTCTAAATGGTAATTCTAAATGGTAATTCTAAATGGTAATTCTAAATGGTAATTCTAAATGGTAATTCTAAATGGTAATTCTAAAGGATAATTCTAAATGGTAATTCTAAAGGATAATTCTAAATGGTAATTCTAAATGGTAATTCTAAATGGTAATTCTAAATGGTAATTCTAAATGGTAATTCTAAAGGATAATTCTAAATGGTAATTCTAAAGGATAATTTTAAATGGTAATTCTAAATGGTAATGCTAAATGGTAATTCTAAATGGTAATTCTAAATGGTAATTCTAAATGGTAATTCTAAATGGTAATTCTAAATGGTAATTCTAAATGGTAATTCTAAATGGTAATTCTAAATGGTAATTCTAAATGGTAATTCTAAATGGTAATTCTAAATGGTAATTCTAAATGGTAATTCTCAAGGATAATTCTAAATGGTAATTCTAAATGGTAATTCTAAATGGTAATTCTAAAGGGTAATTTTAAATGGTAATTCTAAAGGGTGATTCTAAAGGATAATTCTAAATGGTAATTCTAAATGGTAATTCTAAATGGTAATTCTAAAGAGTAATTCTAAAGGATAATTCTAAATGGTAATTCTTAATGGTAATTCTAAAGGGTAATTTTAAATGGTAATTCTAAAGGGTGATTCTAAAGGATAATTCTAAATGGTAATTCTAAATGGTAATTCTAAATGGTAATTCTAAAGAGTAATTCTAAAGGATAATTCTAAAGAGTAATTCTAAAGGATAATTCTAAATGGTAATTCTAAAGAGTAATTCTCAAGAGTAATTCTAAAGAGTAATTCTAAAGGATAATTCTAAAGGATAATTCTAAATGGTAATTCTAAATGGTAATTCTAAATGGTAATTCTAAATGGTAATTCTAAATGGTAATTCTAAATGGTAATTCTAAAGGGTGATTCTAAATGGTAATTCTAAATGGTAATTCTAAATGGTAATTCTAAATGGTAATTCTAAATGGTAATTCTAAAGGGTGATTCTAAAGGATAATTCTAAATGGTAATTCTAAATGGTAATTCTAAATGGTAATTCTAAAGGATAATTCAAAATGGTAATTCTAAAGGATAATTTTAAATGGTAATTCTAAATGGTAATTCTAAATGGTAATTCTAAATGGTAATTCTAAATGGTAATTTTAAATCGTAATTCTAAATGGTAATTCTAAATGGTAATTCTAAATGGTAATTCTAAATGGTAATTCTAAATGGTAATTCTAAAGGATAATTCTAAATGGTAATTCTAAATGGTAATTCTAAATGGTAATTCTAAAGGGTAATTTTAAATGGTAATTCTAAAGGGTGATTCTAAAGGATAATTCTAAATGGTAATTCTAAATGGTAATTCTAAATGGTAATTCTAAATGGTAATTCTAAAGAGTAATTCTAAAGGATAATTCTATATGGTAATTCTAAATGGTAATTCTAAAGGGTAATTCTAAATGGTAATTCTAAAGAGTAATTCTAAAGAGTAATTCTAAAGGATAATTCTAAATGGTAATTCTAAATGGTAATTCTAAATGGTAATTCTAAAGAGTAATTCTAAAGAGTAATTCTAAAGAGTAATTCTAAAGAGTAATTCTAAAGGATAATTCTAAATGGTAATTCAAAAGAGTAATTCTAAAGAGTAATTCTAAAGAGTAATTCTAAAGGATAATTCTAAAGGGTAATTCTAAATGGTAATTCTAAAGAGTAATTCTAAATGGTAATTCTAAATGCTAATTCTAAAGAGTAATTCTAAATGGTAATTCTAATAACTGATATATAACCGATAGGTTTTCAGAGTCATAAGTGCATGCAGGTCTCACTGCGTTGCCCTGATGAAGCCCCAAACAAGGGCGAAACCAGGTCGGTAACTGTGAGTTTTTGTATGCACTTATGACAGTATCCGAACTGAGATCTCAATTACGCACTGTCGGATGGCTCTTCCAGAGCTTGGCAGGCAAAGCACACGTACGTGACGGTAACATCACAGCGTGCGCTCATTAGGCTGGATAACTTAAATTATAATTTGATTGTTTCTCCCGGCCGCATCCAGGTGACTCCATATAATGAGTGGATACCAGAGATAATGTACCGTGTGGCAGGCGGTGCTTGTCGCTCCCATTAAGGTACAGCATAGCTGGATGGGATACCTTAATGGTGGTTCACCACTCATGGTATGAAGTCTCATAATGACTGGTATATAACCGAAAGGGTTTTCAGAGTCATAAGTGTATGCAGGTCTCACTGCATTGCCCTGATGAAGCCCCAACAAGGGCGAAACCAGGTCGGTAACTGTGAGTTTTTGTATGCACTTATGACAGTATCTGAACTAAGATCTAAATTACGCACTGTCGGATGGCTCCTCCGTAGCTTGGCAGGCAAAGCACACGTACGTGATGGTGACGTCAGAGCATACGCTCATTCGGCTGGAGAACTTAAATTATTTTTCTGATATATATATATATATATATATATATATATATATATATATATATATATATATATATATATATATATTGTTACGGATTCGTCACTTCCGTTGTTGTGGTTTTCATCCACTGTAAACATTTTTGGTTGCATGTACTATTATTGTTGTCGTTTAAGGGAAATAGAGATTACTATTTTCAAGAGGTAAAAAAAGTTAATGTTTCAAATGAAACCGGAACCGGACGACGACGAAGAGGAAGAGGAAGAGGAGGAGAAAAGGCGGAGCGAGTGAGTCGGACAAGAAGCCTAGCTGCTTCGAGGTCTTGAGCGAACGTTGGCGAACGAGGGTCACAAGTGATCTTTGGGTTTCCTGGGAAAGGGATTCCTGCGACAGAGTTATTATTGCTGTGACAGATAAACCTGCGTGACAGGTTTTGCGGTTGATTCCGAAGAGAATCATCGGAGTGCCATTACGTCTCGAGAACGGGCTGTTGGCCATTTTGACTCGCACCCGATGTTCGCATCGCTCCAGGTTTTTCACCTCGCTTCAACCATTTTCACCGCATTCAGACGTTAATCTGGTGTGTGTGTAACGTGGCTTTTGAGTGGGAAATCTGCAGTTCGCCGATTGGGAGACGTGGAACGTCCATACCCGAGGGTGTGATTTCCCCGTCGCCTTGAGGGCACCTTTGCGCAGCTTTGGCAGTGACTGTCACTGTCACCCGAACGGGAGTCTGGTCTCGATTCGACATCGTTCTGACGATCACCGGAGCGTGGATTGGCTTTGGCTTGAAGCCGGGAAAGAGACATTGGGGATGTTCTTTTTGCTCACTTGGAGCACAGTGAGTTATATTGTATGAAACTGATGGTACCATCGTAGGAGATATATATTGGTTCTACAATTGATTACTATTGTTATTGTACTGTTATTCTTGTTTGACCTTAATACAATACTTGTTTGTTGGTAACAATTGGTGTGGTTTCACCATTGATCTTTGACATACAGAATAACACATTTTTCTGCCGTGACTCCTCTCGGGGCTCGGAGGTACACCGTGACCGGGGTTTGGGGAGGTGCACGTAACAGAAATTGGGGGCTCGTCTTGGCTGACAAAATTCCCAAATCTCATCCGGGATTAAATTCCCTAACATCCTCGTCCGGGATAGAATTCCCTAACATTCCGAAAATTCCCAAATTTGGAATTTCCTAACATTCCCAAATTTTTTCTAAAAAATTAAAAATCGATGTGTAAAGGTTAACAGCTGCTAACTAATAGTCACTGTCGTGAAAATCGAACTCTGACACGACTGGACCTCTGGGTAGGCTTTAATATCATTTAGATCCAAAGGCATTCCTAAAAGAATACATTCAAGCAACAGGCAATAAATCAGCATCACATGAGCAGCAACGGTTGCATACAGGTGCGTACAGGTAGTATAACTATAAGCGAGCTTGTGATATATATAGCAGAGTCGTCACCTTTCTAGGGAAGCCCAGAGTAGCGAGAGAGAGTTACATTTCGATTACGGATGTACATCTCCTGTCCGCGCTGATATATATATAGGAACCGTGAAAGGGTCGCGTAGCGGCCATGAGGCGAACAACATCCGTGTCGTAACTTGGATGACGATTTCATATGACGATTTCATCACATTCTCCCCGCGCTTAGATCCTAACTCGGCGGTGAAGAACAGCAGACACATACAGAGGAACACGTAGGAATGCAAAGAACGAAATACATTGGAAAGATGTCACGGCCGGTCGAACGTCCAAGGGGCCATCAATCCCGATGGCAGGGCTACAGCGTTTCAGCCTGTTAGCCTGGTTAGCAAACAATCCCCAGCCTATCAAATTGCCTCTAATAACTGCGTGTCGGCTTATCAAATTCGATAGATGTATCGAGGAGGAAGTCCCAGTCAAGAAGATATCGGACCGAGCAAGCTGTGGTCATCCCAGGGAGAAGACGTTGAGCCCGTGGGTAGCAGTAGTCTTCCAGTGAGGTAGTCTGAGTAGATAAGTGTACCCTTTGCGATTCACAGCTCATAAGGTGTGCCATGACGAAGAGCGGCTGTCCATACGACGCAAAGCAACGCATTTCAGGCTGATGTGTCGGTGTGGAAGATGTGTAATTCAGTAAGCCATGTCTATTCGTCGCAGGGCAACACATTTCAGGAAGAGGTGTCGAAGCGGAAGATGTGTAAATCAGTAAACCTCAACAGTAAGTAAGATTACATAACAGGAGGCCACTACAGGAAGACCATTACAGTAGGTCTGTACCTGCCTTGGCTCCCAAGGGTACATACGCAGTACAAGCTCATGTAGCGGCACGCGAATCTACCGTTGGCAGCGATCGCACGAGACACGAGCGGCCTCTGAAGGCTGCCTGGACGACCGGCATTTACGACGCGCCTCTCCAGCGAAACGCGCAGGTCCTCCGGGATGCATATGGCAAGCTTGTCCAGCAGCACAGCGCGCGGAGGATCGGAGAAGATCGGCAGACCGAGAGAGCCCCGGCTGGACAAACCATATTTGTCCCAGCGTCGTCCCGGATCGTTACGATTGATTGTCATGATTGTCATGCTAGATGTCCCGGATGGATTGGCCATCCCGGATCCATCCAGTTAACGCCATCGTTGCATGGCACGGATCCAGCCGGACCGCGGAATGGCTCGGATCGACCATCCACGGTCGCAAGGTTTCCCCGGATTCGCTGTCCATCCACGGATGTCCGACCAATCCATCCATTCAACACATGGAATGGCTCGGATCGTCCATCCATTCATCACATGGCATGGCTCGGATCGACCATCCATGGACTCAAAGTCACGCTCAAAGACACAAAGGCATCCATGGTAACACATGGAATGGCTCGGATCGACCATCTATGGTCAACATACCGAAGTCAACAAGAATACCGGACGGCTCCCGGAGCGAGCAACAAGAACTTCCCGAGGTGGCCCGATCTCAGGGAGGGGTCATGTCGAGGAAGGGTCGCAGGGGCCATGGGTCACGGTGTACCCAGAAGACTATCCACCAGCGCGACCTCAAGGGGGCGCGGCAGATTAGCAACATGGTCATATCCCTTGGACATACTATCCACAAACCGCAAGAACATCGAGGTAGACAAAACACGAGACAAAACAACTGTTAAGGAGGTGGCTGCAGCGCGCTGCATACCGAAGACAGACGACCTTCACAGTCTGGGTCAGGCTGAGTCACAGTCAGACTGGGGCAGAGGGGAAGATGGAATCAGACGAGGCGTCTCGCAGTCTCGAATTAACGAGGCAAGAGCTCTGTTCGATAACAACGAGCCCAGAGTCAAGGACGAGCATGCGGTCAAGGGAGTCGGGCGCGACGCTCAATGTCACGAGGTCACCGTGTACACCCTAAACGGTGCTGGCGCGCGACCCTGAGGGAGCGCCGCGTTACGTTGTTCACGTCGTTACGTAAAGGACAATAGGTACGCAGTCACCAAGGTACACGGTAAGGCAAACGAATCCCCGATGAGATCGCGGGAAGCATGCCATTACGCTAATGACGCCGCGAAGCGAACGCGTCAAAGATGCTGTAAAGCGAACGCGTGATACAGTCGATGACGTCAACAAGTAGGTCGGGCGGGTTTGACGGCGAGCTCCAGCCGAGCGGCATCCCCAGACGGAGCAAAGCAGCACACCGAAATCCAACGTCTCGTGCGCAGCAGCACCCGAGCGAGCCCGAGATCGGCACATGGCACACGAACCCGGCCGACGGCGAAAGCAACATCTAGGGCGCACCGCGTACGAGGGAAACTGAAAGCCGCGTCTCGGCCCGTTGATCCAGAGCGGGCGAGCCCGCCGAGCCGAGGGGCGAGCACGCCGAGTCGAGTTGGCGAGCACGCCCGGCAGCGACAGACCGCACGACCCGAAGCAGCGCCCCGCCTGCCTGGCTGTCGGGTCTAAGGAGCGAACACATACAACGCCCTGAAGTAGCATCTCATTTGAGGTGCATTGAGCATGAAGGATGAAGAGGGGCCTTTTGGTCCGTCAGGCCTGCTCTACACCAACACCACATAAACGCAATCCAACAGCTTACCAAATTAGATTAATTGGGTGAAATGCGGGGTGTGAAAAAAAAGAATGAAAGCATACGGTCCACATACATTCCATGCACAGCATTTTTACAATGGTCGCAGGTGGTTAACGAATACGCCGTTTGAAGATCGGGAACACCAAATCAAGTAAAACAAAGGACGATCACTTATAGAATACACATGGTAGCCAGGTATACGATCAACCATTAGAAGCATATGCCCGTGTGTCGTGAAAGGCTATGAAGGTCCCGCTCGACGTCCATAGAAACTCATCCGTGCTGCGACGAGTCCTCGCATGGGCCCAAGCGAGCCTCCATTGAGGCGTTTCCGGGCGATCCCCTACTCAGTGGGGCCGGCGAGAGGAATCCAGCGAAGATGCGGCGCGCGCAACGGGCGCGTCGTGCATAGTAGGGATTCCATCCAGCGACGGTGCGGCGCGTGATTCGCGTGTAAGAGGGGATCCGACGAGCAGCGAGGAATCGCCGGCAACGCAGAGAGGGCCGCGATGGGTGCCACGTGTGGCGAGTAGGAGGTGATTCCGAGCAACGAACGGAATCGAGGGCCACGCCGATCGTCGTGGGCCACGCCGAGTGCGGGAGCAACGTGCGGCGAGGAGGTGCTCAGAATCAGAATGGAGGCCCCGATTCGCGTGGAGGAGGTGGTGGTTCCACCGAGTAACGAGTGGTCGGAGTGAGCCGGTCGTGCCGGCGTGAGTCCGACGAGCAGTGCGCGATCCGCACGGCGGAGATGGGCCACAGAGTAGCGAGTGGTCGGAGTGGAGCCGGTCGTGAGAGAGACGCGGCGTAATTCCGACGAGCAGTGCGCGATTCGCACGGCGGAGATGGGCCACAGAGTAGCGAGTGGTCGGAGTGGAGCCGGTCGTGAGAGAGACGCGGCGTGATTCCGACGAGCAGTGCGTGATTCACGCGGAGGAGATGGGCCACAGAGTAGCGAGTTGTCGGAGTGGAGCCGGTCGTGAGCTCTATGTTCCGCTGATCTCCGCTCGTCACGGAATCACGATCAGCGGAATGCGTGCCCCGAGCGGCCTTTCTGCAGACCTTTCGCAAAAGGGGCCTTAGTGGAGCACAGGTGACACGTCGCCTCTCGGGCCGGCATTCGGAGCGAGGATGCGGCCGATGTCCACACGAGTAACATTTTGCATACCGGGTAGGCCGTGGCCGGGCAGCGGCGGCTGCGGGGGAGCTCCGGAAGCGGGATGGTTCTCTCGGACGGAGCCGTTAGCGTTTCGAGTAACCGAGGCGAGGGTCATACCTTCGGCTCCAAGCGGGTCCGTTGTTCCAACGGGGGTTGCGGCCCAGGTCATTTCCCAGTGGCCTCCTTCAGCAGGTGCTGTGCCGGAGTCCGTCATGCCTGCTCCGGCTTTCGGGCCTACAGGAGAGCAGCCTGCGTTTTGACGACGCGGTCCCGCAGAAGGCTTGCGAGGTCCCCATCGTATCCGGCCCTCGTGAGGCAGACCGGTGGCGAGAGGAGTCGGAGCTCCGTCGCTGGAGCTAGCTCGACGGGTCCTCCGCCGGGCGTTCTTCTCCGTAGCGCCGCAGCGAGCAGTGCGGGAGCGTGGGTTGATTCCGAGCGATGTCAGGAGAAAGCTGGACTGTAACACGGACAGCCTTTCGCAGCGGTGGGCTCTGTCTCGTGAGCCGCAAAGTTATTCTGCCGCGCGTTGAGCCAAGGAGCAACTCCGACGCAGATCCCTCCGCTTGAGGGTCGGCTCCGCGAGGTGGTACCACGATCATCATCCGGCGATCTCAAAGATCTAAATGATATTAAATGTCGTGAAAATCGAACTCTGACACGACTGGACCTCTGGGTAGGCTTTAATATCATTTAGATCCAAAGGCATTCCTAAAAGAATACATTCAAGCAACAGGCAATAAATCAGCATCACATGAGCAGGAACGGTTGCATACAGGTGCGTACAGGTAGTATAACTATAAGCGAGCTTGTGATATATATAGCAGAGTCGTCACCTTTCTAGGGAAGCCCAGAGTAGCGAGAGAGAGTTACATTTCGATTACGGATGTACATCTCCTGTCCGCGCTGATATATATATAGGAACCGTGAAAGGGTCGCGTAGCGGCCATGAGGCGAACAACATCCGTGTCGTAACTTGGATGACGATTTCATATGACGATTTCATCACAGTCACCATGGTGTTTGACGCAGAAAAGTTTGCGGTGTCCCCTAATGAGGCACAGTTCCAGGCGTTAAAAAGATCGGAACTCATGATATTGACCAAATATTTTAACTTGGAGGTCCGAGCTAATATGAAGAAAGCAGAGATGCAGACATTGTTGGTAGAATCTCTGGTGTGACAAGGATTGGGATGAAGGAATACCCTTGTTGTTTGCTACGAGGGAATCTGTTCAGGAGTCACTGGGGTTCAGTCCTTTTGAACTTGTGTTTGGACACGCAGTGCGAGGACCATTGAAATTGGTGAAAGATCAGTGGCTACAGGAGGAGTCACAGTCAACAGTGGTGGAGTATGTGTCAACGGTTAGGCACAGATTGCAAAGACTTGTGAAGTTGCGAGAATAAACTTGAAAGTGACACAGGATAAAATCAAAGTAAGACATGACAAGAAATCTCAGATAAGAAATTTCAGTCCTGAGGACCGAGTGTTAGTGTTGCTTCCTATTCCAGGTCAGCCACTACAGGCTAGGTATTTTGGTCCCTATGCAATCGAAAGGAGGGTTAATGAGACAGATTACATGGTGACAACTCCCGACCGACGGAAAAAGCGGCAGCTGTGTCATGTCAACCGACTGAATAAATATTATGAGAGGAAGCCTGTGGAAGAATGGTTCCTGTCTCATCTGTCGTGCCTGTAGTCGGGGTGCAAGAAAAATCAGAGGTTGAGGCCGGTGTGAAGTTTGATAACTTTGATGACCAGGCTTGTCCCAGATTGACGAACACAGAAGTGTTGAGTCATTTAGAAGAGAAATTAGGTCATTCTGACGAGGAAACAACAAGGACAACTATCCAGCCTAATTTTTGAATTTGCACATTTGTTCACAGATGTACCTGGTCGTACTGACCTGGTATATCATGATATTGAGGTGGGGGAAGCCACTCATGTGAAGCAACACCCCTATCGGATGAACCCTGTGAAAATGGAGCATCTTCGGAAGGAGGTTCAGTATATGTTGGAGAATGACATCATCGAACCAAGCAGCAGTGAATGGAGCTCACCATGTGTGTTGGTTCCAAAACCCGATGGCAGTTTTCGCTGTTGTACGGATTTAAAACGGGTTAATGCAGTGACCAGGACCGACTCATATCCCATCCCGAGGATTGATGACTGTATTGATAGAAGAGGCCCAGCTAAATTTGTAACTAAGTTTGACTTGCTGAAAGGGTATTGGCAGATTCCTCTTACTGATAGAGCCAAGGAAATCTCGGCTTTAGTCACACCAAATGGGTTGTATCAGTACAAGGTTCTTCCGTTTGGATTAAAAATCAGGCCTGCTACATTTCAACGGCTGATTAATAAGCTTATTGCAGACCTTGAGGGGGTGGAGGCTTATCTGGATGATGTCATCATACACACTATGACCATGGAAGATCATATTAAACAAATTCAGGCATTTTTCAAGAAACTGACTGAGGCAGGGTTGACCATCAACTTATCTCAGAGTGAGTTTGTAAAGGCACAGGTGGTGTTCCAAGGCCATGTAGTAGGTCAGGGTCAGGTGCAACCGATGGCAGCCAAGATAGAAGCCATTGATCGCTTCCAAGTTCCAAAAAGGAAGAAGGAGCTTATGAGATTCTTGGGTATGGCTGGTTGGTACTGGCGGTTCTGCAGGAATTTTTCTGATGTGGTAGCCCCTTTAACGAATTTGCTGAGGAAAGACACCAAGTTTGTTTGGGATGACAAATGTCAGGCTGCCTTTGCTCATGTCAAAGCAATATTGATGAGCTCTCCTGTCCTAGCAGCCCCGGATTTTCAAGCACCTTTCAAGTTGGCCATTAGTTTCAAGTTGGCCAAGTTGGCACCTGCGACATAAGGGTGAAAGGTGCGAGGAGAACTCGGTGGGTGAAGTACCAACCGAGAATGAAGGTGTGGAGGTTGAAAGAGGTGACAGTAAGGGAGGCATTAAAAGAGAGGCTGAGTAGGGTCGAGGATGATGTGGTTGAGCTTGAAAGTGGTTGGATGTCAATGAAAGCTAGTCTGTTGGGAGCCGTTGGTGAGGTATGTGGATGGACAAAAGGACCACCGAGGCACTCGGAAACATGGTGGTGGGATGATGAAATTGGAAAGAGGATTGATGAGAAGAGGAAGAAGTTCAAGGAGTGGCAGAAGGCGAAGGGTACGGGAGCAGAAACAGCAGAGCATGAAAGTTATAAGGCAGCCAGGAAGGCTGCAAAGAAAGAGGTAGCAAAGGCGCAGGAGGCATATAGGAAAATGTTCGGAGAATGCTTGGATTCGGAAGAGGGTCAGAAAGCAGTATTCAGGATTGCAACGCAGATAGCGAAAGAGAGGTGTGATATGATGGGGGTGAGTTGCTTGAAGGATGAAGTGGGACAAATCGTTATGGACCCAGATGGAATTAAAGGAAGATGGAAGAGATATATGGAAATGCTGTTGAATACAGAGAATGAATGGGATGGCAACATAGAGAGTAACCCAGTTTTAGGACCGGCAGAGAAGATAACTGAGAAGGAAGTTGAGGAAGCGATAAAAGCAATGAAGGGTAGAAAAGCGGGAGGGCCGACGGGAGTTGTGGGAGATATGTTGAAGGCAGCAGGAAGTTGGGGTGTGAAGAGAATGACAGAGATCTGTAATCCCTCTCCCTCCCACAGATCTCTCGATGTCTCCATGTCTCTCGGTCCCTGCTCTCAAATGTTGTGTTTGTGTCCTTCCCCCTCTCTCCCCATCTTGTCTACCGCTCCCGATGTTATTTGTTTTATGTGTCTGTTTGTCTTTCTGTGTGATTAATGTTCGCTCTTTCACGAGCCTCGATCTTGTATACAAAAAAAAAAAAAAATCAAAAAAAAAATCTGGTGGTGAAAGAAGGGCCGCATTCCAGTAGATTGGGAACTGAGTACCCTCGTCCCTCTATACAAGGGGAAAGGTGACCCTCTGGAGTGTGGCTCGTACCGAGCGATAAAGTTATTGGAGCATGGAATGAAGGTATTGGAAATGGTGTTGGAGAGGAGGATAAGGAAGAAAGTGAAGATCGACGAAATGCAGTTTGGATTTATGCCAGGAAGAGGAACGACAGACGCGCTTTTCATTGTGAGGCAGTTGCAGGAGAAGGACATGGAGAAGAGGAAGAAGTTGTTTCATGGGTTTGTTGATCTGGAGAAAGCATTCGATAGGGTTCCACGCAAAGTATTGACATGGGCATTGAGGAAGTTAGGAGTGGAGGAATGGTTGATCATAGTAGTGATGGCAATGTACAAAAGAGCATGCACAGCTGTAAGGACGAAGGATGGGAACAGTGGTGAGTTTGAGGTGAAGGTGGGAGTGCATCAGGGGTCGGTACTAAGTCCACTACTATTTAGAGCTGTGATGGGGGTGCTGGCTCAGAACGTAAAGGAGGGTTTACCGTGGGAGTTGTTGTATGCAGATGATCTGGTGTTGATTGCGGAAAGTATGGATGGACTGAAGGAAAAGATGAACAAGTGGAAGGAATGTATGGAGACAAAAGGTCTGAAGGTGAATATCGGAAAGACGAAGGTGATGGCAAGTGGTAAAGCATGTGGTGAGGTGGAAAGAACCGGGAAGTGGCCCTGTGCTGTGTGCAGGAAGGGTGTTGGAGTGAACTCCATTCAATGTACAATGTGCGCTGAGTGGGTTCATCAAAAATGTAGTGGTCTGAGAGGGTCATTAACCAGCGTGGCAGCTAAATCCAAATGTAAGGTGTGCACAGAGGGAGCTGCAGATGGAGGAAATGTTGAGTTGGATCTTGGAGACGGCGTGAAGCTGGAAGGTGTGAAAACATTTTGCTACCTCAGAGACATGCTGAATGGAGAAGGTGGATCAGACTCGGCAACGGTTGCTCGAGTGAGATGTGCATGGAAGAAGTTTCGGGAACTGAGTGGCGTGCTGATGATGAGGGGAGTGTCGCTGAAGCTGAAGGGAAAGGTGTATGCTGCATGTGGGAGAAGTGTTATGATTTATGGGAGCGAGACATGGGTAATGAACGTAGAGCAGCAACGAAGGTTGGACAGGGTGGAAATGCGAATGGTTCGACGGATGTGCGGAGTATCGTTGAGAGAGAGGAAGACAAATGATGATTTGTGAAAGATGATGGGAATAGAGCCTGTGATTGATGCTGTGAAGAGGAACAGGTTGAGATGGTTTGGTCATGTGTTGAGGAAGGATGAAAGTGACTGGTTGAGAAGAGTGATGGAAATGAATGTAGAAGGAAGTAGAGGACGGGGAAGACCGAGAAAGACTTGGCTAAAGATGGTGGAAGAAGAAATGCGGGCAAGGGTGGGAACAAGGAGAGATGCAGAAAATAGGGCAAAATGGAGAAGATTGTCATGGGGACCGCAAGGCTAACCCCCGCTCTAGTCGGGAAAATGGCCTTTAAAATGCATGTTGTTGTGTGTTGTTGTTTCAAGTTGGCCATTGATGCAAGTGATGTGGGGGCTGGGGCAGTTCTATTACAGGAATATGAGGATGGAGTGGATCACCCGGTGTGCTACTATTCCAAAAAGTTTAACAAACACCAGGCAAATTATGCCACCGTGGAAAAAGAGACCCTTGCTCTCGTGCTAGCGCTTCAGCATTATGAGGTGTATCAAGGAACTACTACCTATCCTATAAAAGTCTTCACTGATCACAACCCCTTAACCTTCATTCAAAAAATGAAAAATAAAAACCAGAGGTTGATGAGATGGAGTTTAGCTTTGCAGGAGTTCAACTTGGAAATTGAGCATGTAAAGGGCAGGGACAATGTCGTTGCTGATGCTTTATCCAGAGTGAACTAACTTTGGAAATTCCTGTAGGTTGTTTGGAAGTTTTGTTGCTTTATTTTGGGGAATATTAATTAATTTGAGTGTGAGATTTACTTTCGTTTGTCAAAAGAGTTTGTGCATGCAAAGAAAGCTTTCACTATTTTCAAACTTTCTTTCTTGAGGGGGGGGGGGGGGGGGGGGGGGAAGTGTTATGGATTCGTCACTTCCGTTGTTGTGGTTTTCATCCACTGTAAACATTTTTGGTTGCATGTACTATTATTGTTGTTGTTTAAGGGAAATAGAGATTACTATTTTCAAAAGGTAAAAAAAAGTTAATGTTTTAAATGAAACCGGAACCGGACGACGACGAAGAAGAAGAAGAGGAGAAAAGGCGGAGCGAGTGAGTCGGACAAGAAGCCTAGCTGCTTCGAGGTCTTGAGCGAACGTTGGCGAACGAGGGTCACAAGTGATCTTTGGGTTTCCTGGGAAAGGGATTCCTGCGACAGAGTTATTATCGCTGTGACAGATAAACCTGCGTGACAGGTTTTGCGGTTGATTCCGAAGAGAATCATCGGAGTGCCATTACGTCTCGAGAACGGGCCGTTGGCCATTTGGACTCGTGCCCGATGTTCGCATCGCTCCAGGTTTTTCACCTCGCTTCAACCATTTTCACCGCATTCAGACGTTAATCTGGAGTGTGTGTAACGTGGCTTTTGAGTGGGAAATCTGCGGTTCGCTGATTGGGAGCCGTCGAACGTCCATACCCGAGGGTGTGATTTCCCCGTCGCCTTGAGGGCACCTTTGTGCAGCTTTGGCAGCGACTGTCACTGTCACCCGAACGGGATTCTGGTCTCGATTCGATATCGTTCTGACGATCACCGGAGCATGGATTGGCTTTGGCTTGAAGCCGGGAAAGAGACATTGGGGATGTTCTTTTCTCTCACTTGGAGCACAGTTAGTTATATTGTACGAAACTGATGGTACCATCATAGGAGATATATATTGGTTGTACAGTTGATTACTATTGTTATTGTACTGTTATTCTTGTGTGACCTTCATACAATACTTGTTTGTTGGTAACAATTGATGTGGTTTCACCATTGATCTTTGACATACAGAATAACACATTTTTCTGCCGTGACTCCTTTCGGGGCTCGGAGGTACACCGTGACCGGGGTTTGGGGAGGAGCACGTAACAGAAAAATATATATATATATTTATATATATATATATATATGGGAGCTTACACTGGATCAGCATGTCGCTGCATCCTTGGACAACTCCTCAGCACCATCCTGACACATACCACTGTGTTTTCTATGGAATGAGGTGTTTTTATGGTGGCCAGAGTGCAAATCCTCCCACCAACCTCCTTGAGAAAGGACCCAGTACGCTGGTACTCATTTCGCCGACCTCATAAGGATGACAGGCTGAGTCAACCCCCCCTGGTATTAATTCAACAACTGAACAGGATTTTCACCTTAAGATCCCAAGCCCACCACCCCAACCATGAGGCCAACACCAGGTATACAAAAACTAATTGAATATGTAAATATAAGATGGTGTATCGACAGTGGTAAGCATTTTTCACCTGCTGAAAAATATTTCGCCAGCCTTTAAAACCTTTATTTTATTTCAAATTGATTTATATACTTGAACACTGTAGAATACAAATTGCCTTCTATGTACTTTCAAAAACGTTCTTTTTAGCAGTACTTGGAAAAATATTTATGCTGTCTCCTGCCTTGAGGGCGGAGTTACTGTGTGATTCAGCATTCCCGCCAAAAGTCTCATGTTTGCATCAACAAATTCGATTGCAAATAGCAAATGTCCAGTCCTGTCTTTGTACATACTTAATAGTTATGTTCCTGATAGTTGCATTGATTATTTTGTGGGAAAAATTCAAATATTCGACCTACCCTCTCTTTTCAGGACCACACGGTGGCTGTGGCTCTTGGACTACAGATGGAGAAAATGATTTTCAACCTCGCTGACACCCACCTCTTCTTTAACGATCTTGAGGTTGGTCTGTCTTGAATCGCAATTGTCTTGCACCTCCACTCACAATTATAATTATTGCCCCATGCACGTGAAGCGAAAAGCGGGGTTAAGCAATTGGTTCATGTCTATCCATCTGCCTATCTTATCAGTTTATGATCATCAGTTTACGATCGAGGAACAACTTGTGTAAATTGAATGTCATAATTTGAACATGAATTGGAACATGAATAGGAAGACAAGTTTGCCATTTTACAGTGTACTTTGGCTCTGAATTTGTCTAGATCGTGTATGCGCAAAGAGGAAGTGAGATGATATTGAAGGAGCTGGGGCTCCCACGTCGATCGGAAGAATGGACGCGACAAAAAGCTGGAATTCATCCGAGTTGCTTTAATCAAACCAAACACTCAGGCACTCTGAAAAGCCCGTTTATCGGGCAGCAATATATATACATATTATCCCGGAGCGTTTGCCCAGGAAAGGCGAGAGGGGGCGTGGCCCAGCGTCCTGGCTGCGGCCTGGCAAGTTGAGGGCGAGCCTGCCCGGGCGTCCTGGACGAGCCCGGCATGGTGATCGCTCCGCGTCCTTGATAGGTGCAAGGCGATTGTGAAAACCCAGCGGTAGCCGCTACACACGTCCCCCCAGAATCGACTTGCACCGGCAGGGTCAATTTGAGGGGGGTCCTGATGACCCGGCCGAAGCGACCCCTGGCGGGTCGTGGGAGGGGGTCCGGTGTGGTGGTGGGCGGTCGAGTGGGGGGCACCGTGGACGGGGGGCGGCCTCGCCGCGGCGGAAGGGCCACCCGTGGTGGGTGGTCGACGTCCACGTGCGCCGGCTTGAGGCGGTCGACCGCAATCCGGTCCGACCTGCCGCCGATGTCGATGACGAACGACTTGTCATCCCGTCGCAGCACCCGGAAGGGCCCGTCATACGGCGGCCGGAGAGGCCCCCGATGTGCGTTGTGACGCACAAAAACATACTCCGCTGTGCGAAGTGCTGGGGGGACGTAGGACTGGGGGTCACCGTGGTGGGATGTTGGCACGGGGGCAAACCGTCGGGCGGCCTCCTGGAGGTCCGAGCGCTGGTGAGCTGCGGACCAGGGACTGGTAGCGTCGGGCACGAATTCGCCCGGGACGCGTAGCACCTGGCCATAGACAAGCTCGGCGGTGGATGCCTGGAGGTCCTCCTTGGGGGCCGTGCGGAGGCCCAAAAGGACCCACGGCAGCCGGTCGGCCCAACCGCCGTCTTGAAGGCCGGCCATGAGCGCGGCCTTCATGGAGCGGTGGAATCGCTCGCACAACCCGTTTGCTTGGGGGTGGTAGGCCGTAGTACGGTGGAGCTTGACCCCCAGGTTGCGGGCGACCGTGCCCCACAGCTCGGAGGTGAACTGTGGTCCGCGGTCTGACGAGATGTCCGCCGGTGCGCCGAAGCGGGCGACCCAGGTGGCGATGAAAGCCTGCGCCATGTCGGCGGTGGTGGTGGAGACGAGGGGAACGGCCTCCGGCCACCTGGTGGTCCTGTCCACCATGGTGAGCAGGTGTGTGAACCCCGTGACGGGGGGAGGGGGCCCACCAGATCCACGTTGACGTGGTCGAAACGTCGTTCGGGCACGGTGAAAGGTGCCAGCGGGGCCTGGGTGTGTCGGTGGACCTTGGCCCGTTGGCAGGCCGTGCAGGTGCTGGTCCAATCGCGGACGTCCCGACGAAGGCCGTGCCAGACGAATCGCGCTGACACCAGCTTCTGGGAAGCTTTCCGGCCCGGGTGGGAAAGGCCATGGAGGGAGGCGAAGATGCGGCGTTGCCAGGTGACGGGCACGATGGGGCGAGGCTGGCCTTGGGAGACGTCGCAGAGCAGGACAGTGTCCGCGAAGGGGATGTCGGCCAGGCGGAGGCCTGTGTCCGCCGCCCGGAGGGCTTGCACCGTGGTGTCGGTGGGTTGGTCCGCCGCCATAAGCGCAAAGTCCATGCCCAGGTGGACCGCGTTCGCGCTGGCCCGGGAAAGACAGTCGGCCACGGCGTTGTTTTTGCCGGTGACGTGCCGGATGTCCATGGTAAACTCCGACACGGCGGAGAGGTGGCGCTGTTGGCGGGCCGACCACGGCTCCGTGACCTTGGCCATGGCGTAAACCAATGGCTTGTGGTCGACGAACGCCGTGAAAGGTCGGCCCTCCAGGAGGTGGCGGAAATGGTGGGCGGCCAGGTGTAGACCGAGGAGCTCCTGGTCAAACGTGCTGTATTTGAGCTCGTTCGGCCGGAGCTGCCGGCTGAAAAAAGCGAGTGGCTGCCAAACCCCGTTCACCCATTGCTCATGTACGGCGCCCACCGCGTAGTCGGAGGCATCTGTGGTGAGGGCGATGGGAGCGTTGAGCACCGGGTGAGCGAGCAGTGTTGCGTCGGCGAGGGCCCGCTTTGAGCTTTGGAAGGCCGCATCCATTGCTGCGGACCAGGCGATGTCGTGCTTGGCCGGCTTGCCCTGGAGGGCTTCGTAGAGGGGCCGCATGAGTTGAGCAGCGCGGGGCATGAAGCGGTGATAAAAATTCACCATTCCCAGGAATTCCTGCAGGGCCTTTATGGTGCGGGGACGCGGGAACGTGGTGATGGCCTCGACCTTGGTTGGCAGCGGCATGGCCCCGTTCTTGGTGATGTGGTGGCCCAAAAAATCAACGGCCGTCGTGCCGAAGTGGCATTTGGCCGGGTTGACGATGAGGCCGTGCTCGCTGAGGCGCCCGAACAGTGTTCGGAGGTGGAGGAGGTGCTCGGCCCGGGACGTGCTGGCGACGAGGATGTCGTCCAGGTAAACGAAAAGGAACGGCAGGTCACTCAGCACGCCGTCCATCAAGCGCTGGAACGCCTGAGCCGCGTTCTTGAGACCAAACGGCATCCGCAAGAATTCGAATAAGCCGAGCGGCGTGATGACTGCCGTTTTAGGGACGTCGGCCGCCCTGACAGGTACCTGGTGATATCCCCGTATGAGATCAATTTTCGAAAAAATGACCCGTCCCGCCAGACGGGCGGAGAAGTCTTGGATATGCGGGATCGGGTACCTGTCGGGGGTGGTAGCGTCATTGAGACTGCGGTAGTCACCACACGGGCGCCATCCACCCCCCGGCTTTGGCACGATGTGCAGTGGCGAGGCCCACACGCTTTCGGAGCGCCGCACGATGCCGAGGTGCTCCAACGCGTCGAATTCGGCCTTCGCCACGGCGAGCTTGGCTGGGTCGAGGTGGCGGGCCCTGGCGTAGACCGGCGGGCCCGTGGTTGGTATGTGGTGCTCGATCCCATGCCGTACTGCGACGGCCGAAAACGTCGGCCGCGTGAGGGCCGGGAACTCCGTGAGCAGGCGAGCAAACTCGTTCGCCGCCGGGACGGCGCATGCCAGCTCGGTCGGCGCGGAGCTGCTCAATGTGCATACCAGGGAGCTGAAGGTTTCAGCGTTGATTAAACGACGCCGTTGGATGTCCACCAGCAGTCCGTGTGCGCAGAGGAAGTCGGCGCCTAGCAGAGCCATGGGCACGTTTGCGGTTACAAACGTCCAAGCAAAGCGTTGGCCGCCGAAGCAGAGGGTGACGTTGCGCGGGCCGAAGGTGCGGATGGTCGATCCGTTGGCCGCAACCAAGGAGGGGCCGCAAACCGCGGATTGCCTGTCCTGGTCAGAGGCGGGTATGACGCTCAGTTGGGCGCCGGTGTCGCACAGGAAGCGCCGTCCGGACGCTTTATCCGTGATGAACAGTAAGTTGCCCGTGTGGCCGGCGCTCATGGCTGGTAATGAACGCCGGACCGGCCGTTTCCCGGCCTGCCGAAGGTGCACGGGGGTCGGCATGTCCGGGCCTTCTGTCCGAACCTGGCATGATAGTAACACCACACTTGGTCAGGTGGAGGCCCCGGTCGTCGTACTGGAGGTGGTCGGCTCGGTGTAGCGGCCGCCAATTGCATTGGCAGTTCGGTCGTCGACCGTGCCGGGTGCTTGGGCGCCATGGGTGTTGCGTCGGACGGCGGTGGGTCCCATGTCGCCGCTGCGATGCGCTGTCCTGCGGCGGAGATCTTGTCGGCTTCTCTGGCAAGGGCCCGGGGATCTGTGATCGTCGTGCTTGCCAGGGCGAGGCGTACCGGGTTAGGCAGCTGACGGAGGAACAGCTCCCGGAACAGGAATGCCGGAGAGTGCTCGCCGAGCAGTGAAAGCATGTAGTCCATTCGCTCAGAAGGGCGCGTGTCGCCGAGCTCGGGCAGGTCGAGCAGGCGCCGTGCGTGTTCCGCCGATGGGAGGGCGAAAGCGTCGAGGAGAAGCTTCTTAATCGCGCCGTATTTGTCAGCGGCTGGCGGGCTCTCGAGGAGGCTCAGGGCGCGGGCCGCGGTGGCCGAACCGAGCGCTGCTACCACATGGTGGAAGCGGGTGTCGTCGGCCGTGATGCCTCGCAGGGCGAACAGGGAATCCGCCTGTGCGAACCAAACCGCCGCGTGAGCCTCCCAGAAGGTAGGCAGTTTAAGGGCGACTGCCGTGTCCATGTCGGTAGGTCACCAATGAAGGAGCTGGGGCTCCCACGTCGATCGGAAGAATGGACGCGACAAAAAGCTGGAATTCATCTGAGTTGCTTTAATCAAACCAAACACTCAGGCACTCTGAAAAGCCCGTTTATCGGGCAGCAATATATATACATATTATCCCGGAGCGTTTGCCCAGGAAAGGCGAAAGGGGGCGTGGCCCAGCGTCCTGGCTGCGGCCTGGCAAGTTGAGGGCGAGCCTGCCCGGGCGTCCTGGACGAGCCCGGCATGGTGATCGCTCCGCGTCCTTGATAGGTGCAAGGCGATTGTGAAAACCCAGCGGTAGCCACTACAATATCTTTATTTTGTCTGCCTGTCTGGCACTCAAATAAAGGTGAAAATCATTCCAAACAGGAAATGTACTGTTTTTAAGGACATTATAAAGAACACAAACAACAGGCAGAAATAACTAATGTAATGTGTTAGATAGGGTGATGTAATAGACACTGGGTAAAATGGGGGTAAACTGGAATTAATTTATCCATATGCCTTTAAACCTCTTTAAACCTTTAT
Organism: Myxine glutinosa; assembly: GCF_964187855.1. Classification (NCBI taxonomy): domain Eukaryota; kingdom Metazoa; phylum Chordata; class Myxini; order Myxiniformes; family Myxinidae; genus Myxine; species Myxine glutinosa. The sequence goes on along the minus strand of NC_136268.1, from coordinate 142,802,937 downwards.
TTAAATTGAATTATAAATTTGAACCTTGTAGAACACAAATCGTGTTCATAATACTTCCAAGAACCTAAAGTTTTGCATGACTTGCATATGTTGTACAGGGTAGTGCATGTAATAGCCAATAGGAGCTGTCAAATGCAACCTCTGGGAAGTGGGCGTGGCTTGTTAGAGTGTGCAGTATTAGGGTGAAGAAGAGGCCGCCACTATGGGTATCTTTGATGCCAATCGACGGTGAGCTCTATGGTGATCAATAAAGCCTCCATCTCCTAAAATATGACTCAACGTCGTCTTATGACAGTGTATAATCGTGGTGTATCAGACTGCTTCAGTATCGCTAAACTTCCAGATTATTTTTTTTAAACTATCCTTAAAATCACAACTTTATTAAAATTTAAGGATACACTGGAACACTGCAGGGGGTATTGTGTTCTATGAACTCTCTAGTTTAGTAAGTTATTATCTCCAAGACATACTTCTTCCTGTTAATAATGCTGCCTTGGTAGTTCCAAATATAATGTGAAGTAGCATTTGCACGCTTTCAAAACAGGAAGTGCTTCACAACGGAAATGGTAGTGGTAGTGGAGCCCTTACAGCTTGCCTTTCCTTCTCAGAGGTGGTTAACCTCACAAAGGGGTCAATCATCACTATCTCCCAGCCGTAACTACAAGTGTAAAATATTGAACGTATTGAACATTGTTTGGCTTTTTTGTAGTCACACGGATGTACAACAACTGGCCAGATCTCAGCATATTGGCAGGAATAAGATTAGATCAGAGGTGGTCCGACCCACTAACAAGCACATTCTGTAATATGTTGGATCATCCTTCCGAGGTCGGTGAAACGAATACCAGCTTATTGGGATGAATGAGCCATTCGAGTGTCCTGCGTCGGAGTGACGCCCGACCAGGATTGTGCCCAAGAGTCAAGAAACTGCTTCGGCAGCCATATGCATCTGAAGATGCAGGAGTGGACATCGCATCAATTAGACAGTTGAAGAAACTTTATTTCGAGATCCTGGCATCATTCTGGTTATGGTGTGAGAAAATTTTGGAAAACGTCCTGCTTTGTCTCTTCTGCCATGTTTTGCCTTCCTCAATGAAAGATGCACCTTGTAAGGGAGGGAGGAGGGGATCATCAGTGTGGCTTTGAAAGAAACATGAGTAAAGGTTGACAGGTTTGATTTGTACAGAAGCTGCCCACTGCCTCTGCTCTCCCATTGGCCTATTCTGAAAATCATGTCCGAGGCCGGATATGACTAATTAGGCCACACACTGCATGCCTTACTACTGGCTATTTGTTTCCAATGTAGTCAATTTGTGATCCCCCAAGTTTTTGTTGTTCTCCCCTGGTGCCATTGCCCTTGTCCCAGACAACATCAGTAGCATAAGCCATCGGCCACCTGATTTCAACCCTAACCCTATTTTAACTTTCATTGATCAATTCATATCTACTGGTCTGTAACACATTTGCAATCGTCTTGGACTCTCAAATCTTGTGTATTCATGTTCCAGCTGCATTGCAGAGAATGCAAACAATCTCTCCTCCCGAACCTGCTCATTCGAGGCCTCATTAGGCACAACGACTCTGTTAATCATATGTGCTCGAAGTGGACGGAAATGTGTGTAGTGGCATTGGGGGTCCAGGTTGATTCATTTATACTGGGAATGAGGAGCAAGGGAAGTAATTAACCATACTTCATTCCTGGTAGAAATTATCAATTCAACCATGTGATCGTAAAATTTGGAAAAAAATGATGTCAAAGATTAAGCCTATAGGCTAACTAATGTTGTGGTTAGCAGTGCAGCAGGTGACATTGTTGTACGGTCAGCAGTTTGGTGTTTTTCACCGACCGCAACTGCCCTGCAATATATATTATTATGGTATCGGAACACTCGCCGGGCTCTTGAGGTGCGTACTCTGATCCGCTCCACCACTGACCATGAGGCCACCAGTCCATGGATAACTCTTCAACCCGACGGGTTGTTAAGTAACCGCGGACACCGGTTACGATAATTAGGTCTATCAGGGTCCTCCCCCCTTTTATGTCGAGCTACCAATTGGTGACCGAATGACCTCAGCTAAGGTCCGCACCCTCAGCGTTCACCCAACTTTCATAGGTTAGGCAAAGGATTGGCAGATGTCGCTTAATATCAATAAATGTAAGGTTCTGGGGATGAGTAAGAAAAATGAAAATAGGGACTACATAATACAAGGGGCAGTCTTTGAGTGTGTGACACAGGAGAAGGATATGGGGGTGATAATAGATATGGGTGTTAAGAAGATAGCATGGTGCAAGGCAGCCACAGCCTATAGGTAAAGCTAAGATGGTTTTCGACTTTTAAGTTGTATTCCTAGGGAGTTCATAAATCAAAAGAGGTAGATGTAACACTGTACAGGAATTTAGTGAGGCCTCTTTCAGTCAATTTAGTGAATGAGGCCTGAGATTGTGTGCAGTTCTAGTTATCACATCTGAGGAAGGCCATTTCTGTCATTGACAGGGTTCAGCTTAGAGCGACTTAAATTGATTTTAGATGAGGAGTAGCTGGAGGAGACAGGGCATAATACATTAGAAAGGTGATTACGAATGGGTCTGATGGAGAGGTTTAACATGATGACAGATAAAGACAAAATACTTTCAGGAGAGTTTTTCAACAGAAGGGAGAGTGAGAGTAACAGGACCAGGGGCCACAGTTTCATAAAAAAGAAGAGGAGAGTTTGGACGGTAGTAATAAAGGGGTCGATCGTTAATAAGAGAGGTGTAAGGGAGGCATAATTCTGGGAAAGGGTATAAAACCGTTTCTAGAGTGTTGAAAGTTCCCAAGAGCACAGTTAGCTCCATTATTTGGAAATGGAAAGAATGTGGAACTATGCAGACTCTTCCGAGAGCCGGCCGTCTGACCCAACTGAGCAACATAGCAAGAAGGACCTTGGTCAGGCAGATGATGACCACTTTGACAGAACTACAGAGTGCCTTGGCTGAGATAGGAGAACCTGCCGGAAGGCCAAGGCCAACTGTCTCTGCAGCACTTCACAAATCCAGGCTTTATGGGAGAGCGGCCAGATGGGAGCCACGCCTGAGATAAAGACACATGACAGCACACGTTAAGTTTGCAAAAAGGCATATGAAAGACAATGAGAACATGAGGCAAAATAATCTGTGGTCTGATGAGACCAAAGTTGAAATATCTGGCCTGAATGTAAAGTGATATGTCTGGTGGACCAAGCACAGCTCATCACCCATCTAACACCATCCCTACTGTGAAGCATGGTGGTGGCCGCATCATGCGATGGGGATGCTTTTCAGCAGCAGGGATTGGGAGACTTGTCAAGATAGAGGGAACGATGAATGGAGCCAAATACAGGCAAATCCGTGAGGAGACTTGCTTCAGAGTGCAAAAGACTTGTGGTGAAGATTTAAGTTCCAACAGGACAATGACTCCAAGCATACAGCCAAAGCAACACTGGAATTGCTTCAGAACAATAACGTGAAAGTCGTTGAGTGGCCCAGACAACGCCCAGACTTAAATCACATTTGAGAACCTGTGGAAAGACTTGAAGATTGCTGTTCACCGACACTATCCAGCTTGTCAGAGATTGAGCAAATCTGCAAGGAAGAATGGGAGAAACTCCCCAAATCTCGATGTGCAAAGCTGATACTGACATACCCAAGGAGGCTCGAAGCTGTCATTGCTTCCAAAAGTGCTTCTCTGAAGTACTTACTCGGGGAGCTGAATAGTTATGTAAATTCGATATTTCTATATTTCATTTTCAATAACTTTGTAAAAATATCTAAAAACATTTTTTCACTTTGCCATTATGGGGTATTGTGTGTAGATCGGTGACAAAAAATCCTTGATTTTAATCTATTTTTTATTTAGTTTGTCACACAACAAAATGTGAAAACATCAAGGGGTGTGAATTCTTTCTGAAGGCACTGTATATATTAATTCAAAGACATACCTGTGAAGAAGAAATGGTACATCAGATTGGAGTTTATTGGGTTGACTATTTATTATGTGTTTCTGTCATTGCAGGATTGTGATCAAGTGCACATTGATGATGTTGCCTCTGAGGACAATGGTCAAGACCTCAGGTAAGGTTCTCTGGTGCCCGAAGACATTGTAATACCGTCCGTTTTTGGCTGGAGACAATCAATTTAACTTTGCATGTTGATACTTGCATGGTAGTCATAATTATTCACTGTTCCACTCTCTTTGTTACCCCCAAATGCCACTGATGTACACCTTAACCTACTAGCCATCCAAAGCAATTCAGATTTAGCCATGATACTATCTCCAAAAGGAATATATTTGAGAAAGACATTGTGAAATATTTCATAGAGTCGATTATACCACTGACTTTAAATGTAATTGGATGTGTTAGGCCGTTGATGTCCCCTCCGAAGTATCGAACGAGCCACAGTACACTGCCCCCTGCTGGCATGGCACTGGTTTGATTTGTGATGAACAGAGCTTACTCTACCTTTGTATGCAGCACGTGGATGGCTGGGGGGTTGTGCTATGGCATCATATATGGGGGTTGTGCTATGGCATCATATATGGGGGTTGTGCTATGGCATCATATATTGGGGTTGTGCTATGGCATCATATCTTGGGGTTGTGCTATTAGGTGAGAGCAGGAATTTGGAATTAGGCCAAGGTGCTGGTGATTGCTCGCCTAAAACAGAGCGATTGTACCTCGTAGTCTTGGGTGCGGAAGCCATGACCCACTGAATACCGGGTGGTGTTGATGCTGTGAAAGTTTACTTTTGCAGCAGGATGCACAAAATGTAATATTAGGGTTATTGAATACCCTATATGGTACTATATAATGTATATATAATTTGAGATGTGGTTGTTTGTTTGATTGCTTTGTTTGACTCCGATGCACTCCTGAACCTCTGGATGGAATGAGATGAAAACCCACGGTTGTACTTCGGAGGGTGCATGGGAAGCTCTTTTAGGCAGTTAATAAAATTCATAGTTCCAGCTGGGGGTTCAGGTTGGAGGGGAGAACCCCAATTCTCTCTTTGCAAATATAATGTGTGGCACAGTGCCACTCCCGTGGGAGGATTCTTATACGTCATACTGAAATACCCCAATTCCGGGAGATAGCTTATTCACTCTGTTTATGAACAAATCACAGTAGTCGTTTTCTTCAAATGTTGTAATAATGTCCTGCAAAAAAGGCAATAATTTTAGGATTTTTTTGTATCATTCATTTGCCTGAGAAATAGCATTTCTAAGTTATCTTGCGTCGTGAGCAGTTTGTACAATTTCGCCGCGGATGGTTTTCCTTCTGCCATGGGTGGAGGTATGTGCTTGGCCACGGGTGTGCGTGGCGGAGTTGACTGGATGCGGAAGCTGGCATTCCGCTACCGACGTGTCAAGGAGATTTACACCATGTATGGCAACAATCTGGCCGGTAAATTCATCACCTTGCATTGCTTCGACCTTTGTTAACAAAGCATTGAGACTGAAATATATTACCAAATTTGATGGTTCAAGTCATCTTTTGTGCTGTGAATGAGTTTCCTAACATTTCCTTGGAATTTCTGGGCTCAGTCATAGAAGATCTTCATGAACTACATGATGATTAGATTCTTCCACCTAGGATCTGCAGGTATGAGTGCTCCATTCTAATCTAAATATATGGAACTCTTTGTCAGATTTGCTCTCTCCAGTCAAAGCTGAGCTGTGGTTGCAGCTTCGTGCCGAGATTGAGACTCTGACCGAATCCTGGCTCACCATTGCTCTGAAGTCTCTCTCCATTGTTCACTCCAGGTGATGCCCCATGGCAAGGCCCAAATGACATTGCACAGATAGTGCTCTTACAATGTTTCAATACAACTCACGATGGATGATACCCAGCTCATTACTTGGGGCTAGTTGTTGAACAGCATTGGCAGTGTGTACTTCATGTTTGATTTCAAGATAGACTCTGTGATACCAGGAAGCTGTACGTGCCCAGCAGGGGCAGCAGTGTCAACGTGCTTGTAACAACAACGCAGTTGGTGCCAGCGATCTCTAAGCTGCTTTTATATGGCCTGGGAGAAGTATTTCCCATCGAGAACATCTACAGTGCCAGTAAGACCGGTAAGTCATTGCTTTTGAACACCAATTAATAATCATTTAATTGTATGCCACATCAATCAATCAATAAATGTCAAAAAATAGCATTTATTTCCACCAAATAGTATGAATGAAATCAAATGTAATGGCATAATTCCCCTAAAAGGACAAAGCTGGCAGTAGGAATTCCATGATACATACAAAAGGAATATACATAGCAACCAATCAATCAACGCCAGATGCGTGCAACACTGACATTACATAACACAACACAATCCATGGCGGATGTACAAAAATAAACACTCAACGTAATATGTCAAATGTAAGAGTAATATGTGTAGGCAATGTTCAAAACAAGAAATACCTCCGACCTGCTGTGTCATATAGAATATTCTGAAATCAAAAAAAATGCTTTAATCTGCATTTCAAACTATTCAATGAGGGTGTATTTCTTTTGTCAAAGGAAATGTTGTTCCATATTTTTGGACCTGCAACATTAATGTTGTGCTGAAAATAAAGTGTTCTATGTTTTGGAAGATGTATGTCAGGGTAGAGGATGTAGTGTCATATTTATGGTATTCATCATACTAAAATACGCAATTTGGCGTCTGTCTGTCTGATGATTTTTTGACCGCGATATATTCCGACGTTACTTATCCAATCTCAACCAAACATGTCAGGATGACTAAGGGTTACACAATTAAGGTTGTACTGCAATCATTTCCCCCCCCTCCCCAAGGGTGTTTTATCCTCCGAGCGGGTTTTCCCCGTCATTGCCGTCAATGGGGTTGCATGTTGAGGTGTATATCCAGATGAAATTAACTTTATCGTGGCGTTTTCCCAAGGCCGCTTCTCACAACAAAACTAATGATAACAGCAAAATATTAATGTTATTACAAAACATAATTAATACCAATAATATCCCACCTCCCCAAGGGGTTTTTCCTCCTTGAACAAACGTCGAGTCAATGTTTAGAAATAGCTTATCATGGCGTTTTCATGGGAGCAACGGCCTCTACCGGAAGTAAAAATATTATAAACCACAAACACGTATGAATAGCTTTTTTAACAATCGCTAATGCTGTTTATAACACTAAATAAAGAAATTTGGAGGAAGCCTGACATCCGTGAGGTAAGTTTTACTTACAGAACTGAGTGAAGATCTGTACTCTATATACCCCCAAAGAGTTGGGTTAATAACATGACCCTTCCTGCCGCTGACGTGGCGTTTTTCATAGCGAACTTTTGAAACTCGCTCCTGCTGTTTAACACGAAACTGAAAGGGAGGAAGCATGGGTTGTCCTCATTTACCAAGCAGCGAGCAAGCGCTTGCCAAGCCAGCTGTTCCTTAACGGTTTTGAATGGAGTGCTTGCTCGAATGCTTAAACCACTTGGCGATCTCTCCACAAAAAACTTGGGAAATGAACACACACCCAATGTTCTTGAGATCCGACCATACATCGACTGCAATCTATATACCCCAAAGAGGAATGACCCTTCCTGCCGCTCCCATAGTGAGCAGGTGTACCAGTAATTACAATGAGAGTTTGCGAAAATAACAGGGCATATGTTTGTTAACATATTGGCACAGGAAAATACTTTGTTGGGATGTCTCTAAGGTTCAGTTATCTCAAATCATGAAATAATTGGTCTACGGTAGTTCTAGGTGATATATTTATTACAACATGGAGATGTGTCCATCCGTGTGTGTCTGTCATGCTTTTGACAATAAACATGGTAAAAGGTGTTTCCCTAAAGAATGCTTTTTTTCCCGAAACGAATTTCGCGCTCACACATACCGCAATGTGAACGTACAAGTGATTATAATTAATTGAAGCAAGTCTCAACAACGCGTGCGCTGCGAGGTGAAAGGTCTCCAAAAAAATCTCAATTTTTTTCTTTTTTCCTCATTTTTTTTTAGATATGACCAAAAAACTCGTCGCTCTAAGGATCACCTGTGTCGCGTTTGGAATTGCACGCAAGCTTTTTGCAGACACTCTCAGGCCCGTTAAGGCTGCACAGCATTGGCTTTGGGCAATGGCCTGGAAATTCACCAGACCTCAATCCAGCGGAGAACCTTGGAGCCATTATGAAAGAGCGAGTTGAAGACCGCTTGTTGGATTTTTCGGAGAGCGAACAGTGTTACCGTGACCGTTTAATGGATATAATCAATGAGGTCTTGGAAGGAATGAAAGGTGATACTGACCTCTTCTGCAATTTGTTGAGGTCATTTAGAACGCATTTGAATCTTGTGAAAGCCGCTGGCGGAAAATCGATGAAAAATTATTAAGGTCTGAGGTGTGCATCCGGTCGGGACAAAATGGCATTCTTTAGGGAAACACCCTTTACTGTTGGAAAGTTAATAAATCGATTTACTTGAAATAAAAAGTGTGTGTCTGTTTAAACATAAAGGTGCCTGTTTTAAAAAGGCTATCTTTCTGCCATTAAAGAAGAAGAAGCACGATTATCCAACAATTAATTTCCAATTGGTTACCGGCTTTGACACCAAAACAAAATTTTATTTATGGACCCTCGGCTCAAAAGGCTACTTATATCCAACAAATAGTTTCAAATGCAGCACTTTGCCGCCAATAGAGCATTTAAATTGCATCAGATGCGGCAATAAATGCGAATTGCTGCTACCCGCTTGCCGGCTCGATGACAGAAGATGCCAATTGCATTTTTGCCACCTCCATCCCCACTCCGATTAGAATCTCGTGCGGGTAGTGAGCTTAATGCAGCGGTTCCACCAGTAACATTTTGATGAGCTCACCTGGAATAAAGTTCAGGGGAGCTTATGCGATGGCACGTTGTCCGTCCGTCAGAACATCAGTCTGTCCATCCTCAGTCCGTCAGTCCGTCCATCCGTAAACACTTGAAACTTCTTCTCAGAAACCGCTGATGGGATTGCGACCAGATTTGGCACAAATAAAATTTGTTGTGTTGTGACTAAAGTTTGTTCAAGGAATTTAAAAAAATTGGGGTCAAAGTGGGTTTACCGGGGTCAAAGTGGATCCAGGTCTGACCCCCAAAATTTGAATTTCCTTTTTCCTCTGAAACTACACACACTATTTCGATGAAACTTGACCACAACCGTCACCACCCGTGCTGTACCAATGATTGTTCACGGCATTAAAAAATCTGCCCCTTTGGGGGTCTATTGGGGGGGGGGGTTGCCCCCCAAAATAGATATTTGCTTTCTTTTCAGAAACTGCATACACAATTTCGATGAAACTTCACCACAACCTTAATCACCCATGATGTACCAATGTTTGTTCAAGGCATGAGAAAAATTGGGGTCTCAGGAGGTATATGGGGTTGGGGGAGGGAGGGTGGGTTGCCCCCAAAATAGGTATTTCTTTGTTTGTTTGTTTAAAGTCTTATGATTATTATTATGATTCGACATGCTGCCCTGTCTTCTAGAAAGCATTGAAATTTGTTTCAAATACCTTTAGTCAGTGCAGTATACTGTTTATTCTACCAGGTGAGTGCCAGGGTATTGCCCGAATGTTAATTCAACCACAGCAGGAACCCTTTAGAATAACGTGTGACAGACACGGAAGGAGCACACACAATTATATACAACAATACATCTGGAAACAATGGGAAATATATATAAAAGGACACGGAAAGAGCACTCAAACAACAAAAGCTATGACAACAGCAGCAACAACAACACCACGTGTTAAATAATATCATTTTTTCATGTTTCACTTCATTCTACATGCGCATTGAAACTCACAGGAAGACAATATGTTTGTGAAGTGCAACATGCTATCCTTTTATTAAACCCATCAGCGAAGCAACTGGTTGGCACAGCTAATGAGATATAAAATAAATGATTTTATTTTGTAATAAAGAAAGCTTTCTCAAATTTGACTGGAGGGTATTTCCCCAAACAAAGTTGCAACTCCAAAGCATCTCAAAATGCAACGTCCATCCACGTCCGCTTTGTATTCGAACGAAACCCGGCGAAATCAACAGTTAAAATAATAATAAATGTAAAATGTTTTCATTACTGTTTTCACAATAAAGGTTTGTTGAAAATTTGACGACAAAGCCAAAATGTTGTTGCATCAATAAAATGTCCTATTTAAAATCATGTTCACCATATGAAAACTGCAACTTTTTTTTTACTTACCTTATGCCTTTTTTTAAGTTCACCAATACTTCTTGTTTATTTTATCCCATGATGTTCATAAATTGCAATTCCAGCAGGCAAAGAAAGTTGTTTCGAGCGCATCACCTCCCGTTTTGGTCAAAAAGTGGTTTACGTGGTGGTGGGTGATGGGTCAGAGGAAGAACAGGCTGCAAAGAAGGTTTGCCACCAATTGTTCTTCAATAACCTGCACCACTAAGGACCTAATCCATAACATCTTGGCTTCAATGTAAACAGAGTAAAATGCTGCTGAGTATTTTGTAATATGATGTTATATATATATACATATATATTGTTACGGAAACGGAGTACGGCGCTCCCCTTAGCGGGGGGGGGGGGGGGGGGGGGTTAATCCCCCTGCTATTTGCACTGGCCGTCTCCGATCCTGAAGCTACCCCGCTCCACAAGGCAGGTGGGTAACTCTGCTCGAACCCCGGACAAAATGTTATTTGCCGAGCGTTTTTTAGCAGCCCGCGGTTCGAGCCATTTAACAGACTAAACCCGATTCATAAAGCGTTGGCCAAATCATGCCACAGGTACTCAATGTGGAAACCTCTAAAACGAACGGATGTGAAGAAGCAAAAGGGGTAAAGAAAGAACACAGGTATTTATTAATTATTTACACACAACCAAAGCAAGAGAAGAAAAGAAATGTAATTTACAGGGACAATGGAAAAGCAGATACACAGTGCAGTGGTTAACTTAAACAAGTTTACTTATACCCAGGACAATACAGACAGAACGAACTCACGCACACGAATGGGGAATTGAAGCAGGAATTGCTGGAGGGAGAAGAAGGTGGGACCACAGGGCTGGAAGCTTTGGCAGGGCACAGCAACAGGTCCGCTCCGGGCTGGAGCGAGCAAGGCGGCAGCAGGCACATGTATCCCCTTTCACGCGGCAGGGCTGGTTTTCGCTTTGACATGCCTCTGGCTCCCTCGATCATCTGCCACGAAAAGGCTTGCGCTCGCGCTTATATTGCGCGTGGTGCGATGAAGCGGCCAACTTCGATGACATGCCTACCGGTTGGCTCACCTCGGCGCTCGTTGGTCGGCAAGGGCTCTCTGGCTCCACCTTTGATGACAAGGTGGTACCACGCCCGTGCTCTGGCGGCTCCTCCCCCCATCTCTCCGTTCTTGGCCTCGTGCGTAATGGAGTTTGGGGCGAAGAAAACAGTCCAATGCAACGGTGGCGAACGCCACCGAAAACAGCCCAATGCAACGGCGACGAACGCCAACGAAAACAGCCCAACTGTTACTGGCACTTGGAAGAGATGATTGGGGAACTGAAAGGGACCTATCTTATTTGATTTTGGTGCAGCGCAAGATCAACTAATGGACACAGAGCCTTATTCTGAAACACATAATAATGAAATAACTAATGAGGGAAGCCTATTATTTGCTACGTGTATGCGATGGACTAGCTACAGGGACGACCTTTGACCTTTACACAAATGGAGGTATTTACAAGGATCATTACATTTACAGAGGGTGGTATTTACAATAATTACACCAAGTGCAGGGTTTCCCAAAACCGTTACTATATATATATATATATATATATATATATATATATATATATATATATATATATATATATATATATATATATATATTAGGGTGGGCTTCAAAAAATAAAAATGCAGATTTTCTCCGGGACATGGTCTATTTGTGTTCCTTTGGTGTCAAAGGAAACCACACCAAATTTGAATGGAATCCAATAATATTTATGGGGTGCCACATCAGTGATGAATTTTCCCCCATGCAAAAATAGGAATTCCCATTTTTTGGGTTGTATAAACACAAAATAAATACATAATTATATATATACATTAAATATAATATTAAAAATAAATATATAGTAAATATACATTAAATAATAAGAATATATATTATATTATACATTATATATACAATTATACGATAGACAATTATACAAATATAGACAAATATAATACATTAAATAATATATAAAAATAAATATAATATATTAAAATGTAAATATAATAAATAAATATATAGTTATACAATATATATATACATTATAATTAAATATACATTAAATTTATACATAAAATATACATTAAATAATAAATATACATAAATACACATTATACATTATATATATAGTTATATACAATATATTATACATACAGTTTTGAGACTTCCTATGATCACTATCTGGGCAATTTTCATGCATGTTTTGTACGGGTTCCCGGGGTCAGGGGTACGCTTTTTTAGTGTGTAATATGTAGGCCTAACTTATTGACTGTGGCTCTTTTGTAGAGGGTGACCCTGTGGAGTAAGAATTAACAGGATTTTACCCACATTCTTGCGTATTTTGCAGATATGGCATGTGCTAGTACCAGTGTTTCATTGAAAACTCGGGCTCAGGATAATGTGTATCTCATTGGGTCCACTTCTGGAGATGCCATCAAAGGTGCCAAGCTCCCGACTGTGCATCAATCTCTTGTCCTGTTTTTCCATCACCTGAAGAAGGAGAATTGCACTGCCCGGGAGAGTGCAACCCTCACCATTGAAGAGGTTGTGAAGTTCTGGGAAAAAGCTCACCTACCTACAACGACGAAGCAGCACTGCATCCATCGTTTGGAGAGGCTATATGAAGAATGGAGGAGCCTCCAAAAAGGTGCAAAGCGGGGTGGTGCGACCCAAAAGAAAAAGGAAGCATCCTTCAAGGCCTCCTTGGAGAAGACGTTTGATCTTAGGCATGCAGATTCGGAGGCCATAATCACCAACCCCGAGGACAGGAAGTTTCTTCACGATCAATTCTCAGAGAGGAAGGCTTCAATGGGATCTGTAGACACTGTGTTGGAAGCAAAAACGAAGCGAAAGAAAGAAAGGGAAGAAAAGGAGAAGACTAAGGCAGAGAAGGAAAATAAGAGACAGGAAATGGTCATGAAGGGTGCTACTGCTATGGAAGTCACAGACTCAGACTCTGACTCTGAGACCACGGCACAGGCTGGTTCTTCATCATCTGATGGTGGGATATCTCGTCCCAAGAAAAGAAGGCTATCAACATTGTCACTCCTGAAGTCACAGCTTCTTTGGATCGTACGAAAACAAGTGACCGAATGGCTGTCCACAACTTGGCATCCATTTGTAGAGCAGTAGGATGGGATCCTGCAGAGCTGGCACTGAACCGATGGACAGTGCGGCGGAATCGCATGATGCATCGATGCAAAATCATGGACGAAATAAAAGAAGCATTTCATCATAATGTGCAGGGTCCTTTAGTGGTCGATTGGGATGGAAAGCTTCTTCCCGATGTCACTGGAGATTTTGTGCATGTGAAGGTGGATCGTCTTCCAATCCTTGTGTCCAACCAGTACCATGGAATGGAGCAGCTGTTGAATGTTCCCAAGTTACCTGACGGGGGAGGAGAAGCTATGGCAACCGCTGTAGTGGACACACTGAAGAGCTGGAACCTTGTGGGCAAGGTGAAGGCTTTGTCTTTTGACACAACGGCCAGCAATTCAGGTGTTCGTGGAGGGGCTGCTGTCCTCATTGAAAAGAAGCTACAGACTGAACTAATTCATTTGGCTTGCCGCCATCATGCGCACGAAATCATTCTGGGAGATGTTTTCACCACTCTATTCGGTCCTTCATCAGGCCCTGACATCCAGCTTTTAAAGCGGTTTCAGGCGGAGTGGCCGTCCATTGCCCATCACCAACCAAAAAATGGATTCACAGATCCTGATACGGCAGCTGAGTTTGCACAGAACAATGACATGATGGATGAAGCTCTGGAATTTGCTCTTGTGTGTTTGAAAGATCAGCAGCCACGAGATGATTATCGTGAACTCCTAGAACTGACTGTCATCTACATGGGAGGAATCCCACCTCGTGGAATCCGGATCATGGCTCCAGGAGCAATGCACAGAGCCAGATGGATGGCAACAGCACTATATTCACTACAGGTGTTCATGTTTCGGTCAGAGTTCCACTTGACACTTCGAGAGGCGAGAGAACTCCGAGCCTTCAACATTTTTGTCTGCCTTGTGTATGTACAGGCTTGGTTTCGGGCTCCACAAGCTATTGAGGCTCCCCTGAATGACATTAACCTCTTCAAGAAGTTGGAAAAGTTTGAACAAATCAATCAGAAGATGGCTCAGGCAGCCTTGAAGGCACTTGGCCGCCACACGTGGTACATGAGCCCAGTACTAGTGGCATTTGCATTCTTTGACACCAGAATTGACAAAGAAAGCAAGATCAATATGATTGAAGCATTGAAAAATGACGGTGAAAACCCCTCTCCAAAGAGACCAGCTATCAAACGAGGAACCGCCCTGTCAATCGCTGGCCTCATAACAAAACACACCAAGCATTTCTTCAGCATCCTAGGGACCCCAACTGATTGGATGGATAAGGATCCTGGTTCATGGGAGCAAGAAACCAGCTTTCAGGAAGGAAAGAAAGCCGCCAGTGGCTTAGTCGTGGTGAACGACAGGGCAGAAAGGGGTGTCGCATTGATACAAGACTACAATAAGCTCCTTACAAAGGATGAAGAGCAAAAGCAAGCTCTGCTCCAAGTTGTTGCTGCTCACAGGAAGATGTACCCCGATGCCAAGAAGGAAACAGTGGTGAAACAGGCCCAGAAATAGGAGTTACATTTCTCATTATATTTGGGTTTTTTTATATTATGTGATATGGTGTCTCTTCATTTTATGAACTGAACATTTGGATTGTTATCATTGAATTTGAGTTTTCATAGCAATATACTGCTATTTGTGCAGCTATTGTAACTTGTGTTTGCTAGAATACAAAGAAAGTGAGTGGAGGGTGGATTTTCATAAAACAAACTTCTGGTTTTGCTTTCGATCCATATATAGAAAAGTTTTGTAGACACCTTTAGTTTGAAGGCTGATGTGGCACCCCTAAATAAAATCAGATTGCTTTCATATTTGGTGTCTTTTCATTTTGGAACAAAAGGAACAACATAAAGCCATGTCCCAGTAAATATTTTAAAAAATTTATTTTGAGCACCACCCTAATATATAATAATAATAATAATAATTCATTTATTTTGTATAGCGCTTTTCCAGAAGCCCAAAGGCGCTTTGACAGAGTGGCAAACATAATGCATAACAATACATGAAAACAACAATTGCAAAAAGACAAGAATCAATAGGGAAATATTTAAAGCAAAAGGAGGGAGAAGGAGAAGAGATAGTCAGGGGTTAAATGCTGTGGGTTGAATGTTGAATGCAGTGTTGAACAGGTGGGTCTTTAGTGATGTTTTGAATGTGGTGAGTGAGGAGGAGTCTCTGATGGTGTGAGGTAGTGAGTTCCAGAGGGTGGGAGCAGCGATGGAGAAGGCCCTGTCCCCCCAGGATCTGAATTTGGTCCGGATGGAGGGGGTCAGGAGGTTGGTACCAGCAGAGCGGAGGTTGCGGGTGGGAGTGTGTCTGGAGAGGAGGTCAGCCAGGTAGGATGGGGCCAGGTTATGGAGGGCTTTGTATGTCAAGAGGAGGATTTTGTACTGGATTCTCTGGGGGATGGGGAGCCAGTGAAGCTTGTAAAGGACGGGGGTGATGTGGTCACGGGTCCGAGAATGGGTGAGTAGACGGGCAGCGGAGTTCTGAATGTATTGGAGTTTATTGGTGATTTTTGAGGGTGAACCATAGAGGAGGCTATTGCAGTAGTCCAGACGGGAGGTGATGAAGGCGTGGATGAGGGTTTCTGCAGCCGTGGAGGAGAGGGATGAGCGGAGACGGGCAATGTTTTTCAGGTGAAAGAAGGCTGACTTTGTGATCTGTTTAGTGTATTTGTCGAAGGAAAGGGTTTGGTCAAAGATGACGCCAAGATTCCGGATGTGAGGGGAGGTGGATACTGGGATACCGTCGATGTTGAGGGCAAAGTTATGGGTGGATTTTGTGAGCGTTTTTGGGCCAATGATGATTATTTCAGATTTATCACAGTTAAGCTTGAGGAAGTTGATTTGAAGCCAGGATTTTATTTCAGTGATGCAGTTTGTCAGGATAGAGTGGGTGTCGGTGGAGACGGACTTGGTGGAGATGAAAAGCTGGATGTCATCGGCGAAGCAGTGGAATTGGAGACCATGACGGCGGATTAAGTGACCGAGCGGGGACAGGTAAAGGATGAAGAGGAGGGGGCCAAGAACTGAACCTTGGGGGACACCTTGGGGGAGGGGAGCAGTGGGGGATTTGCAGTTATTGATGGAGATGAACTGGCATCTGTCAGAGAGGTATGATTTAATCCAAGAGAGGGCAGTGCCGGTAACGTTAAAGGTGGATTCAAGTCGGGTGAGGAGGATAGTGTGATCGATGGTGTCAAAGGCAGCGCTGAGGTCGAGGAGGACGAGAATGTTGAGGTTGCCAGCGTCAGAGGAGAGGAGAAGGTCGTTGGTGATTTTGAGGAGAGCAGTTTCAGTACTGTGGTTGGAGCGGAATCCGGATTGGAATGTTTCATACAGGTTATTGGCAGAGAGATGATGTTTGAGTTGAGTGGCTACAGCGCGTTCCAAAACTTTTGACAGAAAGGGTAGGTTGGAGATGGGTCTGAAGTTGTTTAGGGTGTCAGGGTTTAGACCAGGTTTTTTTAGAATGGGGGTAACAGCAGCAATTTTGAGGGAAGGTGGGACGATGCCTGTAGACAGGGAGGAGTTTATTGTTGCAATGATAAGTGGAGAGAGAGCAGGGAGGGAGGCTTTGACAAAGCTGGAGGGGATGGGGTCAAGAGTGCAGGTGGCAGTTTTCATTCCTATGAGGAGTTCAGAGAGGTCAGTAGGGGAGATTGGGGAGAACTGAGACAGGGGATGGCAGGACAAGGGGGGGCAGGTGGTTGGAGGGGGAGCGGGTGCGGCGGTGGTCAAGCTGTTGTAGATGTTGTCAATTTTGCGTTGGAAGAAAGAGAGGAAGGAGATGCAGTTGTCTACTGTGAATGACTGGGTGGTGGTGTTCAGGGGGCGGAGGAGTTTGTTTATTGTCGAGAAGAGTGCTTTTGGGTTTCCGGAGCCAGAGTGGATAATTTGAGAGTAGTAGGCAGAGCGGGCGTGGGAGAGGGCATCTTTGTAGTGTTGTATGTGGTCCTTGTAGGCTTGGGAGTGAACTGTGAGACCCGTTTTATTGCGGAGTCTTTCAAGTTGGCGAGCACGAGTTTTCATCAGGTGGAGTTCAGGGGTAAACCAGGGAGCAGAATGGGTGAAAGAAACTGTTTTGGTTTTTACAGGTGCAAGCTGGTCAAGGCAGGAGGAGAGAGTGTGGTTGTAGTAGTCAGTGAGGTCGGAAGGGGTGTGGAGGTCAATGAAGGGAGAAGTGGACATTTTTTCAGAGAGGGTGGATGAGAATGAGGTAGGTGAAAGAGCGTTTAGCTTACGGAAGTTGATTGTGCGATAATGCCTTGGTGTTGGGGCGGGGATGTTGATGGTCAGAGTGATGGCTAAGTGGTCAGAGAGGGTGAGGTCGGAGCCATAGAGATGGTGCAAACTTAATCCAGAGGAGCAGACAAGGTCCAAAATGTGACCACGGATATGGGTAGGAAAGTCGACATGTTGAGTGAGGTTAAAGCAGGTGAGTAAATCAGTGAAGTCAGTGGTTATTGTGGAGTCAGTGGAGTCCATGTGGATATTGAAATCACCAAGGAGGAGGATTGAGGGGGAGAGGGAACATAGCTGGGTCAGAAAGTAGGAGAAGTCAGACAGGAATGATGGGTGTGGTTTGGGAGGGCGGTAGACGACAGCCATGACTGACTGCGTGTGACCAGAGAGTTTTAAAGCCAGGTGTTCAAATGATGGAGCAGATGAGATGGAGATGAGGTTGGTCTTGATGTCTTGACGGTGGATAACGGCAATTCCACCACCTCGGCCCTCCGAGCATGGTTTATTGACGTAGGAATATCCATTGGGTGTGGTGAGGTTAAGTGTGTAGTAGTCCAGAGGTTGTTGCCAGGTTTCGGTGAGACAGAGAAAGTCCAGTTTGTTATCCAGGATGTATTCGTTCAGGATGAGGCATTTGTTGTTGAGGGACCGGGTGTTGAACAGGGTGAGCTTGATGTTGTTTTGAACAGCAGGGATGAATTCAGGTGATTTAGCCAGGGTTCGTAGGCAGGAGGTGCGATCGTGTGGGTTGCTGTGACCAGGTGCGCTGGGACGAAGAGTGAGAGTGCGCTGAGCCGACCAGAGGACGGGGATGGAGTGACCTGATTGCAAATAAACAAACTTACGACCGGAGCCACGGTGAATGTACCTGGGTCGTCGGAGGAGTCCATTTGATTTGATGGCAGAGATGCATGATGGGGTGGAGCGGGTATTGAGCAGAAGAAGCCTTGCGGCGGAGTACCTCAGAGCCATGCCAGGCAGGAGCGAAGGGACGAGTACGAGGCCAAGGTCGAGGAGGCAAAGCGGCAAACGCAGCGGCAAACGCAGCGGCAAACGACTGCAGCCGCTAATCAAGACCACAGCGGCAAACAGCCACCGCCGCAAACAACGGCCACAAACAACGGGAGCGGGCCTGAGGAAACAGTGGAGGAGCCGGGCAGGCGAAGCCAGGAGCAGAGCCGGGACCGAGCAGAGGGCAGACCCAACGGTCAAAAATCCGCCACGACCACCAGAAAAGCAAACTATGTACAATGGCCCAGTCGGAGAAGCAGCGAACAAGTAACGCCAGCGTCCTCTCCAGACCGGACCGGAAGCGGAAGTTGTTGCCAGGTTTCGGTGAGACAGAGAAAGTCCAGTTTGTTATCCAGGATGTATTCGTTCAGGATGAGGCATTTGTTGTTGAGGGACCGGGTGTTGAACAGGGTGAGCTTGATGTTGTTTTGAACAGCAGGGATGAATTCAGGTGATTTAGCCAGGGTTCGTAGGCAGGAGGTGCGATCATGTGGGTTGCTGTGACCAGGTGCGCTGGGACGAAGAGTGAGAGTGCGCTGAGCCGACCAGAGGACGGGGATGGAGTGACCTGATTGCAAATAAACAAACTTACGACCGGAGCCACGGTGAATGTACCTGGGTCGTCGGAGGAGTCCATTTGATTTGATGGCAGAGATGCATGATGGGGTGGAGCGGGTATTGAGCAGAAGAAGCCTTGCGGCGGAGTACCTCAGAGCCATGCCAGGCAGGAGCGAAGGGACGAGTACGAGGCCAAGGTCGAGGAGGCAAAGCGGCAAACGCAGCGGCAAACGCAGCGGCAAACGACTGCAGCCGCTAATCAAGACCACAGCGGCAAACAGCCACCGCCGCAAACAACGGCCACAAACAACAACGAGAATATATACATATTCTCGTGTCACCGGGGTCAAGACCCCTGGGTGACGGACGACCGAAACAAGCTTTACTCCAAGGCGTATACCCAATTTGGCAGTAGTGACACGCGCGGGGTGGACAGTAGCAAGGGTTTACCTGCACGGAGTTCACTGGGTTTCCTCGAACCCACCACGAATATAAACGAGACAGAACACAAAGTAACGTGCAACAAATAATGGGTTTATTAGATTAATGCAAGGGAACAACGAAAGGTAAGGTAAGCTAAAATTCCGAAATGAGGGCCCCTCCATCTGACTCAGATACGAACAAGGGGAAAATAA
Source organism: Myxine glutinosa (assembly GCF_964187855.1). NCBI lineage: Eukaryota > Metazoa > Chordata > Myxini > Myxiniformes > Myxinidae > Myxine > Myxine glutinosa. The sequence continues at coordinate 142,783,150 of NC_136268.1, read as the reverse complement.
AAGTCAAGGAAAATAAATAATGTTTATGTCGTGCAGCCACTTAGCTCCGGTCTCAACGAGGGCTTGGTGGTCGTCACAGGTCTGGTCGGTCAGCCAAATGGCTGTGTGTCAACCTGCTCAAGATGGCGCAGAGCCGTGCTTTCGCTGCACCACGAATGTGAGGTAATTCGGGCCGGCGGTCTCCACGTGCTCTCCATGCCATCTGAGATGCCATGAGCTCCATGAACCGCCGGCAACGCCGCCTCCTCACGATCGAAGATTGCTACACCACTCCTTCTCTGCACCAGGTCCACACATGCTCCAAACTCACTCCACCAGCGCACACGAACCAAAATGCGACCGCCATTCACGCAGGCCAGAAAAAAGATAAAATGCAACCGCCTTCAACGAACGCCAGCACTAAGAGAGAATGCGACCGCCCTCAACGAATACCAGCACCAAGAGAGAAAATGCCACCACCTTCAATGAACACCAGCACCAAGAGTGAAAATGCCACCACCTTCAACGAACGCCAGCACCAAGAGAGAAAATGCGACCGCCTTCAACGAGCGCCAGCACCAAGATAGACCAAGATTGCGAGATGGCCCCTTTTCGCTCTCCCAGCTCTCAAATGTTCCACCGCTGACGTCACACTCTGTCCAATCACCGAGGTCTGTTCATCACTCTGTGGCTCCTTAACCAGGCACGAAGCTCGGGGCGTGGCCTGTTAACTCCGGTCCTCCGAGGCGGAGCCTAACCGTCCTTTGGGAATTGTCGGCGGGGCGGGGTTCCTTTGCCGATTGCAATGTCCGGTTATACTGGCAATTATGGGTGTTGTAATGGCGGCCCTTTTTGATGAAATATAAACGAAGGGAAAAATCACAGGGGCAATTACACACAAGGTCCTTAAGCCCTACCTAATTAGCATAGCTCCACCCCTCATGTGCAGACACATATACGATCTTATTCGATACAGATTCCCAACCTAGTTACATCGAGGTGGGCTTCCTCTTCCTGTCACACAGTCCATGCCAATCTACACATTCCTAACTTTCCTGAGGTATATTATGCCAAACCCCACAAATGAAACGATATATATATATATATATATATACAGACTTGGCATTTAATATGGAATATTTTTTTTGTGGGGGTGAACTTACTTTTCAAGATGACTTAGAACCAAAAGTTCATTGGAATTATGTTGAAATTATTCTAGATTTTGTTAATGTGACCTTTAAAAGAAACAAAAACCACATTTGACATTTCGAAGCAAATAAATTGATCCTTGAAAGTGATGTAAACTGATATCGAACTCAATTCCCGGACAGAACTGTGTTAAACTTCTGTACGTTTTCCAGAAGTATCTCTTTATTTTGCACATTAGCCAAAAAAAAATTCAACAAAAACAAAAGCTAAATTATGATTGGGATTACGGACAGTAAAATTACAGTTCAGTACTTCGTGTAACCCCCACGAGCATTCAGGAGAGCACGTACACGTCGAGGCATGCTGTTCACGAGATTTGCCAAGGTTTGGACAGGAATCACTTGCCATGCAGTGACAATAGTCTGCTGCAATTCACGCACAGAGGTAGGCTGCTGGTCCAAGTTGTCGATTTGATGCGTTAATTCTGCCCACAAGTTCTCTATCGGATTCATATCCCGGGACATGGCAGGCCACTCCATATGCTCTACACCACGGTCAGCAAGAAAGTGTTGGATCATGTGAGCACGATGAGGCCGTGCATTGTCATCTTGGAAGACAAAGTTTCCTCGAAAGGCTGCACGAGCAAATGGAAGCAATGTTTCTTCCAGAATAACCCTGTACTTGAACTGGTTCAGGTTTCCATTCAGAACAACCAGGTCAGTTTTGCCCCATGCATGAAAAGCAGCCCAAACGGTCACCCCACCACCTCCAGCTTGGACTCTTGGCACTATACAATCTTTGTTGTGGGCTTCATGCACTTGTCTGCGCACTCGGACGCGGCCATCTTGACGATAGACCAGAAATCTAGACTCGTCACTGAAGGTCACGTGATTCCAGTATCCTGGCTGCCATTGACGGTGCTCTCTGGCCCACTGCAATCGGCGCTGGCTGTGTTGTTTGGTCAGGCATGGCTTTCTCAGGGGACGCCTGGCACGATAGCCTGCTTGAACCAGTCGTTGGTTGACTAGCCTTCTGGATACAGGCACATTTGTCAGTTGCTGCCACTCAGCCCTAAGCCGATTAGCTGACTTGGTACGGCCATTGCAGACTAACCAGTCCAGCTGGCGATCATCTCTCCTTGTGGTTCTGCGTGGACGTCCTGGCCTCGGTATTGGAGTAGGGACACCCCTCTGAGCATGTCGTTTCAGGATCTTTGACACCTGACCTTGAGTGCTGCCATACTGCCGAGCAATAGCACGCTGTTTCATGCCAGAATTTCGTAAAGCCACCACTCCATGACAAACAGCATTGTCAAGTTGACGGACCATCTCCAGAGGAAGCGGCAATAACTTTTGTAGAGGTGCAGCAGTTGTTTTCCACTAATACAGAACGCAACAACCCTTATTTACCCGATTTTGAAGCCAATCGTCAAATGTACCTGTCCTTACATTTTGTCACGCCACCTGTGATATAATCCTGTTATTGACTTCTTGCTGCGAAAGACAATCAGTGACATGGTTCTTTCAACAAAGACATCACCGAAGGGTAAAAGAAACTCACCAGATTGATATACTGAGTTCAGAAAGTAAACCCAAGTCAAGAGAAAAAAAATATTCCATATTAAATGCCAAGTCTGTGTATATATATATATATATATATGTATATATATATATATATATATGTATATATATATATATATATATGTATATATATATATATATATATATATATATATATATATATATATATATATATATATATATATATATATATATATATATATATATATATATATATGTATGTATATATATATATATATATATATATATATATATATATATATATATATATATCTATATATATATATATATATATATATGTATATATATGTATATATATATATATGTATATATATATATATATATATATATATATATATATATATATATATATATGTTGTATCAACAGCCAAGGCTCGTGGGAGAGCGAGCACACTGAATAGATCAGGACGAAAATAACAAAAACAGGACACAAAACACGCAAAAACATGCATATTGTTTCTTCATCATGGTTCCTTGTCTGATATGGCATCACAAGTATTATATTGAAGTAGCAGCCATGAGAAACACCTTTTTTGTGGACATTTTATTCATGTTAAAGCCTGAAATCTAACACTGGTTTTCTGTGTTGCAGCATAGCATGCCATTTTGGAGGGTCTCCAGTCACTCAGACCTCCTGGCACTCCAGCATGCATTGGAGATGGAATACCTATGAAGCCTATGACTACCTCTTTTATGGAGGCCTGACACTGAACTCTGAAGGACATCCATCTCTGGCTGACCGGCTGGCAGGCCTCTGGAAAGCTGTTGAATGCGGCTTAACTTGAAGAAGGTCCAACAAAGCGACTGCTCTCTGGACGATAATAACGAGTGGCATTAAATATCGTGACAGGTTTAATGGCTACGTGCTCGGGTGCAGTGTCAGCATGCGATGCCCGAATACTCCATGAATCACTCAAAAAAGAAAGTACTGACTGTATATGATTTAATATATATGTACAGGCCTTTGAGATATCTATATATATCCGAGGAAGCACAGCATTGTGAGGAAGATAACAGGGTGTTTGTCACTGGAACCTCCTCTTACACTGAGGCATGTTTGCTGTTGTTTCCTATTACATAAGTTCCAAAAGATTGAATGGAAAAGTCCAAGAATCTTTATAAACAATAACATGCATATCTGATGGAAAACATATTTTCAAGTCTTTTATTTTGAGCTTTAACAAGTTTGATGCAATTTAAATCCTCCAAACGTCCTGCTTTGGACAAAAGTCCACTCGATATCAAACCGAGTGACCATTGTGGGTCCTACAGATGCTCAAGCTGATCTCTGTCCAAATGATGTGCAAAACGAAAGAATCTCCTGCCATTTCCTTATGCTAGGCCACAAATAGTCTGCCACTAAAGCATCTTTACATACTCTGAACTCTGAGTGCCGTAAAGGCATGATGATGTATTCACTGACTCGATGAAATCCTACACGTTGATATTTCTTATCCCTGAAGACCCCATGGGTACACTTCCCTGATTTTTTTTTTTTTTGTATACAAGATCGAGGCTCGTGAAAGAGCTAACATTAATCACAAAAAAAAAACCGACACATAAAACATATAATAAGGGGAGCAGTAGACAAGATGGGGAGAGAGGGGGAAGCACACAAGTACAACATTTGAGAGCAGGGACATCGGGAGATCTGTGGGAGGGAGAGGGCTTGGGGGGAGGAGGCATGGGAAGGGGGGGGGGGATTTATTAATTAACTGTGTCATATTGAGTCACTATGCCCAAATATCAGTCTCGACGGTACATTTATTAGTTCCAACAGCTTGTTCATTAAAGAATCATCATATTTATTCACTTCCCATTTTATTTATCTTTCTTCATGTCACCTCCCACCTTTCTACAATCGTACTGAAACTGAAACGGATATTCATAGAAACTCACCTTTAAGGAAAGGACACTTGTTTGGGTTTTTTTTTCCCCACACAGTCCTTGAAGCGAGTGCACGACATTTTGCGTTTCCTTTTTGTACAGAATAAATTGATTTCAGACATCGATTGACGGAATCGTTTTGGTGGGTGACCTTCACTTTCGTTTGTAGGTAGTCTTGTGAATTAAACTGTCATACGAGCAATTCAGAGGAGGTTGGCATGTCCGGCACTTGTTTTTGATTCACTTTTATTTGGCATTGATCAGGATTTTTAACCTCCTTATCCGACCAACATTTTGCACAGTTGATATCTTAAGATGTCTTTGGAAAATGAACCACAAACATACCTCATTTCCTCCTTGCTGAGGATGTTTTTTTTGCAGTAATGATGTTCGTCGCAGTTGTTGTGGTTGCTGCCTGTTGTTACCTAGACTCCCTGCAAGAATCTCTCAAAAAATGCATCCCATAAAAGTCAATGCAATAATGACAACGAATACGTCAATCAACTTTAGAAGAGAAGAGTCTGCAATAATAAGCAGTTGTATGAGTTTGGTAAGCCTGGTGTTGACTTAGCGGTTCGGGTGCTGGCTTGGGATCCTAGGATCCTGAGTTTGGAATCCCGATTGATCGCTGAATTAATGCCAGGAGGGTTGACTCAGCCTGTCATCCTTCTGAGGTGAGCAATGGCAAATTGAGTACCAGCTTGCTGGGATGAATGATCCCGGTGTGTTCCCCGATTTAGAATAGGTACATCGTATCCCTGCGCGTCGTAAGAGGCGACTTAGGGTTGGTGTCAGGAAGGGCATCTCGCCATAATAACATTTTCTCAAACAGGAAACCATGATTGTCACACACAAGGCAAACCCCTGCTCTTGCGGGGAAAAACTAGCCTGAAAACGATCATTCGTTTTGATCGTTCATTCGTCAACGATCATTAAACGATCATTCGTTAACTTATTTTTCATTCATTGTGTGAGTTCTGTGCATCAATACCAAGTAAACGCTGGGCTTTCTTCCTTGGTGGCTTCCTGTCTGCCTGCCTTCAGAGTATAAAAGTGACAGTACAACTTCAGTTTTGGACACTCACCCCTCTCTCTTTCTTTTTAATGCTTTTGGCTGCCAATACCTCCCGAGATCAATTTTGTTTTCACAAAATTCCCTTTTCATGGAGGAACTTGCACATACATGTATATCATATGCAGCATCATCATCTAATCTATATATATAAAAGAAAGTTTTTGTTTGTTTGTTTGTCTGCACGCGCTAATCTGCTGAACGGTGAAAGATAGGAGGAAACCTCTGAAACAAAAAATGTCGGGACGGGCCCCGGGAAGGTTTTAGGCGAGGTGGCGAGGCCGGGCTGGGCCCATTTCGCAATTAAAAGCTGAGCTGAATTATAGCAGTCAATCTTCTATGGCCGCGAGTAAAAGCTGAATTATAGTCAATCTTCTATGGCCGCGAGTAAAAGCTGAATTATAGTCAATCTTCTACGGCCGCGAGTAAAAGCTGAATTATAGAAGTCAATCTTCTTCGGCCGCGAGTAAAAGATGAATTATAGTAGTCAATCTTCTACGGCCGCGAGTAAAAGCTGAATTGTAGAAGTCAATCTTCGATGGCCGCGAGTAAAAGCTGAATTATAGTAGACAATCTTCTACGGCCGCGAGTAAAAGCTGAATTATAGTAGTCAATCTTCTACGGCCGCGAGTAAAAGCTGAATTATAGTCGTCAATCTTCTACGGCCGCGAGTAAAAGCTGAATTATAGAAGTCAATCTTCTTCGGCCGCGAGTAAAAGCTGAATTATAGTAGTCAATCTTCTACGGCCACGAGTAAAAGCTGAATTGTAGAAGTCAACCTTCTATGGCCGCGAGTAAAAGTTGAATTATAGTAGACAATCTTCTACGGTCGCGAGTAAAAGCTGAATTATAGTAGTCAATCTTCTACAGCCATGAGTAAAAGCTGAATTATAGTAGTCAATCTTCTATGGCCGTGAGTAAAAGCTGAATTATAGAAGTCAATCTTCTTCGGCCACGAGTAAAAGCTGAATTATAGAAGTCAATCTTCTTCGGCCACGAGTAAAAGCTGAATTATAGAAGTCAATCTTCTTCGGCCACGAGTAAAAGCTGAATTAAAGTAGTCAATCTTCTACGGCCGCGAGTAAAAGCTGAATTATAGTAGTCAATCTTCTCCGGCCGCGAGTAAAAGCTGAATTATAGAAGTCAATCTTCTACGGCCACGAGTAAAAGCTGAATTATAGTAGTCAATCTTCTACGGCCGCGAGTAAAATAAGAATTATAGAAGTCAATCTTCTTCGGCCGTGAGTAAAAGCTGAATTATAGTAGTCAATCTTCTACGGCCGCGAGTAAAAGCTGAATTATAGTCGTCAATCTACAACCGCGAGTTAAAGCTGAATTATAGAAGTCAATCTTATACGGCCACGAGTAAAAGCTGAATTATAGAAGTCAATCTTATACGGCCGCGAGTAAAAGCTGAATTATAGTTGTAAATGAACGAATTGCGGCCGCGGCCGGATAGTCAAACTCTGCTGCTTCGCAAGGCCGCGTTTTATTCCTTTTTCAGTGCAGAAGATTAAATTCATTAAAAAAGAACCCGGGCAACGCTGGGTGCATTCAGCTCGTTATGTATAAATCAATATTAACTTTCCCCAAGTGAGTTATCTATTAAATGATCACTACGCTGGTGGGCATTATTTAATAACAGAAAGCGCGGTGTCGGCTCGTGCATGTCGTGCTGGATTTCATTGGTCGAAGCACGGAGTGCACGTACACTCTCATGCGTACACTTTTCGTGTACGCACATGCGCTGAAAATGTATCACGTGATTAGTGATTACTGAAAGTGTGATACCCGCTGCAGTAGACGTTCCCGCTGCAGTACAGTGTAACTATCTATGTTCCTTCACGTTTTTTTCCGAATCCTCTTTGCTTGCCCATAGTGAAATTGTTAGGTAAGAAAAATGTATGACTTGGAAGAAACAAGTTTGTTGATCACTCCGGTTTGTGTGTGTGTGTGTATTTGTTTGTCTGTCCGCTCACTTATACTTGCGCCTGCAGGTCACCATTTTAAACTGACCTTCACGAAACTTCACCAAGCGGTATATTTCGTGGTCTGACAAAATCCTATATATTTTTGAGGTCAAAAGGTCAACAGAGGCCAAAGGTCAACCACTTTTTTCAAATTTCTAAAATCCTAATTTTTCATCCGATTGACTTGAAATTTGAATAGGATGTTCATATCAGCTAACTGAATTCAACCACCGACTTTTTTTTTTTTTAGATCAACATTGGTCACCAGGTCAACATAGGCCAAAGGTCAACCACTTTTTTTCAAATATCTAAAATCCTCAATTTTCATCCGATTGACTTGAAATTTGAATCGGATTTTCATATCAGCGAACTGAATTCAACCACTAACTTTTTTTTTACATCAACATTGGACAGAAGGTCAAAGGTCAACCACTTTTTTTTCACATATCTAAAATCCTCAATTTTCATCCGATTGACTTGAAATCTGAATAGGATTTTCACATCAGTGAACTGAATTCAACCAACAACTATTTTTGAGATCAACATAGGTCATGAGGTCAACATAGATCATCAGGTCAACATAGGCCAAATTTCTAAAATTGTCAATTTTCATCCGATTAACTTAAAATTTGAAGTCGATTTTATATCAGGTCACTGAATTCAATCACCAATTATAAGGCAAAAGGATGCTCTACCAAGTGCCATTCTACTTTGTTCTCTTTTACCAACTGTCGCTCCATGAGTGATTTTTCATTTCGTTGTTACGTTGGAGAATGTGCTCACTGAGCCAGAATTGATTCAATTTTTTTAAGATTAAAATCCGGATCCGGATACAAGAGTTTTTAAAATGTTAAGTGATTCTTCACCATTGAGTGATAGGGCCAAAAACGATATATAGGATGATATTTCAAAAAGTTGTGGACGACTTTTGACTAAACTTGGTGGTTGAGTTGGGTCGGCGACAAGAACAAGTGGATTCGATTTTGAGTCAGTTCCAGATCCAGATCTGACCTATCAGAGGGATACAAAACATAAACTGCTCACCCTGGCTGAGGTGCGCTCTTTAGTTTATAAATGCCATACTAGTTTATAAATGTTGCAGTATTCACTTTATAGACGTACTCACATTGTAATAGTACAGCACTGTACATACTTTATAGACGATGTAACATTTTAATTAGTAGATAGTCAAATGTGTTTTGTGTCCCCGCCCCCATCAGGCTGATTGACAGTCATTGTCCCGCCCACCCCTCTTGGCACTTCATTGCCTTATGCGTAAATATGCAGTTACCTCTACTTTTCGTGGAATCCTTTCAAGTTGTGAAAAAATTGAGGTGTCATGGACCTTCCTCCTGTAAAATGCAGTATATTGGCGTTTGAACAAAGTACTGATCACCTCAACTCAATGTTGAGTTACTGTCTGAAAAGTAGAATTACAAACGGGACATTTTTGTTCTGTCGATGTCGTTTTGCGATGCTGTCCAAACGTTTAACCCTTTGTGTGCTGCTGTCTTAGATTTGTCGCAAGATGAAAATTCTTTTTTTTTTTTTTGGAAAACGACCCCCAAAAAATGTAATTTTTAAATGAAAATTTTGAAAAAAAAAAGATGCAGCACACAAAGAGTTAATGAGTGTTATTTGATGTGAAATCCTCCACAGACGACGGACTGGTAGGTACCTTCTTCATCAGTTTACAAGTTTGTGTCTTGGTAGGTTTTTTTTTTTTGAGGAATTGTGTGTCATTCCCACATGGCATATTGTCAATTCAATTTTAAATTTTACATCAGATTTCAAATTGGTGACTATTTCTGCGATTACATCTAATTCAAAATCACAAAAAGCATAATCATCTATTTCTGCGATTATATCAAATTCATGAAAATCACAAAAAGCATAATCATCTTCTTCATAGCCACTTCAAAATAATTTCCCCAGAAAATGTCCCCTCACTTTTCAATATTGCGATCAACGCCTCTGACATGCAGGACAAGGACATGAGTAGATATCAATGTACTTTTACATGAATTAGGTGGACAATGGACAAAGACATGAGACATGGGATTTGAACCTGGGTTCCCTGCATCAGGGGTTCGGATTGTTCGGATGGGAACATTAACAGGCCTTGGTGAAGGAAATTAAATAATTTGTTATTTCATCTTTATGAAAATGATATATTGTGGAGCCTCTGTATAGTTTAAGTTATTTTACACTGTTTTTGTTGGTACGGTCATGTTCTATCCTCTTTGTAAGTGAATCACGGAAAAAATTGACTTCAAGTTGGGCACCAAACAAACCCTGCAAACAAGGAATGACTGGGTTGTCACAAAGTGCATTAAAATATTTTTTTAAAAAACCACCTTTAGAGGCCATTTTTCCCCGTAAAGCGGGGGTTGGCCTTTTTCGGGAACCATGGTTGTTGTTGTTTTTTGGTCCCCTTTTTGAAGCAATGTTTTACGGCCGGATGCCCTTCCTGACGCCAACCCTTTTTGCCGCCTTTAACGACAAACAGGGAATTACCAGTGAACTGGTACTCAATTAGCCGACCTCGGAAGGTTATGACAGGCTGAGTCAACCCCCCTGGCGTTAATTCAGCGATCGACCAGGATTCGAACCCAGGATCCTAGGATCCTAAGCCGGCACCCTAGCCGCTAGCCCAACACAACAGGGTTAATAGTACTAGGGCGAGTGCGAGTGCGACTGGAAATGCGAGTGATTCGGTGGGTGTGTGTGCGGAGTATCGTTGAGGAGGAACACCAGGGCACTAGTCACAAAGTGCATTAATACAATATATATGAAAACCTGTGACGTTTCTGATTTTCGTGCAATTCTTTAAGAATTAATAAAGTGTCGGAACAGCTTGCATTTGTATGCCTGAAGATTTGCAGATGTGGATTATCTTCTTACTATAATTCACCAAATGTCCGTCTGTCTGTCCGTTCGAAGGTACCGCAAAAACAGCTCAATCAACCGCAACGATATTTTGGGTTGGTAATCCTGGGACCCCCTGGAGTAAAATAGGCCATATTGTTTTTCCAAATTTTCCAAGTTTTCCAATTTTCCAGTTTTTTCAGACACGATGGAATAATATTTACCGATATGAACAGTGATGTGGCTTTTATTGAAATTCTGCAAATACTGTTTTGATTTTGATGAGAATTACGAACCTGCAGCGAATCCGGAAGTGGACAGATGACTGCAATGCGCGGGTTTGCCAATATCCCAATACAACCGTCATTCATTCGTAATGTTTAATCGTTAAATGTTAATCGTGTTAATTGTTTTGTTGAAGTATCAATTGATGATTGCAATTGGGTGAATACAATTACGATTTTGAATTCGTAATTGTGTTCATCCAACCGTACGGAACTTCACATCTGGATTTACATACTTGTTCATGTCACGAATGTTGTTAAAAGTTTATTTTTTATATTAATGTTATTTAATTTATGATTGGAGTTTTGCTGTTTGGATTGAAAAAAGAGATATCGAGTTCAAGTGAATTACGAAATGCCGTGACCGTTTCTACTTTCTAAACGTGAATTCGCGGATCGCCATATGCAGATTTGCCATTGACTGGGTATGGAACAAACGTACCCGTTTGTTTGCGAACTGGTACGTTTTTCATGGAAGTCCTTCACGAACTTTATGTCCATGTCTAATGTGTGACTGAAGGTGCTACAGGAATGTGGAATTTATTGGTTTCATGCTTTAGCATTCGCCGTTTCTTCATTGTCTGTTTGCTTCTGGCCTCCCACCCGTGCGTAGGACGGATGCCTCACGAGTTATATAAAACTGGAATTTAGGAATAAAACAACCTTCATTAACGTACATTAGTTATTTGATTTGAATGGGTTTTTTGTACTCCGCCCTTCGCTATTCCATCTCCAGGTGCTGCATGACGTCATCGACACGTGCCGAAGTCCTCAGTTTTCATTCTGTTTGTTTTCTTGCTTTCTTTCTTGTTTGTTTGTTTGGCCTGGCCATATCGCAGCCATCCTTTGACCTAGGGAGCTGAAATTTGGGCACAATAGTGAACAGAGTGCTTTTGCAAAAACTGTATTTGAATTTTTTGATTAATCAATTCATTGATTAATTGCATGATTATTAAAGATTTATTAAGTACTTGTTTATTTTCTTTCTCATCTGAGCATATCTCAGGCACATTTTCAGCTAAGAAGCTGATATTTGGACACGACAATGACCAAGTAATTTAGCTACAAAAGGGTATTTTGGATTTATTGTTAAATCAACTAATCAATTCCTTATTAAATTTTTGATTAATTACTGAATTATTTAATTTCCAAAAGGTTACAGATTCGGATGAAACAGTGGTGGTTTGGGTTTGTTATTAGCCAGTTGATTGAGAAATTAATTATTTTATGATTATTATTTATTTTAATTACACAATTAACCAACTTTAAATTATGCCTAAGGCGTCCCGGCAATGTCGCCCACTGGAGGATACGTTATTTCATTAATTGGCATAGGGGTGGTGTACTCTGCATACAGCTCTACTTTTTTCTTTGTCAGGTCATGGACTTGCTGATCGACCCTTGTATGCTCATAATGCTACAATATCATGCAATCCCTTCATGTTCTATTCTGCTTTATCTGTGCTGGTAAAGTGTGGCCATGTATGTTTGTTCAATATTATTATTTTCTGTGTTTAAGGGGCATGTCGGGGTTGTGTGCATCTATCATTATAGACTAAAACAATTTCTCAGATGTGTAGCTGCAGAAAATTTAAGAGGGATTTTTGAGGAAAAGTTGGCTAACCAGTTTTCCAAAGGATTTAGGCGTGCTGAATGTGATCGCTTTGTTTGTCGTGTTTCCTTTTAACACCTTCAGATCAAAATGAAATGGCCACCATGCCGAAATCAAATCAAATTGTTTGATCAAAATGAAATGAAAAAAAAATGGCCACCATGCTAAAAATTTCAAACGCCTATCATTTCTGAATGGGGAGTGATACAAACCATGATCTTTGAGCATCTAATACCATTTTTCTGATACCTACAAAAATACTCAACACATCAGAATAGGGTATATTGAATATATCACAATGATCGGCTCCTGGTAGGCATTGATGATGTGCTGGAGTATACTGTATTCCTGTTTGCCTTCATAGTGGACTAGCAGAAGTACCCGGCATTGCCGGGTGGGGGAGGGGAGGGGAGGGGGAAGATGAGGGGAGGGGAATGGGTGGGGAGGGGAGGAGAGGGGGGGGAGGAGAGGGGGGGAGGGGAGAAGAGGGGGGGGGAAGTACCCAGCATTCCGTGTATAAACGTGAGGGAGAAGAGGGGGGAGGGGGAGGGGAGAAGAGGGGGGGGAGGGGAGAAGAGGGGGGGGAGGGGGAGGGATGGGAGAGGAGAGGGGTGGGAGGGGGGAGAGGGAGGGGATGGGGGGGAGGGGGAGGGGGAGGGGCAGGGGTAGGGGGGAGGGGGAAAAGGGAGGGGGAGGGGGAAAAGGGAGGGGGAGGGGGAAAGGGGAGGGGGTAGGGTGGAGGGGGAGGGGAGGACAGAGGGGGAAGGGGGAGGGAAGGGAAGGGCCAGTCAACAATGACGTTGCAGTTCTCATGGTCGGAGAGCAGCACAACAATCGCGACATCGTCCTGAATCTTCGCAACAGCACGAAGCGGATTTTGGAGACTCACCGATCCTGTGACGCCCTCCAGTACCGGCGTTGCCGGGCGGGGGAAGGGAGACCCGTACATTCCCAACCCGTACATTCGCCCTCTCGACTCAAGCTCACTCGGACAAAAGCCTCACACAAATTACACCATGAAGGCCCAATGGCCATGTCTATGCCACAAATCAAGTACGTGAGCGAGTCGGGCGCACTGAATTGAAAATATATAGAACGCTCATACTCCGAGAAAAGTGAAGCTACAATATTTTTGAAAAATTTCATTGGTTGCTAGGAGACGGCAGCATGTAAAAACCGTTTGAATATTTGCAATACAGTTTGATCCAGAGGTAAGTGGTATGGTCTTGCTGGTTGGTGGACACGATATGTGTAAGGGAAATTATTTTGGTGTCCTGTATCTGGTCGTGCTAGTTGGTGAACACGGTACATTTAAGGGAAATGATTTTCTGTCATTCTTCTGAGTGGTTGCTTCTCCTTCCCCGTATTTTTGTTCATTATATTGTTTTTTTCCACTCTCTTGAGTTGTGGGCCTTCCTTGAGTGGTATTACATTTATCATCATCATCATCATCATTGGAATGTCTGTTGTAAAGATATGGACATCAAGTCCGTATCTTGACGCAGAGAGCATCAAGCACCATCTTTTTATACCAGGCAACGGCAACGGCAACGCACTAACGCAGACCTCGCTCGGCCCCGCCCACAGCAACCTCTCTCGGCCCCGCCCATAGCTGCCTCGCTCGGCCCGCCCACAGCGATCTCGCCCGGGCCCGCCCACAGCGACCTCGCTCGGTCCCGCCCACAGCGACCTTGCTCGGTCCCTCCCACAGCGGCATCACTCCGCCCTACACGGCACTATCGATATATTATTCGTACAATGCCGGGTACTTCTGCTCGCTGAAAACAAATCTATGTGAAACATGCTAAATCATGCTAAATGCTAATCATGCAGAAGTACCCGGCAAAAACGCAATCGCTCTGAAATACGTGCGAACGCGTAACTGAGTTAATGGCGGCAACGAACATCACGTGATCGCTCTGAGCGAATCAGCGCGCTGCTCTGCTTCCGGCCAGATTCCGGTCATAATATTCCGCGCTGAGATAAAAATATGGTAAAAACATATTATGAAATAAATTTTTATGTCAGCCATGTTCGTCCCAGGCTCAATGGCCATGTCTGTGCCAAATATCAAGTACGTGAGCCTCTCCGTTTAGGAGTCTATCGGTAACATTACACACACACACACACACACACACACACACGCACACACAAACTGTGTTTTTATATTGTTACGGACACGGCTTCAGATGTTATGATGGGCCGAGCGGAATGGCCGCCGTGTTCGCACAGTTTACCCGATTACCCCCAACTCACCCGATTCCACTCGAACGTTGGCCAAATCGCGCTACGCTAAATCAATGATGGAAAGGACACAACGACTGGGATAAGAGGAAACGATGCAAGGGGTACAGTTCTCAAGACCTCCGGAGGAGGATATAATTAGTGGGGGAGAAAAGGGGTAGATTACAAGGTAATGAGGTAAAGACACAGAAGAGATAGGCACTTAGACACAATCTTATCTATCCCAGACAGACCACAGACAAACGGAACAAGACTGACTTACACAGGGATTGATGGCAGGGAAGGACAGGCAGTCGATAGCACAAGGTGCACCTTGGCTCAGGGACAGGATAAAGCACGGTCCAAAAGATGCAGGGAGGTGTCACAGCGCTCGGTTGGTGGCGTCCTTCTCTCTCCAAGCTGAGGGCGCATCTGACGTCACCTCCCTCTACCTGCGCATGCTCAGCGGGGAGTGACACGCCCTCGGCTCGTTGGCTCCGCCCCAGATGGGATCGGTCCGCCGCTTCTATTGGGTGCGGGGGTTACCAGGCTCCGCCCTTGACGAGGAGCTGACAGCGAGCCCCTACTTGGTAACCCCGTCGAGCACATGGTCGATGGCGGCTCGTTGGAAAGGCTTGGTGCCCTCCCAACACCCCCTACCAACCAAGCCGGAGTGAGGACGCACACTCCCCGCGCCGCTGCCGCTGTTGTTGTTGTTGTTGTTGTTGTTGTTGTTGCTGAACCGTGAGGAAGAGCTGCGGGGAGGTATTGGGAGGTCCTAAACTTCCTAACGGTGCCATACAATCACATTCTGGTGCAACGAAGAGTCAGAATTAATGGAAACGAGTCCTTAACTGACATAGACTAAGAATAACTAGCAAGATGTCCTATAGTTGTCTACGTGAGATGCGGTGGACCTGGATGCGACATTTAATGGGGGAAATAGGGGGAGGTCGGGTCTACAGAGTGTTGTTTACAGAAAATGGGACTAGGGAATGGGGGATTGGGGATAGTTGGGAAGTATTGAGGAAATAGGGGAATATTTACAAGCGGATATGGATGGATGTAAATCCCATATCCGCAACATTGCACCCTTCTCTACCTCGGGGCGCCCCGACCCGATAAATTTTTACCTACGTTAGTGTGGCACTCAGATGTAGTTCCCTCTACTATTAACTCAACCCTGAGTGCGACAGTTTTACAGATATTCACAAATGAGTAAATATGTCCCCCTGCGACGTTGCACCCTTCTCCTAACAGAAACACACCCACAGGATAACCGAATCGCGGAATGGTCTTCAAACTAAACATACAGCCGGTAGGGAGCATTATTTACAATTGACGCTACTTTATTTACAAGACTAACCCAGGACCTGTGATTGTTCTTTCTGGGGGGGAGACAGTCTGCTCTGCATCAATGCACCATTAAAGCACCCAAAAACGCACCAATACACACCCAAGCACCAATCGGTGCCCAGTCATCATAGTTCGTCAATGTTCAATAATAAAAATAAACCAACAACCCCTAACCCTGCAGGTGGTCTCTTGCTCTTCGGCTCCCTCTGCTGGTTATTATTATTGTCTTCCAGTTGTTGTCTTTCTTTCATTTTCTTACTGGCGGCCTATTTGAGCATAAAATGAAATGCACCCAACGTGTCCATTTTTATTTATTTATGGCCCACAGGGCCGACTAGTGTGGTTCACCTGTGGGGCATCGGTGCCCTGTGGCCAAGGTCCGCCAGCAAGATTTCGGGCCCTCATGGCCGGTTCCAGCAGAGGGGCCATGCCCCAACCCATGGGGTCCATAAGTGGTGCTCGGCCACAGGCATGTGGTCCATAATGTGGTGCATCGATGCAGACAGCTGGTTCTGAGAGTGCCGGGCGCACAATGGCCGACTCACGCACGCTCCCCTCGGCACCCAATGGCGCACAGGTCATGTGGGAGACAAAAGAGACAAATGAGCAAGGGGTAAGGTCACAAGGGTACACATCAATAAGGCAATGCAAGGCGAAATGCGTACGGAGAGCGAAATGAGAAAGCTCGTCCCTACCGTACGTCACCCCCCCTGTCACCTACACTACCCTTGCCCTTACCCCATATTTACAAAATCTACACATTTACAAATTCGTCGCTAATGTCTCGTCTCCCCATATTTCTCCAATACAAAATTCGTCACCACAATCCCTCTACTTCAAAATTTGCCATCACCCAATTCATCATCAATCCTCATAAGGAGGAAGAGATGGAACATCAAGCACAATGTCACACCCACGTCATGATGCGTCTCACATTCCAAACATCTGCACAATAAAATAACAAAACATGGCATGGTGTGGAGGTACGTCATCTCAGGTGAGTGGATGCAGATGGTGCGAGGAGACTTCAATCCTAACTATCCTCTAAATGACTTTAACACACTTTACACTACCCGGGGTCTTTCCCTGCCAATCCATTGGCCAGCTTACACTATGGGTTCTAAAAACCAATTCCCATTGACCAAACTGTGGTGCTCATCAATTTGGGGTCTCACTCCCCCGATTCATCTCCCGGTGCCCTCGCACAATTTCTGGGCTGTGACGTGTAGCTCTCCCAGCAGGTCTACCCACCTGCACACCTCCACCACTGTAGTTGCCACCCGAGCTTACCTGCTCCTGAACCTAACCTATCTACTGGGGAAGGCCCCTCCTGGCTCTGTCACCCCACTCGGTGCCCTCTGGCACTGGGCTACCCGGGTCCGTCCTCCGGATCCTCGGGCCCCATCCACAACTACCGGCTCCCAGAGCCCACCTGCGGCCTCACCTGGCCGACATCCTCACAGTGGTGGAGTGCCCAAACCAACTACACACACTAACAGGCTACACGCCCAGCCATTTCCACAACACTAATGCACCCATCCAAATACCATTCTTCCACCCGCACCACAGATGCCAATATCCAACCACAATTTACCTATACCCTCTACCTAACACTTACTCTACCCGCCCCGGGTATCCGTGATGGGGGTCCACTCTTCCCCCATTCACACCTTCGCACCATCCACTCCACTCCACAATTTCCACCATACTCACTCCACGACCATCCATTCCAATACTCCATATATCCCATACCATTTATTCCACACAACCATTCTCCATACCTGTTGTTGCACACCTGTGCACTCACACCTGGTGCCACCTGCACCCTCCTTTCTTCCTGGACCATTTGGTCAACACAACACGCAATCACCACTACTCCCTCATACACTGCTCCATACACCTGCTCAGTTGCACACCTGTGCAATCACACCTGTTCAATCACACCTGTTCAATCCTCAAACACACGGCATCATCTCATCTAACTACTCCCCTCTGAAACTTGCGCTTCCCAGTCGCCCCTTTATACTATTGCGCTCCCTCGTCATTATAATCCACACTAATCTACCTGCGTCCCCACTACAGGTATCCTTGTCACTAACTAACCTTAACGTTACCTAATGTCATCTTCACTAGATCCCTACACACAATATCCTAACCCACCCGGGCTAGTTTCCACTGTCATACACCCCATAAACCTAGTGCTCCTTTGCCCCCCACTCGCCGTGAGGGATGGTGGATTGCCCATCCCACCACATCGGGGAGGTCCCACTATCAATTTTGCTCGTCCAAATTCCAACCAATTCAAAAAATTTCCATTTACTGCCAATTCTACCCACTATTATAAATTTCGTATCAAATCACTACCATCATCATCACAGTCCGCTATATCCTAGCCTCGGTGCGTCATGACATCATTAAACTCGGTTCGTAAAGCCGAGCAATGAATTCGGGTGGTTTGGTCGCCTGCAGGTTGAATCCGTCCGGCTTTCGGTTCAAGGGAGGTGGTTTGGTTGGACCGAGGTTCCACGCACCATCTCGGCGCGGCACCTTGCGGTCCCGGGCCCGATGGCTCAATCTCCCCCGGTCGGAACCCCGTCCCCACGAGGGGGCACCGTTCCGCTTCCTCCCACTCGCCCTTGAACCGGACCGGTCGCCTCGCCCGACAAAGCCCGGACTCGACCGTGCGGGGCGGGGCCAAGCCCGAATCGGCAACGACGCTTCGAAGAGAAGCGACGCAGCATCGACCCGCGCCGGGCCTCGCACCCAACAAAGCACCCCGCGCCCCGAGTGCTCGCATTGGCTATCCGTCGCCCTAACCGCTAACCCGGTTACCGTCGATGCTTCACCTGCATGCTCACACGCATACGCTACCCCTTTCACCCTCACCAAACCCGGCGTTCCAATGCCGTCCGTACATTCCACCAACGCACTCCCTGTTACAAACCACACCTCTCGCGCACACTCTTGCGCACACTCGCCGCTCGCACACCTCGGTCCACACCTCTCCTCCGTTACGTCCTCCGTAACACTCACCATGGGCGTGCACTCTTGCATCCACCCACTAACGCGCTCGGATGGGCTCTCCCACACTCGCGCTACCACCAACCCAGGTGTGCTTCCTCGCACACCCTCTACCATTCCAAGCGTGCATTCTCGCACCCGCTCCACCACCAACTCACTCTCCGGGTCACTCTCAACCTCGCACGTACACTCCGTACACCCCGACGTGCATTCTTGCTCGCACTCGGTTTCACTCCCACACTTTATAACACACTCACCCCTTGACGCACACTTTTTTTCCACACGCGTGCCATTTCCACTCACATGGGACCCTTCACCAACGCCCGGATGCTTCCTCGATCCCAAGCGCGCGACAATTCTTTTGTCGCTAAACATCCTCTTACAAAATCTACCCGCACAATATACAGCACGTCTCACCTTCGGGGTTCTTCTTCCTCCCTGCACCAAAACCTGCAAACTTCCATTCGGGTTAAGCACAGCATCGTGATGTGAGCAGGGACTTTGCACATTTTCCATTTCTCCCTGCAATTCCCGGGCTACCTCCGTCATCTCTTCAATTTTAATTCCCAGCACTGCTTTGTCTTTGTTCCCCTCGACGATCGTTGGCTTTAATAAAACACCCTCTACCTCATCGGTCGCCGGCTTTTCCAAACCCCGTGTCGCGATTTCTACCCCCGTCATTGTACCCGTGCTTTCCTCTGCTTCGCTCAACCGGCGCTTCTCGACCCGCGTTACCTCCTCGTGCACCCCTGGGACCCTTTCGCCCACCATGCGATCCATGGTCTCCCCATATTTTTGCATGCGGTCACCCATTCTGTCCCTAATCTTGTCGATTCGCTCCATATCGGCCCTCCTTTCGTTCGTTATTGCTTCCATTTTGCTTAACAATCGCTCACTGTTAGCCCTCCTTTCGTCCCTCATTCGCTCACTATGAGCATCCATTTTTGCCATCAATTGGTCCATAAAAAAATCGCATGTACCCTGGTATCTCCGGCTCGGCTGCCGCGACCACGTGCGCAGCGCCATTTGGTGCTGCTTCGGTCACGTGCGCGGCAAAATTTGGTGCCGCTACAACCACGTGCGCGAGGACGCCATTTTGTGCGTCTGATACCCCCTCAACCACACCTTCTTTACTCTCCTCCACCATTTTCCCCACTTCTTCCCTGGGGTCCTGGGTCGATTCTACCCCACTCTCCTCTACCGGAACCCAGCCGTCTTGATCTGCCATAGCGCGACTTTCAAAATTCGGGTTTTTATTTTTGTAAAACAAAATCAAATTTCGCCGTTAATAATTTCGAGCGCGTGAAGCGCGCTTCGGGTCCAATCCCACTTCCCGACACCAATTGTTACGGACACGGCTTCAGATGTTATGATGGGCCGAGCGGAATGGCCGCCGTGTTCGCACAGTTTACCCGATTACCCCCAACTCACCCGATTCCACTCGAACGTTGGCCAAATCGCGCTACGCTAAATCAATGATGGAAAGGACACAACGACTGGGATAAGAGGAAACGACGCAAGGGGTACAGTTCTCAAGACCTCCGGAGGAGGATATAATTAGTGGGGGAGAAAAGGGGTAGATTACAAGGTAATGAGGTAAAGACACAGAAGAGATAGGCACTTAGACACAATCTTATCTATCCCAGACAGACCACAGACAAACGGAACAAGACTGACTTACACAGGGATTGATGGCAGGGAAGGACAGGCAGTCGATAGCACAAGGTGCACCTTGGCTCAGGGACAGGATAAAGCACGGTCCAAAAGATGCAGGGAGGTGTCACAGTGCTCGGTTGGTGGCGTCCTTCTCTCTCCAAGCTGAGGGCGCATCTGACGTCACCTCCCTCTTCCTGCGCATGCTCAGCGGGGAGTGACACGCCCTCGGCTCGTTGGCTCCGCCCCAGATGGGATCGGTCCGCCGCTTCTATTGGGTGCGGGGGTTACCGGGCTCCGCCCTTGACGAGGAGCTGACAGCGAGCCCCTACTTGGTAACCCCGTCGAGCACATGGTCGATGGCGGCTCGTTGGAAAGGCTTGGTGCCCTCCCAACACCCCCTACCAACCAAGCCGGAGTGAGGACGCACACTCTCCGCGCCGCCGCCGCTGTTGTTGTTGTTGTTGTTGTTGTTGCTGAACCGTGAGGAAGAGCTGCGGGGAGGTATTGGGAGGTCCTAAACTTCCTAACGGTGCCATACAATCACATTCTGGTGCAACGAAGATTCAGAATTAATGGAAACGAGTCCTTAACTGACATAGACTAAGAATAACTAGCAAGATGTCCTATAGTTGTCTACGTGAGATGCGGTGGACCTGGATGCGACATTTAATGGGGGAAATAGGGGGAGGTCGGGTCTACAGAGTGTTGTTTACAGAAAATGGGACTAGGGAATGGGGGATTGGGGATAGTTGGGAAGTATTGAGGAAATAGGGGAATATTTATAAGCGGATATGGATGGATGTAAATCCCATATCCGCAACAATATATATATATAGATTATTTCCCCTTGGCTTCTGTTTTGAATTCATATTCGGATGAGAAGGTCAGTGCCTTCAACTTGTGTGGGGGATCTCTGAACTTGATTCGTGTTTGACAAACATCGGAGACAATTTCGGTGTTTCCTTCACAGAAGTTTGAAGCGATACACACTGTATACTTAGCCGAGCTCATGAGCGTTCAGTGGCGATTCATCAATATCACTCATTGCCACAGGACACGTGTGGTGCAAACCCAATAAATCTCTGTATAATTGGCACAACGTCATTTTCATCTTCATTGTCCCTCACCGACTTATTCCAGCTGGAGTGGTCTCATTGTAAATCATTTTGGTCATCCAGTCCAACCATGAACAGTTTTATAGTTTTCGTTGTGATCCGCATCATATATGACGGAGGCCATCTGCTCAATGCTGACATTGTTTTCATAATTTCTATGTTAACACCACTTTATTTTGTGCCTGTTGCATACACAGTATAGCCACTCCTGGTTGTGGGTAGTGGTTCTTATGGTTGTGGCTAAGCAGCCTGTGGCTGCTTGGCTGCATCATTTCTGGTGGCTTGGCTGTGCCACTGATGCAGTGCCCCCGTTACCAGCAAGCTGCTACTCATTTTGCCAACCTCGAAAGGATGACGGACTGAGTCGACCCACCTCGTATTCATGCAACGGTACGACAGGGCCTAAGATCTCAAGGCAGCCCCTCAACCGTTAAGCCAACAATAGGCTTCTGGCTATGGACAGGGTCCACTTGCTTGATCCTTTGATCTGAACCATGCACAACAAAGTTACATTTGAAGAACTAATCTTTGACTTCATAAGCTAGCTAGTTCATTTCAGTCAAGTGCACACAACCCCACCTGGCATAGTTAGTATGATCATAAGGTCATAGCAATGAAAGAATGTAAGGTAGCATTTGCCAAAAACCAACAGGTGAAGCTCTCAGAGACCATCACTCTGGGTCTGTATATCTGATCGTAGTTTCAACGCCAAATGGATCATGGAGAGAAACTCATCATCTTCTTGTGACATGAAGACAGGGATAGCAGTAGATCCTTCATCCAACTCCTGATCATATAGACAGCTCATGCAAAGAGCAGGTAGTGGCTTAATTTGATAAGCATGAATATTGTTTGTCCATCAGGTACAGCCTAATCATGCAGTGCAGTAAATTATAGATTTTTTTTTTTTGTCCACAAGATCGAGGCTCGTGAAAGAGCTAACATTAATAACAACAAGCGTTACGCCTAGTTCCCCCGTCGGTGAAGTGATGTGAGTTTACAAAGTGGAAGATGCAAGGCGGCCATCTTGGATTTTGACGTGGCGACCCAATTTTCAATAGCGTTCTTCCTTATACCTAGATACACCCACACACCAGATTGGAAGTTAGTAGTTCGTTTATTTTTCAAGATATTTCGCCTACAAGGTTCAGACATACATGGCGGCGGCCATCTTGGATTTTGACGTGGCGACCCAATTTTCAATAGCGTTCTCCCTTATGCCTAGATACACCCACACACCAGATTAGAAGTTAGTAGTTCGTTTATTTTTCAAGATATTTCGCTCACAAGGTTCAGACATATACATATGGTGGCGGCCATCTTGGATTTGACATGGCGACCCAATTTTCAAGAGCGTTCTTCCTCATACCTAGATACACCCACACACCAGATTAGAAGTTAGTAGTTCGTTTATTTTTCATGATATTTCGCTCACAAGGTTCAGACATATCTCTATGGTGGCGGCCATCTTGGGGTTTGACGTGGCGACCCAATTTTGAATAGCGTTCTTCGTTATGCCTAGTTGCACCCACACACCAAATTAGACTTCGGTCCTTCGCTTACGAACGCACGTCCGCACGCACGCATGCACCGATGGACGCACGCACGCATGGACGGACGGACGCACACACGGACGGCGGGGAAAACCATTGTCCCCCTTTCGCTCTGCGGTGCGATGGGGGACAAAAAGACAAACTGACACATAAAACATATGATAAAGGGAGTGGGAGACAAGATGGGGAGAGAGAGGGAAGCACACAAGTATGACAGTAGAGAACATGGACATCGGGAGATCTGTGGGATGGTGAGGGTTGGGGGGAGGAGGCACAGGAAGGGGAGGCAGGTGGGAGAGGTATAAAACACATGGACACTGTCAGGACTTCCAGTAAAGAAGTCGGAATTTCAAAAAAGTAGATCTGGGGTGAATTAACGGGGGTAGAAAAGATCAAGGTTTTGGATGGGGGAAGACAAGAGAAGGTGGTGAACAGCTGTTTTAAAGACGTGGAGGGAGGAGTGGGATTGAAGAGAGTGAGGGAGTTTGTTCCAGAGGTGGGAGAAAAGAGGAATGAAAGAGTGAAGATGAATGGAGAATCTTGATTTTGGCAGTTTAACCAGAAAAGGGTTGCTGGCAGATCTTGTGCGATACTATATACCATCAAAGACTTACGCACCTCGTCAGGATATGTGAAATCAATGCTACGACCAGTGTCTGAAAAAAAAATATCTTAACGCCTCTATTTCGAAATTGATGCTCGTCATCAACAAGTCTATTCAATCGGTCTCTGACTGCACCGAGTTCATAACCATTGCCACTTTTCAGTCCCTCTTCTAACTCAGACACGACATCGCCCCATGCACGCTGCTTGGAGTTCAGCTCCGGTGGTTCGCCAGTTGAACGTGAAGCATGCTCGAACCTCTGGAGGTATAATGTCATGCAAGGTTTGTGATAATACAAGTCAGCTCCAAAAACTGCTTGCTCATCCTGGAGGTCACAAATTAGACTGAAAATGTCATCCTGGAAGAAGTTTGCTGCTTCTAAAAGTGAAGTAGCACGATTCCACTCGGATATACGATATTTTGTGAAGTCCCGTTGGTGTGACTTCGTCACAAACGATGCAGTTCATCAAGTCAACACTTCGCGCATCTGCAGGATTTGGAGGTGAACGCACAGCACAGTGAGAACGAGTCGCAAACCCCATGTGGACTGCCAGTTTCTTCTGAGGACAGCGGTGTTTTCTGCGATTTCCCTCCTTTCTGGATGCGTCTGAGCATATTTGCATTGGTGTACTTCTTGTGGCACTCGTTTGAAACATGACAGAAGAAGTCACTCTCGGCTGGCATCAGTTTTATGCGTTTTGTTCGAGTCAGTTCATGTGTCACGAGCTTCCCGTATTCGTTTACACCCACTAGGTGTGCTGATCAGTTTTTCCTGCGTTGGCTGTTGACAAATCACACACTTTGTCTGGTCAATCAAAAATCATCAGACAGACGCCAAATTGCGTATTTTAGAATGATGCCTTTCGATGACAGATCATTGGGATAACCAAATCAAAAGGCTTGCTTATGCTTCTTGATCCAGACACTCAGAGAACTCCCTGTGTCTTCAATGGATGAAATCAACAAGATGTTAATTGAGGTGTGCCATTTGCTGGGAGAAGCAAGAAAAAGCTGATGTTTTGGGCATTAACTCTGCTCTTTTGCTCCGAAGGGTTAACATCTGAAACATTACCTTCTCCTTTCTTCACTCAACGGTCAGCATACCTCGGTCAATGTCCTGTTCATTTCAACCATTGTTCTACCTGTCGCCGATGCAGAGCAAGTAGTTTAT
Source organism: Myxine glutinosa (assembly GCF_964187855.1). Taxonomy (NCBI): domain Eukaryota; kingdom Metazoa; phylum Chordata; class Myxini; order Myxiniformes; family Myxinidae; genus Myxine; species Myxine glutinosa. The sequence goes on along the minus strand of NC_136268.1, from coordinate 142,758,029 downwards.
GCAATATTTCATATTTATCGAGGTTACTTTAAATGGTACAAATACCTGAAAGAACACATCACACACACACACACACACACACACACACACACACACACACACACACACACACACGCACACACACACACACACACACACACGCACACATAACCATACATACACACACACACACACACACACACACACACATACATGCACACACACACACACACACACACACACACACACAAACACACACACACACACACACACACACACACACACATACACACACACACACACACACCAAACAGACAATACAACACAAACACCACACACACACACACACACACACACACACACACACACACACACACACACACACACACACACACACACACACACACACACACACACACACACCTTTCTCGACAAGATTCTTTGTTCGTTCATTATTCTTTGAATTTGTGATCTGTAAAAAAATGAAAATAATAATTTTTGGATCACAAACTCCCGGGAGTTACCCGAATCCACCGCAGTTGGATTTATTGAAATTTTTAATCCGTTTCAAGTTACAACACGATAATTTTTCTGATTGTCACTATTTTTCACCAACACGAAGCATAAATTATGCAAATGGTTCAATAGGTGATTCGCCTGCAACCTTAACTAGCAACGTTAGTTTGTTTTAGTGAGATATATTGAACAACACGTTTGTTATCTCTGCCACCAAAGGTGGATGGATGGAGGTTATGTTTTCACCCCTGTCTGTTTCTCTGTTTGTCTGCAGTTTGTGAACAAAATATCTCAAAAAGTTGTGATTCGAACGATTTCGGACGAAATTTGGCAGAGATGTAGCGTATGTGACAAGGACGAAATGATTTGGTTTTGGTGAAGATCCGGATCCGGATCCGGCTTGGAGAATATTTTTAGGTGATTCTTCACCATTGGGAGATTGGGCGAAAAACGATACATAGCATGATATCTCAAAAAGTTGTAGAGGGATTTGCACTAAACTTGGTGGACAGGTTGGGTATCTGACAAAGACGATTCGATTCGATTTTGGTGAAGATCTGAATATGGATTCGGATATGAGAATTATTTAATTTTTAAGTGATTCTTCACCATTGGGAGATTGGGCCAAACCGAAACATCGCAAGATATCTCAAAAAAATATGGATGGATTTGGACGAAACGTATTGGACAGGTTGTGTGCGTGACAAGGATGAATCGATTAAATTTTGGTGAAGATCCGGATCCGGCTACTAGAATTTTAAAAGTGATTCTTCACCATTGGGCAAAAAACGAAAAAAGCAGGATATCTCAAAAAGTTGTGGACGGATGATTTTGATTAAATATGATTCTGTATTATGATTTTCTGGTCTACTCTGGGATATAAAACATAAACTGTTCATCTGGCCGAGGTGTGCTCTCCACTGAGTGACGTTCAAGTTTCCTGATTGTGGCTTTCTTTCACCATCATTGACGCTTTCATTTTGCAATTTGTCATTTACTTTCCCTTCAACGTCTGATCTCTGGGAAGATAAAACTATTTCATAACATTATTTTTGGCAATAAGTGTGCGGATGACGAAAATTGACACTGGATTGTTAGCAGTAAACATAAACTTCTGGGAGCATGCGAGGCAGCACTTTGTTGCCTATACACTGCCCAAACAAAGGGAGGGTTTTCCGTGGAGCCCTGTTCCTCGGGTCCCTGCTAGTTTCAACAAAAGTAGAAACGATGATACAATCCACGTGGTTTCGTTTAGTTTGCTGTCTCTGGTAATCAATTATCCTTAAGATGTCCCTGGTAAGATGGATCCAACATGGTGGATCGTAAGTATCGTGATGTCATATGCTGATTATCGGGGGAGGGGAGTAGTGTAATAATGTTGCTTCTGGGACACCTCCGTTTAACATGGGAAATCCCTATCTAATGTCATTTACCCCCTTGTCTTTTTCAAAAATCATAAACACCTCTATTTCTCCCACCCTCATCTTTATGAACCTTTTGTCTGTAGTACCTATCCTTAATGTTGTTCATTAGACCACTCAAACACTACAAATATTTGTTTTCTCTTATAGACCTATCATCCTTCTTCTACATATCATCTGGCAGATTAATCTTTGACCCACTCAAACATTGACCCATTCACTTCCATATTAATTCTTTCCCTCCCTCATTGCCCCTAAACACCTATATTTCTCTCACCCTGTTCTTTACGAACCTTCTAACCTTTTGACATGTTATCCTTATTCATTAGACCACTTAAACACCTGTGATCCTTCTGACCTCATGGACCTTTTAACCTTTTACTCTTAATATCATCTGGTGAATATAACCCACTCAAACAACGACCCTACAAATATTTGTTTATGCGTGGGAAATAATTTAATTCTCCTACAACTCTCTTCACCATCTAATATATTAACAAAAAATATGTTTGAGTTTGGTTCTTTATTAAGATATTTTAACTGAGCTAAGATAAAATGGTAAACCTCCCTCAATGTTCTTGCTTGAGCGCCTCCAGTGCCACATACCATTTTTAAATTAAAGTATATATTTTCCTGACAACCATCAAAGTTTTCCGTCCACTCAAAAATATTTCCATCTTTTTTACCCAATTCACCGGTATTTAAATTAATTCTCTTATTTGTTTTGTGAACTTTTTTACCAGTTGCCTTTTCAATTATACCTATTTGATATTTTTCACATTCATTATGTTTTCCATTTATATACCAAGGTTGATTACACCTCCACTCTTTAGTCTGGTTGATACTTGGTTCTATCATTTATATAATAGTAAAAAAGGCGGCGGTAGCCCGTTAAAATCCCCAACCCCCCCCCTTTTTAACTTATCACTTATATATATCTTATCACTTATATATATCTTATCACTTATGTATATCTTATCACTTATATATATATCTTATCACTTATATATATATCTTATCACTTATATACTTATATAACCATAAGGGAGACTATCAATTCCATTTTCTAAAATAAACCTCTTATCATCAAAAGCCCCCAATGCTTTCTTATTTATCTCTTCTGAATATAATTGATGTTTATAACTTCTTATTCCATTAATCTTTCTAAACTCTTCTTTCTTTGTTGTTAAACAGTTATAATAATCCTTAAAGTTTATTGTTTCTTTAATAACATTTTTCTTTACACCTTTTAACTTCTTATCAGTCTTTTCAACGTTATTCACAATGTATTTATAAGCATAAGCCTTTGACCTCAATCCCACAAATTCACTCATAACATTTCCTCCTAATTCATCCTTGAACTTTCCAATCACCTTTTTATTTTTAGAAGAGAACAACTCACTCTCTGGACTGTAATTACTCGTGTCATAGATATTAATGTCTCTTTTCATGTCTGAATAAACATCGTTGGTATTAATTTTCAAAATAAAACTATCTGTATCCATATAAAGTAGATTAACATCATTTTGATATTTCTTCCTCAAGTTATTATAAAAGTAATCATACATTAATGACTTTGATAAATCAAGAATTGTTGTTCCAATATAAATAGGTTTGTTCATTTCAATACTCTCTTTAATCAAATGGATCGCACAAAAGTTCTCAGTAAAGACCTCAGCTCGAGTAAAACTCGGTCTATTAATTAATTTTGATGCTTGTTCCCAAGATGTTGATAGTCTGATATTTTGTCTTTTCCTCACATTCTCCATAGTCTTACCAAAGACCGCATTATTCATCAATTTATAAAAGTCTTTCTCAAAATCTGTTTTTGACTCTGTTCTTCTTTGTGTATTAAAATCAATGTACCCCTTTAACCAATGACTTTGATTGAACTTTAGAACCCTATGGATCTTCTCTACTCTTAGACCTTTTGATAAATATTGTCGCAAATTTCTTTGGTGTAGAACATAATTTTTCTTGTTATATAATGTAGTAAGTAATTTTTCTGTTGATTCACCTATATCAAACGATCGTTGATAATCACTCAACCATTCTTTCTTTGGACTTGCTTTCTCACAAGCAAATGGGAGATCTTTGTGTAGGTTATGGAGTTCCTCTGGATATTTTAAATCAATTTCAAAATAATAACCAACTTTTTCTTCATCCAATTCTTTTTGTGTAGAGATACATACATCTTGTAAAACGTTTTTGTAGTCTTTTTCCTTTACCCATCTAAGTTTTCCATAAGGAAGAGCCTGAGACATTGCCCAGCCATACAGGTTGTTCGCGTCATAGTACATCAAGTAAGAACTCTCTTTCGTTGGATCATAATTTGGAAGATATTTGTTATTTGCTTTTGCGTATCTACTCGAGCAGACTTGTGAAATTCCACCTCTTTTTGCCTTTTCAATCATCAAAAGCATATCAACATCGGTTATCAAATCCAAATCTTGTTTTGTCATTTTCAACATCGCACTCCAGGCCAATCCAGGTGCTGTGTAGTAGTGAGCAGGATCCAATCCATATCCAGTGCGACAAACAGATCTAAAGGCTTCAAATACATCGGCCAATAAAAGCACATCAGTTTTGAGATACAAATCGTGATACTCGCCAAGATTCTTGATGTTATATTTTTCCCAAACATTTTGTGCGTGTACATAATCTTTATCAGATATATGACTATTATTTAATTTGTTATAGAAATTTTCTTTTGAAGGAAGTTGTGTTTCATTGAATCTCTCAAATGAGTCCATATAGTCATAGGGGTAAATTCCCTTTTGTGTTAGAAAATCTTTATCTAAAAAATACTCTGAAAGACATGGAAACTCTTTTAGATTTTGAACCAAGTTAACCAATGGACTTGCCATGAATTTAAATGTATCAAGAAATCTGATATGAGTAATAGGAGATGTGTGAATTGTTTTTGTGAATGAAATGTATTTCTGATCCGTGTTTGGAATTGCTGAGATACTTCCAGAAGTCTTTGAGAGTTCCTTGATAAATAGATGTGTATCATAATGAGCGTTGTTATGAAGAAAGACAGGAATGAAAGAGGGGAGTTGATAATTAATATTACAACTTTGATGAGCCGGACCTCTATATTTACCAGTGAGATGACAATGGTCTCTAACCTTTAGACCTTTACCAATTTTCTCCTCACAAATATGACAGACATTGTTTTTTATAAATTCCCTTTTTTCTTTACTTGTTAAGGACATTGGTTTATTGGTTTCTCTCATTATCTTGGTTAATCGAACACAGTCTTTTTCTAGTCGTTTCACAAACTCCTCTGGGGTATTTGAGCCTCTATACATCTCTAACTTGTTATATTTATCACCAACGGATGATTTGATATAATAACAAAAACCACAAGGAGTATGTTTTTGATATTTATTTGTGTATGATTCTTTTGGATCTTGAGAAGCAGTATCAATTTTTTCTAAAATACTTTCAAAATCAGCATATATAACAAATGGATGTTTGATCTTTTTATTTTCATCTTTGAATGTGATCTTTGAGCCTTCTTTAGGCATATTGATTACCGTTGATTTATGTTCGCCACAATAATTTGAATGTTTATCTAATCTTTCTTGTGAATTGAAGAAGTTAAGACAACGCAAACAAATATATATTTTATTTGTTCTCTTACAGACTTGTGGTTTTATTAATTTAGCAATATCTTTGATGTATGTATAATGTGAATTTTCGTCTGAATTAAAATATAGAAGATTAATATGAGTTTGTTTACAATTGTCAGAAAGCTTTAAAACCTGAATGTTGTTTGTTTCTGTTAGACCATAAACATTAACTGATAAATTATTCATCTTTTCAAATTTAGGAATATCATTTAAAGTCATCGGAAACTTTAGATCTTTCGTATTTAATGTATTCTCATATTTTTTATAATGAGATACTCTTTCATCATGAAAATGTGGAGGATGTAAGTGTGCTAAAATAGACCAGAGAAAACATTTATTGTCTTTATTTTTGATATTGATAACTGCTTTTCTATTTTTGATAACACTGGGTAAATCAATGTAAGAAGAAGCTTTTAGAGGATCTGATTTAAGAATATGAATGTCTATGTAAATAATTTTTCCTATATTGAATCCACTTCCTACGATTGAATTATCCACATCTTGCTCTTGTTTAATAAGTTCATCATAGACTCCTGATGTTTTAAAATCTTGATATGAAGATATAAAGTGTGGCTCAGTTCTCATGTATGGTGCATCTATAACTCCTTCATCCTTTGTCATTTCTAATTTTACTCCCATATAAAATTTAAGTGGTTTCATTTCCTTTAGTGTTTTTTCAATCAACGTTTGAACAGCAGGTTTAACTATTTCTACAGCATCAACTATAGACTCTGGTTCAGGAGGTTTGAAGTTAAAGACTCTTATTTTAATATGTCCTTTGAATGCTCCATCAGAGTTTTTAGTTGTGATAAAATTTGATAAATGTAGATTTGTTTTAAGATGTATTTTGAAGCCTTTCTTGAGGATATTTTTATTACATGTAGAACAGTGTTTTGTTTCAGGTGGAAGAGGGGAAAGTTTGTTAAAAATGTTGTATGTATGTTTTGCGGTGAGAATATGTTGTTTATAATATTTTACTTCCTTCTCGCAAGTATCACAATAAACCATATTTATAGCGTGAGAAAACGTGGTGTTTTATATATATCACTGTGCTTAAAATAAAACACTTTTGAGCTTTACAGCTCCGTTTTATATATATCGCTGTGCTTAAACTAAAACACTTTTTCACTCAGAATCATCTAAGTCATAACTATCACATGAATACTCAGAATCATACTCAGAGTCATCAATAAAGCTACTCTCATAACTATCATTTGAGCACAAACTATTAGTATCATAACTATCATCTGTGTTCAATGAAATACTATCATCACCATCGTCCAAGTTCAATGAAATACTATCATCACTATCGTCCGAGTTCAATGAAATAGTAAAATCTTCACTGCTGTATTGACTCATATTTAATTAGCAAGAAAAATATTCCCATCAATATCTATATACTTTCTTTCATTAACAGATTCAATCTCTACAATTTTTATATCAAAAGTTATCTTTAAATAATCTCTAACTATCATAGAACGAAATGACATTTCACCAGAAATATTAACATCATTCATTTTACTTAGATCTACACCCTTTGGATTATTAAAGAAAATACAAATGTCTCCTCTAGAATTATTAATGGTCTTATCATTCTTTTTCAAAGTATCGTGGTCAATCACTTTTTCAAGCTTTGAATAAATTGCCAGGAGTAGAGGAGAAACTTTTGTTAGATTTACTTTAATGGATGTCTTTCCAGGTATAGTTAGAGCTCTTCCTTTAAATGAAATAGAGGGGCTCATGTTATTTTCCATAACTGGTTTTACCCAAAAATTTCCATATTTATCTTTGTTCAATTTAACATCTTTGACATATTTTTCTATATCTTCCACCGAAGTAGAGATTGATTGAAATTTGTCTTTTGTGCTTTGAAACATTGTATTTATTAATGAATAAACTTGCGTTTAGTTTAAGTAAAAATTTACCACATAAATATGATAAGTTCTGAAGGATATTTAGAATTTCCAGACTCTCCATATGATAAATTAGAGAATTGTCCGGCTTGTGATAGAGTGGGGCTTAATGATGAGGATTCATATAAACAATGTATTTTCTGTGATTTAATTTTAATTAATGATAATAAGAAATATAAAAAAATATATAACTCTTTTAAATTAGAACCAAAAATGAATTACTTTACAAGATTAATAAGAGAGATGAATGTTAAGTATTGTGATGATAATACACCATTTCTTTCAAGGGAAGAGACTAATTGTATTGAGGAAATGTATAAGGGTTTAATGATATTTATTATTCAAAATAATTTTAATGGAAATGTTAATACAAGATACTATATAAATAAAATAATGGATTATTTTGAAATTAAACCCGAACTCAGGATAAAATATAGAGTTTCTCAAATAGCTCAAAAAAAGTTGGATAACTTGTTTTCCAAATATATAAATGAATGATTTTTTACCCGTTTGGGAAAATAAGATAAAATTTAATAACCATAAAAACATTCCAAATTCATTGAGATGTCTAATAGTTGGTTCAAGCGGATGTGGAAAAACCTGTTTACTTTTAAAGATGCTCCTTGGTTCTAATTTTTTAGATTATGATAATTTAATAATTTTTACAAAGTCAAGTTTTCAACCCGAGTATCAACTACTCTCACAGGGTTTTAATGCGGGTCTTAAAAAGGAAGACATTATCGGTTTATTTAAACTTCAAAACAAACTAAATGATTATAATATTGATGATATAATACAATTATTTTGTGATACACAGAAATCAAAATCGAAACCCATAACTTGTATTCTCAGTGATAATACGGATGATATACCTTCACCTCAAGATTTAGATAAATCAAAAAAGAACCTTGTCATCTTTGATGATTGTGTTAATGAGAGAAACCAAACAGTAATGGATAGCTACTATACAAGAGGGAGACATTCTTCTTGTAATTGTATATATCTTAGTCAATCATATTTTCAACTCCCTCGACGCTCAATAAGAAACAATGCCAATACTTTTATTTTATTTAAGTTAAATTCAATAGATGTAAATAATTTTTGGAGAGATAATTGCTCTACGTTATGTAGTAAAAAAGAATTTGAAAATTATATGAAACACACGATTGGAAAATATAAATATATTGTTGTGAAACAAGATGAGATACTAAATGATATTTTTCAATAAATAAATACAGAAAATGAATACTGAAGAAAGAGAAAGAAAGTTTAAGGAACATCAACAATTAGTTTCAAAAGTTGTTAAACAACAGGAAGAGATAAAGAAGAAACGGAGACAGAAACTAACTGGTGAAGAAGCCTTTGAAAGAAAACAAGAGAAATTCTTTAAACCACTTTTGAAAACTCAACACCCTACAGTTCCCACGGTAGAATTTACTCCGAAAAAACTTCAAATGCTCAAAGATTTTAGTCAGATAACAAAACAAGAACTTGGTGAATTAGAATATGATGATGAGGGATTATTTCGGAAACTTGAGCAGGTAAATCAACCCCCTAATTATGTTGTGGAAGCTCTTCAAAACAATGAATATTCTGCGGGTTCAAAAACCAGAGCAGGTCTCATTCCAACAGAAGAACCAGCAGTGTTTCATCTTGTGGAAGAAAAGGTATTGATATTTAATGACGAATTGATGTTCTTGAGTTCTACTCAACCAAATGTTAAATTAACTCCAAGATTAATGTTTCTTCTAACAAACCCCGGATTCAGCGGTTCAAAATATTTTGAGGAACCACTTGATATGGAAAGAGAGGAAGATAGGGTATATATTGAGTTGTTAAATACACTTGATTATGGAGTTTCTGTTGCTGGTAAAAGTAAGAAGAATGAGAAGGAGAAACATATTATTGATGCTTTAAGTAAGCTTGGTTCGGGTGTTAGTTTTCTTCCAAATGACCCATCACAATTAGTTAATAGGCTATTATTGTTATTAGGTAGTAAGAAGGCTGGAAACAACAATTGTTTTAATGAATCCTCAGCCATTTTAGATCAGTTGATGAACATGAAAATAATTAATAAATGTCAATACAAAGATATTTTATTAGATATTAAATAAGATGAGAAGCACAATTCTTAGTTTTAATTTCACAACGAGCGATTACACAGCTTCATTCCCTTACCCACTACAACTTGACCCCCTTACCTCATATGAGGCATCTTTGTTGTCAATGGAAACTTACAATACCCTTTTTAATATCACAGAGAAAAACAACAAGTTTAGTTATAATCCAGGCACTGCCTACAAAACTATAACTGTTTCACCTGGAGCTTACGAGATTTCTCAAATATCTTCAGAAGTCTCTCGCCTTATGAAAGAAAAAGGTGATGAACCAAAAAATATTGTAATAGATATTCAAACACACACTTCAAAATCAACTATTAAACTGAAAAATAATTATAAAGTTGATTTCACGATTGAAAATTCGTTCAGAGAGCTATTGGGTTTCTCTTCAAAAAAGATTGAAAATAACGGGACGTTTTACAGTGATAATGTTATCCAAATATCCTCCGGTATAAATTCAGTATTAATTCATTGTGATTTGATTGATGGTGCTTATAACGATGGAATAAGAACAAATACAATATTTTCATTCAGTGCATACTCAACCCCGATTGGTTATAAATTTAATATGGAACCAAAAAATCTTGTCTATTTACCTGTGTCAGGAAAAACCATATACAGAGTAAATTTTAGGATAACCGACCAAGATAATCGTATGATATCCTTTAATGATGAAATTATATCCATCAGAATTCACCTACGTGAAGTTTTTCAATAAATAAATAATGGTTATTGTAAGAAAACACGAGTTGGGAAAATATAAAATAATTACAGGGGAGGGCATGTTCCTTTCACCAGACTATACAAGGTATGTGGGTAAAGGATACTATAAACCTAAGAGACAACGGGGTGTGGGTCATCAATTTCGAAATAAAGGAGATGGGATAATTGATACTCTAATGGGTATTGGTTCAACCATTCTTAAACATAAAGACCTAATTGGTTCAACTGCTTCTCTCATGGGAAATGTAGCAGGTGTTGTAAAGAGTATAAAAGATGCTCAAAAGGAGTCCCATAAATTACAAGCAATCAAAGAAATTAAAAAAGGTAAAACTCAACTATCTTCACAAGAACGACAAAAAATCATTAAAATACTTGGGTCAGGGTTTCAACAATTTTAATACTATATAAATACAAGTATGGAAGCGATTGATAGTATCTATGATTTGGATGATACGATTATCATTTCAAACTCTACTAAAAAGGAAGACTATTTTAAGGTAAATGCTATTACAGGAACCGACTGGAATTCAAACGGAACAAAAAGTTTTGAAATAAATAATCAACAAACTTACTTGAATATAGCTGATAGTTTCTTGCTGTGTAAATTTAAATTCACTAAGGCTGCGAATAATACTAATGCTACACTCGTAAATGATTTCTTCTGGAAAATGTTTGACAGTGTTCGCCTGTATATTGGAACACAAGAGGTTGAAGCGGTTGATTATGTCTCTGCTACATCTGAAATGATGAAATTTACACTATATTCGTTTGGTGATAGAATGGGTAAGGGAGCTGTTGAAGGCTTTATTCCTGATATGTCAACGGGAACAAACACAGACCCTGGTTATAGTCAAAGGAAGTCAATGTATAATGATGACGCAAAAGCTGAGAATAGTTTTACCGTAGCAGTACCTCTTAAAGGTATATTTGGATTTTGTGATTATGATAAAGTTTTGTATGGTCTTAAAATTAGATTTCAACTACAAAGGAATGATAATGTAAATAGATTGCTTTTTGGGGCTGAAAATGCTTTTGGCGACAATAATAAATTTGTTATTAATGATTTGTGTTGGTATATCAATGAATATACTCCTAATCTTAAAACGGAGGAGATGTTAAATAGAAGACTTAACTCAAAGAAACCGCTAAATGTATCATACCTTAAAAGAAGATGTCAACACGTTAAACTGGAACACACTACCTACACTTGGAATTTGGGTGTTCTTGAAGGAAAGCCACGATACCTATGGCTCATTTTTAAAAAACCAGATGGAGAGGAGGGTACTAATAAGAATAATGCGCTGAGTGATAATGCTAAGGTGAAACAACTTCGGGTTTCTCTTGATGGCACATTTTATCCGCGAGATAGATTGGAAATTGATTGGGAAAAAAATGATTATGCGGAAGCCTACAAGTCCTACCAAAAAGTGTGTGAAAGTAATGGTAATAATGATCCTATTTTGGATATGGTTGCATTTAAAGGTTTATATACAATCTACGCAATTGACCTGAGTTCTCAAAAGGAAACTATAAAGTCTAATCGAGTGGATACTTCTCTATACATTGAAAGAGGGGAGAATGAAGAAGTTGATGCTTATTGTTTGCTTTTGGAGGAAACAGAATTACAGATTAATACAGATAATGGTGTTATGATTAATATCACATAGGTTTTTTCTCATAAATAAATGGTAGGGGTATATGTTAATCAAATCAATCTTAATAAATTAACATCTTGTATTCAAAATCAAAAGCCTTGTATTATTAATGTTAATACAATTCAAAGAAAAGGAGCTGTAAGAATTGATGTTTTACTCACACACACACAAGTAAAAACACTAAATGATGTTGGATCACTTAAAATTAAAATGACGAAACCTATGTTAAAGAAATATTCAATAGACGAGTCAAGAGGAGGATTTCTCCCGTTTCTAATTCCTTTATTTGCTGGTTTAAGTGCGGCGGGAGCATTGACTGGTGGTATTTCAGCAGCGGTAAAAACTGCTAACGAAAGGAAGGCACAACTAAAAGCTCAAAAAGAATTGGAAAGACATAACAAGGAGTTGGAGAAACAAATTAGTGGAAGTGGTGTAATTGTAGATTTTGCTCAAAAACTTGAAAGTCTACCTGATAAAGCTAGATTGTTGGTTGGTGATATGCTTTCCTCTATCGCTCAAGCGGGTGTTAAACTAACTAAACGGGGTAATGGATTGTATCTTTCTCATAAATAAATGGATAAATGGTTTAAACAATTTGGAAAGAATACAACGTCAAATATAGAACTAGCCAAGTATTGTAAAACACTAAAAATTGATAATGTGGTAATCTGTATGAGAGATGAATTAATACATATAAATAAGAATACAAAGAATATTATTATGAATTTAGACACACAGAATGGTTCTCATTGGGTTTGTATTCATAATAGTCAGGATAAATATTATTTTGATAGTTATGGTATGCCACCACCTGTTGAAGTAATACAATTCTTACAGAATGGTGTTTATCAAACATTCCAAGTTCAAGAAATTAATTCTAAATGTTGTGGTCAATTATGTTTATATGTATTATTTCAACTCAACAATAATGAAAATTTTTATAATATCATTTTTAATCTAATATAAATGACTTATGTTGGAAAAGATGGTTCTATCTTTGGAAAATCCTCCCAGGATATTGATTTATCAAATTATTATACAAAGGCACAGGCTGAACGACAAAAATATAGTATAAGTAAAAATATTAATATGAAGAATACTTATAAATTAATCAATTATCCAAACCCTACAGATGCGAATGACTTAATTAGATTCAGTGATTTATCACACTTGTTAAATAAAACAGCACGTTTTGTGAAACAAGTAAAATTTACAACCACAACACCTGGTTATACTGACCATACACCTTTCCTCATTGAATTTAACTACCTGCTTACAATTGAATTTTATAAAGAAGGACATTTAGTTAATATGCGAATTAATAAATGGGGGTATGATATGCCTGATTTAGGGTATAATTGGTCTTTTTCAATAAACTTAGAAGACCTACATGATTTAAATCAGTCTCGTAAAGAAGAATATTATCCACTTGGTGAAGATAAGGATTTATGTGGAAGTACAATTAGTAAACAACAAATACGTGATTTTAAGAAAATAAAAATATATGATAGTATAGCGATGGTTCGCATGACAAAGAAGGAAGGTAATGAGATAAGGATAGAAAGCCGAGGAATACAAACCGATTTGGTAGTGGGAAGATGGGGTGGTATTACCTGTCATAATATTAATCTCACATATATTTCTGATACATAAATGGCAGGAAGAAGACTACAAGAGAATTATAATTTTTGTATTCAAGGATACCTACAAGAAAAGGGTGCTCGGTTTTACATACCGTACGAATTGGAACATACACATGGAAATGTTGTCATTAAAAACTGGCCTTATACTGATATTGTTAAACCCACAAATAGAGACTTGTTTAAAGTATTAAATAAAAATGAACTTCTCAAAGTTATGAAATATAAAACTCTTTTAGAAATCGTCAACAAATCTTATTGGTATCCTATTATGAGAAAAATAATTATAGATACAAGAATATCTCAAAATCCAGATGAGTATATGTATAATATTCTTTGGGGTTCAAACTCAAGGGTAGCAAGGGATGAGGAAGGAGTTGAAGAAGAGAAGGAGGAAAGAGAGAAAAAGGAGAAGGAGGAAAGGGAGAGGGAGGAGAAGGAGGAGAGGGAGAAAAAGGAGGAGAAGGAGGAGAGGGAGAAAAAGGAGAAGGAGGAAAGGGAGAAAAGGGAGAAGGAGGAGAAGGAGGAGAGGGAGAAAATGGAGGAGGAGGAGAGGGAGCAAAGAGAGAGGGAGGAGAGGGAGATGGAAATCAGTGAGATTCATAAAAGATTGAGTGTATTAAAGCAAATAAATCAATCTCAACGCACCGAAGAGGAAATTAAAGAATTAACAACTCTTATGAAGATAATGGTTTCAAAAATAAGAACGTCAATGTCTTCAATTTCAGGGAGGAGATTTAAACGAGAAAGTGGTGAAGAAGAAGAAGAAGAAGAAGGAAAAGATTATGTGATTGATGATGTTGGTGTCATTGACTTTAGTTAGTTTTTATTTGTAAATAAATGGAGGAGAGAGTGAAGGCATTCCTTAGGATTCTTTATGTTTTAAAAATAAAGATTGAAATGTATATGTTGAAAACCAAAAAGGTTTTGATACTCTGTCGGAATTTTTCTGATAAATAAATATGAGTTATTGTCTCAAATGTAAAAAGAAAACTAAATCTAAAAATATCTCTTATGTTAAAGCTAAAAATAATAGAGTTTATCAAAAAGGAATATGTCAAGTATGTGGCTCTAAAAAGTGCCAATTCATCTCTCCTAAAAGAGGAGGAGACATACAAAAGTTTCTGTCAGGAAGTAAATTTACAACAACTGGAATTCCAGGGGAATTACACCTTCCAGGGTATTCTTTCTGTGGTCCAGGAACAAACTTGGATAAAAGATTAGATGAGGCTGACAATCCTAAACCTTGGTCTAAACCTACAAATAGGGTTGACGAAGTGTGTATGAAGCATGATATTGCTTATGGGAAAACCACTACGTTGACTGAAAAACATAAAGCCGACAGCGAAATGTTGTATAATTTGTCTTTGATACAAAATCCAACGTTGAGAGAGAAAGTTGATAGGTTTATTGTGAGAAATTTGATAAATGCTAAATTGAAACTTGGTCTTGGTTATTCCTCAAAAAACTATTAGGCTCTAATGATGCCATCAAGACTGAGGAGCTTTTGGCTGAAGAATTACACAAACCTATAATCACAAAGTTTAAAAGAAGGAAGGTTTATTCTAAATACACTGACCACATATGGTCCGCTGATTTAATTGAATTGAATAATGACAGGGGATACAGGTATGCTTTAACCGTTATTGATTTGAGGAGTAGATTTGCCTGGGTTGTCCCTTTAAAAAATAAAAGGGGTGATACTTTAATGTTAGCCTTTAAGCTAATATTTGATCGGGATAAAAGGAAACCAAAGAAGTTATGGACTGATGAGGGAACAGAGTTCTATAACAAAATATTCATGAAATTTCTTAAGGGGAAGGGTATTAAATTATACAGCACCTTTAATGAAGGAAAGGCAGTTGTTATTGAGCGTTTTAATCGTACTTTAAAAGAGAAATTATATAAAAAATTCACACAACTCGGTTCTCAAAAATGGGTGTATTTAATTCAGGATATTGTAGATAATTACAATAATACAGTTCATTCATCAACACAATCAAAACCATCAGAAACATTTACAAAATTAGAATATGAAAAGGAGATTAATTTGAGAAAGCCCAAGTTTAAAGTTGGTGATATTGTAAGAATATACAAATGGAAAAGTCATTTTGAGAAAGGTTATACACAAAAATGGACTCGTGAATTATTTAAAATCATTGATGTAATGGATACAGTCCCTTGGACCTACAAATTATATGATTTAAATGGAGAAGAAATCTTGGGTTCATTTTACTCACAAGAATTACAAAAAACACAAGTAAGCAGATAATACCCTTGAAAATAATAAATAAATAAATAAAATGTAATGGGGATACGTTTTTAAATCTGTGAACCCCAAACACAGAATCCCACAACTTTTTAGTTGGGGCTTAACTTTTGTGTGTGTATAATGGGGATACGTTTTTAAATCTGTGAACCCCAAACACAGAATCCCACAACTTTTTAGTTGGGGCTTAACTTTTGTGTGTGTATAATGGGGATACGTTTTTAAATCTGTGAACCCCAAACACAGAATCCCACAACTTTTTAGTTGGGGCTTAACTTTTGTGTGTGTATAATGGGGATACGTTTTTAAATCTGTGAACCCCAAACACAGAATCCCACAACTTTTTAGTTGGGGCTTAACTTTTGTGTGTGTATAATGGGGATACGTTTTTAAATCTGTGAACCCCAAACACAGAATCCCACAACTTTTTAGTTGGGGCTTAACTTTTGTGTGTGTGTGTATGTGCGAGTGAGTCATAATAATATACAAACCCTAACCCAACCCAAGCCCTAACCCAACCCCATCCCTAACCCAAACCCATCCCGAACCCAACCCATCCCTAACCCAACCCCATCCCTAACCCAACCCCATCCCTAACCCAACCCCATCCCTAACCCAACCCCATCCCTAACCCAACCCCATCCCTAACCCAACCCCAACCCTAACCCAACCCCATCCCTAACCCAACCCCATCCCTAACCCAACCCATCCCTAACCCTCACATTCAAAATCCCAACCCTAACCCAATCCCATCCCTAACCCAACCCCAACCCTAACCCTCACATTCAAAATCCCAACCCTAACCCAACCCATCCCTAACCCAACCCCATCCCTAACCCAACCCCATCCCTAACCCAACCCCAACCCTAACCCTCACATTCAAAATCCCAACCCTAACCCAACCCCATCCCTAACCCTCACATTCAAAATCCCACCCAAACCCTAACATAATCTTTCTTTTCTTCTTTTTTAAATACGTATTTCTTTTTTTTTTTTTCCTCTTCCTCCAATTCTGTCTTTCAAGGCTTTTAAGTTTGAAGAAGTAGAAATGGGAAGAAAGAATTTTCCAGCATTTTCTTCCTCGAACTTTCTTGATATTGCTTAAATCAAGCGTCATTAAATAAAGAACATTGTTCATTGCTTTAGAATCCAAAGAGTCTCCAAGAGGAACCCCACAGGTAGAGTCTCCAAAATAAAACCAACTTTCCAAGTTCCCAAGGTATAACCACATTCCTGTTGAGCCTCCAAGATAGGTATCACATTCCGAGTCATCAAAACAAAACCCCCATTCCGAGTCTCCAAAAATATAACCATCTTTCCAAGTCCCCAAGGTAAAACCACAATTTTCAGAAATATTGGGGGTTTCCGTGATAAGTCTCACATAGTATAACTGCGGACCATCAGGGAAAACTTCCCTTTCCCAATTTTTTAGGGTTTCTATGATGTGTCTCACATAGTATAACTGCGGACCATCAGGGAGAATTCCCATTTCACAATTTTTTAGGGTTTCTATGATGTGTCTCACATAGTATAACTGCGGACCATCAGGGAGAACTCTCCTTGCCCAATTTTTTAGGGTTTCTATGATGTGTCTCACATAGTATAACTGCGGACCATCAGGGAGAACTCTCCTTGCCCAATTTTTTAGGGTTTCTATGATGTGTCTCACATAGTATAACTGCGGACCATCAGGGAGAACTCTCCTTGCCCAATTTTTTAGGGTTTCTATGATGTGTCTCACATAGTATAACTGCGGACCATCAGGGAGAACTCTCCTTTCCCAATTTTCAGAAATTTGTGGGTCTCCAATGTATGACTTGTATTCTGGCTCATCAAGGTAGAACTTGTTCAGTGGGTTTTGTTTTGATAACTCACAACAAGTATCATCATGGTAAAACTCTTTTTCAGGATTTTGTGGATCTCCAAGGTATAACTCTTTGGCTGGGTCATCAAGGTAGAACTCGTTCTGGGGGTCTTGGTTGTTCAAAATGTCTTCAAACAAAAAAATAACTTCATCCCAAGTTGTGTTAAAAGCAGAATTTTCATTTCGTATCTCAGATACAATTTCCTGTGAAAGAAAATAACAATGTATTAATTTAATACAATATTTTTTATTTGTATAAATCAAGCTCTATGAATATTAAAATAAACTTTGTTAACTCTTACACGAGTCTCATCTTAAAAAAAAAAAAAAAAAAAAAAATAAATAAATAAATAAATAAATAAATAAATAAACAAACTTACCTCCATTGATAAGAGGTTCGAGTCCAGTTCATCAATCTGAAGGTTGAGTTCTACACAGGTAGTAGGACTCCATGGAATAGCAAAGTTATCCCATTCCATTTCGGCATAGTAGTCCATTCTCAAGTGAAGCAGAAAGCGTGTTTGAAAAAGCCTGTGTGGTCGGTGCCTTTTATAAGGACTGGGTGTGTCTTCCTGTGGAAATTCCCTGGGCGTGTCTTAACTGGAAATGATGTGATGGAAATTCCCTGAAAATGATGTAATGTATTACCTGGAAATGATACAATGCTGAAGAGTTTATAAAGTGGGTGGGACTTAGCAAAAGTGGGAGGGGCTTAGCAAAAGTGGGCGGGGCTTAGTAAAAAGTGGGCGTGGCTTAACAAAAAGTGGGCGGGGCTTAGTAAAAAATGGGCGTGGTTTACCAAAAAGTGGGCGGAGCTTACCAAAAAATGGTATGTGGCACTGGAGGCGCTCAAACAAGAACATTGAGGGAGGTTTACCATTTTATCTTAGCTCAGTTAAAATATCTTAATAAAGAACCAAACTCAAACATATTTTTTGTTAATATATTAGATGGTGAAGAGAGTTGTAGGAGAATTAAATTATTTCCCACGCATAAACAAATATTTGTAGGGTCGTTGTTTGAGTGGGTTATATTCACCAGATGATATTAAGAGTAAAAGGTTAAAAGGTCCATGAGGTCAGAAGGATCACAGGTGTTTAAGTGGTCTAATGAATAAGGATAACATGTCAAAAGGTTAGAAGGTTCGTAAAGAACAGGGTGAGAGAAATATAGGTGTTTAGGGGCAATGAGGGAGGGAAAGAATTAATATGGAAGTGAATGGGTCAATGTTTGAGTGGGTCAAAGATTAATCTGCCAGATGATATGTAGAAGAAGGATGATAGGTCTATAAGAGAAAACAAATATTTGTAGTGTTTGAGTGGTCTAATGAACAACATTAAGGATAGGTACTACAGACAAAAGGTTCATAAAGATGAGGGTGGGAGAAATAGAGGTGTTTATGATTTTTGAAAAAGACAAGGGGGTAAATGACATTAGATAGGGATTTCCCATGTTAAACGGAGGTGTCCCAGAAGCAACATTATTACACTACTGAGGGGTGTTTGTACGGGAAGGTTGAGGAGGTCAAATGGAAATAACACCTTCTATTAAAACAATGACAATGTGTTAATTCAAGAAAGGATTTTTAAAATTGACATTACGGTCATCATGCTTAATATCGAAATAGTCTGCACATCTTTCCGGTGTCCAGAGCCGCCCTGAACGCAACTTCCCCAAAATAAATATATAACGATTGATTTATTTTAAAAATTAATAAATAACGATGATGAAGACTTAAAATCTACCAATCTGGTCGTGTTTAAGCGCCTCATTATTTAAGAACTAGGAAGGCTGACGTCACAAATGTATCACGTGGTAACCATGGAACAACAACGTCAGAACAATCATTTCGATGCAGGTGCCTCCAGGTGTTGGACGGGTTTTCGTCAGCTCGTGAATTTTTCATTGAAATTTTCTCCCCCCACCTTCCCTCGTACGTTTTATATTTCCCAAGGTGCGTCTTTTTAAGAAGACATCGCAACGAAGGTGTCGCACACGGGTTTTCACAGCATTAAGTGAATTTTATCTTTTTATGATCGAGTGTTGTTTGCTAATCAATGTTCGGAATCGCCTCAGGAAATCGACGTCATCACCTCATTCGTGTAGTTTATCATTTATTTATGACGAGCTGAATGCGCCCGGCGTTGCCCGGGTTCTTTTTGAATGAATTTAATCTTCTGTACATCGGTCTGACGTGAGCCCAGTGTCAGTTAGTGCTCAACGATTCCTTGTTCTTTCTTCTGTCGAGCCGCGCGAGAGAAAATTTTGAAAGAAGAAGAAGATTTATTGCGAAATGGGCCCAGCCCGGCCTCGACCGGCCTCGCCACCTCGTCTAGAACCTTCCCGGGGCCCGTCCCGAGATTTTTTGTTTTAGAGGTTTCCTCCTATCTTTCACCGTTCAGATTAGCGCGTGCAGACAAACAAACAAACAAAAACTTTCTTATATATATTATATCGATGATGTCTTTCTCGGTCGAGCTCATGTGGGACCTGAGGTACTTGAAGTCGTTCTTGCTGCCAGAGTGGAACTAGGCACAAATAACGAATTAAACGTGTTAAATAAAGTGGTGTAAAACGATCAATGGCGGTAAACTAACGAAAAAAATAGTTTCTAGAACCTTTAAAACTTTTTATTTCAACTGAATTAAATACTTGAACACTGTCGAATACAAATTGCCTTTTTGACCTCTAGTTTCCAAAAACCTCCAATTTAGCGGTGTTTGGACAAAATATGACCCCATCTCGACCAATCAAATTTGATGAGCTCATGCTCTGAGCTTTGGGGAAATCGAGATTTGGACAAAATCCCGGCTCGTACGAAATATATCGTGCTAGGAAAGGCAAAGCAAGAATTGAAAAGAGTTTATTGCCATCAGCATGTCCTTTTTCTCAAGATTGAGGGGAGTAAGGTGTTCTCTGAACTCTAGTTTACTTATGATCACTTGCCGGTGGGAGGACGGAGTGGTGCGTGATTACGGAGGACGTACAAGAGCATCATCGGGGAACGAGGTGTGTCAGCTGATGGATGAACAAATATCGAGAGCACATTCATTTGTCCACCTGCCCATCTCGACCAAAATCATGGGTTTTTTTTGTTATTTATTTTTATGCACCTTTGCTCGATATTTTGGGGGACAGGGGGACAGGGGGACAGGGCCTTCTCCATCGCTGCTCCCACCCTCTGGAACTCACTACCTCACACCATCAGAGACTCCTCCTCACTCACCACATTCAAAACATCACTAAAGACCCACCTGTTCAACACTGCATTCAACATTCAACCCACAGCATTTAACCCCTGACTATCTCTTCTCCTTCTCCTTCCTTTTGCTTTAAATATTTCCCTATTGATTCTTGTCTTTTTGCAATTGTTGTTTTCATGTATTGTTATGCATTATGTTTTCCACTCTGTCAAAGCGCCTTTGGGCTTCTTGAAAAGCGCTATACAAAATAAATGAATTATTATTATTATTATTATTTTATTTTATGTGATGTTTAGTTAGTGCAGGGGCATTGTGGTGTCAGTTGTTGAAATGGAGAATGTATATATATATATATATATATATATATATATATATATATATATATATATATATATATATATATATTGTTGCGAATATGGAATTTGGCCTCCATATCCGCTTGTAAATATTCCCCTATTTCCCCAATACTCCCCAACTATCCCCAATCCCCCATTCCCTAGTCCCATTGTCTGTAAACAACAATCAGTAGAGCCGACCTTCCCCTTTTTCCCCCATTAAATGTCGTGCCCAGGTCCACCGCATCACACGTAGACAACTTTCGGACATCTTGCTAGTTATTCTTAGTCTATGTCAGTTAAGGACTCGTTTCCATTAATTATGACTCTTCGTTGCACCAGAATGTGATTATATGGCACCAGTAGTGAGTTTAGGACCTTTCCCATACCTCCTTCCATCTTCTTCCCCAAACAACAACAACAACAACAACTACAACTACAACTACAATTACAACTACAACAACAATTACAACAACAACGACGCTCCGGACCATGCGCTCCACGGGGTTACCACGAAGGGGCTCCTTGTCAGCTCCTCGTCAAGGGCGGAGCCGGTAACCCCCCCGCACGCACCCAATGAGAAGCAACGTGCCGATTCCACGAGGCGGAGCTAACGAGCCGAGGGCGTGTCACTCCCCGCCGGATATACGCGGCCACGTAGCGGACGTGACGTCAGATGCGCCCCCAGCCTGAGCAGACAAGTCACCATCTCCGAGCGCTGTGACCTTCCCGCATCTCTGGACCGGACCGAGTCGATTCTGCCTCGAGCCCAGGTGCACCTGGAGCCATCGATTCTGCCTTTCCTTGCCATCAAACCCCGTGTGAGTCAGCCTTTTGTCCCGTTTATCTGTCGTCTGTTGGGAATAATATAAGAGTGTGTCTAAGTGCTTGTCTTTCTATGCTGTACCTCTTGTAGTTGTAATCTAACCTTCCGCCTTAATATAACCTCCTCCGGAGGTCTTGAGAACTGAACCCTGGGTGTCGTGTCATTTGAAACCCAGCCGTGTGTCCTTTTCCTTTATTGCCTTTATTGACCTAGCGCAGCGCGATTAGTCAACGTTCGGGTATAATCGGGTAACTTGTGCAGACGTGGTCATACCAAAACCGCTCGGTAAATAACATCTAAGCCACGTCTGTAACAATTGGTGTCGAGGAGTGGAATTCGAACCCGGGACTAAATTTATTAGGCCCAAATTTGTAACAATTAGAATCGATTCGGAGCGCGTTTCCCGCGCGTTGTTAGGCCCAAACCAGGGAGGGAGAATCGATTCAGAGCGCGTTTACTGCGCTCGACGAAATTATAACGGCCGAAATTTGTTTTGTTGTATAAAAACTCGAATTTTGAAAGTCGCGCTATGGCAGACCAAGACAGCTGGGGTCCGGTAGGGGAGAGTGAGGCAGGGTCGGTCCAGGACCAAATTGAGGGACATGAGGGACAGGAGGAGAGCGAAGCAGCGAGGGTAGCAGACGCACAAAATAGCGTCGTTGTGCCCGACATTGCGGGAGCGCAAAATGGCGCCTCGCTGATCACCGCGCCCGCGACCGTGGCAGCGCCGCCGGTGGATTTGAACTTGTTTTTCATACAAATGAAGGCCCTTATGGCCCAGAATAGCGAACGGTTAGAACAAAAGATGGGGTCCAATAGCGAGAAATTGAGGGAGGACATGGGGTCCAATAGCGAGAAATTGAGGGAGGACATGGGGGCCAATAGCCAACGGTTAGAACAAAGGATGGGGGCCCAGATCGGAGGGTTAGGGAGTAGAATAGAAGGATTAGAAAATAATTTTAAGGGATTAGACATGAAATTTGGGAAATTAGACGATAGATTAGGGGAAATACAGGAGGGGTTAATGGGGGTAGAAAACAGAATGGCCGCTCAAGAGAATCAAATGGAAGGGATGCAAAAGGGGTTAGAGGGGGTAGAAAATAGAATGGCTGCCCAGGAGAATCAGATAGAGGGAGTGAAAAATGGGTTAGAGGGGTTAGAAAACAGTATGGAAGGCAAATTGAGGGACATGAGGGACCAAGCGGAAAGGGAAGTTAACCAAATGGGGCAGCAGATAGAGGGGGTCAGAATGGGGGTAGAAACCAAACTGGATGCTCACAGGGAGGAAATGGAGCAGATGAGGGTGGCATCTGGGCAGGAGATGCAAGTGATGGGAGAGGAGATCAGAAGAGGAGTGAGTGAGGAGGTCGGAGGAGTGCGCGAGGAGGTGAGGCACTGTAAGGAGCGCATGGAGAAGGAGGTGAGAAAGGGGACTGTAAAATTGCAAGGGGGTATAGAGGAGTTGACGCTGGGAGTAGAACAACTGACAGTGGGACAAAAGGAGTTGGGGGACCAGGTAAAGAAGAACACAGCGGTAATAGAGGGTTTAAAATCGACACAGAAGGAGATGAAAAAGGACGTAGGGGTAATTAAAAAAGAGTGTCAGACGGTACATGAGGACCTGACGAGGAAAATGGACAAGGTGGTAGAGGTGATGGAGGTTAAAGAGCGGGAGGTGCGGGAGCACATAGAAAAAAATAAAGTGGAGTTAGAGGAAGAACTAAAAGGGGCGCACGAAGAGATGAAGGAGGTGAAGCAGAAATTAGAAGAAGTGGAAGAAGGGGTGAGCGAAATTAAGAAGCGATGGAGAGAGGATAAGAAAGAGATAAAGGAGGAAGTAAAAGAATTGGTCCAAAGTCTGTGTTCGGATCGTGATGATGTGCTCATTAACCGGATGAGGGATTCGCAGGTGATGGAGGAGAAGCGAAGAGAAAGAGGACCCGGTGTAAGTGGTGACCAATATGGTCGTGCGTATGATGCGCCAGGGGATTTAAGAAGCTTGGGGGTCGAGATGGACCCGGGTGTTCGTGAGAGGCCACTGGTGAAGTGTGCGACAGGTCTGGTGTGCGAAAAAGGAGGTGTGCGAGGAAGTCCGACGCTGGGGTGTGTGAGGAAAAAGTGCGTGCCAAGGAGTAGTGAGGGTGCTGGCGAGAGTGAGTCGGTCGTAGCGCGTGTGCGAGGGAGCACGTGGAAGCGCGGTGTGGTGAGTGTTACAGAGGGTGTGACGGGAGAGTGTGCGCGAGAAAGGTGTGTGACGGACAGGTGCATGAGGAAAGAGTGCGCTGTCAGAAGTAAGGAAGAGTGTCCACCTGTGGTGAGTGTTACAGAGGGTGTGACGGGAGAGTGTGCGCGAGAAAGGTGTGTGACGGACAGGTGCATGAGGAAAGAGTGCGCTGTCAGAAGTAAGGAAGAGAGTCCACCTGTGGTGAGTGTTACAGAGGGTGTAATGGGAGAGTGTGCGCGAGAAAGGTGTGTGACGGACAGGTGCATGAGGAAAGAGTGCGCTGTCAAGAGTAAGGGTGAGTGCGCTGTCAGGAATGGAGGTGAAAGTAGTGAGAGTGACATGGAGCGTGAGTTAGTTGTGACAGGTGAGCGAGGATGTACACCTGGGATGGAAGGATGCACACCTGGAATGGTAGAGCGTGAGTGGGAATGCACGCTGGAGTTGGTGGTGAGGCACGTGGTTGGGTGTGCGAATGAGAGCACACCTGTGATTGTCACAGAGGAGGTGACCGAGGAGGGGGCGCGAAGCGGTGTATTGGTGAGGTGTGCGAGCAACGAATGTGTGCCAAAGTGTTCGGTGGTCAGGTGTGTGACCAAGGCTGTGAGTGGAATGGGTGTACCTGGGTGTGTAAGGAACGGTACGAGGAGCATGGGCACGGCTGGATGTGTGAGCAAGGAACGGGCTGCGGGGTGTAAGCGTCCAGGTGAAGCATCGACGTTAGACGGGGTAGAGTTTAGAACGACTTATAGCCGAATCGGGCCCTCGGTGCGTGCTGGGCCTCGCTTTGAACGGCCGCGTCCGTGCTCCACTAGGCGGAGCGGGCAGCCCGATAGGAAGGGTCGTTATGGCGACCACGTTTTGTTGAGACGTGCCGGCAGGTCGAGATCGGGACATTGGATGGCTCCACGCCGAGGTGATGCGTGGGATCTCGGCCCGGGTAAGCCCCCGTCCCTGCACCGAGTGCCGGACGCATCCAGCCGCTGGCACAAAACAACCAGCATCCATTGCTTGGCTTTACGAAGCCGGGCTTTGGACAGGGATTGGCGCACCGAGAGGTATTAGTGAGTCGACTGGGTGATGAGGTTAGTGTTTTGGACCCAAAATTAGAGAAAAACAAAATTTGATGATTGGCAAAGGATTGGCAGTGGTGATTGGCAGATGATGGGCAGTGATTGGCAAATTTTTGATTTGTTGAAATTTGATGTGCAAAATTGGTAGTGAGAGACCCCCGATGTGGTGGGATGGCATCCCTGCCACCCTGCCCAAGTGGGGGCAAAGGAGCAATAGTTTATGGGGTGTATGGCAGTGAAAACTAGCCCGGGTGGGTTAGGTTATATTGATAGGGCCCTAGAAGATGACAGTAGGTAACGTTAAGTTTAGCTAGTGACTGATACCTGTAGTGGGGACGCAGGTAGATTAGTGTGGATGATAATGACGTGGGAGCGCAATAGTTTAAAGGGACGACTGGGAAGCGCAAGTGTCAGAGGGGAGTAGTTAGCTGAGATGATGCCGTGCGTGTGAGGATTGAACAGGTGAGAATGGAACAGGTGTGATTGCACAGGTGTGCAGCTGGACGGGTGTGTGGAGCAGTGTGTGAGTAGTGAGTGTTGTGGATCAGCGCGAATGCGCTTGGGGAGAGAAGGGTGCAGGTGGCACCAGGTGTGAGAGCACAGGTGTGCAAGTACAGGTGTGTGGAGAGAGTTGGAGTAAGTGGTACGGAGTGGTGTGCATGGTGCGAAGGTGTGGATGGGGGAAGAGTGGACCCCTATCACGGATACCCGGGGCGGGTAGTGTAAGTGTTAGGTAGAGGGTACAGGTAAATTGTGGTTGGATATTGGCATTTGTGGTGCGGTTGCAGAATGGTGTTGTGAATGGGTGCATTAGTGTTGTGGAAATGGCTGGGCGTGTAGCCTGTTAGTGTGTGTAGTTGGTTGGGCACTCCACCACTGTGAGGATGTCGGCCAGGTGAGGCCGCAGGTGGGCTCTGGGAGCCGTTAGTGTCAGTGGGGCCCGAGGATCCGGAGGACGGACCCGGGTAGCCCAGTGCCAGAGAGGGCACCGAGTGGGGAGAGCGCCAGAGGGCCTTCCCCAGGTAGTTAGGTTAGGGTGAGGAGCAGGTAAGCTCGGAGGCAACTGCAGTGGTGGAGGTGTGCAGGTGGGTAGACCCGCTGGGAGAGGTACACGTCGCGGCCCAGAAATTGTGCGAGGGCACCGGGAGATGAATCGGGGGAGTGAGACCCCAAATTGAAAAGCACCACAGTTTGGCCAATGGGAATTGGTTTTTAGAAACCAATAGTGTAAGAGGGCCAATGGTTTGGCCGGAGAAAGACCCCGGGTAGTGTAAAGTTGTAAAGTCATTTAGGAAATAGTTAGGATTGATGAACCTGTCGCACCATACGCAGCCACTTACCTGTGGTGATGATGATGACTCCACACCTGTGTTTTCTTTGTTTTGTTGCAGGAAATGAAATTGCTGTGTGGATTGTGAGACGCATCACGACGTGGATGAGACATTGGGGTGATTCCATCTCTCCCTCCCTAGGAGGGACTGATGATGAATTGGTAATGGCAAATTTTGATGTGCAGTTGGAGATGGCAAATTTTGAGGAAAGTTGGAAATAGCAAATTTGATTGGTTAGGAGGGAGAGAAGACGAATTTGGTTTATGGGAGGAACGGGGAAGACAGTAGGGATGTTTGTTGATTTGTAAAGTAGATGTTTATGGGTAGTGTTGTGTTTTGTGGATACAGTAAGGGGTAAGGGAGGGGCCATGTAGGTTACCTGGTGGGGGGGGGGGGAAGCGTACGGTAGGAACGTACCTGTCTCACCTGGTTCCCATGTGCCCCCAGTGTGCATTACCTTACATTGCGTGCACTTTTGCGCCCT
This sequence comes from Myxine glutinosa, assembly GCF_964187855.1. Classification (NCBI taxonomy): domain Eukaryota; kingdom Metazoa; phylum Chordata; class Myxini; order Myxiniformes; family Myxinidae; genus Myxine; species Myxine glutinosa. The sequence goes on along the minus strand of NC_136268.1, from coordinate 142,730,818 downwards.
TACCACCTTACTCACTTGTCTGCTTCTTTTGTCTCCCACCTCCGAGGATCTGGCTTTGGGGTAGAGAGAGAGGAGAGAGAGGTGCTGGCTTCGCAGTTGTGGGCCTGCACTTTCGCTGTTTGCTGCTTGGATCGATACACCATATGGACCGCAATGTTTGTGGCCACCCACAATGGACCGCAGCTCTTTTGCGGCCAAGCACCACCCGTGGATGGACCTATGGGTCAACGTGGCACCTATGCCTTACAGGTGAACCACTTATAGTTGGCCCCCTGACGGCCACAATATAGAAATGGACGCGGTTGGTGCCTTTCTTTATTTTTTTGAAAGAGGCAAGAAGGCCAAGTGCACCACACGAAGGCAAGACCAGCGGCAGAACATCGGCCGGCTGCGACACCACCGGTGATTTGTAAACACTTTATTGGTGCACCGGATGGTGCTCACTGTGTGATGGGGTGGTGCTTGATGCTTGGAAGGGGTGCTCTGCACATTATTAAAGGCCGTAGGCCACAGAGCACTCGTGGGTTGGTGTATCGATGCTAGCATGCGTACTCTCTCTATGCATAACATCTGCATGTGTTCCTCCAAAAACAGGTCCTGGATCGTAGTGTAAATATCAGCGTAGTCTTGTAAATAATGCTCCCTACCGGCTGTATGTTTAGTTTGAGGATTCTTTCCGGATTCGGTTATCCTGTGGGTGTGTTTCTGTGAGGAGAAGGGTGCAACGTCGCAGGGGGACATATTTACTCATTTGTGAATATCTGTAAAACTGTCGCACTCAGGGTAGAGTTAATAGTAGAGGGAACTACATTGCGTGCCACACTAAAGTAGGTAAAAATTTATCGGGTCGGGACGCCCCGAGGGTAGAGAAGGGTGCAATGTTGCGAATATGGAATTTGGCCTCCATATCCGCTTGTAAATATTCCCCTATTTCCCCAATACTCCCCAACTATCCCCAATCCCCCATTCCCTAGTCCCATTGTCTGTAAACAACAATCAGTAGAGCCGACCTTCCCCTTTTTCCCCCATTAAATGTCGTGCCCAGGTCCACCGCATCACACGTAGACAACTTTCGGACATCTTGCTAGTTATTCTTAGTCTATGTCAGTTAAGGACTCGTTTCCATTAATTATGACTCTTCGTTGCACCAGAATGTGATTATATGGCACCAGTAGTGAGTTTAGGACCTTTCCCATACCTCCTTCCATCTTCTTCCCCAAACAACAACAACAACAACAACTACAACTACAACTACAATTACAACTACAACAACAATTACAACAACAACGACGCTCCGGACCATGCGCTCCACGGGGTTACCACGAAGGGGCTCCTTGTCAGCTCCTCGTCAAGGGCGGAGCCGGTAACCCCCCCGCACGCACCCAATGAGAAGCAACGTGCCGATTCCACGAGGCGGAGCTAACGAGCCGAGGGCGTGTCACTCCCCGCCGGATATACGCGGCCACGTAGCGGACGTGACGTCAGATGCGCCCCCAGCCTGAGCAGACAAGTCACCATCTCCGAGCGCTGTGACCTTCCCGCATCTCTGGACCGGACCGAGTCGATTCTGCCTCGAGCCCAGGTGCACCTGGAGCCATCGATTCTGCCTTTCCTTGCCATCAAACCCCGTGTGAGTCAGCCTTTTGTCCCGTTTATCTGTCGTCTGTTGGGAATAATATAAGAGTGTGTCTAAGTGCTTGTCTTTCTATGCTGTACCTCTTGTAGTTGTAATCTAACCTTCCGCCTTAATATAACCTCCTCCGGAGGTCTTGAGAACTGAACCCTGGGTGTCGTGTCATTTGAAACCCAGCCGTGTGTCCTTTTCCTTTATTGCCTTTATTGACCTAGCGCAGCGCGATTAGTCAACGTTCGGGTATAATGGGGTAACTTGTGCAGACGTGGTCATACCAAAACCGCTCGGTAAATAACATCTAAGCCACGTCTGTAACAATATATATATATATATATATATATATATATATATATATATATATATATATATACAGTAGTGACCCCTAATTCCGAACGCCCCTCATCTCGAACTACTCTAATTCCGAACCGTAAATTCGAGAAAATTTTGTCCCTAATTCCGAATGTATTTCGATAACGGAACGTGGAGGACAAACGTGAAAGCATGGGCTACCAGGCAGTTCTTCACTGGGTGGATTCATGAAGAGTTTGCCCCTTCTGTGAAGGCTTATCTTGAGGAGAAGAGTCGCCAACACCAGGCAACTTTGGAGAGGTGGTTCTCTAAAGAAAGCAAGCCTAGTGAGCCCCAACCCTCTACAAGTGGTGTTAAGAGACAAACAGAGCAAACACCAGAAGCACAGTCATCTGATGTTAGCTTGGAAGGTGCCTCACCTTCCAAGCAATAAAACCCTCTCCCTCCTTCCTCCTCTCCAGCTTCCACATGCACCATCAGAACTCTCCACTAAGGTAAATGCAGTTATTTTCATGTTAGTACATTTATTTCTTGTTTTTATTATTATTATTATTTGATATTTAGGGCATTTACTCATCTTATTTTACCTTGAATCATGTGTATTTGCAGTTAACAGTGTCTTGATAATGGGTTTTTGGGGTCCAGGAACGGATTAATTCACTTTCCATTATTTATTATGAGGAAAATAGTTTCTAATTCCGAACTTTTCCCAATCCGAACTGCCGCTGGAACGAATTAAATTCGGATTTAGAGGTCCCACTGTATATATATATATATATATATATATATATATGTATATATATATATATATATATTATATATATATATTGTTACGGCCCGCGGATAAGATGTTGTGTTTGCCGAGCGGATGGCCCCGCGGTCGTACAGTTACCCCGACTAACCCGATTCCCGAACTTTGGCTGGATCGCACCACAGATATTCAATTTGGAAACCTCTAAAGCGACCGAATGTAAAGAGGAAGAAGAAGACGTACAGAAGAGTAACGGGATTTATTATTTACACACACAAGCAAAAGGAGCAGTCAAGGTTATATACAGGGAACATGGAAAAAGCAGGTGACACAGTGAAAATACTAGCTTATCTAAACTGGCTTAATTAATACCCCAAGACAGAACAAACGAAGATGACTCACACGGGGAATGATGATAGGAATGGCGGAGGTGGATGGCTTGGAGGGGGGAGGCCGGTCCACGGATACCGCAGCACGATCGGTGCATTTGGCAGCCGCCATTCCTTTTCGGTCCTGCTCAAAACATCCGTCCAGGCCCCAAGCTGCTGTGGCTGCAGTTTCGGTGGCTCAAGCTGCTGTTGATGCAGCCGCGGTGGCTCAAGCTGCTCTCTTCAGGGATCCCTTAGTCAACTCTCTTCTCGGTGATCTCTTCGCCGCAACTCTTGTCATGGACCTCCTTACACAACAACTCTTTTCATGGACCTCCTTACGCAACTCCTGACCACTCTTGCGTGCGCGCTTTTATAACGCCTCTGGCGATCAAGCCGCCGGCCTTCAGGACATGCCCATCGGTGTGCTCACCTCGGCCTTGGTTGGTCGCGCGACCCTCTGGCTCTGCCCTTGATGACGACGGGCGGGCACGCCTTTCTTCCCCAACCTTGCCTCATGGCCAATGGTGGTTGAAGAAAACCGCCCAAAATGCAGTTGGCCATTGAAATGAAATGAAAGGGGATCTACTCTTATTTCACTTGGTGCAATGGAGTATTTAAATTAATGGGAGACACAGCCTTACCCTAACACACATAATAAGGATATAAGCTACTGAACAAGGGTATTATAGTGTCCTTCAATGTATGCTTTATGGAATTAACTACCGGAACGCCCTTTGACCTTTATACAACACTGGAGGCAGGAGGGTCCAGACTTAAGCAATAATTCACAACAATTTACTACAATACAACACAATAAAAAAATACAATCCTCATATCCGCAACACTGCACCCTCCTCCTCTTAGGCACGTCCCGGGCCTATAACTTTAATTTAGTGTGACACGTAGGTGTAGTTCCCTCTACATTTAACCTGACCCTGAGTGCGACAGTTTTAAAACATAAATAAATATGTCCCGCTGCTCCATTGCACCCTATCTAACAGACTCACGCCCACAGCTAACCGAATTGCGGAATGGTCTTCAAACTATACACTGACGGTGGGGAGTATTATTTATAATGGCTTTACTTTATTTACAAAACGCAACCCAGGACCTGTGATTGTTCTTTCTGGGGGGGAGACAGTCTGCTCTGCATCAATGCACCATGAAAGCACCCAAAACACACCAATACACCCTCAAGCACCAACCGGTGCACAGTCATCACTGTCCAATAATAAAAATAAAAACAACAACCCCTATCCCTGCAGGTGGTCTCTTGCTCTTCGGCTCCCTCTGCTGGCTATTACTATGTTCCTGGTGTTGTCATCTTCCTTTGCTGGCGGCCTATTTGCAATAAAATGCACCTAACATGTCCGTTTTTATTTTCTTTATTTATGGCCCACAGGGCCGACTACGTGTGGGTCACCTGTGGGGCATCGGTGCCCTGTGGCCAAGGTCCGCCAGCAAGATTTCGGGCCTTCATGGCCGGTTCCAGCAGAGGGGCCATGCCCCAACCCATGGGGTCCATAAGTGGTGCTCGGCCACAGACATGTGGTCCATAATGTGGTGCATCGATGCAGACAGCTGGTTCTGGGGGTTCCGGGTGCACAATGGTGGACTCACGCATGCTCCCCTCGGCGCCCAGTGGCGCACAGGTCCTCATGTGGGAGACAAATGGGGGGAGAGACAGATGAGCGAGGGGTAAGGTCACAAGGGTACACATCAAACAAGGCAATGCAAGGCGAAGTGCGTACGGAGAGCGAAGTGAGAAAAGCTCGTCCCTACCGTACGTCACCCCCCCTGTCACCTACACTACCCTTGCCCTTACCCCATATGTACAAAATCTACACATTTACCAATTCGTCACTACCGTCACATCTTCCCCCTATACCAAATTCGTCTTCACTCCCTCTATCCAAAATTTGCCATCACCCAATTCATCATCAATCCTCATAAGGAGGCAGAGATGGAACATCAGCACAATGTCACACCCACGTCATGATGCGTCTCACAATCCAAACATTTGCATCAAAAATAATAAAACAACCTGGCATGGTGTGGAGGTACGTCATCCCAGGTGAGTGCATGTAGATGGTGCGAGGAGACTTCAATCCTAACTATCCTCTAAATGACTTTAACACACTTTACACTACCCGGGGTCTTTCCCTGCCAATCCATTGACCAACTTACACTATGGGTTCTAAAAACCAATTCCCATTGACCAAACTGTGGTGCTTCTCAATTTGGGGTCTCACTCCCCCGATTCATCTCCCGGTGCCCTTGCACAATTTCTGGGCTGGGGCGTGTAGCTCTCCCAGCAGGTCTACCCACCTGCACACCTCCCCCACTGTAGTTGCCACCCGAGCTTACCTCGCTCCTCACCCTAACCTATCTAACTGGGGAAGGCCCCTCCTGGCTCTGTCACCCCACTCGGTGCCCTCTGGCACTGGGCTACCCGGGTCCGTCCTCCGGATCCTCGGGCCCCATCCACAACAACTACCGGCTCCCAGAGCCCACCTGCAGCCTCACCTGGCCGACATCATCACAGTGGTGGAGTGCCCAAACCAACTACACACACTAACAGGCTACACGCCCAGCCATTTCCACAACACTAATGCACCCATCCAAACACCATTCTTTCACCCGCACCACAGATGCCAATATCCAACCACAATTTACCTATACCCTCTACCTAACGTTTACACTGCCCTCCCCGGGTATTCGTGATGGGGATCCATCCTTCCCCCATTCACACCTTCGCACCATCCACTCCACTCCATAGTTTCCATCATACTCACTCCATGACCATCCATTCCAATACTCCATATATTCCACACTCCATGTATTCCACATTCCATGTATTTCACACAACCATCCTCCATTCACCTGCAGTTGCACACCTGTGTAATCACCTGGTGCCACCTGCACCCTCCTTCCTTCCTGGACCATTTGGTCAACACAGCACCCATCACTTTCACTCACTCATACACTGCTCCACACACCTGTTCAGTTGCACACCTGTGCAATCACACCTGTTCCTTACACACTTTTCACAATACACTTCCAATCCTCAAACACATGGCATCATCTCATCTAACTACTCCCCTCTGAAACTTGCGCTTCCCCGTCGCCCCTTACATTATTGCGCTCCCTCGTCATTATCATCCAAACTAATCTACCTGCGTCCCCACTACAGGTATCATTGTCACTACCTAATCTTAACGTTACCTAAGGTCATCTTCTAGGTCCCTATCATTATATCCTAACCCTCCCGGGCTAGTTTTCACTGCCATAAACCCCATAAGACTAGTGCTCCTTTGCCCCCGCTGTGAGAGATGGCAGAGTTGCCATCCCACCACATCGGGTATCTCTCACTATAAATTTTGCACATCAAATTCAACAAATCAAAAATTTGCCAATCACTACCCATCATCTGCCAATCATTCTACCAATCATCTAATTTTGCTTTGCAATTTCGGGTCCAAACCACTATCCTTGTCATCAGTCTTCTCACTAGTGCCTCTCGGTGCGCCAATTCACTTCTAAAGCTCGGCTTCGTAAAGCCGAGCAATGAATGCGGGTTGTTTGGTGCCAGCGGCTGGATACGTCCGGCACTCGATGCAGGGAAGGAGGTTTACCCAGGCCGAGATCCCACGCACCACCTCGGCACGGAGCCATCCCATGGCCCGATCTCGACCTGCCGGAACGCCTCAACAAAAAGGGGTCGCCATGACGACCCTTCCTATCGGGCTGCCCGCTCCGCCTCGTGGAGCACGGACGCGGCCGTTCAAAGCGAGGCCCAGCGTGGATCGTGTACGGCGGTTCTTTCGAAACCGCCGTGGTTCGGATCCCCGCTGGTCCTCGTGGCACGCGAAACCCGGCACGCACTGAAGGCCCGCTTCGGCTATAAGTCGCTCTAACCGCTAACCCGGTTACCGTCGATGCTTCACCTGCATGCTCACACGCATACGCTACCCCTTTCACCCTCACCAAGCTCGGTGCTCCAACGCCGCCCGTACACCCCGCGTACTTCGCTATTGCACTCGTTCTTTCGCTCACAGACTTGGTCACACACCTGACCACCGCACACCTTTGCACACACTCGTCGTTCACACACCTCACCAACACACCTCTTCACGCCCCCTCCTCGGTCACCTCTGTGACAATCACAGGTGTGCTCTCACTCGCACACCCAACCACGTGCCTTACTACCAGTTCCAGCGTGCATTCCCACACACACTCTACCATTCCAGGTGTACATCCTTCCATTCCAGGTGTACATCCTCTCTCACCTGCCACAACCAACTCACGCTCCGTGTCACTCTCACTACTCTCACCACCACTCTTGGTCGTGCACTCACTCTTACTTTTGACAGCGCACTCTTTCCTCATGCACCCGTCCATTACACACCTTTCTCGCGCACCTCCTCTTTCACACACCGTACCTGTCGCACACTTCACCAACGGCCTCTCACGAACACCCGGATCCAAATCAACCCCCAAGCCGACTGAAGCTCCCCTCACATCATCTACATTTCTGAATATATCGCCACTCACCTTGGCACCTCGTCTCCGCACCTCCTTCGCCACCTGCAAACTCTTTATTTGGTTAGCGAGCACATCATTACGATTTGAGCACCGACCTTGTACATATTCCATCACCTCCTCCTGTATTTCTCTCTTAGTTTCTGTCCGTCTCTTCTTAATTTCACTCACCCCCTCTAACACCTCCTTTAACTTTTGCTTCACCTCTTTTATTTCCCAGTGCGTCTCCTCTATCTCATCCTCTAAGGCTACCTTGACCGTCTCTATTTGCGTCCTCACCTCCCGGTCCTCTGTCTCCATTACTTCTGTCACCTCGTCCAACCTCGTTGTCAGTCCCTCACGTACCATCTGACATTGCCTCTGTGTCGCTATTAAGTCATTTTTAATGTTGTTTTGTGTCGCTTTTAACCCTCCTAGTACCGCAGTGTTCCTTTGAACCTGCTCCACTAACTCCGTCTGTCCCACCGTCAGCTGTTCCACCTCCTCCGTCAGGTCCTCTATGCCCCCTTGTAACTTTGCCGTCCCATTTCTCACCTCTTTCTCCATATGCTTTTCACCTCGCTTTACCTCCTCGCATACCCCCGAGACCTCCTCGCTTACACCTCGTCGTATCTCCTCCTTCATCTCCTCCCTCATCTCCTCCCTCTCTTTTGTAGATGCCACCCTCATCTGTCCCAATTCATCCCTCTGAGCATCCAATTTGGTTTCTACCCCGATTTTCACCTCCTCTATCTGCTCTCCCATTTGTTTAATTTCTCGGGCGGATTGCTCCCCTATTTCCCGCAATTTGTTTTCCATCTTGTTTTCTAACCCCTCTAACCCATTTTTCACCCCCTCTATCTGATTCTCCTGGGCAGCCATTCTATTTTCCACCCCCGTTAACCCATTCTTTACCTCTTTTATCCCATTGTCTAACCCCTCAAATTTCTTGTCTAATCCCTTAAAATTATTGTCTATCTTCCCAATTTGGGCATTGGTACCCCTCACTTCGTCCCTCATTACCCCCAATTGCTCACTCTGAGCCCTCATTTCATCCCTCATTGCCCCCATCATTCTGATTTCCATTTTCTCACTATCAGCCCTCGCTTCGTCCCTCATTTGCTCACCCATTTCTCTTTGCTCTCGGGTGGACTTATCACTTTGGGCATCCATTTTTGCCATCATTTGAATCACTAGGGCATGCCCGTACGTGGGTGCCCGTTCCTTGCCAAAAACAAAAAAAAACGCTACCCGTACGCTCTACCCCGCCCGTACGCCCGTACGCCCGTAAACAAAAAAACAACGCTCTTCGCTTCCGCCCTTCGCTCTGACTGAATTGGGAGAAATAATGCGCATAAGAAATCGAGAAATTATTATTTTCTCCGGAAGAAATCGAATTACGAACCGTAATGGCGCACGCGCTCGGCTCGGCTCGCTCTCACATCGGCCACGCCTACGCAACAACGCGTTCTGTGATTGGCTGCCGGAAGTGAAGTCTTCACTGTCCGGAAGGTCGCAAATCGCAGTTACGATGAATCGCAAATTAGTTTTAAAACATAGTTTAACGCCAACATAGTTTGCCAACGTGAAATAAATGAATACGCTCTCAAATATGCCGTCCGAGGCAGAGTCTGTTCGCCACGTTCGGCACACGTGATAGCTCGCTGCTCTCTGATTGGTTGAATCGTTTTTTGGACATAGCTTGGTAACTACTTCTCCGATTAATATGAAACCTTGAAAAGGCACATCCTCGGGTCCCCAGCAATATACCTGGCAAGTTTAAAGTATATCGGACCCGTGGTTGTCGAGAAACAGCGGTCACAGACATACATACATACATACATACATACATACATACATACATACACACAGAGATTACTGGAATTATAGATAGATAAAGACTCGCATGTACTCTGGCATTTCTGGCTCGGCTGCCGCGACCACGTGCGCAGCGCAATTTGGTGCTGCTACGGTCACGGGCGCGGCAAAATCTGGTGCCGCTACAACCACGTGCGCGATGGCTCCATTTTGTGCGCCTGAAACCTCCTCAACCACATTGCCAATGTTCTCCTCCTCTCTTTCCTCCACATACATTTCCCCGAGGTCCTGGGTCGATTCTACCCCGTCTATCTCTCCCACCGACATCCCGTCGCCTTGACCAGCCATGGCGCGATTTCAAAATTCGGGTTTTGTAAAACAAAACAAATTTCGGCCGCTCCAAATTTTGACCACATTTTTTATAGATGTTTTAAAAATTTGGTTCGGGCCTCGTATCTCACTCCCAGACACCAATTGTTACGGCCCGCGGATAAGATGTTGTGTTTGCCGAGCGGATGGCCCCGCGGTCGTACAGTTACCCCGACTAACCCGATTCCCGAACTTTGGCCGGATCGCGCCACAGATATTCAATTTGGAAACCTCTAAAGCGACCGAATGTAAAGAGGAAGAAGAAGACGTACAGAAGAGTAACGGGATTTATTATTTACACACACAAGCAAAAGGAGCAGTCAAGGTTATATACAGGGAACATGGAAAAAGCAGGTGACACAGTGAAAATACTAGCTTATCTAAACTGGCTTGATTAATACCCCAAGACAGAACAAACGAAGATGACTCACATGGGGAATGATGATAGGAATGGCGGAGGTGGATGGCTTGGAGGGGGGAGGCCGGTCCACAGATACCGCAGCACGATCGGCGCGTTTGGCAGCCGCCGTTCCTTTTCGGTCCTGCTCAAAACGTCCGTCCAGGCCCCAAGCTGCTGTGGCTGCAGTTTCGGTGGCTCAAGCTGCTGTTGATGCAGCTGCGGTGGCTCAAGCTGCTCTCTTCAGGGATCCCTTACTCAACTCTCTTCTCGGTGATCTCTTCGCCGCAACTCTTGTCATGGACCTCCTTACGCAACAACTCTTTTCATGGACCTCCTTACGCAACTCCTGACCACTCTTGCGCACGCGCTTTTATAACGCCTCCGGCGATCAAGCCGCCGGCCTTCAGGACACGCCCATCGGTGTGCTCACCTCGGCCTTGGTTGGTCGCGCGACCCTCTTGCTACGCCCTTGATGACGACGGGCGGGCACGCCTTTCTTCCCCAACCTTGCCTCGTGGCCAATGGTGGTTGAAGAAAACCGCCCAAAATGCAGTTGGCCATTGAAATGAAATGAAAGGGGATCTACTCTTATTTCACTTGGTGCAATGGAGTATTTAAATTAATGGGAGACACAGCCTTACCCTAACACACATAATAAGGATATAAGCTACTGAACAAGGGTATTATAGTGTCCTTTAATGTATGCTTTATGGAATTAACTACCGGAACGCCCTTTGACCTTTATACAACACTGGAGGCAGGAGGGTCCAGACGTAAGCAATAATTCACAACAATTTACTACAATACAACACAATAAAAAAATACAATCCTCATATCCGCAACAATATATATATATATATATATATATATATATATATATATATATATATATATATATATATATATATATATATATATCCGGTTTTGCACTCATTTGTCGATTCAAGGGTTCTGTTCTTTTTCAGGGAACAAAATATGGACAAGTCTACTTGTTCAAATGAGGACGGTGTGCACCATCCTTTACCGTCAATTACAACGAAGAACCCCAATTGTTGGAAACGTCTCAAGTAAATAATTTTGTTTTCCTCCTCTTGACTTTTTAAACTTGTTTTTGACTAAATCTACCAAAACAAATGCACAAGAAGCTAACATTTCAATCTTTTTCAACCTAGGCAAAAGTTTACCACACATGATAAGAAGAACAAGTGTTGTGGTGACATTGCACATGACGTGTAAGTATGAGAAAATATTCCTTTGGAATGTCCTGACATGAAACGTGCGCGCAATGGAAATGGTACTCCTTTAAGGAAATTCAAGCTCTCCGAGTCATATCTCAATCTCCCTGTCGTATCTCAATCTATCCCTGTCATATTCACACATTTATTACCATTATTCACCATTATCACATACTAGCCGAATGCACCCGGCGTTTCCCGGGTTATATTGGAATGAATTTACTCCTAGAATTCAGCTTTTACTCGCGGCCGTAGAAGATTGACTACGATAATTCAGCTCAGCTTTTAATTGCGAAATGGGCCCAGCCCAGGTGAGGCGGCCTCGACCGGCCTCGCCACCTAGTCTATAACCTTCCCGGGGCCCGTCCCGACATTTTTGGTTCTTTTTGAATGAATTTACTACGATAATTCAGCTTTTAATCGCGGCCGTCGAAGATTGACTACTATAATTTAGCTCAGCTTTTAATTGTGAAATGGGCCCAGCCCGGGCGAGGCGGCCTCGACCGGCCTCGCCACCTAGTCTATAACCTTCCCGGGGCCCGTCCCGACATTTTTGGTTCTTTTTGAATGAATTTACTACTATAATTCAGCTTTTAATCGCGGCCGTCAGAGATTGACTTCTATAATTCAGCTCAGCTTTTAATTGTGAAATGGGCCCAGCCCGGTCGAGGCTGCCTCGACCAGCCTCGCCACCTAGCCTAAAACCTTCCCAAGGCCCATCCCTACATTTTTTATTTTAGATGTTTTCTCCTGTCTTTCACCGTTCAGGAGATTAGCGCGTGCAGACAAACAAAAAAAACCAAAAACTTTATTTTACATGCAGTATATAGATTAGTAGCATCATTGGCATTATTCCCATTTATTATTATTCATTACCATTATTGCATATTTATTTGTTTGAATTCATTAATTTATTCATTATTCACCGGTTTAGCACATTTGAACTCTGTTGTGGATGAAGAGATCTGTTCTTTTGCAGGGAACCAAAGATGAACAAATCTTTACCATCCAAGACGAAAAAAATCAGTTGTTTGAAGCGTCTGAAGTAAGTAATTTTATTTTCCTCCTCATGACTTTTTAAACTTGTTTTTGACGATATCTACCAAAACAAATGCACAAGAAGCTAACATTTCAATCTTTTTCAACCTAGGCCAAATTTTACCACACATGATAAGAAGAACAAGTGTTGTGGTGACATTGCACATGACGGTGACATTGCACATGACGGTGACATTGCACATGACGTGTAAGTATGAGAAAATATCCCTTTGGAATGTCCTGACATGAAACATGCGTGCAGTAGACGCAATGGACTGCTAATCCAAACTGCATTTCGTCGATCTTCACTTTCGTCCTTATCCTCCTCTCCAACACCCTTTCCAATACCTTCATTCCATGCTCCAATAAGTTTATCGCTCGATACAAGCCACAGTCCAGAGGGGAGAAACCACACAAAGCACAAGGAGTTTGTTTTTGATATTTATTTGGGTATGATTGATCTGGATTTGTAGAAGCAGTATCTGTCTTTTCCAGGATACTTTCAAAATCAGCGTTTATCACAAATGGATGTTTTATAGATTTGTTGAAATCTTTGAATGACATTTACGTTTGTGGCGGTAAGGAATGAAATACCTCAGTCCTGGTAGAATTGTATAGGGTTGTGTGCTCCGACTGTCGCAAAGAAGAAGAAACCTTCCTGTAATTAAATCAAGCCCAGATGTCCGTGTAAGCATTACATGTCAGCAGATGTAAAATGAGTACTCTGGGACAGGCCACATTCCCCGTATCCCCCCCTTGCCCCCAAACCGAAACTGTCTCAACCCAAAACAGGAAGTGACTCACCACAAACCGGAAGTGAATAATTAATTATTTATTTTTCAGATGTCACGATTTTCAAAAAAAATCAAAAATTGATTTTTCAAAATTTCCGAATTGTCATTTTTCGCGATTTTTGTGATTTTTCTTGATTTACTCAAAATTTTAGGTTAGGCCGAGAAAAATATATTTCCAGTCTCTGGTCAGCGCGCCCATCGATTTTGACCCTGCGCGTCAACAATTTTTTTTTTTCAAATTTCCAACATGATGGAGGAATTGCTATTGAAGGTTACCCACCAACAATGTATCCAAAACTTTCAAATAAATATGAAAAGTACAGGGAGGTGGATAAACATCCTGAAATTCTAACTTCGTTTTACGATAACAAAATCACTGAGAATCATGCATAGAAGATCATCGCATCAAACCAGAGGAATTGATGGGTGTGAACTGTAAAGGTATCTGCGCTATTGAGATATCAAATATTTTTATCGGTGGTGCAGGTCCATCCATTCAATTGAGGGTAAATAATGTAGTTGTTCAAGAGCTATTTAGGAAAACAAACAGGTTAATGATTAATATCAACAATCTTATGTCCCAAAATAAAATTACGGAAGCAGCAGCGGCATTTATGTTTAATGATGATAGCACTAACGACACAACATAGGTAAATAATATGAAAAAAATACATGTACTTAAAATTTACATGATAGGATGTGGGTAAGTTGTGGTTAAAATTATAGAAATATAACATTTATATCATACTTCTTTAAAATAGTATTTTTTTCTTGGGCTATATAAAATGGACGAACCCATTTTCAAAATATTTCAAGATATATTTAACACAATTAGACAGTTGGTTGAATCACTTCTAATATGTATATACAATTATAATGCAAATAGGGATAACAACACACAGGATGAATGATTAACCGTTATATATTTTCAGCCATATATAAAATGGATGATTTTTTACCGGTGTGGGAAAGTAAGATAAAATTTAATAATCATAAAAACCTTCCAAATTCATTAAGATGTCTAATAGTTGGTTCAAGCGGATGTGGGAAAACCTGTTTGCTTTTAAAGATGCTCCTTACTCCAAAATTTTTAGATTATGAAAATTTAATAATGTTCACAAAGTCAAGTTTTCAACCAGAGTATCAACTACTATCTCAAGGTTTTAATGCGGGTCTTCAAAAAGAAGATATTGTGGCGGACACAAAAACCCACTGGCGTGGTGACATCATTCCACGCACCAAGTGGGCGGTGGCCACGCCCGAGGGGTAGGCGTGGCCTCATGATATTAGTGGGGTTCCCACCATGAACAAATTTTCATTTTCACTTCAAGTTTTTGAAAAAGTTTAGTTTTTGGTACCAGGTCGAAGCTTAGGGTCTAAGTAACAATTTTGGTCCGAGTGGACAAAGATCACATGGAGTCTTCATACATTCCCGCCATTTTCCAAGATGGCCACCATCAAAATCTAATACTGACAATATCTCGGAAACTAATCAACCTAGAAACATGAATTTGGTGTCTATACCTAGGTTTTCATGGTCAAGGAATCCAATAAAACCATTTCTGACTACATCAGAGTATTTATTTGTCCCGAAATGGTAAAATTCAAGATGGCCGCCACCAAAATCCTATATCGGCTATACTTCCAAAACCACTAAACCTTCAGTCATGCTGTTGGTGTCCATGCCTCGAATTTTATGGCCAGGGAAGCAAACAGTTATGTCTCTAAATCAGTAGGTGTATCTCTGTTCCCCAAAAGTAGAAAAATAACCATGGCAATTAGGATCTCACATTTATCCTTTGTGATCATGGAATCAGCTTAGGTTGTTTGCTGGAATATCTGTGCAGTACACGAACTCATTAGCACATTTTCTAGTCGCATTATATATCTGTTGATATATCAGTATGTATCCAAATATCTAAATACAATAGCCATTGTGTTATATAAGTCAGCACACATGAATACATTTTGTATATTTGGAAATCGGTTTGGATAATTCATATGTATGTGCAACTGCTTCTGCTGAATCCCTACTTGTCAGATTTTTGTGTTATGTTATGTCCATGTATACTTGATTATGCTTGGTTATTATATACTTACATGTATTTTCTTTTCGTTCCAGGCTAGTGTGATGGCTGAGACAATGAACTGTGAGTTGTGTGTCCTCTGCCAAGAAAAAACAAACGAAGAACTTGTCTGTCTTCTTGACAACCCAGTTGGTGTACGTAGGGCGGAGGCATACAAAGATATTATCAGCCTTGTAAATCAATTCCGAGATGTTGATGCTGCACCTCACCCAAACTTGGAACTTCCAGATGAAGGATCTATGCAAGCAAATCGAGCATCCTGGCACAAAACATGTCGTCAGTTGTACAAGGCATCAGCACTTGACCGGGCAAAAACACGTTCTTCCAAAGGCTTGCCACCTCTACGAAAACGACCAAGAAGATCTAGCACAGAAACTAATCGAAATTTATGTCTCTTCTGTAATGAAGAAACGAGTAAAGATGACCATTCATTCCAAAAAGTTTCCCTCACCGAGAACATCCATGACAAAGCAGTTTCATTGGGAGAGGATCGCATTGTAGCACGGCTTGCAGAAGGAGATCTGGTAGCTATTGAAGCTAACTATCATCGATATTGCTACACGAAATTCAACCGTCGGCATTATGAAATGCTAATCAGTACAAAACAAGGTCAAGTCACCCAAGACACTGAAATCACAGTAGAAAATGAGCTACTACAATTCGTCAGTGAAGAAATTGCTGGAGGACGTAGAATCTTTGCTCTCCAAGATTTGACAGATATGATGACGGAAAGGTTGGGACAGCATGAGATTCGTAAGACAGTGAACTGCACACGCCTGAAAGAGAGAGTACTTGAACACTTCCCACATCTGACAGAAGAAAAAGGGATCCGAAATCGAGTATTCCTTGTTTGCTCAGAGACAGCTCGAAAAATCATCTCCAGCGCGAGCCAGACACCAGAGGAAGAATCACGTACCTTACTGTTGGCAGCATCAATTCTACGTAAAGCAGTTTTGGATCATGATACTGCTTTCAATTTCAAGGGGTCATTTCCTGAAGGTTGTGAGGAATCTGCTGTTCCAACAAAGCTGAAATATTTCTTTCGTCAACTGCTTACTGGTCCTAAATCATCTCCTATGCAAGACAATTCCAGGACAGTTCTCTCCATGAGTCAACTAACCATGTTGAACATCACTTCTCTTCCTGCAAACTGGAGATGTGAGCCTACTCTTGCAGTGTTTTTGGCCTTAAAACTGCATTCCCAAACAAGGAGCAAGAAACTGGTACAACTGCTACATCAGTATTGCCTTAGCGTGTCATATAAGAGAGTGCTTACCATTGAAGTTGGATATGCACAAGCTACTGCTGAAAGAGCACATGCCAACGCTGATATAGTCTGTCCTAGCAACCTTCGTCAGCAGATTTTTACGGTTGCAGCCCTTGACAATCTAGATCACAATCCTACGTCCAGAACAGCCACATCCTCATTTCATGGAACAGGTATCTCCATGTTTCAGTTTCCTTCAGTAGAAAACCCAGGGCTGGACCAAGAACCTATAGAAATCGACTTCCATCGACGAGCATCAAGCACCAAGGGACCAATGCTGCCTCCTCTGTACACGTTTGTTCCACCTATGAGCCGGAATCTTGTCACCCAACCTCCTGTGAAAGACGTGCAGCCACAGTCCATGGCGTCATTTGACAAGGAGGAACACCATGAAAAGGCCTGGATGAAAATGGTGCAGGAAAATATGCAAATGGAATTTGAAAGTGAAACTGTTCCTCCAATTATGTGGTCGGCATATCATGCTTCTCGATCGGATGCTGTGGGATCAACAGAGAAATGTATTGAAGCCATGCTACCACTATTCCGTGATAAAGCAGCTACACCAAAAATGATTCGACATGGAATGGACCTGGTCAAGAAAACAACCGAGTTCCTCAACCTACAGCAAATCCCAATCATGGCAGTGGACCAGCCACTCTTTGATATTGCCAAGAAAATGCAATGGACCTTTCCTGAACTCTTTGGAGAAGATACGTTTCTGGTGATGTTGGGAGGGCTCCACATCGAAATGGCTTTGTGGGCGACTATGGGAGATTTCCTACGAGGGTCTGGATGGCCTGAAGCCTTTGCAGAGGCTGGCATTGCCTTGACAGTAGCTGCAGCGACATCTTACTTGAGAGCAAATGATCCAATGAGAACACGGTATGCTCACCAGATTACTGTTGTGGTGCTCGATAGTCTACTGAAACGAGCCTATGAGGACGGCGGAAGTGAAATGACCTTCGACGACTGGGTCTCTGTAGCTTGCAAAGAGAAACCAACAGTGCAGTTGGTACCAAAACACAGCCTGGTACCAAAAACAGAAGAAGGTGCAGCACTTCAAACAACATACAGAGCTGTATGGACAAGCATTCATTATGGTTGATAGCCGGGGTGGAAATTTGGAGGAATTTTTCCGTCACGAATCCTCCTCATCACCAGATGCACTGGCTTCTGATGGGTCCATCAACTCTTGCACCAAGTCAGATTTATTGGCGTGCATTATGGAAGCAAGTGCAAGTACCGGACTATCCGCGGATGAGGAGCTCGTCGCACCAGATGATTATGGGGTCATCGTTATTGATGGTGGTGCACTGATCCACTCTCTTCCTGGCACAACTGTCCAAGGCAAAACATTTGATGAATATTTCACCAAAGTATTCTGCCCAAGAATCCAGCATGAGTTGAAAAGAGCAGCGAGAGTGGATATTGTATGGGCTCAGTATCGCACAATGTCAATCAAAGCGACCACAAGAGAAAAGCGAGGAACAGGCACACGACAGTGAGTATCTGGTTCTGCCAAAGTGCCTGGAAACTGGCAAAACTTTTTGGCTAATGCCGAAAATAAAAAAGAGCTCTTCTCATTCCTGTCAACAAGCATTGTGCAAACACCATTCCAAGATGGCAAACAGGTTTATATCACTTCTGGTGACCAAGTCCTCAATGCAGGGAATGGACCGCCCATGGGACGATGTAATCATGAGGAGGCAGACACTCGTGTACTGGTACATCTTCTTCATGCCCTCCAATATTCATCACTGGGAATGGTCTATACTGGCGACACAGACGTTGTCGTAATACTTCTGTGTAACTTCCACCACATCAAGGCGGTGAATCCGGAGTCAGATATCTGGATTTCTTTCAAAGCAGGAAAGACAGTCAAAATGATCTCCCTCAACAACATTGCCTCAAGTTTGGGTGTGACAACGTGCAAAGCCTTGGCTCTCTTTCATGCATTCACTGGATCAGACAGCACGTCAGCTTTCAAATTCAAGGGCAAGCGATACTGCTTCAAGCGGAAAGATGAGGTTCCACCCCTCTTGAGTGAGTTTGCGACAATTGCTAGCACCCCGTTTCTTACATCGCCAGAGTTGAGGGAAGTGGTGAGTCACTTTGTTTGCAAAATGTACTCCAACGAACCTATCACTGATGACACCAACGTTGACCTTGTTCGAATGAGGGTTTTCTGTCACAGGACTAGGGATGTGGAAAGAATACCCCCTACAAGTGATGCGCTGGACCAACATCTCAAAAGGAGTGTCTTCCAGGCGAGCATCTGGACTACAGCGCACGAGCCACTGGCACTAGTCCCAAGCCCAAGCAATCATGGATGGATGGAAAAAGATGGCCAACTGGTTCCCATCTGGACCACGTTGCCCCTTGCCAGGGATGTGTTTGATCTAGACGTAAAATGCGCGTGCACAAAACCTTGCTCGTCATGCAAGTGCAAAAAAGCTGACTTGAAGTGCTCACGTTTATGCAAGTGCACATGTCCCAACTAAATGACCATGATGGTTGTGAGAATGAGTAATGATTTTTTAGTTGCACTTACCTAATCAATCAAATATCACTAAGAACAATGAAAATAGAATGTTCGGTTTATATTCATGGTATTTTATAGAATTTACGTTCGTATGTGCTTAATTGTTAACATGCATAATTCTGCTAAATTCTGCTATAACGTTTGTTGTGTAATTTACCATTTCGGGACAAATAAATACTCTGATGTAGTCAGAAATGGTTTTATTGGATTCCTTGACCATGAAAACCTAGGTATAGACACCAAATTCATGTTTCTAGGTTGATTAGTTTCCGAGATATTGTCAGTATTAGATTTTGATGGCGGCCATCTTGGAAAATGGCGGGAATGTATGAAGACTCCATGTGATCTTTGTCCACTCGGACCAAAATTCTTACTTAGACCCTAAGCTTCAAAATGGTACCAAAAATCAAACTTTTTCAAAAACTTGAAGTGACTGATGCCCCAGGCCCCCCCCCTATATACACCGGGCGACCAGCCCGGAGCATTTCAGTGTTACAGTGTAGTCTTACAATAAAGACGTTTATATGTTACCGCTTGTCCGCTTCCTCCTTGCTCACAAGCAGCGTGCGTAACGCCGCGCTTTACTGGTGACCCTCGACGTTGGATCTGCCGTAGCGATCCTTCCGAACACGACGCCATTGCAATGGCCAACGACAAGGCAATGGCGATTAAACTTCCCGAATTTTGGGAGGCCCAGGCCGAAGTCTGGTTCGTTCAAGCTGAAGCCCAATTTCAGCTTCGGCGCCTCACCAACGACGACCTGCGCTACTGCCATGTCGTCGCCTCCCTCGGGCCCGGCACGGCCGCTCGAGTTGTGTCCGTCCTTCGCCACCCACCGGACGGCCACAAGTACGAGGCACTCAAGCGGCTACTCCTAGCCACGTTCGGCCTCACGGACGACGCACGGGCCGATCGCCTCCTGGATCTCCCCGAGCTCGGTGAGACGCGCCCGTCGGTCCGAATGGACCATATGCTGTCACTGTTGGGCGACGAAGCCCCCGGTTCGCTATTCCGGGCGCTTTTCCGGCGCCAACTTCCAGCGCAGGTTCGCCTCGCGTTGGCCGGGACCGAGCTAATGGAACCCCGAGCATTAGCCGCCAAGGCGGACAGGTACTTCGCCGCTTCGGACACGTGGGCGAGCGTCGGCGTGGCCGTCACGGCCCTCGACGCTGATGTTCAGCAGCATGTTCCACAGCATCAGCTTCTACAGTGCGCTGATGTTCAGCAGCATGCTGATATGCACCTCGTGAACGCCGCCACGCCCCGCCCACCGCCGCGGCGAAAACCGCCACCGCGGGGAAACCCGCCAACTCCACCGGCCGGGCGGAGCCAGCCGCGCTCCTCCAGCTCCACCACCTGGTGCTGGTTCCACGCCAAGTTCGACCACGAAGCTCGGCGGTGTCATCCGCCGTGCTCCTTCAACGGGTCGGGAAACGCCCGGGCCGGCGCTCAATAGTGGTGATGAGCGCCGGCCGTTCGAGCAGCCTGCTGTTCATAACGGACACCTTCTCCGGGCGCCATTACCTGTGCGACACGGGAGCGCAGGTGAGTGTCATTCCTGCCGGCACGTCAGACAAGCACACCGCGGGTGGGGGCCCCGCGCTGCTTGCCGCGAACGGGACGCCCATCCGTACGTACGGAAAACGCTGCCTCTCTCTGCGGTTTGGAGGGCAGGTTTTCCGATGGACGTTCGTCACCGCCGACGTGCCCATGGCACTGCTCGGCGCAGACTTCCTATGCGCTAATGGGCTCCTGGTCGACGTCAAGCGCAGACGGCTTGTCCAGGCCGAGACGTTCAGCTCGCTCGCTTGTGCGTTGCCCAGCTCAACGAGCGGCTTGCCAAGCGGCTTGCCAAACGATTTGGTTCCGGCCACGTTGGTCTGTACGCTTCCGGCAGCGGACGCATTCACCCGCCTCCTCGCCGGCTTCCCGGCCCTCACGCGGCCCACCTTCTCGGCGGGGGCCGTCAAGCACGGGGTGGCCCATCACATCCCCACCGTCGGGCCACCGGTCTACGCCCGGGCACGCCGCCTCGAGCCGACGAAGCTGGCGGTGGCAAAAGCGGCGTTCGCTACCCTGGAGCGACTCGGCATCGTTCGGCGCTCAGAGAGCGCTTGGGCGTCGCCGCTGCACATCGTGCCGAAGCCCGGCGGGGGATGGCGACCATGCGGGGACTATCGCCGTCTCAATGACGCCACGACTCCCGACCGCTACCCCGTCCCCCACATTCAGGACTTTTCTGCCCGTTTGGCGGGCAGGTCCTTCTTCTCGAAGGTGGACCTCATACGCAGCTACCATCAGGTCCCCGTCAGGCCGGAGGACGTCCCGAAGACGGCGGTCATCACGCCATTCGGACTCTTCGAGTTCCTGCGCATGCCCTTCGGTCTGAAGAATGCGGCTCAGGCGTTCCAGCGACTGATGGACAGCGTCCTGCGCGACTTGGATTTTGTCTACGTCTACCTGGACGACATCCTCGTCGCCAGCGCGTCCCGCAAAGAGCACCTACGCCACCTCCGCACGCTCTTCGAACGCCTGGGCCAGCATGGCCTGATTGTGAACCCCGCAAAGTGCCGGTTCGGCGCCGCCACAATCGATTTTCTGGGGCACCGTGTCACCAGGCACGGAGCCGTCCCCCTGCCGGCCAAGGTGGAGGCAGTGAAGGGGTTTCCGCGCCCCCGCACGATCAGAGGGCTGCAGGAGTTCCTGGGCATGGTGAACTTTTACCATCGGTTCCTGCCCCGTATCGCCCAGCTCCTGCGCCCCCTGCACGAAGCTCTCCGAGGTAAGCCGGGCAAAGGCGACGTTACCTGGACCGAGCAGATGGACACGGCGTTCACGGGCGCGAAGCTCGCCTTGGCTAACGCCACCATGCTCGCGCACCAGGTGCCCGATGCACCGATCGCCCTCACCACCGATGCCTCGGACTACGCGGTGGGCGTGGTGCACGAGCAATGGGTGCGTGGAGCTTGGCAACCGCTGGCGTTCTTTAGCCGGCAGCTTCGCCCACCCGAACGCCGTTACAGTACCTTCGACCGCGAGTTGCTCGGACTTCACTTGGCGGTCAGGCACTTCCGCCATCTGCTCGAGGGCCGGGCGTTCACTGCCTTCGTCGACCACAAGCCGCTGATCTTCGCGATGGGCAAGGTCACCGAGCCGTGGTCGGCCCGGCAGCAGCGTCACCTCTCGGCCGTGTCCGAGTACGCGACGGGCATCCAGCACGTCGCGGGGAAGGACAACCCGGTGGCGGATTGCCTTTCCCGGGCCGTCGCCCATGCAGTCCACCTCGGCATCGACTATGCCCGGATGGCAGCGGACCAGGCCGCTGATCCCGACGTCCAGGCCTTGCGGACCGCCGTCACGGGCCTCCGCATCACCGAGGTGCCGTTCGACGGCGCGGGCGTGGCCCTCTTGTGCGACGTCTCCCTCAGGCGTCCTCGCCCCATCGTGCCCGCGGGCTGGCAGCGCCAGGTGTTTGACGCCATCCACGGCCTGTCCCACCCGGGCGCGAGGGCCTCCCAAAGGCTGATCGCCGACAAGTTCGTCTGGCATGGCCTCCGGAAGGCCGTCCGCGGCTGGGCCAGGACGTGCCTCGCGTGCCAGCACGCCAAAGTGCATGGCACACCCAGGCCCCGTTGGCCCCGTTCACGGTGCCGGAACGCCGGTTTGACCACGTCCGCATGGACCTGGTGGGACCTCTGCCCCCCTCGCGGGGTTTCACCTATGTACTCACCATGGTGGACCGCACCACCCGGTGGTCGGAGGCCGTGCCCTTGGCGTCGACAACGGCGGCCGATGTCACGCAGGCTTTCATCGCCACCTGGGTCGCCCGGTTCGGCGCCCCCTCAGACATCTCATCCGACCGCGGCCCCCAGTTCACCTCGGAGCTCTGGGGGGCAGTTGCGCAGGGGCTCGGGGTCCGGCTGCACCGAACCACGGCCTACCACCCCCAGGCTAACGGCCTGTGTGAGCGATTTCACCGCTCATTGAAGGCCGCGCTCCGGGCCACCCTCCGCGACGGCAGCTGGGTCGACAGGCTCCCCTTGGTCCTGCTGGGCCTCCGGACGGCGCCCAAGGAGGACCTGCGTGCATCCGCGGCGGAGTTGGTGTTCGGGCAACCGCTGCGGGTGCCGGGCGAGTTCCTCCCCGACTCCACAGCACCATGGTCCGCGGCACAGCAGCGCTCCGCTCTGCAAGAGACCGCCCAGAGGTTCGCCCTGGTGCCAACGGCATGCCACGGGCACCCACCGACGCACGTCGCCCCGGAGCTTCGCACGGCGGAGTACGTCTTCGTCCGCCACGATGCCCATCGGACACCACTGCGGCCCCCGTACGACGGGCCTTTCCGCGTGCTGGAGACCGGGGCGAAGCACTTCACCCTGGACATCGGCGGTACTCCTGACCGCGTTTCGGTAGACCGCCTCAAGCCGGCCCACCTCGATGTGGACCATCCACCGCCAGTGGCCCGACCCCCACGTCGGGGCCGCCCTCCTGCGGGCGGACCCCCGGCACCGCCCAGCCCCGCCGCCACGCCGCCCCCCGGTCCTGCACCCATCCCAGGGGCAGCCAGGGGCATCCCACCTGGCATCCCTGCACCCCGGACACCGCCGATCGCCAGGGGGCGCTTCGGCCGGGTCATTCGTCTGCCCCGCAAACTGGCCCTCCAGGTGCGCGCGAATTCTGGGGGGGTGCGTGTGGCGGACACAAAAACCCACTGGCGTGGTGACATCATTCCACGCACCAAGTGGGCGGTGGCCACGCCCGAGGGGTAGGCGTGGCCTCATGATATACACCGGGCGACCAGCCCGGAGCATTTCAGTGTTACAGTGTAGTCTTACAATAAAGACGTTTATATGTTACCGCTTGTCCGCTTCCTCCTTGCTCACAAGCAGCGCGCGTAACGCCGCGCTTTAATATAATCGGATTATTTAAGCTTCAACATGAAGTAAATGAGCTCGACATTGAAGATGTAATACAACGATTTTGTGATACTCCGCAAAAATGGAAAAATAAATCAAAACCCACATCACCTATAACTTGTATTCTTCGTGATAATACGGATGATATACCTTAACCCCAAGATTTAGATGACACAAAAAAGAACCTCATTATCTTTGCCGATTGTGTTAATGAGAAAAATCAAACGGTTATGGACAGATGATACAATAAAAGAAGATGATATAATAACTAATAATTTCTTTGCATAAATAAAATGAATGCTAAAGAACGAGCAAGAAAATTTAAGGAACATCAATAATTACTTTCAAAAGTTGTTAAACAAGAGGAAGAGAGAAAGAAAAATCGGAGGCAGAAACTAATGGGTGAACAAATTTTTGAAGAGAAACAAGAGAAGTTTTTTAAACCTCTTTTAAAATCTACCGAACAAAAGCCGGTTTCGTTTCAACTTCCTGCGATAGAATATACCCCCCAAAAAGCCAAGAGGTGCATGATTTGATTAACCTATCAGGCCAAGTTCCCGCGATAAAATATCCTTCCAAACAACAACGGGTTACGAGAGTTGGAGGAACTAGCGAATCAAGAACTTACAAGTATTGAAGCAACACAATCGTCCTGAGACCTTGGGAAGACAAATAAACGTTCTAATTATGTTGCGAAAGATATTCAAAACAACGAATATAAAAGGGATTCATTAACCAAAACGGGCCTCATTTCAGCAGGAGAACCAGGAGCATTTCATCTTGTTAACGAGACGCTATTGGTATTTAATGATGAGTTAATGTTTTTGAGAGATACTCACCCAAATGTTAAATTAACCCCGAGATTAATGTTGTTGTTTTTTTGTTTTGTTTGTTTTTTTTGTGTACTGAATCGAGGCTCGTGAAAGAGCTAACATTTACTTCACAAACAAATCAACCAGACAAACAAAATATATAAAAAGAGGGAGCGGAAGACAAGATGGGGAGAGAAGGGGAAGCACACAAACACAACATTTGAGAGCAGGGAGATGTGTGCGAGGGAGAGGGCTTGGGGGGAGGAGGCGCGGGAAGGGGGGGGGGGGAGTGGGAGAAGTATAAAACACAAGGACACCAAGGACTTCCAGGACAGAAGTTGGTATTTCAAAAAAGTGGCATTGGGGTGAAATTAGGGGGGGGGGGGGGGGGGTAGAAAAGATCAAGGTTTTGGATGGGGGAAGATAAGAGATGGTGGCGAACAGCTGTTTTAAAGACCTGGAGGGTGGAGTGGGATTGCAGAGAGTGAGGGAGTTTTTTCCAGAGGTGGGAGAAAAGAGGAATGAAGGAGTGAAGGTGAGCAGAGAGTCTTGATTTTGGCAGTTTAACCACAAGAGGGTTGCAGGCAGATCTTGTGCGACTTGTAGAAATATTTGCGCGACAGAGCCCAGAGAGAGCTGGGGGGGGGGGGGGGGGGGATGCCAGAGAGGAGTCGGTAGAAGACGGAAAGACCACCAACCTGCCTGCGGTGAGTGAGTGAGAGGCCCTTGGAGTTAGCTTCATCGCGGGAGATTCCAATGATTCTGAATGCTTTGGTTTCAACAGCGTGAAGACGAGCTAGGTGTGAAGCAGGAGCACCAGCCCTGAGGGGAGAGCAATATTCCATTGAGCTGCGGATGAAAGCCTTGTATGTGGTGAGGAGCTCAGGTGTGCCAAGGATGGACTTCGCACGGCGGAGGATGCCCAGTCGGCGACTGGCTTTGTAGGCCAGATTTGAAATGTGGTTTTCCCAGGAAAGATCATGGCAGATAGTGAGACCCAAAAGCTTGAGTGACAGAACTTATTGGAGAGGATTATTCAGAAAGTGGATGGGAGGGTTGTCCAGTCGGTCTTTTCGGAGAGACATCGTAAGAGTGTGTGATTTGTCAGGATTGAAAGACATGTTCCACTTGTTTGCCCAGTCTGTGATTTTGTCCAGGTCTGCAGAGAGTGAGGAGGCTGCAGACTGCCGATCTGAGGGATGAAGAATGGAGCGACAGAGAGTAGAGTCATCAGCAAAGAGATAGAGAGGATTTTCAAGAGAGTCAGAGAGATCATTGATGAAGACCAGAAAAAGCACAGGGCCCAGAACACTGCCTTGGGGAACTCCAGCCTGAACAGGAAGAGGAGATGAGAGAAACCCATTCAGGGCCACACGTTGACTACGACTAGAGAGGAAGTCCACCAGCCATGCGTGGAGATTTCCATGGATACCAAAAGAGGAGAGTTTGGTGAGCAGAGCGGGGTGCCAGACCATATCGAAGGCACGTGATATGTCAAGGGAGACAGCTCTAATTTCCTGTTTGGCATTGAGGACCTCCATCCATTGTTGAGAAGCAGAAGCAGCATGTCCAGAGTAGAGTGACCAGGTCTGAAACCAAATTGATGATCAGAGATCAAGCCATTGGAAAAGAAGAAAGATGTCATATCTGAAGCAATGATGGATTCCATGACTTTGCTGATAATTGGGAGAAGGCTGATTGGTCTGTAGTTGCTGGGATCTGTTTTTGCACCTTTTTTGTGCAAAGCGGTGATGTTGGCAGATTTCCAAGCAGATGGCAGATGACCTTGAGCAAAAGAGAGGGTGAAGAGAACAGAGAGAGGGAGTGAAAGAGCGGAAGAACAGGATTTTAGGACCCGTGGGCTGATGCCGTCAGGTCCAGTTGCAGAATCAGTCGAGTGTTGACAGAAACTTTTCCACCTTGTCAGGAGGAAAGGACACAGGGTCCAGGAGCACCTGGGTACGACTGGGTCCGGTGGGTACAGAGGGATGGGTTTGGGACACAAGATTTAGAGGCAAACACAGAGTTGAGGCATTCAGCTTTTTCACGTGCGGAGTCAGCCTTGTGGCCGTTTGAGGTGAGGGAGGGGATGGATGGGGAACAAACACCAGAAACAGATTTGACCAGATGCCACCAGGATTTGGAAGAGGGAGACAGATAAGAGAGTTCGGTCCTGAGAATGGAGAGATATTGTTTCCTGGCTCTCCTGAGGGTGGACACACACTTGTTTTGGGCTTTGTGAAAGGAAATGAGATTTCCTTCTGTTGGATTTGCTTTCCAGGAGACGAAAGCAAGTTGATTCTGGGCAATAGCCTCACCACAAGATTCCCTTTACCATGGACGGGAGGAAGGGTATGACAACTGAAGACGAGATGGGATAAATCTGTGCATGAGAGAGAGCAATTTACTTTGGAAGAATTCCCAGGATGAGTTGATGTCGGAGGCGGTAGAGATGGGAGACCAGTCCAGATGATTGATGGCTGTTTGAAGACCGTGCCAGTTGGCCTGAATTAAATGCCAGCCTCGTCGACGCTGAGGAGGCTCTCTGAGAATGGTCAGAGATATGTCCACTTTAACAAGCACATGATCAGATGAGCCGATTGGAGCAGAAGAAGAGCAGCAGACATTTTCAGGGAAGTTAGTCATAACCAAGTCCAGAAGAGAAGATGCTCCATTGACTGAGATCCGGGTCGGGAACTTGACAGATTGTGTCAGTCCCAGTGAGTCACAGAAGTCCTTTGCTGAAGAGCCATGGCTGGTGAGAGATGTACCCACACTCAGCCAACTGGCATGGTGACAATTGAAATCACCACATATGAGGAAGAGAGAGTTGGGATGGGTAGATAGAAGTTGGTCCAAATTATCAGACAGCGAGATGTAGATGGAGTCATCACTGTTTGGTGGATGGTACAACACACATATGAACAAAAGGTGTGAGCGAAGGGGAAGCCGTAGCCAAAGGTATTCGTGGGGGTGAGGTGGAGAGAGGGCAGTGCAGGGCGAGTGAGGAAGAGTTTTTTTTATAAAGATAGCAACCCCACCTCCAGGACGAGGCTCTCACAAACACCGGGCTCAGTGGGTCAAAATATTTTGATGCACCACTTGATATGGAAAGAGAGGAAGATAGAGAGTATATTGAGTTGCTAAACGCGAGTGATTATGAGGGGTATATTAGGGGTAAAGGTAAGAAGAACGAGAAGGAAAAACATATTTAAAATGCTTTAGATAAACTTAGACTGAGGTCAGGCTCCGGTGTTAGTTTTCTTCTGAGTGACTCATCACAATTAGTTAATAGACTATTACTGTTGCTAGGTAGTGAGGAGGTGGGAAACAACAATTGTTTTAATGAAATATCAGCCATTCTCGACCAGTTGATGAATATGAAAATAATTAATAAATGTCAATACAAAGATCTTTTATCTCATGTTAAATAAAATGAGAGAGAACACTTAATTTCAAGTTTAGAAAGAGTGATTCTACAAAATCATTCCCATACCCGCTACCACTTGTTCCGCCAAAAGAATATGAAGTGGCATTATTGTCTATGGAAACCTAAATACCTTGTTTAATATCACAGAAAATATTTACAAGTTTAGTTATGATCCAGGAACTGGATATAAAACTATAGAAGTACCCCCCGGAGCTTATAAGATGTTCAGAAAAGTACTATGTTCAGAAATTTCACGCGTTATGAAAGAAAAAGGTGATGAACCAAAAAATATCGAAATAGATACTCAAAAACATACATCAAAATCAACTATTAGACTTAAAAATAATTATAAAATAGATTTCACGATTAATCAATCATTCCGAGAGATGTTAGGTTTCACCGCAAAAAAGATTGAAGATAATAATACGTTTGTCAGTGATAACGTCATTGACATATCCTCAGGTATAATTCAATTTTAATTCACTGTGATTTGGTTGATGGTGCTTATGACGATGGAGTGAAAACAAATGTAATATTTTCATTCAGTGCTTACTCGACTCCGCCGTGATATAAATTCATCATGGAACCAATGAATCTCACCTATTTACCGATCTCAGGAAAAAAACATTTCTAAAGTAAATTTTAGGATAACCGATCAAGATAATTGGTTGATTTCTTTCAATGATGAAATTATATCCATCAGAATTCACATACGTGAAGTTGTTCAACAAACAATTGTAGATCAGCTACGCGAAATTTTTCAACAAATAATTGGAAAAATTGTATAATAAATATAAAACTATTAATAAATGAACATCCACCTGTTTTTTCTCGAATGTAGTTCAAACACGAGGGATCAAGATGAAAAGAAAACTTACCAAGAGTTAGCGTTTGGGGGAAATAGGTCTTGTATTTACTCGGGAAAGAGGAGAGGTTATGTTAACGTAGAGCGGAGAATTTTTAATTCCATCAAAATTTTCAATGGAAGATAAATTGTGTTTTGAAAAATTGTTATGGCCACCACATACTCATTATTCACGACTAGAACGAAAAATCAAAGCGGATAAATTGAAAAACTTAAAACTAAAATATTAAAAGTTTTAATTCTACTTGGAATAAAAACACGATGGTTGTTGTCCAAAAACATGAGTTTCAGCAAATATAAAGTCATTACAAAAGGTGATAGTAAAACAGCTGGGAATGGAATTGGGGAAGGTATGTATCTTTCACCCTACTATAAGTCAAGGTATGTATCTTTCACCCTACTATAAGGCGGAAGGTATGTTTCTTGGGAGAGGATACTATAAACCTACGAGAGAACGTGGTGTAGGAGATCAATTTAGAAATAAAGGAGATGGGTTAATTGATACTCTAATGGGTATCGGTTCAACTATTCTTAAACATAATGACCTAATTGGTTCAACCGCTTCTGCTGTGGGATATGTAGTGGGTGCTGTAAAGAGTATAAAAGATGCTCAAAAGGAGTCTCATAAATTACAAGCGATCAAAGAAATAAAAAAAGGTAAAACTGAACTAACTCCACAAGAATGACGAAGAATAATTGAAATACTTGGGTCAGGTTTTCACAAGTTTTAAATATTTTATAAGTATTACACGTGAATATAATAAATTTATTTATTATATTTTTTATTGTTATATATAAAGAATGGAGGCGATTGACAATATGTATGATTTGGATGATACTATTATCATCTCAAACTCAACTAAAAAAGAAGATTATTATCAGGAAAATGCCGTAACAGGAACAGATTGGAATACAACTGGAACAAAAAGTTTTGAGATAAATAGTCAACAATCTTATTTGAACCGAGCTGATAGTTTCTTGTTGTGTAAATTTAAATTCACCAAGGCGGCAATTAACACAGATGTCACATTCGTAAATTATTTCTTCTGGAAAATGTTTGATAGTATTCGTTTGTATATTGGGTACACAAGAAGTGGAAATGATTGATTATGTTTCTGCTGCATCTGAAATGATGAAATTTATGCTATATCCTCCTACTGATAGATGGGGTAAAGGGTCTGCCAAAGGTTTTATTCCTGATATGACAACGGGGAAAAAAAGAGGATGACCATGGTTATAAGCAAAGAAAGTCAATGTATAACGATGACACAAAAGCAGAGAATAGTTTTACCGTAGCTGTGCCCCTTAAGGGTGTATTTGGATTTTTTGATTATGATAAAGTCCTGTATGGACTTAAAATTAGACTTCAACTACAAAGGAATACGAATGAAAATAGATTGTTTTTTGGGGCTGCTAATGCTCTTGGGGCTAACAATAAATTTGTTATTAATGATCTGTGTTGGTATGTCAACGAATATGAACCAAGTGATAAAACGAGAGTCATGTTGAATAGAAGACTCAAAGACTTGACTTGACTCAAAGACTTGACTCAAAGACTCTGCTAAATGTAACGTACCTTAAAAGAAGATGCCAACAATTAAAATGGACAAATCCACTTACAGTTAGAATTTGGGTCTTCTTCAAGGTAAACCTTTGGCTCGTTTTTAAGAAATCCGATGGAGATACTGCTACTGATAAGAATAATGCATTGTGTGATAATGCTCAGGTAAAACACCTTCAGGTTACTCCAGATGGAACATGTTATCCGAAATATAGATTGGAAATTAATTGGGAAAATAATGATTATGCCGAAGTCTACAAGTCTTACCAAAAGGTGTGTGAAAGTAACGGTAATAAGGAACCCCTTTTGGATATGGCTGCGTTTAAAAATCTATATACAATCTACGCGATTGATCTGAGCGGATCGCTCAAAAGGAAACTATAATGTCTAACAGAGTAGATACTTCGCTAACCATTGAAAGGGTGGAAAGTGGAGAACTTGATGCATATTGTTTGCTCGCGGAAGAAACAGAACTACAGATTAATAAGGTTAATGGCGTCATGACTAATATTACATAAGTAATCAATAGAAAATATATTTTCGTAATATATAAAAATGAGTAAAGTAACAACTGGCGTATATATTAACCAACTCAATCGTGATAAACTATCGTCTTGTATTCAAAATCAAAAATCTTGTACGATTAATGTTTGTACAATTCAAAGAAAGGATGATATGAGAATTAGTGTTTTGCTCACAAAAGTGCAGGAGGAAAAACTAAATAATACCTGTTCACTTAGTTATAAAATGTCAAAATCTATGTTGAAGAAATATTCACTAAAGGAAATAACAGGAGGATTTCTTCCACTTCTAACCCTAATCCCCCTAATTGCCGGTGCTGTAGGTGCAGTGGGGGCGGCGACGGGTGGTGTTGCAGCGGCGGTAAAAGCCGCTAATGAAAGGAAAGCACAACTAGCAGCCCAAAAATAATTGGAAAGACATAACAAGGAGTTGGAGAAAGAACTTAATGGAAGTGGGGTAATTGTAGATTTTGCTGAAAGGCTTGAAAGTCTGCCTGATAGGGCGAGATCGTTAATTGGAGATATGCTGTCTTCTATCGCACAGGCAGGTGTAAAACTAACTAAAAGGGGTAATGGATTATATCCTTCTCCTAAATAAAATGGCGGAGTGGTTTAAACATTTTGGAAAGAATACAACGTCAAATATAGAACTCAATAAATATTGTAAACAGATAAACCTCAATAACGTAAGTATTTGTATGAGGGATGAATTACCAAAGTTGCCTAAAAATACAAAGAATATTATTATGAATTTAGAAGATAATAATGGGAATGGGTCTCATTGGATTTGTATTTATAATGGTGGGGGTAAATATTATTTTGATAGCTATTGACTTCCACCACCTCTTGAAGTAATTAAATTCCTACCGAAGTGGAAGAGTGTTTATCAAACATTTCAAGTCCAAGAAGTAAATTCCAAATGTTGCAGGCAATTATGTTTATACGTATTATTTCACCTCAACAATAATGAAAAGTTTTCTGATATTACTTTTACTCTTATTTAAAATGACCTACGTTGGAAAAGACGATTCTATCTTTAGGGGATCTCAAGAGACGACTGTTGATTTATCAAATTATTATACAAAGGCACAGGTTGAATGGCAGAAATATGATATAACTAAAAATCTTAATATGAAAAATAATTATAAATGAACCAACTGTCCGAGCCCCTCAGATGACAATGACTTGGTGAGATTAAGTGATGTATTACAATATATATCCCGAGAGAAAACGACACATTATGACAAACAAGTAGAATTTACAGTCAAAATGCCCGGTTCTCCAGATCATGCCCCTTTTCATATTAAATTTAACGTGTCACTTTCAATTAAATTTTATAAAGAGGGGGATATTGTTAATATGGTAATTGCTAAATGGGGGTATGATATGCCTGATTTAGGGTATAATTGGTTCTTTTCAATCAACTTGGAAGACCTACAAGATTTTATTTGGTCCCGTAAAGAAGACTATTACCCCCTTGGTGAGCATAATGCGGTATGTGGAAACACAATTAGTAGCCAGCTAATACATGAGTTAGGAAGTAAAAAAAAAAAAAAGGTGGCATAGCGATGGTTTGTTTGACAAAGAGTCAAGACAACTGGGTAACTATACAAAGTCAGGGAATACAAACAGATTTGGTGGTGGGAAGATGGAATGGTATTACCCGCCATAGTATTAATCTCATGCATATTTCAAAAACATAAATGGTTATTTAATTTGAAATTATTAAATTTTGCAACACCAACACAAGTGTGGAAAGTGGTTTTGCAACACCAACACAAGTGTGGAAAGTGGTTTTGCATCACTTGCACAAGTGTGGAAAGTAGTTTTGCAACACAAACAGAAACGCGAAAAGTGGATTTCAACACTAACAGGAGCGCGAAAAGTGGTTTTGCAACAATTACACAAGGGCGAAAAGTGGTTTTGCAACAATTACACAAGTGCGAAAAGTGCTTTTGCATTGCCAGCACAAGTGTGGAAAGTGGTTATGCAACACCAACACAAGTGTGAAAAGTGGTTTTCAACACTAACACAAGTGCGAAAAGTAGTTTTTTTACACTAACACATGTGCGAAAAGTGGTTTTCAACGCATCCACAAGTGCGGAAAGTGGGGCTGCAACACTAACACAAGTGTGGAAAATGGTTTTGCAACACGACCACAAGTGGGGAAAGTGGTTTTGCAACACCACCACATGTGCAAAAAGTGCTTTTCAACACGAACACAAGTGCGAAAAGTGGTTTTGCATTACTGGCATAAATGTGTAAAGTGGATTTGCAACACAAAAAAAGGGGGGAAAGTGGTGATGCAACACCAACACAAGTGCGGAAAGTGGTTCTGCAACACCAACACAAGTGTAAAAAGTGGTTTTCAACACTAACAAAAGTGGGGAAAGTGGTTCTGCAACACTAACACAAGTGTGGAAAATGGTTTTGCAACACTACCACAAGTGGGAAAAGTGGTTTTGTAATACTAACACAAGTGCGAAAAGTGGTTTTCTACACCAACACAAGAGCGAATAGTGGTTTTCAATGCATCCACAAGTGCGGAAATTGGTCTGCAACACTGCCACAAGTGTAGAAAATGGTTTTGCAACACGGCCACAAGTGGGGAAAGTGGTTTTCAACACGAACACAAGTGAGAAAAGTGGTTTTGCATTGCCAGCACAAGTGTGGAAATTGGTTATGCAACTCCAACACAAGTGCGGAAAGTGGTGTTCAACACGAACACAAGTGAGAAAAGTGGTTTTCAACACTAACAAAAGTGGGGAAAGTGGTTTTCAACAGGAACCCAAGTGCGAAAAGTGGTTTTGCATTGCCAGCACAAGTGTGGAAAGTTGTTATGCATCCCCAACACAAGTGCGGAAAGTGGGTTTCTACACCAACACAAGTGTGGAAAGTGGTTTTGCAACACCAACACAAGTGTGTAAAGTGGTTTTGCATCACTTGCACAAGTGTGGAAATTAGTTTTGCAACACGAACAGAAGTGCGAAAAGTGGATTTCAACACTAACAGGAGCGCGAAAAGTGGTATTGCAACAATTACACAAGGGCGAAAAGTGGTTTTGCAACAATTACACAAGTGTGAAAAGTGGCTTTGCATTGCCAGCACAAGTGTGGAAAGTGGTTATGCATCACCAACACAAGTGTGAAAATTGGTTTTCAACACTAACACAAGTGCAAAAAGTAGTTTTCTACACTAACACAAGTGTGGAAAGTGGGGCTGCAACACGAACACAAGTGTGGAAAATGGTTTTGCAACACGACCACAAGTGGAGAAAGTGGTTTTGCAACACCACCACATGTGCGAAAAGTGCTTTTCAACACGAACATAAGTGCGAAAAGTGGTTTTGCATTACTGGCATAAGTGTGTAAAGTGGATTTGCAACACCAACAAAAGTGGGGAAAGTGGCTTTGCAATACTCGCACAAGTGCGAAAAGTGGTTTTGCATTGCCAGCACAAGGGTGGAAAGTGGTTATGCAATACCATCACAAGTGCGGAAAGTGGTTCTGCAACACTAACACAAGTGTAAAAAGTGGTTTTCAACACTAACAAAAGTGGGGAAAGTGGTTCTGCAACACCAACACAAGTGCGAAAAGTGGTTTTCTACACCAACACAAGTGCGAAAAGTGGTTTTCAACGCATCCACAAGTGGGGAAATTGGTCTGCAACACTGCCACAAGTTTAGAAAATGGTATTGCCACACGACCACAAGTGGGGAAAGTGGTTTTCAACACGAACACAAGTGCGAAAAGTGGTTTTGCATTGCCAGCACAAGTGTGGAAATTGGTTATGCAACCCCAACACAAGTGTGAAAAGTGGTGTTCAACACGAACACAAGTGCGAAAAGTGGTTTTCAACACTAACAAAAGTGGGGAAAGTGGTTTTGCAACACTAACACAAATGCAAAAAGTGGATTTCAACACTATCAGGAGTGCGAAAAGTGGTTCTGCAACACGAACACAAGTGTGAAAAGTGGTTTTCAACATTAACACAAGTGCAGAAAGTGGGTCTGCAACACTAACACAAGTGCGAAGAGTGGTTTTCAACACGAACACAAGTGCGAAAAGTGCTTTTGCATTACGAATACAAGTGTGGAAAATAGTTTTTCCAACACGACCACAAGTGGGGAAAGTGGTTTTGCAACACCAACACAAGTGCGAAAAGTGGTTTTCTACACCAACACAAGTGTGAAAAGTGATTTTCAACGCATCCACAAGTGGGGAAATTGGGTTTTGCAACACCACCACATGTGCGAAAAGTGCTTTTCAACACGAACACAAGTGCAAAAGGGGTTTTGCATTACTGGCATAAATGTGTAAAGTGGATTTGCAACACCAACAAAAGGGGGGAAAGTGGCTTTGCAATACTTGCACAAGTGCAAAAAGTGGTTTTGGATTGCCAGCACAAGTGTGGAAAGTGGTTATGCAACACCAACACAAGTGCGGCAAGTGGTTCTGCAACACTAACACAAGTGCAAAAAGTGGTTTTTCAACACTAACACAAGTGCGAAAAGTGGTTTTTCAACACTAACCCAAGTGCGAAAAGTGGTTTTTCAACACTAACACAAGTGCAAAAAGTGTTTTTTCCACACTAATTCAAGTGCAAAGGTGGTTTCTTGCACCAACACAAGTGCAAAAAGTGTTTTTTCCAGACTAATACAAGTGCAAAAGTGGTTTCCTGCACCAACACAAGTGCAAAAAGTGCTTTTTCAACACTAACACAAGTGCGAAAAGTGGTTTTTCAACACTAACACAAGTGCGAAAAGTGGTTTTTCAACATTAACACAAGTGTGAAAAGTGGTTTTTCCACACTAATACAAGTGCAAAAGTGGTTTCCTGCACCAACACAAGTGCGAAAAGTGGTTTTTCAACACTAACACAAGTGCGAAAAGTGGTTTTTCAACACTATCACAAGTGCAAAAAGTCTTTTTTCCACACTAATACAAGTGCAAAAGTGGTTTCCTGCACTAACATAAGTGCGAAAAGTGGTTTTTCAACACTAACACAAGGGCGAAAAGTGGTTTTTCCACACTAATACAAGTGCAAAAGTGGTTTCCTGCACCAACACAAGTGCGAAAAGTGGTTTTTCAACACTAAAACAAGTGCGAAAAGTGGTTTTTCAACACTATCGCAAGTGCAAAAAGTGTTTTATCCACACTAATACAAGTGCAAAAGTGGTTTCCTGCACCAACACAAGTGCGAAAAGTGGTTTTTCAACACTAACACAAGTGCGAAAAGTGGTTTTTCAACACTAACACAAGTGCGAAAAGTGGTTTTTCAACACTAACACAAGTGCGAAAAGTGGTTTTTCCACACTAATACAAGTGCAAAAGTTGTTTCCTGCACCAACACACGTGCGAAAAGTGGTTTTTCAACACTAACACAAGTGCAAAAAGTGGTTTTTCAACACTATCACAAGTGCAAAAAGTGTTTTTTCCACACTAATACAAGTGCAAAAGTGGTTTCTTGCACCAACACAAGTGAGAAAAGTGGTTTTTCAACACTAACACAAGTGCGAAAAGTGGTTTTTCCACACTAATACAAGTGCAAAAGTGGTTTCCTGTTCCAACACAAGTGCGAAAAGTGGTTTTTCAACACTAACACAAGTGCAAAAAGTGGTTTTTCAACACTAACACAAGTGCGAAAAGTGTTTTTTCCACACTAATACAAGTGCAAAAGTGGTTTCCTGCACCAACACAAGTGCAAAAAGGGGTTTTTCAACACTAACACATGTGCAAAAAGTGGTTTTTCCAAACTAATACAAGTGCAAAAGTGGTTTCCTACACCAAGACAAGTGCGAAAAGTGGTTTTTCAACACTAACACAAGTGTGAAAAGTGGTTTTTCAACACTATCACAAGGGCAAAAAGTGTTTTTTGCACACTAATACAAGTGCAAAAGTGGTTTCCTGCACCAACACAAGTGCGAAAAGTGGTTTTTCCAACACTAACACAAGTGCGAAAAGTGGTTTTTCCACACTAATACAAGTGCAAAAGTGGTTTCCTGCACCAACACAAGTGCGAAAAGTGGTTTTTCAACACTAACACAAGTGCGAAAAGTGGTTTTTCAACACTAACACAAGTGCAAAAAGTGTTTTTTCCACACTAATACAAGTGCAAAAGTGATTTCCTGCACCAACACAAGTGCAAAAAGTGTTTTTTCCACACTAATACAAATGCAAATGTGGTTTCCTGCACCAACACAAGTGCGAAAAGTGGTTTTTCAACACTAACACAAGTGCGAAAAGTGATATTTCAACACTAACACAAGTGCGAAAAGTGGTTTTTCAACACTAACACAAGTGCGAAAAGTGTTTTTTCCACACTAATACAAGTGCAAAAGTGGTTTCCTGCACCAACACAAGTGTGAATAGTGGTTTTTCAACACTAACACAAGTGCAAAAAATGGTTTTTCAACACTAACACAAGTGCGAAAAGTGGTTTTTCAACACTAACACAAATGCGGAAAGTGGTTTTTCAACACTAACACAAGTGCGAAAAGTGGTTTTTCGACACTATCACAAGTGCAAAAAGTGTTTTTTCCACACTAATACAAGTGCAAAAGTGGTTTCCTGCACCAACACAAGTGCGAAAAGTGGTTTTTCAACACTAACACAAGTGCGAAAAGTGGTTTTTCAACACTAACACAAGTGCGAAAAGTGGTTTTTCCACACTAATACAAGTGGAAAAGTGGTTTCCTGCACCAACACAAGTGCGAAAAGTGGTTTTTCAACACTAACACAAGTGCGAAAAGTGGTTTTTCAACACTAACACAAGTGCGAAAAGTGGTTTTTCCACACTAATACAAGTGCGAAAAGTGGTTTTCCACACTAATACAAGTGCAAAAGTGGTTTCCTGCACCAACACAAGTGCGAAAAGTGGTTTTTCAACACTAACCCAAGTGCGAAAAGTGGTTTTTCAACACTAACACAAGTGCGAAAAGTGTTTTTTCCACACTAATACAAGTGCAAAAGTGGTTTCCTGCACCAACGCAAGTGCGAAAAGTGGTTTTTCAACACTAACACAAGTGCGAAAAGTGGTTTTTCAACACTATCACAAGTGCAAAAAGTGTTTTTTCCACACTAATACAAGTGCAAAAGTGTTTTCCTGCACCAACACAAGTGCGAAAAGTGGTTTTTCAACACTAACACAAGTGCGAAAAGTGGTTTTTCAACACTATCACAAGTGCAAAAAGTGTTTTTTCCACACTAATACAAGTGGAAAAGTGGTTTCCTGCACCAACACAAGTGCGAAAAGTGGTTTTTCAACACTAACACAAGTGCGAAAAGTGGTTTTTCAACACTAACACAAGTGCGAAAAGTGGTTTTTCCACACTAATACAAGTGCGAAAAGTGGTTTTCCACACTAATACAAGTGCAAAAGTGGTTTCCTGCACCAACACAAGTGCGAAAAGTGGTTTCCTGCGACAACACAAGTGCGAAAAGTGGTTTTTCAACACTATCACAAGTGCAAAAAGTGTTTTTTCCACACTAATACAAGTGCAAAGTGGTTTCCTGCACCAACACAAGTGCGAAAAGTGGTTTTTCAACACTAACACAAGTGCTAAAAGTGGTTTTTCAACACTAACACAAGTGCGAAAAGTGGTTTTTCCACACTAATACAAGTACAAAAGTGGTTTCCTGCACCAACACAAGTGCGAAAAGTGGTTTTTCAACACTAACCCAAGTGCGAAAAGTGGTTTTTCAACACTAACACAAGTGCGAAAAGTGTTTTTTCCACACTAATACAAGTGCAAAAGTGGTTTCCTGCACCAACGCAAGTGCGAAAAGTGGTTTTTCAACACTAACACAAGTGCGAAAAGTGGTTTTTCAACACTATCACAAGTGCAAAAAGTGTTTTTTCCACACTAATACAAGTGCAAAAGTGTTTTCCTGCACCAACACAAGTGCGAAAAGTGGTTTTTCAACACTAACACAAGTGCGAAAAGTGGTTTTTCAACACTATCACAAGTGCAAAAAGTGTTTTTTCCACACTAATACAAGTGGAAAAGTGGTTTATTGCACCAACACAAGTGCGAAAAGTGGTTTTTCAACACTAACACAAGTGCGAAAAGTGGTTTTTCAACACTAACACAAGTGCGAAAAGTGGTTTTTCCACACTAATACAAGTGCAAAAGTGGTTTCCTGCACCAACACAAGTGCGAAAAGTGGTTTTTCAACACTAACACAAGTGCGAAAAGTGGTTTTTCAACACTAACACAAGTGCGAAAAGTGGGTTTTCCACACTAATGCAAGTGCAAAAGTGGTTTCCTGCGCCAACACAAGTGCGAAAAGTGGTTTTTCAACACTAACCCAAGTGCGAAAAGTGGTTTTTCAACACTAACACAAGTGCGAAAAGTGTTTTTTCCACACTAATACAAGTGCAAAAGTGGTTTCCTGCACCAACACAAGTGCGAAAAGTGGTTTTTCAACACTAACCCAAGTGCGAAAAGTGGTTTTTCAACACTAACACAAGTGCGAAAAGTGTTTTTTCCACACTAATACAAGTGCAAAAGTGGTTTCCTGCACCAACGTAAGTGCGAAAAGTGGTTTTTCAACACTAACACAAGTGCGAAAAGTGGTTTTTCAACACTATCACAAGTGCAAAAAGTGTTTTTTCCACACTAATACAAGTGCAAAAGTGTTTTCCTGCACCAACACAAGTGCGAAAAGTGGTTTTTCAACACTAACACAAGTGCGAAAAGTGGTTTTTCAACACTATCACAAGTGCAAAAAGTGTTTTTTCCACACTAATACAAGTGGAAAAGTGGTTTCCTGCACCAACACAAGTGCGAAAAGTGGTTTTTCAACACTAACACAAGTGCGAAAAGTGGTTTTTCAACACTAACACAAGTGCGAAAAGTGGTTTTTCCACACTAATACAAGTGCAAAAGTGGTTTCCTGCACCAACACAAGTGCGAAAAGTGGTTTTTCAACACTAACACAAGTGCGAAAAGTGGTTTTTCAACACTAACACAAGTGCGAAAAGTGGTTTTTCAACACTAACACAAGTGCGAAAAGTGGTTTTCCACACTAATACAAGTGCAAAAGTGGTTTCCTGCACCAACACAAGTGCGAAAAGTGGTTTCCTGCGACAACACAAGTGCGAAAAGTGGTTTTTCAACACTAACACAAGTGCGAAAAGTGGTTTTTCAACACTATCACAAGTGCAAAAAGTGTTTTTTCCACACTAATACAAGTGCAAAAGTGGTTTCCTGCACCAACACAAGTGCGAAAAGTGGTTTTTCAACACTAACACAAGTGCGAAAAGTGGTTTTTCAACACTAACACAAGTGCGAAAAGTGGTTTTTCCACACTAATACAAGTACAAAAGTGGTTTCCTGCACCAACACAAGTGCGAAAAGTGGTTTTTCAACACTAACCCAAGTGCGAAAAGTGGTTTTTCAACACTAACACAAGTGCGAAAAGTGTTTTTTCCACACTAATACAAGTGCAAAAGTGGTTTCCTGCACCAACGCAAGTGCGAAAAGTGGTTTTTCAACACTAACACAAGTGCGAAAAGTGGTTTTTCAACACTATCACAAGTGCAAAAAGTGTTTTTTCCACACTAATACAAGTGCAAAAGTGTTTTCCTGCACCAACACAAGTGCGAAAAGTGGTTTTTCAACACTAACACAAGTGCGAAAAGTGGTTTTTCAACACTATCACAAGTGCAAAAAGTGTTTTTTCCACACTAATACAAGTGGAAAAGTGGTTTCCTGCACCAACACAAGTGCGAAAAGTGGTTTTTCAACACTAACACAAGTGCGAAAAGTGGTTTTTCAACACTAACACAAGTGCGAAAAGTGGTTTTTCCACACTAATACAAGTGCAAAAGTGGTTTCCTGCACCAACACAAGTGCGAAAAGTGGTTTTTCAACACTAACACAAGTGCGAAAAGTGGTTTTTCAACACTAACACAAGTGCGAAAAGTGGTTTTTCCACACTAATGCAAGTGCAAAAGTGGTTTCCTGCACCAACACAAGTGCGAAAAGTGGTTTTTCAACACTAACACAAGTGCGAAAAGTGGTTTTTCAATACTAACACAAGTGCGAAAAGTAGATTTTCAACACTAACACAAGTGCGAAAAGTGTTTTGTCCACACTAATACAAGTGCAAAAGTGGTTTCCTGCACCAACACAAGTGTGAAAAGTGGTTTTTCAACACCAACACAAGTGTGAAAAGTGGTTTTTCAACACTAACACAGGTGCGAAAAGTGGTTTTTCAACACTATCACAAGTGCAAAAAGTGTTTTTTCCACACTAATACAAGTGCAAAAGTGGTTTCCTGCACCAACACAAGTGCCAAAAGTGGTTTTTCAACACTAACACAAGTGCGAAAAGTGGTTTTTCAACACTAACACAAGTGCGAAAAGTGGTTTTTCCACACTAATACAAGTGCAAAGCGGTTTCCTGCACCAACACAAGTGCGAAAAGTGGTTTTTCAACACTAACACAAGTGCGAAAAGTGGTTTTTCAACACTATCACAAGTGCAAAAAGTGTTTTTTCCACACTAATACAAGTGCAAAAGTGGTTTCCTGCACCAACACAAGTGCCAAACGTGGTTTTTCAACACTAACGCAAGTGCGAAAAGTGGTTTTTAAACACAAACACATGTGCGAAAAGTGGTTTTTCAACACTATCACAAGTGCAAAAAGTGTTTTTTCCACACTAATACAAGTGCAAAAGTGGTTTCCTGCACCAACGCAAGTGCGAAAAGTGGTTTTTCAACACTAACACAAGTGCGAAAAGTGGTTTTTCAACACTATCACAAGTGCAAAACGTGTTTTTTCCACACTAATACAAGTGCAAAAGTGTTTTCCTGCACCAACACAAGTGCGAAAAGTGGTTTTTCAACACTAACACAAGTGCGAAAAGTGGTTTTTCAACACTAACACAAGTGCGAAAAGTGGTTTTTCAACACTATCACAAGTGCAAAAAGTGTATTTTCCACACTAATACAAGTGCAACAGTGGTTTCCTGCACCAACACAAGTGCGAAAAGTGGTTTTTCAACACTAACACAAGTGCGAAAAGTGGTTTTTCAACACTATCACAAGTGCAAAAAGTGTTTTTTCCACACTAATACAAGTGCAAAAGTGGTTTCCTGCACCAACACAAGTGCGAAAAGTGGTTTTTCAACACTAACACAAGTGCGAAAAGTGGTTTTTCCACACTAATACAAGTGCAAAAGTGGTTTCCTGCACCAACACAAGTGCGAAAAGTGGTTTTT
The DNA here is from genome assembly GCF_964187855.1 of Myxine glutinosa. Lineage (NCBI taxonomy): Eukaryota > Metazoa > Chordata > Myxini > Myxiniformes > Myxinidae > Myxine > Myxine glutinosa. Next base: position 142,688,351 of record NC_136268.1, on the reverse strand, counting down.
CAACACTAACACAAGTGCGAAAAGTGGTTTTTCAATACTAACACAAGTGCGAAAAGTGGTTTTTCAACACTAACACAAGTGCAAAAAGTGTTTTTTACACACTAATACAAGTGCAAAAGTGGTTTCCTGCACCAACACAAGTGCCAAAAGTGGTTTTTCAACACTAACACAAGTGCGAAAAGTGGTTTTTCAACACTAACACAAGTGCGAAAAGTGGTTTTTCCACACTAATTCAAGTGTAAAGGTGGTTTCTTGCACCAACACAAGTGCAAAAAGTGTTTTTTCCAGACTAATACAAGTGCAAAAGTGGTTTCCTGCACCAACACAAGTGCAAAAAGTGCTTTTTCAACACTAACACAAGTGCGAAAAGTGGTTTTTCAACACTAACACAAGTGCGAAAAGTGGTTTTTCAACATTAACACAAGTGTGAAAAGTGGTTTTTCCACACTAATACAAGTGCAAAAGTGGTTTCCTGCACCAACACAAGTGCGAAAAGTGGTTTTTCAACACTAACACAAGTGCGAAAAGTGGTTTTTCAACACTATCACAAGTGCAAAAAGTGTTTTTTCCACACTAATACAAGTGCAAAAGTGGTTTCCTGCACTAACATAAGTGCGAAAAGTGGTTTTTCAACACTAACACAAGGGCGAAAAGTGGTTTTTCCACACTAATACAAGTGCAAAAGTGGTTTCCTGCACCAACACAAGTGCGAAAAGTGGTTTTTCAACACTAAAACAAGTGCGAAAAGTGGTTTTTCAACACTATCGCAAGTGCAAAAAGTGTTTTATCCACACTAATACAAGTGCAAAAGTGGTTTCCTGCACCAACACAAGTGTGAAAAGTGGTTTTTCAACACTAACACAAGTGCGAAAAGTGGTTTTTCAACACTAACACAAGTGCGAAAAGTGGTTTTTCAACACTAACACAAGTGCGAAAAGTGGTTTTTCCACACTAATACAAGTGCAAAAGTTGTTTCCTGCACCAACACACGTGCGAAAAGTGGTTTTTCAACACTAACACAAGTGCAAAAAGTGGTTTTTCAACACTATCACAAGTGCAAAAAGTGTTTTTTCCACACTAATACAAGTGCAAAAGTGGTTTCTTGCACCAACACAAGTGAGAAAAGTGGTTTTTCAACACTAACACAAGTGCGAAAAGTGGTTTTTCCACACTAATACAAGTGCAAAAGTGGTTTCCTGTTCCAACACAAGTGCGAAAAGTGGTTTTTCAACACTAACAAAAGTGCAAAAAGTGGTTTTTCAACACTAACACAAGTGCGAAAAGTGTTTTTTCCACACTAATACAAGTGCAAAAGTGGTTTCCTGCACCAACACAAGTGCAAAAAGGGTTTTTCAACACTAACACATGTGCAAAAAGTGGATTTTCCAAACTAATACAAGTGCAAAAGTGGTTTCCTACACCAAGACAAGTGCGAAAAGTGGTTTTTCAACACTAACACAAGTGTGAAAAGTGGTTTTTCAACACTATCACAAGGGCAAAAAGTGTTTTTTCCACACTAATACAAGTGCAAAAGTGGTTTCCTGCACCAACACAAGTGCGAAAAGTGGTTTTTCCAACACTAACACAAGTGCGAAAAGTGGTTTTTCCACACTAATACAAGTGCAAAAGTGGTTTCCTGCACCAACACAAGTGCGAAAAGTGGTTTTTCAACACTAACACAAGTGCGAAAAGTGGTTTTTCAACACTAACACAAGTGCAAAAAGTGTTTTTTCCACACTAATACAAGTGCAAAAGTGATTTCCTGCACCAACACAAGTGCAAAAAGTGTTTTTTCCACACTAATACAAGTGCAAATGTGGTTTCCTGCACCAACACAAGTGCGAAAAGTGGTTTTTCAACACTAACACAAGTGCGAAAAGTGATATTTCAACACTAACACAAGTGCGAAAAGTGGTTTTTCAACACTAACACAAGTGCGAAAAGTGTTTTTTCCACACTAATACAAGTGCAAAAGTGGTTTCCTGCACCAACACAAGTGTGAATAGTGGTTTTTCAACACTAACACAAGTGCAAAAAATGGTTTTTCAACACTAACACAAGTGCGAAAAGTGGTTTTTCAACACTAACACAAATGCGGAAAGTGGTTTTTCAACACTAACACAAGTGCGAAAAGTGGTTTTTCCACACTAATACAAGTGCAATAGTGGTTTCCTGCACCAACACAAGTGCGAGAAGTGGTTTTTCAACACTAACACAAGTGCGAAAAGTGGTTTTTCGACACTATCACAAGTGCAAAAAGTGTTTTTTCCACACTAATACAAGTGCAAAAGTGGTTTCCTGCACCAACACAAGTGCGAAAAGTGGTTTTTCAACACTAACACAAGTGCGAAAAGTGGTTTTTCAACACTAACACAAGTGCGAAAAGTGGTTTTTCCACACTAATACAAGTGCAAAAGTGGTTTCCTGCACCAACACAAGAGCGAAAAGTGGTTTTTCAACACTAACACAAGTGCGAAAAGTGGTTTTTCAACACTAACACAAGTGCGAAAAGTGGTTTTTCAACACTAACACAAGTGCGAAAAGTGGTTTTCCACACTAATACAAGTGCAAAAGTGGTTTCCTGCACCAACACAAGTGCGAAAAGTGGTTTCCTGCAACAACACAAGTGCGAAAAGTGGTTTTTCAACACTAACACAAGTGCAAAAAAGTGGTTTTTCAACACTATCACAAGTGCAAAAAGTGTTTTTTCCACACTAATACAAGTGCAAAAGTGGTTTCCTGCACCAACACAAGTGCGAAAAGTGGTTTTTCAACACTAACACAAGTGCGAAAAGTGGTTTTTCAACACTAACACAAGTGCGAAAAGTGGTTTTTCCACACTAATACAAGTACAAAAGTGGTTTCCTGCACCAACACAAGTGCGAAAAGTGGTTTTTCAACACTAACCCAAGTGCGAAAAGTGGTTTTTCAACACTAACACAAGTGCGAAAAGTGTTTTTTCCACACTAATACAAGTGCAAAAGTGGTTTCCTGCACCAACGCAAGTGCGAAAAGTGGTTTTTCAACACTAACACAAGTGCGAAAAGTGGTTTTTCAACACTATCACAAGTGCAAAAAGTGTTTTTTCCACACTAATACAAGTGCAAAAGTGTTTTCCTGCACCAACACAAGTGCGAAAAGTGGTTTTTCAACACTAACACAAGTGCGAAAAGTGGTTTTTCAACACTATCACAAGTGCAAAAAGTGTTTTTTCCACACTAATACAAGTGGAAAAGTGGTTTCCTGCACCAACACAAGTGCGAAAAGTGGTTTTTCAACACTAACACAAGTGCGAAAAGTGGTTTTTCAACACTAACACAAGTGCGAAAAGTGGTTTTTCCACACTAATACAAGTGCGAAAAGTGGTTTTCCACACTAATACAAGTGCAAAAGTGGTTTCCTGCACCAACACAAGTGCGAAAAGTGGTTTCCTGCGACAACACAAGTGCGAAAAGTGGTTTTTCAACACTAACACAAGTGCGAAAAGTGGTTTTTCAACACTATCACAAGTGCAAAAAGTGTTTTTTCCACACTAATACAAGTGCAAAAGTGGTTTCCTGCACCAACACAAGTGCGAAAAGTGGTTTTTCAACACTAACACAAGTGCTAAAAGTGGTTTTTCAACACTAACACAAGTGCGAAAAGTGGTTTTTCCACACTAATACAAGTACAAAAGTGGTTTCCTGCACCAACACAAGTGCGAAAAGTGGTTTTTCAACACTAACCCAAGTGCGAAAAGTGGTTTTTCAACACTAACACAAGTGCGAAAAGTGTTTTTTCCACACTAATACAAGTGCAAAAGTGGTTTCCTGCACCAACGCAAGTGCGAAAAGTGGTTTTTCAACACTAACACAAGTGCGAAAAGTGGTTTTTCAACACTATCACAAGTGCAAAAAGTGTTTTTTCCACACTAATACAAGTGCAAAAGTGTTTTCCTGCACCAACACAAGTGCGAAAAGTGGTTTTTCAACACTAACACAAGTGCGAAAAGTGGTTTTTCAACACTATCACAAGTGCAAAAAGTGTTTTTTCCACACTAATACAAGTGGAAAAGTGGTTTATTGCACCAACACAAGTGCGAAAAGTGGTTTTTCAACACTAACACAAGTGCGAAAAGTGGTTTTTCAACACTAACACAAATGCGAAAAGTGGTTTTTCCACACTAATACAAGTGCAAAAGTGGTTTCCTGCACCAACACAAGTGCGAAAAGTGGTTTTTCAACACTAACACAAGTGCGAAAAGTGGTTTATCAACACTAACACAAGTGCGAAAAGTGGGTTTTCCACACTAATGCAAGTGCAAAAGTGGTTTCCTGCGCCAACACAAGTGCGAAAAGTGGTTTTTCAACACTAACCCAAGTGCGAAAAGTGGTTTTTCAACACTAACACAAGTGCGAAAAGTGTTTTTTCCACACTAATACAAGTGCAAAAGTGGTTTCCTGCACCAACACAAGTGCGAAAAGTGGTTTTTCAACACTAACCCAAGTGCGAAAAGTGGTTTTTCAACACTAACACAAGTGCGAAAAGTGTTTTTTCCACACTAATACAAGTGCAAAAGTGGTTTCCTGCACCAACGCAAGTGCGAAAAGTGGTTTTTCAACACTAACACAAGTGCGAAAAGTGGTTTTTCAACACTATCACAAGTGCAAAAAGTGTTTTTTCCACACTAATACAAGTGCAAAAAGTGTTTTTTCCACACTAATACAAGTGCAAAAGTGGTTTCCTGCACCAACACAAGAGCGAAAAGTGGTTTTTCAACACTAACACAAGTGCGAAAAGTGGTTTTTCAACACTAACACAAGTGCGAAAAGTGGTTTTTCAACACTAACACAAGTGCGAAAAGTGGTTTTCCACACTAATACAAGTGCAAAAGTGGTTTCCTGCACCAACACAAGTGCGAAAAGTGGTTTCCTGCAACAACACAAGTGCGAAAAGTGGTTTTTCAACACTAACACAAGTGCAAAAAAGTGGTTTTTCAACACTATCACAAGTGCAAAAAGTGTTTTTTCCACACTAATACAAGTGCAAAAGTGGTTTCCTGCACCAACACAAGTGCGAAAAGTGGTTTTTCAACACTAACACAAGTGCGAAAAGTGGTTTTTCAACACTAACACAAGTGCGAAAAGTGGTTTTTCCACACTAATACAAGTACAAAAGTGGTTTCCTGCACCAACACAAGTGCGAAAAGTGGTTTTTCAACACTAACCCAAGTGCGAAAAGTGGTTTTTCAACACTAACACAAGTGCGAAAAGTGTTTTTTCCACACTAATACAAGTGCAAAAGTGGTTTCCTGCACCAACGCAAGTGCGAAAAGTGGTTTTTCAACACTAACACAAGTGCGAAAAGTGGTTTTTCAACACTATCACAAGTGCAAAAAGTGTTTTTTCCACACTAATACAAGTGCAAAAGTGTTTTCCTGCACCAACACAAGTGCGAAAAGTGGTTTTTCAACACTAACACAAGTGCGAAAAGTGGTTTTTCAACACTATCACAAGTGCAAAAAGTGTTTTTTCCACACTAATACAAGTGGAAAAGTGGTTTCCTGCACCAACACAAGTGCGAAAAGTGGTTTTTCAACACTAACACAAGTGCGAAAAGTGGTTTTTCAACACTAACACAAGTGCGAAAAGTGGTTTTTCCACACTAATACAAGTGCGAAAAGTGGTTTTCCACACTAATACAAGTGCAAAAGTGGTTTCCTGCACCAACACAAGTGCGAAAAGTGGTTTCCTGCGACAACACAAGTGCGAAAAGTGGTTTTTCAACACTAACACAAGTGCGAAAAGTGGTTTTTCAACACTATCACAAGTGCAAAAAGTGTTTTTTCCACACTAATACAAGTGCAAAAGTGGTTTCCTGCACCAACACAAGTGCGAAAAGTGGTTTTTCAACACTAACACAAGTGCTAAAAGTGGTTTTTCAACACTAACACAAGTGCGAAAAGTGGTTTTTCCACACTAATACAAGTACAAAAGTGGTTTCCTGCACCAACACAAGTGCGAAAAGTGGTTTTTCAACACTAACCCAAGTGCGAAAAGTGGTTCTTCAACACTAACACAAGTGCGAAAAGTGTTTTTTCCACACTAATACAAGTGCAAAAGTGGTTTCCTGCACCAACGCAAGTGCGAAAAGTGGTTTTTCAACACTAACACAAGTGCGAAAAGTGGTTTTTCAACACTATCACAAGTGCAAAAAGTGTTTTTTCCACACTAATACAAGTGCAAAAGTGTTTTCCTGCACCAACACAAGTGCGAAAAGTGGTTTTTCAACACTAACACAAGTGCGAAAAGTGGTTTTTCAACACTATCACAAGTGCAAAAAGTGTTTTTTCCACACTAATACAAGTGGAAAAGTGGTTTATTGCACCAACACAAGTGCGAAAAGTGGTTTTTCAACACTAACACAAGTGCGAAAAGTGGTTTTTCAACACTAACACAAATGCGAAAAGTGGTTTTTCCACACTAATACAAGTGCAAAAGTGGTTTCCTGCACCAACACAAGTGCGAAAAGTGGTTTTTCAACACTAACACAAGTGCGAAAAGTGGTTTATCAACACTAACACAAGTGCGAAAAGTGGGTTTTCCACACTAATGCAAGTGCAAAAGTGGTTTCCTGCGCCAACACAAGTGCGAAAAGTGGTTTTTCAACACTAACCCAAGTGCGAAAAGTGGTTTTTCAACACTAACACAAGTGCGAAAAGTGTTTTTTCCACACTAATACAAGTGCAAAAGTGGTTTCCTGCACCAACACAAGTGCGAAAAGTGGTTTTTCAACACTAACCCAAGTGCGAAAAGTGGTTTTTCAACACTAACACAAGTGCGAAAAGTGTTTTTTCCACACTAATACAAGTGCAAAAGTGGTTTCCTGCACCAACGCAAGTGCGAAAAGTGGTTTTTCAACACTAACACAAGTGCGAAAAGTGGTTTTTCAACACTATCACAAGTGCAAAAAGTGTTTTTTCCACACTAATACAAGTGCAAAAGTGTTTTCCTGCACCAACACAAGTGCGAAAAGTGGTTTTTCAACACTAACACAAGTGCGAAAAGTGGTTTTTCAACACTATCACAAGTGCAAAAAGTGTTTTTTCCACACTAATACAAGTGGAAAAGTGGTTTCCTGCACCAACACAAGTGCGAAAAGTGGTTTTTCAACACTAACACAAGTGCGAAAAGTGGTTTTTCAACACTAACACAAGTGCGAAAAGTGGTTTTTCCACACTAATACAAGTGCAAAAGTGGTTTCCTGCACCAACACAAGTGCGAAAAGTGGTTTTTCAACACTAACACAAGTGCGAAATGTGGTTTTTCAACACTAACACAAGTGCGAAAAGTGGTTTTTCAACACTAACACAAGTGCGAAAAGTGGTTTTCCACACTAATACAAGTGCAAAAGTGGTTTCCTGCACCAACACAAGTGCGAAAAGTGGTTTCCTGCGACAACACAAGTGCGAAAAGTGGTTTTTCAACACTAACACAAGTGCGAAAAGTGGTTTTTCAACACTATCACAAGTGCAAAAAGTGTTTTTTCCACACTAATACAAGTGCAAAAGTGGTTTCCTGCACCAACACAAGTGCGAAAAGTGGTTTTTCAACACTAACACAAGTGCGAAAAGTGGTTTTTCAACACTAACACAAGTGCGAAAAGTGGTTTTTCCACACTAATACAAGTGCAAAAGTGGTTTCCTGCACCAACACAAGTGCGAAAAGTGGTTTTTCAACACTAACACAAGTGCGAAATGTGGTTTTTCAACACTAACACAAGTGCGAAAAGTGGTTTTTCAACACTAACACAAGTGCGAAAAGTGGTTTTCCACACTAATACAAGTGCAAAAGTGGTTTCCTGCACCAACACAAGTGCGAAAAGTGGTTTCCTGCGACAACACAAGTGCGAAAAGTGGTTTTTCAACACTATCACAAGTGCGAAAAGTGGTTTTTCAACACTATCACAAGTGCAAAAAGTGTTTTTTCCACACCAACACAAGTGCGAAAAGTGGTTTTTCAACACTAACACAAGTGCGAAAAGTGGTTTTTCAACACTAACACAAGTGCGAAAAGTGGTTTTTCCACACTAATACAAGTACAAAAGTGGTTTCCTGCACCAACACAAGTGCGAAAAGTGGTTTTTCAACACTAACCCAAGTGCGAAAAGTGGTTTTTCAACACTAACACAAGTGCGAAAAGTGTTTTTTCCACACTAATACAAGTGCAAAAGTGGTTTCCTGCACCAACGCAAGTGCGAAAAGTGGTTTTTCAACACTAACACAAGTGCGAAAAGTGGTTTTTCAACACTATCACAAGTGCAAAAAGTGTTTTTTCCACACTAATACAAGTGCAAAAGTGTTTTCCTGCACCAACACAAGTGCGAAAAGTGGTTTTTCAACACTAACACAAGTGCGAAAAGTGGTTTTTCAACACTATCACAAGTGCAAAAAGTGTTTTTTCCACACTAATACAAGTGCAAAAGTGTTTTCCTGCACCAACACAAGTGCGAAAAGTGGTTTTTCAACACTAACACAAGTGCGAAAAGTGGTTTTTCAACACTATCACAAGTGCAAAAAGTGTTTTTTCCACACTAATACAAGTGGAAAAGTGGTTTATTGCACCAACACAAGTGCGAAAAGTGGTTTTTCAACACTAACACAAGTGCGAAAAGTGGTTTTTCAACACTAACACAAGTGCGAAAAGTGGTTTTTCCACACTAATACAAGTGCAAAAGTGGTTTCCTGCACCAACACAAGTGCGAAAAGTGGTTTTTCAACACTAACACAAGTGCGAAAAGTGGTTTTTCAACACTAACACAAGTGCGAAAAGTGGGTTTTCCACACTAATGCAAGTGCAAAAGTGGTTTCCTGTGCCAACACAAGTGCGAAAAGTGGTTTTTCAACACTAACCCAAGTGCGAAAAGTGGTTTTTCAACACTAACACAAGTGCGAAAAGTGTTTTTTCCACACTAATACAAGTGCAAAAGTGGTTTCCTGCACCAACACAAGTGCGAAAAGTGGTTTTTCAACACTAACCCAAGTGCGAAAAGTGGTTTTTCAACACTAACACAAGTGCGAAAAGTGTTTTTTCCACACTAATACAAGTGCAAAAGTGGTTTCCTGCACCAACGCAAGTGCGAAAAGTGGTTTTTCAACACTAACACAAGTGCGAAAAGTGGTTTTTCAACACTATCACAAGTGCAAAAAGTGTTTTTTCCACACTAATACAAGTGCAAAAGTGTTTTCCTGCACCAACACAAGTGCGAAAAGTGGTTTTTCAACACTAACACAAGTGCGAAAAGTGGTTTTTCAACACTATCACAAGTGCAAAAAGTGTTTTTTCCACACTAATACAAGTGGAAAAGTGGTTTCCTGCACTATCACAAGTGCAAAAAGTGGTTTTTTCCACACTAATACAAGTGCAAAAGTGGTTTCCTGCACCAACACAAGTGCGAAAAGTGGTTTTTCAACACTAACACAAGTGCGAAAAGTGGGTTTTCAACACTAACACAAGTGCGAAAAGTGGTTTTTCCACACTAATACAAGTGCAAAAGTGGTTTCCTGCACCAACACAAGTGCGAAAAGTGGTTTTTCAACACTAACACAAGTGCGAAAAGTGGTTTTTCAGCACTAACACAAGTGCGAAAAGTGGTTTTTCCACACTAATACAAGTGCAAAAGTCGTTTCCTGCACCAACACAAGTGCGAAAAGTGGTTTATCAACACTAGCACAAGTGCGAAAAGTGGTTTTTCAACATTATCACAAGTGCAAAAAGTATTTTTTTCACACTAATACAAGTGCAAAAGTGGTTTCCTGCACCAACACAAGTGCGAAAAGTGGTTTTTCAACACTAACACAAGTGCGAAAAGTGTTTTTTCCACACTAATACAAGTGCAAAAGTGGTTTCCTGCACCAACACAAGTGCAAAAAGTGGTTTTTCAACACTAACACATGTGCAAAAAGTGGTTTTTCCAAACTAATACAAGTGCAAAAGTGGTTTCCTACACCAAGACAAGTGCGAAAAGTGGTTTTTCAACACTAACACAAGTGCGAAAAGTGGTTTTTCAACACTAACACAAGTGCGAAAAGTGTTTTTTCAACACTAACACAAGTGCGAAAAGTGGTTTTTCAACACTAACACAAGTGCGAAAAGTGGTTTTTCCATACCAATACAAGTGCAATAGTGGTTTCCTGCACCAACACAAGTGCGAAAAGTGGTTTTTCAACACTAACACAAGTGCGAAAAGTGGTTTTTCGACACTATCACAAGTGCAAAAAGTGTTTTTTCCACACTAATACAAGTGCAAAAGTGGTTTCCTGCACCAACACAAGTGCGAAAAGTGGTTTTTCAACACTAACACAAGTGCGGAAAGTGGTTTTTCAACACTAACACAAGTCTGAAAAGTGGTTTTTCCACACTAATACAAGTGCAAAAGTGGTTTCCTGCACCAACACAAGTGCGAAAAGTGGTTTTTCAACACTAACACAAGTGCGGAAAGTGGTTTTTCAACACTAACACAAGTGCAAAAAGTGTTTTTTCCACACTAATACAAGTGCAAAAGTGGTTTTCTGCACCAACACAAGTGCAAAAAGTGTTTTTTCCACACTAATACAAGTGCAAATGTGGTTTCCTGCACCAACACAAGTGCGAAAAGTGGTTTTTCAACACTAACACAAGTGCGAAAAGTGATATTTCAACACTAACACAAGTGCGAAAAGTGGTTTTTCAACACTAACACAAGTGCGAAAAGTGTTTTTTCCACACTAATACAAGTGCAAAAGTGGTTTCCTGCACCAACACAAGTGTGAATAGTGGTTTTCCAACACTAACACAAGTGCGAAAAGTGGTTTTTCAACACTAACACAAGTGCGAAAAGTGGTTTTTCAACACTAACACAAGTGCGAAAAGTGGTTTTTCAACACTAACACAAGTGCGAAAAGTGGCTTTTCCACACTAATACAAGTGCAATAGTGGTTTCCTGCACCAACACAAGTGCGAAAAGTGGTTTTTCAACACTAACACAAGTGCGAAAAGTGGTTTTTCGACACTATCACAAGTGCAAAAAGTGTTTTTTCCACACTAATACAAGTGCAAAAGTGGTTTCCTGCACCAACACAAGTGCGAAAAGTGGTTTTTCAACACTAACACAAGTGCGAAAAGTGGTTTTTCAAAACTATCACAAGTGCAAAAAGTGTTTTTTCCACACTAATACAAGTGCAAAAGTGGTTTCCTGCACCAACACAAGTGCGAAAAGTGGTTTTTCAACACTAACACAAGTGTGAAAAGTGGTTTTTCAACACTAACACAAGTGCGAAAAGTGGTGTTTCCACACTAATACAAGTGCAAAAGTGGTTTCCTGCACCAACACAAGTGCAAAAAGTGGTTTTTCAACACTAACACATGTGCAAAAAGTGGTTTTTCCAAACTAATACAAGTGCAAAAGTGGTTTCCTACACCAAGACAAGTGCGAAAAGTGGTTTTTCAACACTAACACAAGTGCGAAAAGTGGTTTTTCAACACTAACACAAGTGCGAAAAGTGTTTTTTCAACACTAACACAAGTGCGAAAAGTGGTTTTTCAACACTAACACAAGTGCGAAAAGTGGTTTTTCCATACTAATACAAGTGCAATAGTGGTTTCCTGCACCAACACAAGTGCGAAAAGTGGTTTTTCAACACTAACACAAGTGCGAAAAGTGGTTTTTCGACACTATCACAAGTGCAAAAAGTGTTTTTTCCACACTAATACAAGTGCAAAAGTGGTTTCCTGCACCAACACAAGTGCGAAAAGTGGTTTTTCAACACTAACACAAGTGCGGAAAGTGGTTTTTCAACACTAACACAAGTCTGAAAAGTGGTTTTTCCACACTAATACAAGTGCAAAAGTGGTTTCCTGCACCAACACAAGTGCGAAAAGTGGTTTTTCAACACTAACACAAGTGCGGAAAGTGTTTTTCAACACTAACACAAGTGCAAAAAGTGTTTTTTCCACACTAATACAAGTGCAAAAGTGGTTTTCTGCACCAACACAAGTGCAAAAAGTGTTTTTTCCACACTAATACAAGTGCAAATGTGGTTTCCTGCACCAACACAAGTGCGAAAAGTGGTTTTTCAACACTAACACAAGTGCGAAAAGTGATATTTCAACACTAACACAAGTGCGAAAAGTGGTTTTTCAACACTAACACAAGTGCGAAAAGTGTTTTTTCCACACTAATACAAGTGCAAAAGTGGTTTCCTGCACCAACACAAGTGTGAATAGTGGTTTTCCAACACTAACACAAGTGCGAAAAGTGGTTTTTCAACACTAACACAAGTGCGAAAAGTGGTTTTTCAACACTAACACAAGTGCGAAAAGTGGTTTTTCAACACTAACACAAGTGCGAAAAGTGGCTTTTCCACACTAATACAAGTGCAATAGTGGTTTCCTGCACCAACACAAGTGCGAAAAGTGGTTTTTCAACACTAACACAAGTGCGAAAAGTGGTTTTTCGACACTATCACAAGTGCAAAAAGTGTTTTTTCCACACTAATACAAGTGCAAAAGTGGTTTCCTGCACCAACACAAGTGCGAAAAGTGGTTTTTCAACACTAACACAAGTGCGAAAAGTGGTTTTTCAAAACTATCACAAGTGCAAAAAGTGTTTTTTCCACACTAATACAAGTGCAAAAGTGGTTTCCTGCACCAACACAAGTGCGAAAAGTGGTTTTTCAACACTAACACAAGTGTGAAAAGTGGTTTTTCAACACTAACACAAGTGCGAAAAGTGGTTTTTCCACACTAATACAAGTGCAAAAGTGGTTTCCTGCACCAACACAAGTGCGAAAAGTGGTTTTTCAACACTAACACAAGTGCGAAAAGTGTTTTTTCCACACTAATACAAGTGCAAAAGTGGTTTCCTGCACCAACACAAGTGCAAAAAGTGGTTTTTCAACACTAACACATGTGCAAAAAGTGGTTTTTCCAAACTAATACAAGTGCAAAAGTGGTTTCCTACACCAAGACAAGTGCGAAAAGTGGTTTTTCAACACTAACACAAGTGCGAAAAGTGGTTTTTCAACACTATCACAAGTGCAAAAAGTGTTTTTTCCACACTAATACAAGTGCAAAAGTGGTTTCCTGCACCAACACAAGTGCGAAAAGTGGTTTTTCCAACACTAACACAAGTCTGAAAAGTGGTTTTTCCACACTAATACAAGTGCAAAAGTGGGTTCCTGCACCAACACAAGTGCGAAAAGTGGTTTTTCAACACCAACACAAGTGCGAAAAGTGGTTTTTCAACACTAACACAAGTGCGAAAAGTGGTTTTTCCACACTAATACAAGTGCAAAAGTGGTTTCCTGCACCAACACAAGTGCGAAAAGTGGTTTTTCAACACTAACACAAGTGCGAAAAGTGGTTTTTCAACACTATCACAAGTGCAAAAAGTGTTTTTTCCACACTAATACAAGTGCAAAAGTGGTTTCCTGCACCAACACAAGTGCGAAAAGTGGTTTTTCAACACTAACACAAGTGCGAAAAGTGGTTTTTCAACACTATCACAAGTGCAAAAAGTGTTTTTTCCACACTAGTACAAGTGCAAAAGTGGTTTCCTACACCAACACAAGTGCGAAAAGTGGTTTTTCAACACTAACACAAGTGCGAAAAGTGGTTTTTCAACACTATCACAAGTGCAAAAAGTGGTTTTTCCACACTAATACAAGTGCAAAAGTGGTTTCCTGCACCAACACAAGTGCGAAAAGTGGTTTTTCACACTAACACAAGTGCGAAAAGTGGTTTTTCAACACTAACACAAGTGCGAAAAGTGGTTTTTCCACACTAATACAAGTGCGAAAAGTGGTTTTTCCACACTAACACAAGTGCGAAAAGTGGTTTTTCAACATTATCACAAGTGCAAAAAGTATTTTTTTCACACTAATACAAGTGCAAAAGTGGTTTCCTGCACCAACACAAGTGCGAAAAGTGGTTTTTCAACACTAACACAAGTGCGAAAAGTGTTTTTTCCACACTAATACAAGTGCAAAAGTGGTTTCCTGCACCAACACAAGTGCAAAAAGTGGTTTTTCAACACTAACACATGTGCAAAAAGTGGTTTTTCCAAACTAATACAAGTGCAAAAGTGGTTGCCTACACCAAGACAAGTGCGAAAAGTGGTTTTTCAACACTAACACAAGTGTGAAAAGTGGTTTTTCAACACTATCACAAGTGCAAAAAGTGTTTTTTCCACACTAATACAAGTGCAAAAGTGGTTTCCTGCACCAACACAAGTGCGAAAAGTGGTTTTTCAACACTAACACAAGTGCGAAAAGTGGTTTTTCAACACTAACACAAGTGCAAAAAGTGTTTTTTCCACACTAATACAAGTGCAAAAGTGGTTTCCTGCACCAACACAAGTGCAAAAAGTGTTTTTTCCACACTAATACAAGTGCAAATGTGGTTTCCTGCACCAACACAAGTGCGAAAAGTGGTTTTTCAACACTAACACAAGTGCGAAAAGTGATATTTCAACACTAACACAAGTGCGAAAAGTGGTTTTTCAACACTAACACAAGTGCGAAAAGTGTTTTTTCCACACTAATACAAGTGCAAAAGTGGTTTCCTGCACCAACACAAGTGCGAAAAGTGTTTTTTCAACACTAACACAAGTGCGAAAAGTGGTTTTTCAACCCTAACACAAGTGCGAAAAGTGGTTTTTCCACACTAATACAAGTGCAAAAGTGGTTTCCTGCACCAACACAAGTGCGAAAAGTGGTTTTTCAACACTAACACAAGTGCGAAAAGTGGTTTTTCAACACTATCACAAGTGCAAAAAGTGTTTTTTCCACACTAATACAAGTGCAAAAGTGGTTTCCTGCACCAACACAAGTGCGAAAAGTGGTTTTTCAACACTAACACAAGTGCGAAAAGTGGTTTTTCAACACTATCACAAGTGCAAAAAGTGTTTTTTCCACACTAGTACAAGTGCAAAAGTGGTTTCCTACACCAACACAAGTGCGAAAAGTGGTTTTTCAACACCAACACAAGTGCGAAAAGTGGTTTTTCAACACTATCACAAGTGCAAAAAGTGGTTTTTCCACACTAATACAAGTGCAAAAGTGGTTTCCTGCACCAACACAAGTGCGAAAAGTGGTTTTTCAACACTAACACAAGTGCGAAAAGTGGGTTTTCAACACTAACACAAGTGCGAAAAGTGGTTTTTCCACACTAATACAAGTGCAAAAGTGGTTTCCTGCACCAACACAAGTGCGAAAAGTGGTTTTTCAACACTAACACAAGTGCGAAAAGTGGTTTTTCAGCACTAACACAAGTGCGAAAAGTGGTTTTTCCATACTAATACAAGTGCAATAGTGGTTTCCTGCACCAACACAAGTGCGAAAAGTGGTTTTTCAACACTAACACAAGTGCGAAAAGTGGTTTTTCGACACTATCACAAGTGCAAAAAGTGTTTTTTCCACACTAATACAAGTGCAAAAGTGGTTTCCTGCACCAACACAAGTGCGAAAAGTGGTTTTTCAACACTAACACAAGTGCGGAAAGTGGTTTTTCAACACTAACACAAGTCTGAAAAGTGGTTTTTCCACACTAATACAAGTGCAAAAGTGGTTTCCTGCACCAACACAAGTGCGAAAAGTGGTTTTTCAACACTAACACAAGTGCGAAAAGTGTTTTTTCCACACTAATACAAGTGCAAAAGTGGTTTCCTGCACCAACACAAGTGTGAATAGTGGTTTTCCAACACTAACACAAGTGCGAAAAGTGGTTTTTCAACACTAACACAAGTGCGAAAAGTGGTTTTTCAACACTAACACAAGTGCGAAAAGTGGTTTTTCAACACTAACACAAGTGCGAAAAGTGGCTTTTCCACACTAATACAAGTGCAATAGTGGTTTCCTGCACCAACACAAGTGCGAAAAGTGGTTTTTCAACACTAACACAAGTGCGAAAAGTGGTTTTTCGACACTATCACAAGTGCAAAAAGTGTTTTTTCCACACTAATACAAGTGCAAAAGTGGTTTCCTGCACCAACACAAGTGCGAAAAGTGGTTTTTCAACACTAACACAAGTGCGAAAAGTGGTTTTTCAAAACTATCACAAGTGCAAAAAGTGTTTTTTCCACACTAATACAAGTGCAAAAGTGGTTTCCTGCACCAACACAAGTGCGAAAAGTGGTTTTTCAACACTAACACAAGTGTGAAAAGTGGTTTTTCAACACTAACACAAGTGCGAAAAGTGGTTTTTCCATACTAATACAAGTGCAAAAGTGGTTTCCTGCACCAACACAAGTGCAAAAAGTGGTTTTTCAACACTAACACATGTGCAAAAAGTGGTTTTTCCAAACTAATACAAGTGCAAAAGTGGTTTCCTACACCAAGACAAGTGCGAAAAGTGGTTTTTCAACACTAACACAAGTGCGAAAAGTGGTTTTTCAACACTAACACAAGTGCGAAAAGTGTTTTTTCAACACTAACACAAGTGCGAAAAGTGGTTTTTCAACACTAACACAAGTGCGAAAAGTGGTTTTTCCATACTAATACAAGTGCAATAGTGGTTTCCTGCACCAACACAAGTGCGAAAAGTGGTTTTTCAACACTAACACAAGTGCGAAAAGTGGTTTTTCGACACTATCACAAGTGCAAAAAGTGTTTTTTCCACACTAATACAAGTGCAAAAGTGGTTTCCTGCACCAACACAAGTGCGAAAAGTGGTTTTTCAACACTAACACAAGTGCGGAAAGTGGTTTTTCAACACTAACACAAGTCTGAAAAGTGGTTTTTCCACACTAATACAAGTGCAAAAGTGGTTTCCTGCACCAACACAAGTGCGAAAAGTGGTTTTTCAACACCAACACAAGTGCGGAAAGTGGTTTTTCAACACTAACACAAGTGCAAAAAGTGTTTTTTCCACACTAATACAAGTGCAAAAGTGGTTTTCTGCACCAACACAAGTGCAAAAAGTGTTTTTTCCACACTAATACAAGTGCAAATGTGGTTTCCTGCACCAACACAAGTGCGAAAAGTGGTTTTTCAACACTAACACAAGTGCGAAAAGTGATATTTCAACACTAACACAAGTGCGAAAAGTGGTTTTTCAACACTAACACAAGTGCGAAAAGTGTTTTTTCCACACTAATACAAGTGCAAAAGTGGTTTCCTGCACCAACACAAGTGTGAATAGTGGTTTTCCAACACTAACACAAGTGCGAAAAGTGGTTTTTCAACACTAACACAAGTGCGAAAAGTGGTTTTTCAACACTAACACAAGTGCGAAAAGTGGTTTTTCAACACTAACACAAGTGCGAAAAGTGGCTTTTCCACACTAATACAAGTGCAATAGTGGTTTCCTGCACCAACACAAGTGCGAAAAGTGGTTTTTCAACACTAACACAAGTGCGAAAAGTGGTTTTTCGACACTATCACAAGTGCAAAAAGTGTTTTTTCCACACTAATACAAGTGCAAAAGTGGTTTCCTGCACCAACACAAGTGCGAAAAGTGGTTTTTCAACACTAACACAAGTGCGAAAAGTGGTTTTTCAAAACTATCACAAGTGCAAAAAGTGTTTTTTCCACACTAATACAAGTGCAAAAGTGGTTTCCTGCACCAACACAAGTGCGAAAAGTGGTTTTTCAACACTAACACAAGTGTGAAAAGTGGTTTTTCAACACTAACACAAGTGCGAAAAGTGGTTTTTCCACACTAATACAAGTGCAAAAGTGGTTTCCTGCACCAACACAAGTGCAAAAAGTGGTTTTTCAACACTAACACATGTGCAAAAAGTGGTTTTTCCAAACTAATACAAGTGCAAAAGTGGTTTCCTACACCAAGACAAGTGCGAAAAGTGGTTTTTCAACACTAACACAAGTGTGAAAAGTGGTTTTTCAACACTATCACAAGTGCAAAAAGTGTTTTTTCCACACTAATACAAGTGCAAAAGTGGTTTCTGCACCAACACAAGTGCGAAAAGTGGTTTTTCAACACTAACACAAGTGCGAAAAGTGGTTTTTCAACACTAACACAAGTGCAAAAAGTGTTTTTTCCACACTAATACAAGTGCAAAAGTGGTTTCCTGCACCAACACAAGTGCAAAAAGTGTTTTTTCCACACTAATACAAGTGCAAATGTGGTTTCCTGCACCAACACAAGTGCGAAAAGTGGTTTTTCAACACTAACACAAGTGCGAAAAGTGATATTTCAACACTAACACAAGTGCGAAAAGTGGTTTTTCAACACTAACACAAGTGCGAAAAGTGTTTTTTCCACACTAATACAAGTGCAAAAGTGGTTTCCTGCACCAACACAAGTGCGAAAAGTGTTTTTTCAACACTAACACAAGTGCGAAAAGTGGTTTTTCAACCCTAACACAAGTGCGAAAAGTGGTTTTTCCACACTAATACAAGTGCAAAAGTGGTTTCCTGCACCAACACAAGTGCGAAAAGTGGTTTTTCAACACTAACACAAGTGCGAAAAGTGGTTTTTCAACACTATCACAAGTGCAAAAAGTGTTTTTTCCACACTAATACAAGTGCAAAAGTGGTTTCCTGCACCAACACAAGTGCGAAAAGTGGTTTTTCAACACTAACACAAGTGCGAAAAGTGGTTTTTCAACACTATCACAAGTGCAAAAAGGTTTTTTTCCACACTAGTACAAGTGCAAAAGTGGTTTCCTACACCAACACAAGTGCGAAAAGTGGTTTTTCAACACCAACACAAGTGCGAAAAGTGGTTTTTCAACACTATCACAAGTGCAAAAAGTGGTTTTTCCACACTAATACAAGTGCAAAAGTGGTTTCCTGCACCAACACAAGTGCGAAAAGTGGTTTTTCAACACTAACACAAGTGCGAAAAGTGGGTTTTCAACACTAACACAAGTGCGAAAAGTGGTTTTTCCACACTAATACAAGTGCAAAAGTGGTTTCCTGCACCAACACAAGTGCGAAAAGTGGTTTTTCAACACTAACACAAGTGCGAAAAGTGGTTTTTCAGCACTAACACAAGTGCGAAAAGTGGTTTTTCCATACTAATACAAGTGCAATAGTGGTTTCCTGCACCAACACAAGTGCGAAAAGTGGTTTTTCAACACTAACACAAGTGCGAAAAGTGGTTTTTCGACACTATCACAAGTCTGAAAAGTGGTTTTTCCACACTAATACAAGTGCAAAAGTGGTTTCCTGCACCAACACAAGTGCGAAAAGTGGTTTTTCAACACTAACACAAGTGCGAAAAGTGTTTTTTCCACACTAATACAAGTGCAAAAGTGGTTTCCTGCACCAACACAAGTGTGAATAGTGGTTTTCCAACACTAACACAAGTGCGAAAAGTGGTTTTTCAACACTAACACAAGTGCGAAAAGTGGTTTTTCAACACTAACACAAGTGCGAAAAGTGGTTTTTCAACACTAACACAAGTGCGAAAAGTGGCTTTTCCACACTAATACAAGTGCAATAGTGGTTTCCTGCACCAACACAAGTGCGAAAAGTGGTTTTTCAACACTAACACAAGTGCGAAAAGTGGTTTTTCGACACTATCACAAGTCTGAAAAGTGGTTTTTCCACACTAATACAAGTGCAAAAGTGGTTTCCTGCACCAACACAAGTGCGAAAAGTGGTTTTTCAACACTAACACAAGTGCGAAAAGTGTTTTTTCCACACTAATACAAGTGCAAAAGTGGTTTCCTGCACCAACACAAGTGTGAATAGTGGTTTTCCAACACTAACACAAGTGCGAAAAGTGGTTTTTCAACACTAACACAAGTGCGAAAAGTGGTTTTTCAACACTAACACAAGTGCGAAAAGTGGTTTTTCAACACTAACACAAGTGCGAAAAGTGGCTTTTCCACACTAATACAAGTGCAATAGTGGTTTCCTGCACCAACACAAGTGCGAAAAGTGGTTTTTCAACACTAACACAAGTGCGAAAAGTGGTTTTTCGACACTATCACAAGTGCAAAAAGTGTTTTTTCCACACTAATACAAGTGCAAAAGTGGTTTCCTGCACCAACACAAGTGCGAAAAGTGGTTTTTCAACACTAACACAAGTGCGAAAAGTGGTTTTTCAAAACTATCACAAGTGCAAAAAGTGTTTTTTCCACACTAATACAAGTGCAAAAGTGGTTTCCTGCACCAACACAAGTGCGAAAAGTGGTTTTTCAACACTAACACAAGTGTGAAAAGTGGTTTTTCAACACTAACACAAGTGCGAAAAGTGGTTTTTCCATACTAATACAAGTGCAAAAGTGGTTTCCTGCACCAACACAAGTGCAAAAAGTGGTTTTTCAACACTAACACATGTGCAAAAAGTGGTTTTTCCAAACTAATACAAGTGCAAAAGTGGTTTCCTACACCAAGACAAGTGCGAAAAGTGGTTTTTCAACACTAACACAAGTGCGAAAAGTGGTTTTTCAACACTAACACAAGTGCGAAAAGTGTTTTTTCAACACTAACACAAGTGCGAAAAGTGGTTTTTCAACACTAACACAAGTGCGAAAAGTGGTTTTTCCATACTAATACAAGTGCAATAGTGGTTTCCTGCACCAACACAAGTGCGAAAAGTGGTTTTTCAACACTAACACAAGTGCGAAAAGTGGTTTTTCGACACTATCACAAGTGCAAAAAGTGTTTTTTCCACACTAATACAAGTGCAAAAGTGGTTTCCTGCACCAACACAAGTGCGAAAAGTGGTTTTTCAACACTAACACAAGTGCGGAAAGTGGTTTTTCAACACTAACACAAGTCTGAAAAGTGGTTTTTCCACACTAATACAAGTGCAAAAGTGGTTTCCTGCACCAACACAAGTGCGAAAAGTGGTTTTTCAACACCAACACAAGTGCGGAAAGTGGTTTTTCAACACTAACACAAGTGCAAAAAGTGTTTTTTCCACACTAATACAAGTGCAAAAGTGGTTTTCTGCACCAACACAAGTGCAAAAAGTGTTTTTTCCACACTAATACAAGTGCAAATGTGGTTTCCTGCACCAACACAAGTGCGAAAAGTGGTTTTTCAACACTAACACAAGTGCGAAAAGTGATATTTCAACACTAACACAAGTGCGAAAAGTGGTTTTTCAACACTAACACAAGTGCGAAAAGTGTTTTTTCCACACTAATACAAGTGCAAAAGTGGTTTCCTGCACCAACACAAGTGTGAATAGTGGTTTTCCAACACTAACACAAGTGCGAAAAGTGGTTTTTCAACACTAACACAAGTGCGAAAAGTGGTTTTTCAACACTAACACAAGTGCGAAAAGTGGTTTTTCAACACTAACACAAGTGCGAAAAGTGGCTTTTCCACACTAATACAAGTGCAATAGTGGTTTCCTGCACCAACACAAGTGCGAAAAGTGGTTTTTCAACACTAACACAAGTGCGAAAAGTGGTTTTTCGACACTATCACAAGTGCAAAAAGTGTTTTTTCCACACTAATACAAGTGCAAAAGTGGTTTCCTGCACCAACACAAGTGCGAAAAGTGGTTTTTCAACACTAACACAAGTGCGAAAAGTGGTTTTTCAAAACTATCACAAGTGCAAAAAGTGTTTTTTCCACACTAATACAAGTGCAAAAGTGGTTTCCTGCACCAACACAAGTGCGAAAAGTGGTTTTTCAACACTAACACAAGTGTGAAAAGTGGTTTTTCAACACTAACACAAGTGCGAAAAGTGGTTTTTCCACACTAATACAAGTGCAAAAGTGGTTTCCTGCACCAACACAAGTGCAAAAAGTGGTTTTTCAACACTAACACATGTGCAAAAAGTGGTTTTTCCAAACTAATACAAGTGCAAAAGTGGTTTCCTACACCAAGACAAGTGCGAAAAGTGGTTTTTCAACACTAACACAAGTGCGAAAAGTGGTTTTTCAACACTAACACAAGTGCGAAAAGTGTTTTTTCAACACTAACACAAGTGCGAAAAGTGGTTTTTCAACACTAACACAAGTGCGAAAAGTGGTTTTTCCATACTAATACAAGTGCAATAGTGGTTTCCTGCACCAACACAAGTGCGAAAAGTGGTTTTTCAACACTAACACAAGTGCGAAAAGTGGTTTTTCGACACTATCACAAGTGCAAAAAGTGTTTTTTCCACACTAATACAAGTGCAAAAGTGGTTTCCTGCACCAACACAAGTGCGAAAAGTGGTTTTTCAACACTAACACAAGTGCGGACAGTGGTTTTTCAACACTAACACAAGTCTGAAAAGTGGTTTTTCCACACTAATACAAGTGCAAAAGTGGTTTCCTGCACCAACACAAGTGCGAAAAGTGGTTTTTCAACACTAACACAAGTGCGGAAAGTGGTTTTTCAACACTAACACAAGTGCAAAAAGTGTTTTTTCCACACTAATACAAGTGCAAAAGTGGTTTTCTGCACCAACACAAGTGCAAAAAGTGTTTTTTCCACACTAATACAAGTGCAAATGTGGTTTCCTGCACCAACACAAGTGCGAAAAGTGGTTTTTCAACACTAACACAAGTGCGAAAAGTGATATTTCAACACTAACACAAGTGCGAAAAGTGGTTTTTCAACACTAACACAAGTGCGAAAAGTGTTTTTTCCACACTAATACAAGTGCAAAAGTGGTTTCCTGCACCAACACAAGTGTGAATAGTGGTTTTCCAACACTAACACAAGTGCGAAAAGTGGTTTTTCAACACTAACACAAGTGCGAAAAGTGGTTTTTCAACACTAACACAAGTGCGAAAAGTGGTTTTTCAACACTAACACAAGTGCGAAAAGTGGCTTTTCCACACTAATACAAGTGCAATAGTGGTTTCCTGCACCAACACAAGTGCGAAAAGTGGTTTTTCAACACTAACACAAGTGCGAAAAGTGGTTTTTCGACACTATCACAAGTGCAAAAAGTGTTTTTTCCACACTAATACAAGTGCAAAAGTGGTTTCCTGCACCAACACAAGTGCGAAAAGTGGTTTTTCAACACTAACACAAGTGCGAAAAGTGGTTTTTCAAAACTATCACAAGTGCAAAAAGTGTTTTTTCCACACTAATACAAGTGCAAAAGTGGTTTCCTGCACCAACACAAGTGCGAAAAGTGGTTTTTCAACACTAACACAAGTGTGAAAAGTGGTTTTTCAACACTAACACAAGTGCGAAAAGTGGTTTTTCCACACTAATACAAGTGCAAAAGTGGTTTCCTGCACCAACACAAGTGCGAAAAGTGGTTTTTCAACACTAACACAAGTGCGAAAAGTGTTTTTTCCACACTAATACAAGTGCAAAAGTGGTTTCCTGCACCAACACAAGTGCAAAAAGTGGTTTTTCAACACTAACACATGTGCAAAAAGTGGTTTTTCCAAACTAATACAAGTGCAAAAGTGGTTTCCTACACCAAGACAAGTGCGAAAAGTGGTTTTTCAACACTAACACAAGTGCGAAAAGTGGTTTTTCAACACTATCACAAGTGCAAAAAGTGTTTTTTCCACACTAATACAAGTGCAAAAGTGGTTTCCTGCACCAACACAAGTGCGAAAAGTGGTTTTTCAACACTAACACAAGTGCGAAAAGTGGTTTTTCAACACTAACACAAGTGCGAAAAGTGGTTTTTCCACACTAATACAAGTGCAAAAGTGGTTTCCTGCACCAACACAAGTGCGAAAAGTGGTTTTTCAACACTAACACAAGTGCGAAAAGTGGTTTTTCAACACTAACACAAGTGCGAAAAGTGGTTTTTCCACACTAATACAAGTGCAAAAGCGGTTTCCTGCACCAACACAAGTGCGAAAAGTGGTTTTTCAACACTAACACAAGTGCGAAAAGTGGTTTTTCAACACTATCACAAGTGCAAAAAGTGTTTTTTCCACACTAATACAAGTGCAAAAGTGGTTTCCTGCACCAACACAAGTGCCAAACGTGGTTTTTCAACACTAACGCAAGTGCGAAAAGTGGTTTTTAAACACAAACACATGTGCGAAAAGTGGTTTTTCAACACTATGACAAGTGCAAAAAGTGTTTTTTCCACACTAGTACAAGTGCAAAAGTGGTTTCCTGCACCAACACAAGTGCGAAAAGTGGTTTTTCAACACTAACGCAAGTGCGAAAAGTGGTTTTTCAACACTATCACAAGTGCAAAAAGTGTTTTTTCCAAACCAATACAAGTGCAAACGTGGTTTCCTGCACCAACACAAGTGCGAAAAGTGGTTTTTCAACACTAACACAAGTGCGAAAAGTGGTTTTTCAACACTAATATAAGGGCAAAAGTGGTTTCCTGCACCAACAGAAGTGCGAAAAGTGGTTTTTCCACACTAATACAAGTGCGAAAAGTGGTTTTTCAACCTTAACACAAGTGCGTAAAGTGGTTTTTCCACACTAATACAAGTGCAAAAGTGGTTTCCTGCACCAACACAAGTGCGAAAAGTGGTTTTTCAACACTAACACAAGTGCGAAAAGTGGTTTTTCAACACTATCACAAGTGCAAAAAGTGTTTTTTCCACACTAATACAAGTGCAAAAGTGGTTTCCTGCACCAACACAAGTGCGAAAAGTGGTTTTTCAACACTAACACAAGTGCGAAAAGTGGTTTTTCAACACTATCACAAGTGCAAAAAGTGTTTTTTCCACACTAGTACAAGTGCAAAAGTGGTTTCCTACACCAACACAAGTGCGAAAAGTGGTTTTTCAACACTAACACAAGTGCGAAAAGTGGTTTTTCAACACTATCACAAGTGCAAAAAGTGGTTTTTCCACACTAATACAAGTGCAAAAGTGGTTTCCTGCACCAACACAAGTGCGAAAAGTGGTTTTTCAACACTAACACAAGTGCGAAAAGTGGTTTTTCAAAACTATCACAAGTGCAAAAAGTGTTTTTTCCACACTAATACAAGTGCAAAAGTGGTTTCCTGCACCAACACAAGTGCGAAAAGTGGTTTTTCAACACTAACACAAGTGTGAAAAGTGGTTTTTCAACACTAACACAAGTGCGAAAAGTGGTTTTTCCACACTAATACAAGTGCAAAAGTGGTTTCCTGCACCAACACAAGTGCGAAAAGTGGTTTTTCAACACTAACACAAGTGCGAAAAGTGTTTTTTCCACACTAATACAAGTGCAAAAGTGGTTTCCTGCACCAACACAAGTGCAAAAAGTGGTTTTTCAACACTAACACATGTGCAAAAAGTGGTTTTTCCAAACTAATACAAGTGCAAAAGTGGTTTCCTACACCAAGACAAGTGCGAAAAGTGGTTTTTCAACACTAACACAAGTGCGAAAAGTGGTTTTTCAACACTATCACAAGTGCAAAAAGTGTTTTTTCCACACTAATACAAGTGCAAAAGTGGTTTCCTGCACCAACACAAGTGCGAAAAGTGGTTTTTCAACACTAACACAAGTGCGAAAAGTGGTTTTTCAACACTAACACAAGTGCGAAAAGTGGTTTTTCCACACTAATACAAGTGCAAAAGTGGTTTCCTGCACCAACACAAGTGCGAAAAGTGGTTTTTCAACACTAACACAAGTGCGAAAAGTGGTTTTTCAACACTAACACAAGTGCGAAAAGTGGTTTTTCCACACTAATACAAGTGCAAAAGCGGTTTCCTGCACCAACACAAGTGCGAAAAGTGGTTTTTCAACACTAACACAAGTGCGAAAAGTGGTTTTTCAACACTATCACAAGTGCAAAAAGTGTTTTTTCCACACTAATACAAGTGCAAAAGTGGTTTCCTGCACCAACACAAGTGCCAAACGTGGTTTTTCAACACTAACGCAAGTGCGAAAAGTGGTTTTTAAACACAAACACATGTGCGAAAAGTGGTTTTTCAACACTATGACAAGTGCAAAAAGTGTTTTTTCCACACTAGTACAAGTGCAAAAGTGGTTTCCTGCACCAACACAAGTGCGAAAAGTGGTTTTTCAACACTAACGCAAGTGCGAAAAGTGGTTTTTCAACACTATCACAAGTGCAAAAAGTGTTTTTTCCAAACCAATACAAGTGCAAACGTGGTTTCCTGCACCAAAACAAGTGCGAAAAGTGGTTTTTCAACACTAACACAAGTGCGAAAAGTGGTTTTTCAACACTAATATAAGGGCAAAAGTGGTTTCCTGCACCAACAGAAGTGAGAAAAGTGGTTTTTCCACACTAATACAAGTGCGAAAAGTGGTTTTTCAACCTTAACACAAGTGCGTAAAGTGGTTTTTCCACACTAATACAAGTGCAAAAGTGGTTTCCTGCACCAACACAAGTGCGAAAAGTGGTTTTTCAACACTAACACAAGTGCGAAAAGTGGTTTTTCAACACTATCACAAGTGCAAAAAGTGTTTTTTCCACACTAATACAAGTGCAAAAGTGGTTTCCTGCACCAACACAAGTGCGAAAAGTGGTTTTTCAACACTAACACAAGTGCGAAAAGTGGTTTTTCAACACTATCACAAGTGCAAAAAGTGTTTTTTCCACACTAGTACAAGTGCAAAAGTGGTTTCCTACACCAACACAAGTGCGAAAAGTGGTTTTTCAACACTAACACAAGTGCGAAAAGTGGTTTTTCAACACTATCACAAGTGCAAAAAGTGGTTTTTCCACACTAATACAAGTGCAAAAGTGGTTTCCTGCACCAACACAAGTGCGAAAAGTGGTTTTTCAACACTAACACAAGTGCGAAAAGTGGTTTTTCAACACTAACACAAGTGCGAAAAGTGGTTTTTCCACACTAATACAAGTGCGAAAAGTGGTTTTTCCACACTAATACAAGTGCAAAAGTCGTTTCCTGCACCAACACAAGTGCGAAAAGTGGTTTATCAACACTAACACAAGTGCGAAAAGTGGTTTTTCAACATTATCACAAGTGCAAAAAGTATTTTTTTCACACTAATACAAGTGCAAAAGTGGTTTCCTGCACCAACACAAGTGCGAAAAGTGGTTTTTCAACACTAACACAAGTGCGAAAAGTGTTTTTTCCACACTAATACAAGTGCAAAAGTGGTTTCCTGCACCAACACAAGTGCAAAAAGTGGTTTTTCAACACTAACACATGTGCAAAAAGTGGTTTTTCCAAACTAATACAAGTGCAAAAGTGGTTGCCTACACCAAGACAAGTGCGAAAAGTGGTTTTTCAACACTAACACAAGTGTGAAAAGTGGTTTTTCAACACTATCACAAGTGCAAAAAGTGTTTTTTCCACACTAATACAAGTGCAAAAGTGGTTTCCTGCACCAACACAAGTGCGAAAAGTGGTTTTTCAACACTAACACAAGTGTGAAAAGTGGTTTTTCAACACTAACACAAGTGCGAAAAGTGGTTTTTCCACACTAATACAAGTGCAAAAGTGGTTTCCTGCACCAACACAAGTGCAAAAAGTGGTTTTTCAACACTAACACATGTGCAAAAAGTGGTTTTTCCAAACTAATACAAGTGCAAAAGTGGTTTCCTACACCAAGACAAGTGCGAAAAGTGGTTTTTCAACACTAACACAAGTGCGAAAAGTGGTTTTTCAACACTAACACAAGTGCGAAAAGTGTTTTTTCAACACTAACACAAGTGCGAAAAGTGGTTTTTCAACACTAACACAAGTGCGAAAAGTGGTTTTTCCATACTAATACAAGTGCAATAGTGGTTTCCTGCACCAACACAAGTGCGAAAAGTGGTTTTTCAACACTAACACAAGTGCGAAAAGTGGTTTTTCGACACTATCACAAGTGCAAAAAGTGTTTTTTCCACACTAATACAAGTGCAAAAGTGGTTTCCTGCACCAACACAAGTGCGAAAAGTGGTTTTTCAACACTAACACAAGTGCGGACAGTGGTTTTTCAACACTAACACAAGTCTGAAAAGTGGTTTTTCCACACTAATACAAGTGCAAAAGTGGTTTCCTGCACCAACACAAGTGCGAAAAGTGGTTTTTCAACACTAACACAAGTGCGGAAAGTGGTTTTTCAACACTAACACAAGTGCAAAAAGTGTTTTTTCCACACTAATACAAGTGCAAAAGTGGTTTTCTGCACCAACACAAGTGCAAAAAGTGTTTTTTCCACACTAATACAAGTGCAAATGTGGTTTCCTGCACCAACACAAGTGCGAAAAGTGGTTTTTCAACACTAACACAAGTGCGAAAAGTGATATTTCAACACTAACACAAGTGCGAAAAGTGGTTTTTCAACACTAACACAAGTGCGAAAAGTGTTTTTTCCACACTAATACAAGTGCAAAAGTGGTTTCCTGCACCAACACAAGTGTGAATAGTGGTTTTCCAACACTAACACAAGTGCGAAAAGTGGTTTTTCAACACTAACACAAGTGCGAAAAGTGGTTTTTCAACACTAACACAAGTGCGAAAAGTGGTTTTTCAACACTAACACAAGTGCGAAAAGTGGCTTTTCCACACTAATACAAGTGCAATAGTGGTTTCCTGCACCAACACAAGTGCGAAAAGTGGTTTTTCAACACTAACACAAGTGCGAAAAGTGGTTTTTCGACACTATCACAAGTGCAAAAAGTGTTTTTTCCACACTAATACAAGTGCAAAAGTGGTTTCCTGCACCAACACAAGTGCGAAAAGTGGTTTTTCAACACTAACACAAGTGCGAAAAGTGGTTTTTCAAAACTATCACAAGTGCAAAAAGTGTTTTTTCCACACTAATACAAGTGCAAAAGTGGTTTCCTGCACCAACACAAGTGCGAAAAGTGGTTTTTCAACACTAACACAAGTGTGAAAAGTGGTTTTTCAACACTAACACAAGTGCGAAAAGTGGTTTTTCCACACTAATACAAGTGCAAAAGTGGTTTCCTGCACCAACACAAGTGCGAAAAGTGGTTTTTCAACACTAACACAAGTGCGAAAAGTGTTTTTTCCACACTAATACAAGTGCAAAAGTGGTTTCCTGCACCAACACAAGTGCAAAAAGTGGTTTTTCAACACTAACACATGTGCAAAAAGTGGTTTTTCCAAACTAATACAAGTGCAAAAGTGGTTTCCTACACCAAGACAAGTGCGAAAAGTGGTTTTTCAACACTAACACAAGTGCGAAAAGTGGTTTTTCAACACTATCACAAGTGCAAAAAGTGTTTTTTCCACACTAATACAAGTGCAAAAGTGGTTTCCTGCACCAACACAAGTGCGAAAAGTGGTTTTTCAACACTAACACAAGTGCGAAAAGTGGTTTTTCAACACTAACACAAGTGCGAAAAGTGGTTTTTCCACACTAATACAAGTGCAAAAGTGGTTTCCTGCACCAACACAAGTGCGAAAAGTGGTTTTTCAACACTAACACAAGTGCGAAAAGTGGTTTTTCGACACTATCACAAGTGCAAAAAGTGTTTTTTCCACACTAATACAAGTGCAAAAGTGGTTTCCTGCACCAACACAAGTGCGAAAAGTGGTTTTTCAACACTAACACAAGTGCGAAAAGTGGTTTTTCAACACTAACACAAGTGCGAAAAGTGGTTTTTCCACACTAATACAAGTGCAAAAGTGGTTTCCTGCACCAACACAAGTGCGAAAAGTGGTTTTTCAACACTAACACAAGTGCGAAAAGTGGTTTTTCAACACTAACACAAGTGCGAAAAGTGGTTTTTCCACACTAATACAAGTGCAAAAGCTGTTTCCTGCACCAACACAAGTGCGAAAAGTGGTTTTTCAACACTAACACAAGTGCGAAAAGTGGTTTTTCAACACTATCACAAGTGCAAAAAGTGTTTTTTCCACACTAATACAAGTGCAAAAGTGGTTTCCTGCACCAACACAAGTGCCAAACGTGGTTTTTCAACACTAACGCAAGTGTGAAAAGTGGTTTTTAAACACAAACACATGTGCGAAAAGTGGTTTTTCAACACTATGACAAGTGCAAAAAGTGTTTTTTCCACACTAGTACAAGTGCAAAAGTGGTTTCCTGCAACAACACAAGTGCGAAAAGTGGTTTTTCAACACTAACGCAAGTGCGAAAAGTGGTTTTTCAACACTATCACAAGTGCAAAAAGTGTTTTTTCCAAACCAATACAAGTGCAAACGTGGTTTCCTGCACCAACACAAGTGCGAAAAGTGGTTTTTCAACACTAACACAAGTGCGAAAAGTGGTTTTTCAACACTAATATAAGGGCAAAAGTGGTTTCCTGCACCAACAGAAGTGCGAAAAGTGGTTTTTCCACACTAATACAAGTGCGAAAAGTGGTTTTTCAACCTTAACACAAGTGCGTAAAGTGGTTTTTCCACACTAATACAAGTGCAAAAGTGGTTTCCTGCACCAACACAAGTGCGAAAAGTGGTTTTTCAACACTAACACAAGTGCGAAAAGTGGTTTTTCAACACTATCACAAGTGCAAAAAGTGTTTTTTCCACACTAATACAAGTGCAAAAGTGGTTTCCTGCACCAACACAAGTGCGAAAAGTGGTTTTTCAACACTAACACAAGTGCGAAAAGTGGTTTTTCAACACTATCACAAGTGCAAAAAGTGTTTTTTCCACACTAGTACAAGTGCAAAAGTGGTTTCCTACACCAACACAAGTGCGAAAAGTGGTTTTTCAACACTAACACAAGTGCGAAAAGTGGTTTTTCAACACTATCACAAGTGCAAAAAGTGGTTTTTCCACACTAATACAAGTGCAAAAGTGGTTTCCTGCACCAACACAAGTGCGAAAAGTGGTTTTTCAACACTAACACAAGTGCGAAAAGTGGTTTTTCAACACTAACACAAGTGCGAAAAGTGGTTTTTCCACACTAATACAAGTGCGAAAAGTGGTTTTTCCACACTAATACAAGTGCAAAAGTCGTTTCCTGCACCAACACAAGTGCGAAAAGTGGTTTATCAACACTAACACAAGTGCGAAAAGTGGTTTTTCAACATTATCACAAGTGCAAAAAGTATTTTTTTCACACTAATACAAGTGCAAAAGTGGTTTCCTGCACCAACACAAGTGCGAAAAGTGGTTTTTCAACACTAACACAAGTGCGAAAAGTGTTTTTTTCCACACTAATACAAGTGCAAAAGTGGTTTCCTGCACCAACACAAGTGCAAAAAGTGGTTTTTCAACACTAACACATGTGCAAAAAGTGGTTTTTCCAAACTAATACAAGTGCAAAAGTGGTTGCCTACACCAAGACAAGTGCGAAAAGTGGTTTTTCAACACTAACACAAGTGTGAAAAGTGGTTTTTCAACACTATCACAAGTGCAAAAAGTGTTTTTTCCACACTAATACAAGTGCAAAAGTGGTTTCCTGCACCAACACAAGTGCGAAAAGTGGTTTTTCAACACTAACACAAGTGCGAAAAGTGGTTTTTCAACACTAACACAAGTGCAAAAAGTGTTTTTTCCACACTAATACAAGTGCAAAAGTGGTTCCCTGCACCAACACAAGTGCAAAAAGTGTTTTTTCCACACTAATACAAGTGCAAATGTGGTTTCCTGCACCAACACAAGTGCGAAAAGTGGTTTTTCAACACTAACACAAGTGCGAAAAGTGATATTTCAACACTAACACAAGTGCGAAAAGTGGTTTTTCAACACTAACACAAGTGCGAAAAGTGTTTTTTCCACACTAATACAAGTGCAAAAGTGGTTTCCTGCACCAACACAAGTGCGAAAAGTGTTTTTTCAACACTAACACAAGTGCGAAAAGTGGTTTTTCAACCCTAACACAAGTGCGAAAAGTGGTTTTTCCACACTAATACAAGTGCAAAAGTGGTTTCCTGCACCAACACAAGTGCGAAAAGTGGTTTTTCAACACTAACACAAGTGCGAAAAGTGGTTTTTCAACACTATCACAAGTGCAAAAAGTGTTTTTTCCACACTAATACAAGTGCAAAAGTGGTTTCCTGCACCAACACAAGTGCGAAAAGTGGTTTTTCAACACTAACACAAGTGCGAAAAGTGGTTTTTCAACACTATCACAAGTGCAAAAAGTGTTTTTTCCACACTAGTACAAGTGCAAAAGTGGTTTCCTACACCAACACAAGTGCGAAAAGTGGTTTTTCAACACCAACACAAGTGCGAAAAGTGGTTTTTCAACACTATCACAAGTGCAAAAAGTGGTTTTTCCACACTAATACAAGTGAAAAAGTGGTTTCCTGCACCAACACAAGTGCGAAAAGTGGTTTTTCAACACTAACACAAGTGCGAAAAGTGGGTTTTCAACACTAACACAAGTGCGAAAAGTGGTTTTTCCACACTAATACAAGTGCAAAAGTGGTTTCCTGCACCAACACAAGTGCGAAAAGTGGTTTTTCAACACTAACACAAGTGCGAAAAGTGGTTTTTCAGCACTAACACAAGTGCGAAAAGTGTTTTTTCAACACTAACACAAGTGCGAAAAGTGGTTTTTCAACACTAACACAAGTGCGAAAAGTGGTTTTTCCATACTAATACAAGTGCAATAGTGGTTTCCTGCACCAACACAAGTGCGAAAAGTGGTTTTTCAACACTAACACAAGTGCGAAAAGTGGTTTTTCGACACTATCACAAGTGCAAAAAGTGTTTTTTCCACACTAATACAAGTGCAAAAGTGGTTTCCTGCACCAACACAAGTGCGAAAAGTGGTTTTTCAACACTAACACAAGTGCGGAAAGTGGTTTTTCAACACTAACACAAGTCTGAAAAGTGGTTTTTCCACACTAATACAAGTGCAAAAGTGGTGTCCTGCACCAACACAAGTGCGAAAAGTGGTTTTTCAACACTAACACAAGTGCGGAAAGTGGTTTTTCAACACTAACGCAAGTGCGAAAAGTGGTTTTTCAACACTATCACAAGTGCAAAAAGTGTTTTTTCCAAACCAATACAAGTGCAAACGTGGTTTCCTGCACCAAAACAAGTGCGAAAAGTGGTTTTTCAACACTAACACAAGTGCGAAAAGTGGTTTTTCAACACTAATATAAGGGCAAAAGTGGTTTCCTGCACCAACAGAAGTGAGAAAAGTGGTTTTTCCACACTAATACAAGTGCGAAAAGTGGTTTTTCAACCTTAACACAAGTGCGTAAAGTGGTTTTTCCACACTAATACAAGTGCAAAAGTGGTTTCCTGCACCAACACAAGTGCGAAAAGTGGTTTTTCAACACTAACACAAGTGCGAAAAGTGGTTTTTCAACACTATCACAAGTGCAAAAAGTGTTTTTTCCACACTAATACAAGTGCAAAAGTGGTTTCCTGCACCAACACAAGTGCGAAAAGTGGTTTTTCAACACTAACACAAGTGCGAAAAGTGGTTTTTCAACACTATCACAAGTGCAAAAAGTGTTTTTTCCACACTAGTACAAGTGCAAAAGTGGTTTCCTACACCAACACAAGTGCGAAAAGTGGTTTTTCAACACTAACACAAGTGCGAAAAGTGGTTTTTCAACACTATCACAAGTGCAAAAAGTGGTTTTTCCACACGAATACAAGTGCAAAAGTGGTTTCCTGCACCAACACAAGTGCGAAAAGTGGTTTTTCAACACTAACACAAGTGCGAAAAGTGGTTTTTCAACACTAACACAAGTGCGAAAAGTGGTTTTTCCACACTAATACAAGTGCGAAAAGTGGTTTTTCCACACTAATACAAGTGCAAAAGTCGTTTCCTGCACCAACACAAGTGCGAAAAGTGGTTTATCAACACTAACACAAGTGCGAAAAGTGGTTTTTCAACATTATCACAAGTGCAAAAAGTATTTTTTTCACACTAATACAAGTGCAAAAGTGGTTTCCTGCACCAACACAAGTGCGAAAAGTGGTTTTTCAACACTAACACAAGTGCGAAAAGTGTTTTTTCCACACTAATACAAGTGCAAAAGTGGTTTCCTGCACCAACACAAGTGCAAAAAGTGGTTTTTCAACACTAACACATGTGCAAAAAGTGGTTTTTCCAAACTAATACAAGTGCAAAAGTGGTTGCCTACACCAAGACAAGTGCGAAAAGTGGTTTTTCAACACTAACACAAGTGTGAAAAGTGGTTTTTCAACACTATCACAAGTGCAAAAAGTGTTTTTTCCACACTAATACAAGTGCAAAAGTGGTTTCCTGCACCAACACAAGTGCGAAAAGTGGTTTTTCAACACTAACACAAGTGTGAAAAGTGGTTTTTCAACACTAACACAAGTGCGAAAAGTGGTTTTTCCACACTAATACAAGTGCAAAAGTGGTTTCCTGCACCAACACAAGTGCAAAAAGTGGTTTTTCAACACTAACACATGTGCAAAAAGTGGTTTTTCCAAACTAATACAAGTGCAAAAGTGGTTTCCTACACCAAGACAAGTGCGAAAAGTGGTTTTTCAACACTAACACAAGTGCGAAAAGTGGTTTTTCAACACTAACACAAGTGCGAAAAGTGTTTTTTCAACACTAACACAAGTGCGAAAAGTGGTTTTTCAACACTAACACAAGTGCGAAAAGTGGTTTTTCCATACTAATACAAGTGCAATAGTGGTTTCCTGCACCAACACAAGTGCGAAAAGTGGTTTTTCAACACTAACACAAGTGCGAAAAGTGGTTTTTCGACACTATCACAAGTGCAAAAAGTGTTTTTTCCACACTAATACAAGTGCAAAAGTGGTTTCCTGCACCAACACAAGTGCGAAAAGTGGTTTTTCAACACTAACACAAGTGCGGACAGTGGTTTTTCAACACTAACACAAGTCTGAAAAGTGGTTTTTCCACACTAATACAAGTGCAAAAGTGGTTTCCTGCACCAACACAAGTGCGAAAAGTGGTTTTTCAACACTAACACAAGTGCGGAAAGTGGTTTTTCAACACTAACACAAGTGCAAAAAGTGTTTTTTCCACACTAATACAAGTGCAAAAGTGGTTTTCTGCACCAACACAAGTGCAAAAAGTGTTTTTTCCACACTAATACAAGTGCAAATGTGGTTTCCTGCACCAACACAAGTGCGAAAAGTGGTTTTTCAACACTAACACAAGTGCGAAAAGTGATATTTCAACACTAACACAAGTGCGAAAAGTGGTTTTTCAACACTAACACAAGTGCGAAAAGTGTTTTTTCCACACTAATACAAGTGCAAAAGTGGTTTCCTGCACCAACACAAGTGTGAATAGTGGTTTTCCAACACTAACACAAGTGCGAAAAGTGGTTTTTCAACACTAACACAAGTGCGAAAAGTGGTTTTTCAACACTAACACAAGTGCGAAAAGTGGTTTTTCAACACTAACACAAGTGCGAAAAGTGGCTTTTCCACACTAATACAAGTGCAATAGTGGTTTCCTGCACCAACACAAGTGCGAAAAGTGGTTTTTCAACACTAACACAAGTGCGAAAAGTGGTTTTTCGACACTATCACAAGTGCAAAAAGTGTTTTTTCCACACTAATACAAGTGCAAAAGTGGTTTCCTGCACCAACACAAGTGCGAAAAGTGGTTTTTCAACACTAACACAAGTGCGAAAAGTGGTTTTTCAAAACTATCACAAGTGCAAAAAGTGTTTTTTCCACACTAATACAAGTGCAAAAGTGGTTTCCTGCACCAACACAAGTGCGAAAAGTGGTTTTTCAACACTAACACAAGTGTGAAAAGTGGTTTTTCAACACTAACACAAGTGCGAAAAGTGGTTTTTCCACACTAATACAAGTGCAAAAGTGGTTTCCTGCACCAACACAAGTGCGAAAAGTGGTTTTTCAACACTAACACAAGTGCGAAAAGTGTTTTTTCCACACTAATACAAGTGCAAAAGTGGTTTCCTGCACCAACACAAGTGCAAAAAGTGGTTTTTCAACACTAACACATGTGCAAAAAGTGGTTTTTCCAAACTAATACAAGTGCAAAAGTGGTTTCCTACACCAAGACAAGTGCGAAAAGTGGTTTTTCAACACTAACACAAGTGCGAAAAGTGGTTTTTCAACACTATCACAAGTGCAAAAAGTGTTTTTTCCACACTAATACAAGTGCAAAAGTGGTTTCCTGCACCAACACAAGTGCGAAAAGTGGTTTTTCAACACTAACACAAGTGCGAAAAGTGGTTTTTCAACACTAACACAAGTGCGAAAAGTGGTTTTTCCACACTAATACAAGTGCAAAAGTGGTTTCCTGCACCAACACAAGTGCGAAAAGTGGTTTTTCAACACTAACACAAGTGCGAAAAGTGGTTTTTCGACACTATCACAAGTGCAAAAA
Source organism: Myxine glutinosa (assembly GCF_964187855.1). Lineage (NCBI taxonomy): Eukaryota > Metazoa > Chordata > Myxini > Myxiniformes > Myxinidae > Myxine > Myxine glutinosa. The sequence goes on along the minus strand of NC_136268.1, from coordinate 142,652,358 downwards.
GTGTTTTTTCCACACTAATACAAGTGCAAAAGTGGTTTCCTGCACCAACACAAGTGCGAAAAGTGGTTTTTCAACACTAACACAAGTGCGAAAAGTGGTTTTTCAACACTAACACAAGTGCGAAAAGTGGTTTTTCCACACTAATACAAGTGCAAAAGTGGTTTCCTGCACCAACACAAGTGCGAAAAGTGGTTTTTCAACACTAACACAAGTGCGAAAAGTGGTTTTTCAACACTAACACAAGTGCGAAAAGTGGTTTTTCCACACTAATACAAGTGCAAAAGCTGTTTCCTGCACCAACACAAGTGCGAAAAGTGGTTTTTCAACACTAACACAAGTGCGAAAAGTGGTTTTTCAACACTATCACAAGTGCAAAAAGTGTTTTTTCCACACTAATACAAGTGCAAAAGTGGTTTCCTGCACCAACACAAGTGCCAAACGTGGTTTTTCAACACTAACGCAAGTGTGAAAAGTGGTTTTTAAACACAAACACATGTGCGAAAAGTGGTTTTTCAACACTATGACAAGTGCAAAAAGTGTTTTTTCCACACTAGTACAAGTGCAAAAGTGGTTTCCTGCAACAACACAAGTGCGAAAAGTGGTTTTTCAACACTAACGCAAGTGCGAAAAGTGGTTTTTCAACACTATCACAAGTGCAAAAAGTGTTTTTTCCAAACCAATACAAGTGCAAACGTGGTTTCCTGCACCAACACAAGTGCGAAAAGTGGTTTTTCAACACTAACACAAGTGCGAAAAGTGGTTTTTCAACACTAATATAAGGGCAAAAGTGGTTTCCTGCACCAACAGAAGTGCGAAAAGTGGTTTTTCCACACTAATACAAGTGCGAAAAGTGGTTTTTCAACCTTAACACAAGTGCGTAAAGTGGTTTTTCCACACTAATACAAGTGCAAAAGTGGTTTCCTGCACCAACACAAGTGCGAAAAGTGGTTTTTCAACACTAACACAAGTGCGAAAAGTGGTTTTTCAACACTATCACAAGTGCAAAAAGTGTTTTTTCCACACTAATACAAGTGCAAAAGTGGTTTCCTGCACCAACACAAGTGCGAAAAGTGGTTTTTCAACACTAACACAAGTGCGAAAAGTGGTTTTTCAACACTATCACAAGTGCAAAAAGTGTTTTTTCCACACTAGTACAAGTGCAAAAGTGGTTTCCTACACCAACACAAGTGCGAAAAGTGGTTTTTCAACACTAACACAAGTGCGAAAAGTGGTTTTTCAACACTATCACAAGTGCAAAAAGTGGTTTTTCCACACTAATACAAGTGCAAAAGTGGTTTCCTGCACCAACACAAGTGCGAAAAGTGGTTTTTCAACACTAACACAAGTGCGAAAAGTGGTTTTTCAACACTAACACAAGTGCGAAAAGTGGTTTTTCCACACTAATACAAGTGCGAAAAGTGGTTTTTCCACACTAATACAAGTGCAAAAGTCGTTTCCTGCACCAACACAAGTGCGAAAAGTGGTTTATCAACACTAACACAAGTGCGAAAAGTGGTTTTTCAACATTATCACAAGTGCAAAAAGTATTTTTTTCACACTAATACAAGTGCAAAAGTGGTTTCCTGCACCAACACAAGTGCGAAAAGTGGTTTTTCAACACTAACACAAGTGCGAAAAGTGTTTTTTCCACACTAATACAAGTGCAAAAGTGGTTTCCTGCACCAACACAAGTGCAAAAAGTGGTTTTTCAACACTAACACATGTGCAAAAAGTGGTTTTTCCAAACTAATACAAGTGCAAAAGTGGTTGCCTACACCAAGACAAGTGCGAAAAGTGGTTTTTCAACACTAACACAAGTGTGAAAAGTGGTTTTTCAACACTATCACAAGTGCAAAAAGTGTTTTTTCCACACTAATACAAGTGCAAAAGTGGTTTCCTGCACCAACACAAGTGCGAAAAGTGGTTTTTCAACACTAACACAAGTGCGAAAAGTGGTTTTTCAACACTAACACAAGTGCAAAAAGTGTTTTTTCCACACTAATACAAGTGCAAAAGTGGTTCCCTGCACCAACACAAGTGCAAAAAGTGTTTTTTCCACACTAATACAAGTGCAAATGTGGTTTCCTGCACCAACACAAGTGCGAAAAGTGGTTTTTCAACACTAACACAAGTGCGAAAAGTGATATTTCAACACTAACACAAGTGCGAAAAGTGGTTTTTCAACACTAACACAAGTGCGAAAAGTGTTTTTTCCACACTAATACAAGTGCAAAAGTGGTTTCCTGCACCAACACAAGTGCGAAAAGTGTTTTTTCAACACTAACACAAGTGCGAAAAGTGGTTTTTCAACCCTAACACAAGTGCGAAAAGTGGTTTTTCCACACTAATACAAGTGCAAAAGTGGTTTCCTGCACCAACACAAGTGCGAAAAGTGGTTTTTCAACACTAACACAAGTGCGAAAAGTGGTTTTTCAACACTATCACAAGTGCAAAAAGTGTTTTTTCCACACTAATACAAGTGCAAAAGTGGTTTCCTGCACCAACACAAGTGCGAAAAGTGGTTTTTCAACACTAACACAAGTGCGAAAAGTGGTTTTTCAACACTATCACAAGTGCAAAAAGTGTTTTTTCCACACTAGTACAAGTGCAAAAGTGGTTTCCTACACCAACACAAGTGCGAAAAGTGGTTTTTCAACACCAACACAAGTGCGAAAAGTGGTTTTTCAACACTATCACAAGTGCAAAAAGTGGTTTTTCCACACTAATACAAGTGAAAAAGTGGTTTCCTGCACCAACACAAGTGCGAAAAGTGGTTTTTCAACACTAACACAAGTGCGAAAAGTGGGTTTTCAACACTAACACAAGTGCGAAAAGTGGTTTTTCCACACTAATACAAGTGCAAAAGTGGTTTCCTGCACCAACACAAGTGCGAAAAGTGGTTTTTCAACACTAACACAAGTGCGAAAAGTGGTTTTTCAGCACTAACACAAGTGCGAAAAGTGTTTTTTCAACACTAACACAAGTGCGAAAAGTGGTTTTTCAACACTAACACAAGTGCGAAAAGTGGTTTTTCCATACTAATACAAGTGCAATAGTGGTTTCCTGCACCAACACAAGTGCGAAAAGTGGTTTTTCAACACTAACACAAGTGCGAAAAGTGGTTTTTCGACACTATCACAAGTGCAAAAAGTGTTTTTTCCACACTAATACAAGTGCAAAAGTGGTTTCCTGCACCAACACAAGTGCGAAAAGTGGTTTTTCAACACTAACACAAGTGCGGAAAGTGGTTTTTCAACACTAACACAAGTCTGAAAAGTGGTTTTTCCACACTAATACAAGTGCAAAAGTGGTGTCCTGCACCAACACAAGTGCGAAAAGTGGTTTTTCAACACTAACACAAGTGCGGAAAGTGGTTTTTCAACACTAACACAAGTGCAAAAAGTGTTTTTTCCACACTAATACAAGTGCAAAAGTGGTTTTCTGCACCAACACAAGTGCAAAAAGTGTTTTTTCCACACTAATACAAGTGCAAATGTGGTTTCCTGCACCAACACAAGTGCGAAAAGTGGTTTTTCAACACTAACACAAGTGCGAAAAGTGATATTTCAACACTAACACAAGTGCGAAAAGTGGTTTTTCAACACTAACACAAGTGCAAAAAGTGTTTTTTCCACACTAATACAAGTGCAAAAGTGGTTTCCTGCACCAACACAAGTGTGAATAGTGGTTTTCCAACACTAACACAAGTGCGAAAAGTGGTTTTTCAACACTAACACAAGTGCGAAAAGTGGTTTTTCAACACTAACACAAGTGCGAAAAGTGGTTTTTCAACACTAATACAAGTGCGAAAAGTGGCTTTTCCACACTAATACAAGTGCAATAGTGGTTTCCTGCACCAACACAAGTGCGAAAAGTGGTTTTTCAACACTAACACAAGTGCGAAAAGTGGTTTTTCGACACTATCACAAGTGCAAAAAGTGTTTTTTCCACACTAATACAAGTGCAAAAGTGGTTTCCTGCACCAACACAAGTGCGAAAAGTGGTTTTTCAACACTAACACAAGTGCGAAAAGTGGTTTTTCAAAACTATCACAAGTGCAAAAAGTGTTTTTTCCACACTAATACAAGTGCAAAAGTGGTTTCCTGCACCAACACAAGTGCGAAAAGTGGTTTTTCAACACTAACACAAGTGTGAAAAGTGGTTTTTCAACACTAACACAAGTGCGAAAAGTGGTTTTTCCACACTAATACAAGTGCAAAAGTGGTTTCCTGCACCAACACAAGTGCAAAAAGTGGTTTTTCAACACTAACACATGTGCAAAAAGTGGTTTTTCCAAACTAATACAAGTGCAAAAGTGGTTTCCTACACCAAGACAAGTGCGAAAAGTGGTTTTTCAACACTAACACAAGTGCGAAAAGTGGTTTATCAACACTAACACAAGTGCGAAAAGTGTTTTTTCAACACTAACACAAGTGCGAAAAGTGGTTTTTCAACACTAACACAAGTGCGAAAAGTGGTTTTTCCATACTAATACAAGTGCAATAGTGGTTTCCTGCACCAACACAAGTGCGAAAAGTGGTTTTTCAACACTAACACAAGTGCGAAAAGTGGTTTTTCGACACTATCACAAGTGCAAAAAGTGTTTTTTCCACACTAATACAAGTGCAAAAGTGGTTTCCTGCACCAACACAAGTGCGAAAAGTGGTTTTTCAACACTAACACAAGTGCGGAAAGTGGTTTTTCAACACTAACACAAGTCTGAAAAGTGGTTTTTCCACACTAATACAAGTGCAAAAGTGGTTTCCTGCACCAACACAAGTGCGAAAAGTGGTTTTTCAACACTAACACAAGTGCGGAAAGTGGTTTTTCAACACTAACACAAGTGCAAAAAGTGTTTTTTCCACACTAATACAAGTGCAAAAGTGGTTTTCTGCACCAACACAAGTGCAAAAAGTGTTTTTTCCACACTAATACAAGTGCAAATGTGGTTTCCTGCACCAACACAAGTGCGAAAAGTGGTTTTTCAACACTAACACAAGTGCGAAAAGTGATATTTCAACACTAACACAAGTGCGAAAAGTGGTTTTTCAACACTAACACAAGTGCGAAAAGTGTTTTTTCCACACTAATACAAGTGCAAAAGTGGTTTCCTGCACCAACACAAGTGTGAATAGTGGTTTCCTGCACCAACACAAGTGCGAAAAGTGGTTTTTCAACACTAACACAAGTGCGAAAAGTGGTTTTTCAACACTAACACAAGTGCGAAAAGTGGTTTTTCCACACTAACACAAGTGCGAAAAGTGGTTTTTCCACACTAATACAAGTGCAAAAGTGGTTTCCTGCACCAACACAAGTGCGAAAAGTGGTTTTTCAACACTAACACAAGTGCGAAAAGTGGTTTTTCGACACTATCACAAGTGCAAAAAGTGTTTTTTCCACACTAATACAAGTGCAAAAGTGGTTTCCTGCACCAACACAAGTGCGAAAAGTGGTTTTTCAACACTAACACAAGTGCGAAAAGTGGTTTTTCAACACTAACACAAGTGCGAAAAGTGGTTTTTCCACACTAATACAAGTGCAAAAGTGGTTTCCTGCACCAACACAAGTGCGAAAAGTGGTTTTTCAACACTAACACAAGTGCGAAAAGTGGTTTTTCAACACTAACACAAGTGCGAAAAGTGGTTTTTCCACACTAATACAAGTGCAAAAGCGGTTTCCTGCACCAACACAAGTGCGAAAAGTGGTTTTTCAACACTAACACAAGTGCGAAAAGTGGTTTTTCAACACTATCACAAGTGCAAAAAGTGTTTTTTCCACACTAATACAAGTGCAAAAGTGGTTTCCTGCACCAACACAAGTGCCAAACGTGGTTTTTCAACACTAACGCAAGTGCGAAAAGTGGTTTTTAAACACAAACACATGTGCGAAAAGTGGTTTTTCAACACTATGACAAGTGCAAAAAGTGTTTTTTCCACACTAGTACAAGTGCAAAAGTGGTTTCCTGCACCAACACAAGTGCGAAAAGTGGTTTTTCAACACTAACGCAAGTGCGAAAAGTGGTTTTTCAACACTATCACAAGTGCAAAAAGTGTTTTTTCCAAACCAATACAAGTGCAAACGTGGTTTCCTGCACCAACACAAGTGCGAAAAGTGGTTTTTCAACACTAACACAAGTGCGAAAAGTGGTTTTTCAACACTAATATAAGGGCAAAAGTGGTTTCCTGCACCAACAGAAGTGCGAAAAGTGGTTTTTCCACACTAATACAAGTGCAAAAGTGGTTTCCTGCACCAACACAAGTGCGAAAAGTGGTTTTTCAACACTAACACAAGTGCGAAAAGTGGTTTTTCAACACTATCACAAGTGCAAAAAGTGTTTTTTCCACACTAATACAAGTGCAAAAGTGGTTTCCTGCACCAACACAAGTGCGAAAAGTGTTTTTTCAACACTAACACAAGTGCGAAAAGTGGTTTTTCAACCTTAACACAAGTGCGAAAAGTGGTTTTTCCACACTAATACAAGTGCAAAAGTGGTTTCCTGCACCAACACAAGTGCGAAAAGTGGTTTTTCAACACTAACACAAGTGCGAAAAGTGGTTTTTCAACACTATCACAAGTGCAAAAAGTGTTTTTTCCACACTAATACAAGTGCAAAAGTGGTTTCCTGCACCAACACAAGTGCGAAAAGTGGTTTTTCAACACTAACACAAGTGCGAAAAGTGGTTTTTCAACACTATCACAAGTGCAAAAAGTGTTTTTTCCACACTAGTACAAGTGCAAAAGTGGTTTCCTACACCAACACAAGTGCGAAAAGTGGTTTTTCAACACTAACACAAGTGCGAAAAGTGGTTTTTCAACACTATCACAAGTGCAAAAAGTGGTTTTTCCACACTAATACAAGTGCAAAAGTGGTTTCCTGCACCAACACAAGTGCGAAAAGTGGTTTTTCAACACTAACACAAGTGCGAAAAGTGGTTTTTCAACACTAATACAAGTGCGAAAAGTGGTTTTTCCACACTAATACAAGTGCGAAAAGTGGTTTTTCCACACTAATACAAGTGCAAAAGTCGTTTCCTGCACCAACACAAGTGCGAAAAGTGGTTTATCAACACTAACACAAGTGCGAAAAGTGGTTTTTCAACATTATCACAAGTGCAAAAAGTATTTTTTTCACACTAATACAAGTGCAAAAGTGGTTTCCTGCACCAACACAAGTGCGAAAAGTGGTTTTTCAACACTAACACAAGTGCGAAAAGTGTTTTTTCCACACTAATACAAGTGCAAAAGTGGTTTCCTGCACCAACACAAGTGCAAAAAGTGGTTTTTCAACACTAACACATGTGCAAAAAGTGGTTTTTCCAAACTAATACAAGTGCAAAAGTGGTTGCCTACACCAAGACAAGTGCGAAAAGTGGTTTTTCAACACTAACACAAGTGTGAAAAGTGGTTTTTCAACACTATCACAAGTGCAAAAAGTGTTTTTTCCACACTAATACAAGTGCAAAAGTGGTTTCCTGCACCAACACAAGTGCGAAAAGTGGTTTTTCAACACTAACACAAGTGCGAAAAGTGGTTTTTCAACACTAACACAAGTGCAAAAAGTGTTTTTTCCACACTAATACAAGTGCAAAAGTGGTTTCCTGCACCAACACAAGTGCAAAAAGTGTTTTTTCCACACTAATACAAGTGCAAATGTGGTTTCCTGCACCAACACAAGTGCGAAAAGTGGTTTTTCAACACTAACACAAGTGCGAAAAGTGATATTTCAACACTAACACAAGTGCGAAAAGTGGTTTTTCAACACTAACACAAGTGCGAAAAGTGTTTTTTCCACACTAATACAAGTGCAAAAGTGGTTTCCTGCACCAACACAAGTGCGAAAAGTGTTTTTTCAACACTAACACAAGTGCAAAAAGTGGTTTTTCAACCCTAACACAAGTGCGAAAAGTGGTTTTTCCACACTAATACAAGTGCAAAAGTGGTTTCCTGCACCAACACAAGTGCGAAAAGTGGTTTTTCAACACTAACACAAGTGCGAAAAGTGGTTTTTCAACACTATCACAAGTGCAAAAAGTGTTTTTTCCACACTAATACAAGTGCAAAAGTGGTTTCCTGCACCAACACAAGTGCGAAAAGTGGTTTTTCAACACTAACACAAGTGCGAAAAGTGGTTTTTCAACACTATCACAAGTGCAAAAAGTGTTTTTTCCACACTAGTACAAGTGCAAAAGTGGTTTCCTACACCAACACAAGTGCGAAAAGTGGTTTTTCAACACCAACACAAGTGCGAAAAGTGGTTTTTCAACACTATCACAAGTGCAAAAAGTGGTTTTTCCACACTAATACAAGTGCAAAAGTGGTTTCCTGCACCAACACAAGTGCGAAAAGTGGTTTTTCAACACTAACACAAGTGCGAAAAGTGGGTTTTCAACACTAACACAAGTGCGAAAAGTGGTTTTTCCACACTAATACAAGTGCAAAAGTGGTTTCCTGCACCAACACAAGTGCGAAAAGTGGTTTTTCAACACTAACACAAGTGCGAAAAGTGGTTTTTCAGCACTAACACAAGTGCGAAAAGTGGTTTTTCCACACTAATACAAGTGCAAAAGTCGTTTCCTGCACCAACACAAGTGCGAAAAGTGGTTTATCAACACTAGCACAAGTGCGAAAAGTGGTTTTTCAACATTATCACAAGTGCAAAAAGTATTTTTTTCACACTAATACAAGTGCAAAAGTGGTTTCCTGCACCAACACAAGTGCGAAAAGTGGTTTTTCAACACTAACACAAGTGCGAAAAGTGTTTTTTCCACACTAATACAAGTGCAAAAGTGGTTTCCTGCACCAACACAAGTGCAAAAAGTGGTTTTTCAACACTAACACATGTGCAAAAAGTGGTTTTTCCAAACTAATACAAGTGCAAAAGTGGTTTCCTACACCAAGACAAGTGCGAAAAGTGGTTTTTCAACACTAACACAAGTGCGAAAAGTGGTTTTTCAACACTAACACAAGTGCGAAAAGTGTTTTTTCAACACTAACACAAGTGCGAAAAGTGGTTTTTCAACACTAACACAAGTGCGAAAAGTGGTTTTTCCATACTAATACAAGTGCAATAGTGGTTTCCTGCACCAACACAAGTGCGAAAAGTGGTTTTTCAACACTAACACAAGTGCGAAAAGTGGTTTTTCGACACTATCACAAGTGCAAAAAGTGTTTTTTCCACACTAATACAAGTGCAAAAGTGGTTTCCTGCACCAACACAAGTGCGAAAAGTGGTTTTTCAACACTAACACAAGTGCGGAAAGTGGTTTTTCAACACTAACACAAGTCTGAAAAGTGGTTTTTCCACACTAATACAAGTGCAAAAGTGGTTTCCTGCACCAACACAAGTGCGAAAAGTGGTTTTTCAACACTAACACAAGTGCGGAAAGTGGTTTTTCAACACTAACACAAGTGCAAAAAGTGTTTTTTCCACACTAATACAAGTGCAAAAGTGGTTTTCTGCACCAACACAAGTGCAAAAAGTGTTTTTTCCACACTAATACAAGTGCAAATGTGGTTTCCTGCACCAACACAAGTGCGAAAAGTGGTTTTTCAACACTAACACAAGTGCGAAAAGTGATATTTCAACACTAACACAAGTGCGAAAAGTGGTTTTTCAACACTAACACAAGTGCGAAAAGTGTTTTTTCCACACTAATACAAGTGCAAAAGTGGTTTCCTGCACCAACACAAGTGTGAATAGTGGTTTTCCAACACTAACACAAGTGCGAAAAGTGGTTTTTCAACACTAACACAAGTGCGAAAAGTGGTTTTTCAACACTAACACAAGTGCGAAAAGTGGTTTTTCAACACTAACACAAGTGCGAAAAGTGGCTTTTCCACACTAATACAAGTGCAATAGTGGTTTCCTGCACCAACACAAGTGCGAAAAGTGGTTTTTCAACACTAACACAAGTGCGAAAAGTGGTTTTTCGACACTATCACAAGTGCAAAAAGTGTTTTTTCCACACTAATACAAGTGCAAAAGTGGTTTCCTGCACCAACACAAGTGCGAAAAGTGGTTTTTCAACACTAACACAAGTGCGAAAAGTGGTTTTTCAAAACTATCACAAGTGCAAAAAGTGTTTTTTCCACACTAATACAAGTGCAAAAGTGGTTTCCTGCACCAACACAAGTGCGAAAAGTGGTTTTTCAACACTAACACAAGTGTGAAAAGTGGTTTTTCAACACTAACACAAGTGCGAAAAGTGGTTTTTCCACACTAATACAAGTGCAAAAGTGGTTTCCTGCACCAACACAAGTGCGAAAAGTGGTTTTTCAACACTAACACAAGTGCGAAAAGTGTTTTTTCCACACTAATACAAGTGCAAAAGTGGTTTCCTGCACCAACACAAGTGCAAAAAGTGGTTTTTCAACACTAACACATGTGCAAAAAGTGGTTTTTCCAAACTAATACAAGTGCAAAAGTGGTTTCCTACACCAAGACAAGTGCGAAAAGTGGTTTTTCAACACTAACACAAGTGCGAAAAGTGGTTTTTCAACACTATCACAAGTGCAAAAAGTGTTTTTTCCACACTAATACAAGTGCAAAAGTGGTTTCCTGCACCAACACAAGTGCGAAAAGTGGTTTTTCCAACACTAACACAAGTCTGAAAAGTGGTTTTTCCACACTAATACAAGTGCAAAAGTGGTTTCCTGCACCAACACAAGTGCGAAAAGTGGTTTTTCAACACTAACACAAGTGCGAAAAGTGGTTTTTCAACACTAACACAAGTGCAAAAAGTGTTTTTTCCACACTAATACAAGTGCAAAAGTGGTTTCCTGCACCAAGACAAGTGCAAAAAGTGTTTTTTCCACACTAATACAAGTGCAAAAGTGGTTTCCTGCACCAACACAAGTGCGAAAAGTGTTTTTTCAACACTAACACAAGTGCGAAAAGTGGTTTTTCAACCCTAACACAAGTGCGAAAAGTGGTTTTTCCACACTAATACAAGTGCAAAAGTGGTTTCCTGCACCAACACAAGTGCGAAAAGTGGTTTTTCAACACTAACACAAGTGCGAAAAGTGGTTTTTCAACACTATCACAAGTGCAAAAAGTGTTTTTTCCACACTAATATAAGTGCAAAAGTGGTTTCCTGCACCAACACAAGTGCGAAAAGTGGTTTTTCAACACTAACACAAGTGCGAAAAGTGGTTTTTCAACACTATCACAAGTGCAAAAAGTGTTTTTTCCACACTAGTACAAGTGCAAAAGTGGTTTCCTACACCAACACAAGTGCGAAAAGTGGTTTTTCAACACCAACACAAGTGCGAAAAGTGGTTTTTCAACACTATCACAAGTGCAAAAAGTGGTTTTTCCACACTAATACAAGTGCAAAAGTGGTTTCCTGCACCAACACAAGTGCGAAAAGTGGTTTTTCAACACTAACACAAGTGCGAAAAGTGGGTTTTCAACACTAACACAAGTGCGAAAAGTGGTTTTTCCACACTAATACAAGTGCAAAAGTGGTTTCCTGCACCAACACAAGTGCGAAAAGTGGTTTTTCAACACTAACACAAGTGCGAAAAGTGGTTTTTCAGCACTAACACAAGTGCGAAAAGTGGTTTTTCCACACTAATACAAGTGCAAAAGTCGTTTCCTGCACCAACACAAGTGCGAAAAGTGGTTTATCAACACTAGCACAAGTGCGAAAAGTGGTTTTTCAACATTATCACAAGTGCAAAAAGTATTTTTTTCACACTAATACAAGTGCAAAAGTGGTTTCCTGCACCAACACAAGTGCAAAAAGTGGTTTTTCAACACTAACACATGTGCAAAAAGTGGTTTTTCCAAACTAATACAAGTGCAAAAGTGGTTTCCTACACCAAGACAAGTGCGAAAAGTGGTTTTTCAACACTAACACAAGTGCGAAAAGTGGTTTTTCAACACTAACACAAGTGCGAAAAGTGTTTTTTCAACACTAACACAAGTGCGAAAAGTGGTTTTTCAACACTAACACAAGTGCGAAAAGTGGTTTTTCCATACTAATACAAGTGCAATAGTGGTTTCCTGCACCAACGTGGTTTCCTGCACCAACACAAGTGCGAAAAGTGGTTTTTCAACACTAACACAAGTGCGGAAAGTGGTTTTTCAACACTAACACAAGTGCAAAAAGTGTTTTTTCCACACTAATACAAGTGCAAAAGTGGTTTTCTGCACCAACACAAGTGCAAAAAGTGTTTTTTCCACACTAATACAAGTGCAAATGTGGTTTCCTGCACCAACACAAGTGCGAAAAGTGGTTTTTCAACACTAACACAAGTGCGAAAAGTGTTTTTTTCCACACTAATACAAGTGCAAAAGTGGTTTCCTGCACCAACACAAGTGCAAAAAGTGTTTTTTCCACACTAATACAAGTGCAAAAGTGGTTTCCTGCACCAACACAAGTGCGAAAAGTGTTTTTTCAACACTAACACAAGTGCGAAAAGTGGTTTTTCAACCCTAACACAAGTGCGAAAAGTGGTTTTTTCCACACTAATACAAGTGCAAAAGTGGTTTCCTGCACCAACACAAGTGCGAAAAGTGGTTTTTCAACACTAACACAAGTGCGAAAAGTGGTTTTTCAACACTATCACAAGTGCAAAAAGTGTTTTTTCCACACTAATACAAGTGCAAAAGTGGTTTCCTGCACCAACACAAGTGCGAAAAGTGGTTTTTCAACACTAACACAAGTGCGAAAAGTGGTTTTTCAACACTATCACAAGTGCAAAAAGTGTTTTTTCCACACTAGTACAAGTGCAAAAGTGGTTTCCTACACCAACACAAGTGCGAAAAGTGGTTTTTCAACACCAACACAAGTGCGAAAAGTGGTTTTTCAACACTATCACAAGTGCAAAAAGTGGTTTTTCCACACTAATACAAGTGCAAAAGTGGTTTCCTGCACCAACACAAGTGCGAAAAGTGGTTTTTCAACACTAACACAAGTGCGAAAAGTGGGTTTTCAACACTAACACAAGTGCGAAAAGTGGTTTTTCCACACTAATACAAGTGCAAAAGTGGTTTCCTGCACCAACACAAGTGCGAAAAGTGGTTTTTCAACACTAACACAAGTGCGAAAAGTGGTTTTTCAGCACTAACACAAGTGCGAAAAGTGGTTTTTCCACACTAATACAAGTGCAAAAGTCGTTTCCTGCACCAACACAAGTGCGAAAAGTGGTTTATCAACACCAGCACAAGTGCGAAAAGTGGTTTTTCAACATTATCACAAGTGCAAAAAGTATTTTTTTCACACTAATACAAGTGCAAAAGTGGTTTCCTGCACCAACACAAGTGCGAAAAGTGGTTTTTCAACACTAACACAAGTGCGAAAAGTGTTTTTTCCACACTAATACAAGTGCAAAAGTGGTTTCCTGCACCAACACAAGTGCAAAAAGTGGTTTTTCAACACTAACACATGTGCAAAAAGTGGTTTTTCCAAACTAATACAAGTGCAAAAGTGGTTTCCTACACCAAGACAAGTGTGAAAAGTGGTTTTTCAACACTAACACAAGTGCGAAAAGTGGTTTTTCAACACTAACACAAGTGCGAAAAGTGTTTTTTCAACACTAACACAAGTGCGAAAAGTGGTTTTTCAACACTAACACAAGTGCGAAAAGTGGTTTTTCCATACTAATACAAGTGCAATAGTGGTTTCCTGCACCAACACAGGTGCGAAAAGTGGTTTTTCAACACTAACACAAGTGCGAAAAGTGGTTTTTCGACACTATCACAAGTGCAAAAAGTGTTTTTTCCACACTAATACAAGTGCAAAAGTGGTTTCCTGCACCAACACAAGTGCGAAAAGTGGTTTTTCAACACTAACACAAGTGCGGAAAGTGGTTTTTCAACACTAACACAAGTCTGAAAAGTGGTTTTTCCACACTAATACAAGTGCAAAAGTGGTTTCCTGCACCAACACAAGTGCAAAAAGTGGTTTTTCAACACTAACACATGTGCAAAAAGTGGTTTTTCCAAACTAATACAAGTGCAAAAGTGGTTTCCTACACCAAGACAAGTGCGAAAAGTGGTTTTTCAACACTAACACAAGTGCGAAAAGTGGTTTTTCAACACTAACACAAGTGCGAAAAGTGTTTTTTCAACACTAACACAAGTGCGAAAAGTGGTTTTTCAACACTAACACAAGTGCGAAAAGTGGTTTTTCCATACTAATACAAGTGCAATAGTGGTTTCCTGCACCAACACAAGTGCGAAAAGTGGTTTTTCAACACTAACACAAGTGCGAAAAGTGGTTTTTCGACACTATCACAAGTGCAAAAAGTGTTTTTTCCACACTAATACAAGTGCAAAAGTGGTTTCCTGCACCAACACAAGTGCGAAAAGTGGTTTTTCAACACTAACACAAGTGCGGCAAGTGGTTTTTCAACACTAACACAAGTCTGAAAAGTGGTTTTTCCACACTAATACAAGTGCAAAAGTGGTTTCCTGCACCAACACAAGTGCGAAAAGTGGTTTTTCAACACTAACACAAGTGCGGAAAGTGGTTTTTCAACACTAACACAAGTGCAAAAAGTGTTTTTTCCACACTAATACAAGTGCAAAAGTGGTTTTCTGCACCAACACAAGTGCAAAAAGTGTTTTTTCCACACTAATACAAGTGCAAATGTGGTTTCCTGCACCAACACAAGTGCGAAAAGTGGTTTTTCAACACTAACACAAGTGCGAAAAGTGATATTTCAACACTAACACAAGTGCGAAAAGTGGTTTTTCAACACTAACACAAGTGCGAAAAGTGTTTTTTCCACACTAATACAAGTGCAAAAGTGGTTTCCTGCACCAACACAAGTGTGAATAGTGGTTTTCCAACACTAACACAAGTGCGAAAAGTGGTTTTTCAACACTAACACAAGTGCGAAAAGTGGTTTTTCAACACTAACACAAGTGCGAAAAGTGGTTTTTCAACACTAACACAAGTGCGAAAAGTGGCTTTTCCACACTAATACAAGTGCAATAGTGGTTTCCTGCACCAACACAAGTGCGAAAAGTGGTTTTTCAACACTAACACAAGTGCGAAAAGTGGTTTTTCAAAACTACCACAAGTGCAAAAAGTGTTTTTTCCACACTAATACAAGTGCAAAAGTGGTTTCCTGCACCAACACAAGTGCGAAAAGTGGTTTTTCAACACTAACACAAGTGTGAAAAGTGGTTTTTCAACACTAACACAAGTGCGAAAGGTGGTTTTTCCACACTAATACAAGTGCAAAAGTGGTTTCCTGCACCAACACAAGTGCGAAAAGTGGTTTTTCAACACTAACACAAGTGCGAAAAGTGTTTTTTCCACACTAATACAAGTGCAAAAGTGGTTTCCTGCACCAACACAAGTGCAAAAAGTGGTTTTTCAACACTAACACATGTGCAAAAAGTGGTTTTTCCAAACTAATACAAGTGCAAAAGTGGTTTCCTACACCAAGACAAGTGCGAAAAGTGGTTTTTCAACACTAACACAAGTGCGAAAAGTGGTTTTTCAACACTATCACAAGTGCAAAAAGTGTTTTTTCCACACTAATACAAGTGCAAAAGTGGTTTCCTGCACCAACACAAGTGCGAAAAGTGGTTTTTCCAACACTAACACAAGTCTGAAAAGTGGTTTTTCCACACTAATACAAGTGCAAAAGTGGTTTCCTGCACCAACACAAGTGCGAAAAGTGGTTTTTCAACACTAACACAAGTGCGAAAAGTGGTTTTTCAACACTAACACAAGTGCAAAAAGTGTTTTTTCCACACTAATACAAGTGCAAAAGTGGTTTCCTGCACCAACACAAGTGCAAAAAGTGTTTTTTCCACACTAATACAAGTGCAAAAGTGGTTTCCTGCACCAACACAAGTGCGAAAAGTGTTTTTTCAACACTAACACAAGTGCAAAAAGTGGTTTTTCAACCCTAACACAAGTGCGAAAAGTGGTTTTTCCACACTAATACAAGTGCAAAAGTGGTTTCCTGCACCAACACAAGTGCGAAAAGTGGTTTTTCAACACTAACACAAGTGCGAAAAGTGGTTTTTCAACACTATCACAAGTGCAAAAAGTGTTTTTTCCACACTAATACAAGTGCAAAAGTGGTTTCCTGCACCAACACAAGTGCGAAAAGTGGTTTTTCAACACTAACACAAGTGCGAAAAGTGGTTTTTCAACACTATCACAAGTGCAAAAAGTGTTTTTTCCACACTAGTACAAGTGCAAAAGTGGTTTCCTACACCAACACAAGTGCGAAAAGTGGTTTTTCAACACCAACACAAGTGCGAAAAGTGGTTTTTCAACACTATCACAAGTGCAAAAAGTGGTTTTTCCACACTAATACAAGTGCAAAAGTGGTTTCCTGCACCAACACAAGTGCGAAAAGTGGTTTTTCAACACTAACACAAGTGCGAAAAGTGGGTTTTCAACACTAACACAAGTGCGAAAAGTGGTTTTTCCACACTAATACAAGTGCAAAAGTGGTTTCCTGCACCAACACAAGTGCGAAAAGTGGTTTTTCAACACTAACACAAGTGCGAAAAGTGGTTTTTCAGCACTAACACAAGTGCGAAAAGTGGTTTTTCCACACTAATACAAGTGCAAAAGTCGTTTCCTGCACCAACACAAGTGCGAAAAGTGGTTTATCAACACTAGCACAAGTGCGAAAAGTGGTTTTTCAACATTATCACAAGTGCAAAAAGTATTTTTTTCACACTAATACAAGTGCAAAAGTGGTTTCCTGCACCAACACAAGTGCGAAAAGTGGTTTTTCAACACTAACACAAGTGCGAAAAGTGTTTTTTCCACACTAATACAAGTGCAAAAGTGGTTTCCTGCACCAACACAAGTGCAAAAAGTGGTTTTTCAACACTAACACATGTGCAAAAAGTGGTTTTTCCAAACTAATACAAGTGCAAAAGTGGTTTCCTACACCAAGACAAGTGCGAAAAGTGGTTTTTCAACACTAACACAAGTGCGAAAAGTGGTTTTTCAACACTAACACAAGTGCGAAAAGTGTTTTTTCAACACTAACACAAGTGCGAGAAGTGGTTTTTCAACACTAACACAAGTGCGAAAAGTGGTTTTTCCATACTAATACAAGTGCAATAGTGGTTTCCTGCACCAACACAAGTGCGAAAAGTGGTTTTTCAACACTAACACAAGTGCGAAAAGTGGTTTTTCGACACTATCACAAGTGCAAAAAGTGTTTTTTCCACACTAATACAAGTGCAAAAGTGGTTTCCTGCACCAACACAAGTGCGAAAAGTGGTTTTTCAACACTAACACAAGTGCGAAAAGTGTTTTTTCAACACTAACACAAGTGCGAAAAGTGGTTTTTCAACACTAACACAAGTGCGAAAAGTGGTTTTTCCATACTAATACAAGTGCAATAGTGGTTTCCTGCACCAACACAAGTGCGAAAAGTGGTTTTTCAACACTAACACAAGTGCGAAAAGTGGTTTTTCGACACTATCACAAGTGCAAAAAGTGTTTTTTCCACACTAATACAAGTGCAAAAGTGGTTTCCTGCACCAACACAAGTGCGAAAAGTGGTTTTTCAACACTAACACAAGTGCGGAAAGTGGTTTTTCAACACTAACACAAGTCTGAAAAGTGGTTTTTCCACACTAATACAAGTGCAAAAGTGGTTTCCTGCACCAACACAAGTGCGAAAAGTGGTTTTTCAACACTAACACAAGTGCGGAAAGTGGTTTTTCAACACTAACACAAGTGCAAAAAGTGTTTTTTCCACACTAATACAAGTGCAAAAGTGGTTTTCTGCACCAACACAAGTGCAAAAAGTGTTTTTTCCACACTAATACAAGTGCAAATGTGGTTTCCTGCACCAACACAAGTGCGAAAAGTGGTTTTTCAACACTAACACAAGTGCGAAAAGTGATATTTCAACACTAACACAAGTGCGAAAAGTGGTTTTTCAACACTAACACAAGTGCGAAAAGTGTTTTTTCCACACTAATACAAGTGCGCAAAAGTGGTTTCCTGCACCAACACAAGTGCGAAAAGTGGTTTTTCAACACTAACACAAGTGCGAAAAGTGGTTTTTCAGCACTAACACAAGTGCGAAAAGTGGTTTTTCCACACTAATACAAGTGCAAAAGTCGTTTCCTGCACCAACACAAGTGCGAAAAGTGGTTTATCAACACTAGCACAAGTGCGAAAAGTGGTTTTTCAACATTATCACAAGTGCAAAAAGTATTTTTTTCACACTAATACAAGTGTAAAAGTGGTTTCCTGCACCAACACAAGTGCGAAAAGTGGTTTTTCAACACTAACACAAGTGCGAAAAGTGTTTTTTCCACACTAATACAAGTGCAAAAGTGGTTTCCTGCACCAACACAAGTGCAAAAAGTGGTTTTTCAACACTAACACATGTGCAAAAAGTGGTTTTTCCAAACTAATACAAGTGCAAAAGTGGTTTCCTACACCAAGACAAGTGTGAAAAGTGGTTTTTCAACACTAACACAAGTGCGAAAAGTGGTTTTTCAACACTAACACAAGTGCGAAAAGTGTTTTTTCAACACTAACACAAGTGCGAAAAGTGGTTTTTCAACACTAACACAAGTGCGAAAAGTGGTTTTTCCATACTAATACAAGTGCAATAGTGGTTTCCTGCACCAACACAAGTGCGAAAAGTGGTTTTTCAACACTAACACAAGTGCGAAAAGTGGTTTTTCGACACTATCACAAGTGCAAAAAGTGTTTTTTCCACACTAATACAAGTGCAAAAGTGGTTTCCTGCACCAACACAAGTGCGAAAAGTGGTTTTTCAACACTAACACAAGTGCGGAAAGTGGTTTTTCAACACTAACACAAGTCTGAAAAGTGGTTTTTCCACACTAATACAAGTGCAAAAGTGGTTTCCTGCACCAACACAAGTGCAAAAAGTGGTTTTTCAACACTAACACATGTGCAAAAAGTGGTTTTTCCAAACTAATACAAGTGCAAAAGTGGTTTCCTACACCAAGACAAGTGCGAAAAGTGGTTTTTCAACACTAACACAAGTGCGAAAAGTGGTTTTTCAACACTAACACAAGTGCGAAAAGTGTTTTTTCAACACTAACACAAGTGCGAAAAGTGGTTTTTCAACACTAACACAAGTGCGAAAAGTGGTTTTTCCATACTAATACAAGTGCAATAGTGGTTTCCTGCACCAACACAAGTGCGAAAAGTGGTTTTTCAACACTAACACAAGTGCGAAAAGTGGTTTTTCGACACTATCACAAGTGCAAAAAGTGTTTTTTCCACACTAATACAAGTGCAAAAGTGGTTTCCTGCACCAACACAAGTGCGAAAAGTGGTTTTTCAACACTAACACAAGTGCGGAAAGTGGTTTTTCAACACTAACACAAGTCTGAAAAGTGGTTTTTCCACACTAATACAAGTGCAAAAGTGGTTTCCTGCACCAACACAAGTGCGAAAAGTGGTTTTTCAACACTAACACAAGTGCGGAAAGTGGTTTTTCAACACTAACACAAGTGCAAAAAGTGTTTTTTCCACACTAATACAAGTGCAAAAGTGGTTTTCTGCACCAACACAAGTGCAAAAAGTGTTTTTTCCACACTAATACAAGTGCAAATGTGGTTTCCTGCACCAACACAAGTGCGAAAAGTGGTTTTTCAACACTAACACAAGTGCGAAAAGTGATATTTCAACACTAACACAAGTGCGAAAAGTGGTTTTTCAACACTAACACAAGTGCGAAAAGTGTTTTTTCCACACTAATACAAGTGCAAAAGTGGTTTCCTGCACCAACACAAGTGTGAATAGTGGTTTTCCAACACTAACACAAGTGCGAAAAGTGGTTTTTCAACACTAACACAAGTGCGAAAAGTGGTTTTTCAACACTAACACAAGTGCGAAAAGTGGTTTTTCAACACTAACACAAGTGCGAAAAGTGGCTTTTCCACACTAATACAAGTGCAATAGTGGTTTCCTGCACCAACACAAGTGCGAAAAGTGGTTTTTCAACACTAACACAAGTGCGAAAAGTGGTTTTTCGACACTATCACAAGTGCAAAAAGTGTTTTTTCCACACTAATACAAGTGCAAAAGTGGTTTCCTGCACCAACACAAGTGCGAAAAGTGGTTTTTCAACACTAACACAAGTGCGAAAAGTGGTTTTTCAAAACTATCACAAGTGCAAAAAGTGTTTTTTCCACACTAATACAAGTGCAAAAGTGGTTTCCTGCACCAACACAAGTGCGAAAAGTGGTTTTTCAACACTAACACAAGTGTGAAAAGTGGTTTTTCAACACTAACACAAGTGCGAAAAGTGGTTTTTCCACACTAATACAAGTGCAAAAGTGGTTTCCTGCACCAACACAAGTGCGAAAAGTGGTTTTTCAACACTAACACAAGTGCGAAAAGTGTTTTTTCCACACTAATACAAGTGCAAAAGTGGTTTCCTGCACCAACACAAGTGCAAAAAGTGGTTTTTCAACACTAACACATGTGCAAAAAGTGGTTTTTCCAAACTAATACAAGTGCAAAAGTGGTTTCCTACACCAAGACAAGTGCGAAAAGTGGTTTTTCAACACTAACACAAGTGCGAAAAGTGGTTTTTCAACACTATCACAAGTGCAAAAAGTGTTTTTTCCACACTAATACAAGTGCAAAAGTGGTTTCCTGCACCAACACAAGTGCGAAAAGTGGTTTTTCCAACACTAACACAAGTCTGAAAAGTGGTTTTTCCACACTAATACAAGTGCAAAAGTGGTTTCCTGCACCAACACAAGTGCGAAAAGTGGTTTTTCAACACTAACACAAGTGCGAAAAGTGGTTTTTCAACACTAACACAAGTGCAAAAAGTGTTTTTTCCACACTAATACAAGTGCAAAAGTGGTTTCCTGCACCAACACAAGTGCAAAAAGTGTTTTTTCCACACTAATACAAGTGCAAAAGTGGTTTCCTGCACCAACACAAGTGCGAAAAGTGTTTTTTCAACACTAACACAAGTGCAAAAAGTGGTTTTTCAACCCTAACACAAGTGCGAAAAGTGGTTTTTCCACACTAATACAAGTGCAAAAGTGGTTTCCTGCACCAACACAAGTGCGAAAAGTGGTTTTTCAACACTAACACAAGTGCGAAAAGTGGTTTTTCAACACTATCACAAGTGCAAAAAGTGTTTTTTCCACACTAATACAAGTGCAAAAGTGGTTTCCTGCACCAACACAAGTGCGAAAAGTGGTTTTTCAACACTAACACAAGTGCGAAAAGTGGTTTTTCAACACTATCACAAGTGCAAAAAGTGTTTTTTCCACACTAGTACAAGTGCAAAAGTGGTTTCCTACACCAACACAAGTGCGAAAAGTGGTTTTTCAACACCAACACAAGTGCGAAAAGTGGTTTTTCAACACTATCACAAGTGCAAAAAGTGGTTTTTCCACACTAATACAAGTGCAAAAGTGGTTTCCTGCACCAACACAAGTGCGAAAAGTGGTTTTTCAACACTAACACAAGTGCGAAAAGTGGGTTTTCAACACTAACACAAGTGCGAAAAGTGGTTTTTCCACACTAATACAAGTGCAAAAGTGGTTTCCTGCACCAACACAAGTGCGAAAAGTGGTTTTTCAACACTAACACAAGTGCGAAAAGTGGTTTTTCAGCACTAACACAAGTGCGAAAAGTGGTTTTTCCACACTAATACAAGTGCAAAAGTCGTTTCCTGCACCAACACAAGTGCGAAAAGTGGTTTATCAACACTAGCACAAGTGCGAAAAGTGGTTTTTCAACATTATCACAAGTGCAAAAAGTATTTTTTTCACACTAATACAAGTGCAAAAGTGGTTTCCTGCACCAACACAAGTGCGAAAAGTGGTTTTTCAACACTAACACAAGTGCGAAAAGTGTTTTTTCCACACTAATACAAGTGCAAAAGTGGTTTCCTGCACCAACACAAGTGCAAAAAGTGGTTTTTCAACACTAACACATGTGCAAAAAGTGGTTTTTCCAAACTAATACAAGTGCAAAAGTGGTTTCCTACACCAAGACAAGTGCGAAAAGTGGTTTTTCAACACTAACACAAGTGCGAAAAGTGGTTTTTCAACACTAACACAAGTGCGAAAAGTGTTTTTTCAACACTAACACAAGTGCGAAAAGTGGTTTTTCAACACTAACACAAGTGCGAAAAGTGGTTTTTCCATACTAATACAAGTGCAATAGTGGTTTCCTGCACCAACACAAGTGCGAAAAGTGGTTTTTCAACACTAACACAAGTGCGAAAAGTGGTTTTTCGACACTATCACAAGTGCAAAAAGTGTTTTTTCCACACTAATACAAGTGCAAAAGTGGTTTCCTGCACCAACACAAGTGCGAAAAGTGGTTTTTCAACACTAACACAAGTGCGAAAAGTGTTTTTTCAACACTAACACAAGTGCGAAAAGTGGTTTTTCAACACTAACACAAGTGCGAAAAGTGGTTTTTCCATACTAATACAAGTGCAATAGTGGTTTCCTGCACCAACACAAGTGCGAAAAGTGGTTTTTCAACACTAACACAAGTGCGAAAAGTGGTTTTTCGACACTATCACAAGTGCAAAAAGTGTTTTTTCCACACTAATACAAGTGCAAAAGTGGTTTCCTGCACCAACACAAGTGCGAAAAGTGGTTTTTCAACACTAACACAAGTGCGGAAAGTGGTTTTTCAACACTAACACAAGTCTGAAAAGTGGTTTTTCCACACTAATACAAGTGCAAAAGTGGTTTCCTGCACCAACACAAGTGCGAAAAGTGGTTTTTCAACACTAACACAAGTGCGGAAAGTGGTTTTTCAACACTAACACAAGTGCAAAAAGTGTTTTTTCCACACTAATACAAGTGCAAAAGTGGTTTTCTGCACCAACACAAGTGCAAAAAGTGTTTTTTCCACACTAATACAAGTGCAAATGTGGTTTCCTGCACCAACACAAGTGCGAAAAGTGGTTTTTCAACACTAACACAAGTGCGAAAAGTGATATTTCAACACTAACACAAGTGCGAAAAGTGGTTTTTCAACACTAACACAAGTGCGAAAAGTGTTTTTTCCACACTAATACAAGTGCAAAAGTGGTTTCCTGCACCAACACAAGTGTGAATAGTGGTTTTCCAACACTAACACAAGTGCGAAAAGTGGTTTTTCAACACTAACACAAGTGCGAAAAGTGGTTTTTCAACACTAACACAAGTGCGAAAAGTGGTTTTTCAACACTAACACAAGTGCGAAAAGTGGCTTTTCCACACTAATACAAGTGCAATAGTGGTTTCCTGCACCAACACAAGTGCGAAAAGTGGTTTTTCAACACTAACACAAGTGCGAAAAGTGGTTTTTCGACACTATCACAAGTGCAAAAAGTGTTTTTTCCACACTAATACAAGTGCAAAAGTGGTTTCCTGCACCAACACAAGTGCGAAAAGTGGTTTTTCAACACTAACACAAGTGCGAAAAGTGGTTTTTCAAAACTATCACAAGTGCAAAAAGTGTTTTTTCCACACTAATACAAGTGCAAAAGTGGTTTCCTGCACCAACACAAGTGCGAAAAGTGGTTTTTCAACACTAACACAAGTGTGAAAAGTGGTTTTTCAACACTAACACAAGTGCGAAAAGTGGTTTTTCCACACTAATACAAGTGCAAAAGTGGTTTCCTGCACCAACACAAGTGCGAAAAGTGGTTTTTCAACACTAACACAAGTGCGAAAAGTGTTTTTTCCACACTAATACAAGTGCAAAAGTGGTTTCCTGCACCAACACAAGTGCAAAAAGTGGTTTTTCAACACTAACACATGTGCAAAAAGTGGTTTTTCCAAACTAATACAAGTGCAAAAGTGGTTTCCTACACCAAGACAAGTGCGAAAAGTGGTTTTTCAACACTAACACAAGTGCGAAAAGTGGTTTTTCAACACTATCACAAGTGCAAAAAGTGTTTTTTCCACACTAATACAAGTGCAAAAGTGGTTTCCTGCACCAACACAAGTGCGAAAAGTGGTTTTTCCAACACTAACACAAGTCTGAAAAGTGGTTTTTCCACACTAATACAAGTGCAAAAGTGGTTTCCTGCACCAACACAAGTGCGAAAAGTGGTTTTTCAACACTAACACAAGTGCGAAAAGTGGTTTTTCAACACTAACACAAGTGCAAAAAGTGTTTTTTCCACACTAATACAAGTGCAAAAGTGGTTTCCTGCACCAACACAAGTGCAAAAAGTGTTTTTTCCACACTAATACAAGTGCAAAAGTGGTTTCCTGCACCAACACAAGTGCGAAAAGTGTTTTTTCAACACTAACACAAGTGCAAAAAGTGGTTTTTCAACCCTAACACAAGTGCGAAAAGTGGTTTTTCCACACTAATACAAGTGCAAAAGTGGTTTCCTGCACCAACACAAGTGCGAAAAGTGGTTTTTCAACACTAACACAAGTGCGAAAAGTGGTTTTTCAACACTATCACAAGTGCAAAAAGTGTTTTTTCCACACTAATACAAGTGCAAAAGTGGTTTCCTGCACCAACACAAGTGCGAAAAGTGGTTTTTCAACACTAACACAAGTGCGAAAAGTGGTTTTTCAACACTATCACAAGTGCAAAAAGTGTTTTTTCCACACTAGTACAAGTGCAAAAGTGGTTTCCTACACCAACACAAGTGCGAAAAGTGGTTTTTCAACACCAACACAAGTGCGAAAAGTGGTTTTTCAACACTATCACAAGTGCAAAAAGTGGTTTTTCCACACTAATACAAGTGCAAAAGTGGTTTCCTGCACCAACACAAGTGCGAAAAGTGGTTTTTCAACACTAACACAAGTGCGAAAAGTGGGTTTTCAACACTAACACAAGTGCGAAAAGTGGTTTTTCCACACTAATACAAGTGCAAAAGTGGTTTCCTGCACCAACACAAGTGCGAAAAGTGGTTTTTCAACACTAACACAAGTGCGAAAAGTGGTTTTTCAGCACTAACACAAGTGCGAAAAGTGGTTTTTCCACACTAATACAAGTGCAAAAGTCGTTTCCTGCACCAACACAAGTGCGAAAAGTGGTTTATCAACACTAGCACAAGTGCGAAAAGTGGTTTTTCAACATTATCACAAGTGCAAAAAGTATTTTTTTCACACTAATACAAGTGCAAAAGTGGTTTCCTGCACCAACACAAGTGCGAAAAGTGGTTTTTCAACACTAACACAAGTGCGAAAAGTGTTTTTTCCACACTAATACAAGTGCAAAAGTGGTTTCCTGCACCAACACAAGTGCAAAAAGTGGTTTTTCAACACTAACACATGTGCAAAAAGTGGTTTTTCCAAACTAATACAAGTGCAAAAGTGGTTTCCTACACCAAGACAAGTGCGAAAAGTGGTTTTTCAACACTAACACAAGTGCGAAAAGTGGTTTTTCAACACTAACACAAGTGCGAAAAGTGTTTTTTCAACACTAACACAAGTGCGAAAAGTGGTTTTTCAACACTAACACAAGTGCGAAAAGTGGTTTTTCCATACTAATACAAGTGCAATAGTGGTTTCCTGCACCAACACAAGTGCGAAAAGTGGTTTTTCAACACTAACACAAGTGCGAAAAGTGGTTTTTCGACACTATCACAAGTGCAAAAAGTGTTTTTTCCACACTAATACAAGTGCAAAAGTGGTTTCCTGCACCAACACAAGTGCGAAAAGTGGTTTTTCAACACTAACACAAGTGCGGAAAGTGGTTTTTCAACACTAACACAAGTCTGAAAAGTGGTTTTTCCACACTAATACAAGTGCAAAAGTGGTTTCCTGCACCAACACAAGTGCGAAAAGTGGTTTTTCAACACTAACACAAGTGCGGAAAGTGGTTTTTCAACACTAACACAAGTGCAAAAAGTGTTTTTTCCACACTAATACAAGTGCAAAAGTGGTTTTCTGCACCAACACAAGTGCAAAAAGTGTTTTTTCCACACTAATACAAGTGCAAATGTGGTTTCCTGCACCAACACAAGTGCGAAAAGTGGTTTTTCAACACTAACACAAGTGCGAAAAGTGATATTTCAACACTAACACAAGTGCGAAAAGTGGTTTTTCAACACTAACACAAGTGCGAAAAGTGTTTTTTCCACACTAATACAAGTGCAAAAGTGGTTTCCTGCACCAACACAAGTGTGAATAGTGGTTTTCCAACACTAACACAAGTGCGAAAAGTGATTTTTCAACACTAACACAAGTGCGAAAAGTGGTTTTTCAACACTAACACAAGTGCGAAAAGTGGTTTTTCAACACTAACACAAGTGCGAAAAGTGGCTTTTCCACACTAATACAAGTGCAATAGTGGTTTCCTGCACCAACACAAGTGCGAAAAGTGGTTTTTCAACACTAACACAAGTGCGAAAAGTGGTTTTTCGACACTATCACAAGTGCAAAAAGTGTTTTTTCCACACTAATACAAGTGCAAAAGTGGTTTCCTGCACCAACACAAGTGCGAAAAGTGGTTTTTCAACACTAACACAAGTGCGAAAAGTGGTTTTTCAAAACTATCACAAGTGCAAAAAGTGTTTTTTCCACACTAATACAAGTGCAAAAGTGGTTTCCTGCACCAACACAAGTGCGAAAAGTGGTTTTTCAACACTAACACAAGTGTGAAAAGTGGTTTTTCAACACTAACACAAGTGCGAAAAGTGGTTTTTCCACACTAATACAAGTGCAAAAGTGGTTTCCTGCACCAACACAAGTGCGAAAAGTGGTTTTTCAACACTAACACAAGTGCGAAAAGTGTTTTTTCCACACTAATACAAGTGCAAAAGTGGTTTCCTGCACCAACACAAGTGCAAAAAGTGGTTTTTCAACACTAACACATGTGCAAAAAGTGGTTTTTCCAAACTAATACAAGTGCAAAAGTGGTTTCCTACACCAAGACAAGTGCGAAAAGTGGTTTTTCAACACTAACACAAGTGCGAAAAGTGGTTTTTCAACACTATCACAAGTGCAAAAAGTGTTTTTTCCACACTAATACAAGTGCAAAAGTGGTTTCCTGCACCAACACAAGTGCGAAAAGTGGTTTTTCCAACACTAACACAAGTCTGAAAAGTGGTTTTTCCACACTAATACAAGTGCAAAAGTGGTTTCCTGCACCAACACAAGTGCGAAAAGTGGTTTTTCAACACTAACACAAGTGCGAAAAGTGGTTTTTCAACACTAACACAAGTGCAAAAAGTGTTTTTTCCACACTAATACAAGTGCAAAAGTGGTTTCCTGCACCAACACAAGTGCAAAAAGTGTTTTTTCCACACTAATACAAGTGCAAAAGTGGTTTCCTGCACCAACACAAGTGCGAAAAGTGTTTTTTCAACACTAACACAAGTGCGAAAAGTGGTTTTTCAACCCTAACACAAGTGCGAAAAGTGGTTTTTCCACACTAATACAAGTGCAAAAGTGGTTTCCTGCACCAACACAAGTGCGAAAAGTGGTTTTTCAACACTAACACAAGTGCGAAAAGTGGTTTTTCAACACTATCACAAGTGCAAAAAGTGTTTTTTCCACACTAATACAAGTGCAAAAGTGGTTTCCTGCACCAACACAAGTGCGAAAAGTGGTTTTTCAACACTAACACAAGTGCGAAAAGTGGTTTTTCAACACTATCACAAGTGCAAAAAGTGTTTTTTCCACACTAGTACAAGTGCAAAAGTGGTTTCCTACACCAACACAAGTGCGAAAAGTGGTTTTTCAACACCAACACAAGTGCGAAAAGTGGTTTTTCAACACTATCACAAGAGCAAAAAGTGGTTTTTCCACACTAATACAAGTGCAAAAGTGGTTTCCTGCACCAACACAAGTGCGAAAAGTGGTTTTTCAACACTAACACAAGTGCGAAAAGTGGGTTTTCAACACTAACACAAGTGCGAAAAGTGGTTTTTCCACACTAATACAAGTGCAAAAGTGGTTTCCTGCACCAACACAAGTGCGAAAAGTGGTTTTTCAACACTAACACAAGTGCGAAAAGTGGTTTTTCAGCACTAACACAAGTGCGAAAAGTGGTTTTTCCACACTAATACAAGTGCAAAAGTCGTTTCCTGCACCAACACAAGTGCGAAAAGTGGTTTATCAACACTAGCACAAGTGCGAAAAGTGGTTTTTCAACATTATCACAAGTGCAAAAAGTATTTTTTTCACACTAATACAAGTGCAAAAGTGGTTTCCTGCACCAACACAAGTGCAAAAAGTGGTTTTTCAACACTAACACATGTGCAAAAAGTGGTTTTTCCAAACTAATACAAGTGCAAAAGTGGTTTCCTACACCAAGACAAGTGCGAAAAGTGGTTTTTCAACACTAACACAAGTGCGAAAAGTGGTTTTTCAACACTAACACAAGTGCGAAAAGTGTTTTTTCAACACTAACACAAGTGCGAAAAGTGGTTTTTCAACACTAACACAAGTGCGAAAAGTGGTTTTTCCATACTAATACAAGTGCAATAGTGGTTTCCTGCACCAACACAAGTGCGAAAAGTGGTTTTTCAACACTAACACAAGTGCGAAAAGTGGTTTTTCGACACTATCACAAGTGCAAAAAGTGTTTTTTCCACACTAATACAAGTGCAAAAGTGGTTTCCTGCACCAACACAAGTGCGAAAAGTGGTTTTTCAACACTAACACAAGTGCGGAAAGTGGTTTTTCAACACTAACACAAGTCTGAAAAGTGGTTTTTCCACACTAATACAAGTGCAAAAGTGGTTTCCTGCACCAACACAAGTGCGAAAAGTGGTTTTTCAACACTAACACAAGTGCGGAAAGTGGTTTTTCAACACTAACACAAGTGCAAAAAGTGTTTTTTCCACACTAATACAAGTGCAAAAGTGGTTTTCTGCACCAACACAAGTGCAAAAAGTGTTTTTTCCACACTAATACAAGTGCAAATGTGGTTTCCTGCACCAACACAAGTGCGAAAAGTGGTTTTTCAACACTAACACAAGTGCGAAAAGTGATATTTCAACACTAACACAAGTGCGAAAAGTGGTTTTTCAACACTAACACAAGTGCGAAAAGTGTTTTTTCCACACTAATACAAGTGCAAAAGTGGTTTCCTGCACCAACACAAGTGTGAATAGTGGTTTTCCAACACTAACACAAGTGCGAAAAGTGGTTTTTCAACACTAACACAAGTGCGAAAAGTGGTTTTTCAACACTAACACAAGTGCGAAAAGTGGTTTTTCAACACTAACACAAGTGCGAAAAGTGGCTTTTCCACACTAATACAAGTGCAATAGTGGTTTCCTGCACCAACACAAGTGCGAAAAGTGGTTTTTCAACACTAACACAAGTGCGAAAAGTGGTTTTTCGACACTATCACAAGTGCAAAAAGTGTTTTTTCCACACTAATACAAGTGCAAAAGTGGTTTCCTGCACCAACACAAGTGCGAAAAGTGGTTTTTCAACACTAACACAAGTGCGAAAAGTGGTTTTTCAAAACTATCACAAGTGCAAAAAGTGTTTTTTCCACACTAATACAAGTGCAAAAGTGGTTTCCTGCACCAACACAAGTGCGAAAAGTGGTTTTTCCAACACTAACACAAGTCTGAAAAGTGGTTTTTCCACACTAATACAAGTGCAAAAGTGGTTTCCTGCACCAACACAAGTGCGAAAAGTGGTTTTTCAACACTAACACAAGTGCGAAAAGTGGTTTTTCAACACTAACACAAGTGCAAAAAGTGTTTTTTCCACACTAATACAAGTGCAAAAGTAGTTTCCTGCACCAACACAAGTGCAAAAAGTGTTTTTTCAACACTAACACAAGTGCGGAAAGTGGTTTTTCAACACTAACACAAGTCTGAAAAGTGGTTTTTCCACACTAATACAAGTGCAAAAGTGGTTTCCTGCACCAACACAAGTGCGAAAAGTGGTTTTTCAACACTAACACAAGTGCGGAAAGTGGTTTTTCAACACTAACACAAGTGCAAAAAGTGTTTTTTCCACACCAACACAAGTGTGAATAGTGGTTTTCCAACACTAACACAAGTGCGAAAAGTGGTTTTTCAACACTAACACAAGTGCGAAAAGTGGTTTTTCAACACTAACACAAGTGCGAAAAGTGGTTTTTTCAACACTAACACAAGTGCGAAAAGTGGTTTTTCAACACTAACACAAGTGCGAAAAGTGTTTTTTCCACACTAATACAAGTGCAAAAGTGGTTTCCTGCACCAACACAAGTGCAAAAAGTGGTTTTTCAACACTAACACATGTGCAAAAAGTGGTTTTTCCAAACTAATACAAGTGCAAAAGTGGTTTCCTACACCAAGACAAGTGCGAAAAGTGGTTTTTCAACACTAACACAAGTGCGAAAAGTGGTTTTTCAACACTATCACAAGTGCAAAAAGTGTTTTTTCCACACTAATACAAGTGCAAAAGTGGTTTCCTGCACCAACACAAGTGCGAAAAGTGGTTTTTCCAACACTAACACAAGTCTGAAAAGTGGTTTTTCCACACTAATACAAGTGCAAAAGTGGTTTCCTGCACCAACACAAGTGCGAAAAGTGGTTTTTCAACACTAACACAAGTGCGAAAAGTGGTTTTTCAACACTAACACAAGTGCAAAAAGTGTTTTTTCCACACTAATACAAGTGCAAAAGTAGTTTCCTGCACCAACACAAGTGCAAAAAGTGTTTTTTCCACACTAATACAAGTGCAAAAGTGGTTTCCTGCACCAACACAAGTGCGAAAAGTGTTTTTTCAACACTAACACAAGTGCGAAAAGTGGTTTTTCAACCCTAACACAAGTGCGAAAAGTGGTTTTTCCACACTAATACAAGTGCAAAAGTGTTTTCCTGCACCAACACAAGTGCGAAAAGTGGTTTTTCAACACTAACACAAGTGCGAAAAGTGGTTTTTCAACACTATCACAAGTGCAAAAAGTGTTTTTTCCACACTAATACAAGTGGAAAAGTGGTTTATTGCACCAACACAAGTGCGAAAAGTGGTTTTTCAACACTAACACAAGTGCGAAAAGTGGTTTTTCAACACTAACACAAGTGCGAAAAGTGGTTTTTCCACACTAATACAAGTGCAAAAGTGGTTTCCTGCACCAACACAAGTGCGAAAAGTGGTTTTTCAACACTAACACAAGTGCGAAAAGTGGTTTTTCAACACTAACACAAGTGCGAAAAGTGGGTTTTCCACACTAATGCAAGTGCAAAAGTGGTTTCCTGCGCCAACACAAGTGCGAAAAGTGGTTTTTCAACACTAACCCAAGTGCGAAAAGTGGTTTTTCAACACTAACACAAGTGCGAAAAGTGTTTTTTCCACACTAATACAAGTGCAAAAGTGGTTTCCTGCACCAACACAAGTGCGAAAAGTGGTTTTTCAACACTAACCCAAGTGCGAAAAGTGGTTTTTCAACACTAACACAAGTGCGAAAAGTGTTTTTTCCACACTAATACAAGTGCAAAAGTGGTTTCCTGCACCAACGCAAGTGCGAAAAGTGGTTTTTCAACACTAACACAAGTGCGAAAAGTGGTTTTTCAACACTATCACAAGTGCAAAAAGTGTTTTTTCCACACTAATACAAGTGCAAAAGTGTTTTCCTGCACCAACACAAGTGCGAAAAGTGGTTTTTCAACACTAACACAAGTGCGAAAAGTGGTTTTTCAACACTATCACAAGTGCAAAAAGTGTTTTTTCCACACTAATACAAGTGGAAAAGTGGTTTCCTGCACCAACACAAGTGCGAAAAGTGGTTTTTCAACACTAACACAAGTGCGAAAAGTGGTTTTTCAACACTAACACAAGTGCGAAAAGTGGTTTTTCCACACTAATACAAGTGCAAAAGTGGTTTCCTGCACCAACACAAGTGCGAAAAGTGGTTTTTCAACACTAACACAAGTGCGAAAAGTGGTTTTTCAACACTAACACAAGTGCGAAAAGTGGTTTTTCAACACTAACACAAGTGCGAAAAGTGGTTTTCCACACTAATACAAGTGCAAAAGTGGTTTCCTGCACCAACACAAGTGCGAAAAGTGGTTTCCTGCGACAACACAAGTGCGAAAAGTGGTTTTTCAACACTAACACAAGTGCGAAAAGTGGTTTTTCAACACTATCACAAGTGCAAAAAGTGTTTTTTCCACACTAATACAAGTGCAAAAGTGGTTTCCTGCACCAACACAAGTGCGAAAAGTGGTTTTTCAACACTAACACAAGTGCGAAAAGTGGTTTTTCAACACTAACACAAGTGCGAAAAGTGGTTTTTCCACACTAATACAAGTACAAAAGTGGTTTCCTGCACCAACACAAGTGCGAAAAGTGGTTTTTCAACACTAACCCAAGTGCAAATGTGGTTTCCTGCACCAACACAAGTGCGAAAAGTGGTTTTTCAACACTAACACAAGTGCGAAAAGTGATATTTCAACACTAACACAAGTGCGAAAAGTGGTTTTTCAACACTAACACAAGTGCGAAAAGTGTTTTTTCCACACTAATACAAGTGCAAAAGTGGTTTCCTGCACCAACACAAGTGTGAATAGTGGTTTTCCAACACTAACACAAGTGCGAAAAGTGATTTTTCAACACTAACACAAGTGCGAAAAGTGGTTTTTCAACACTAACACAAGTGCGAAAAGTGGTTTTTCAACACTAACACAAGTGCGAAAAGTGGCTTTTCCACACTAATACAAGTGCAATAGTGGTTTCCTGCACCAACACAAGTGCGAAAAGTGGTTTTTCAACACTAACACAAGTGCGAAAAGTGGTTTTTCGACACTATCACAAGTGCAAAAAGTGTTTTTTCCACACTAATACAAGTGCAAAAGTGGTTTCCTGCACCAACACAAGTGCGAAAAGTGGTTTTTCAACACTAACACAAGTGCGAAAAGTGGTTTTTCAAAACTATCACAAGTGCAAAAAGTGTTTTTTCCACACTAATACAAGTGCAAAAGTGGTTTCCTGCACCAACACAAGTGCGAAAAGTGGTTTTTCAACACTAACACAAGTGTGAAAAGTGGTTTTTCAACACTAACACAAGTGCGAAAAGTGGTTTTTCCACACTAATACAAGTGCAAAAGTGGTTTCCTGCACCAACACAAGTGCGAAAAGTGGTTTTTCAACACTAACACAAGTGCGAAAAGTGTTTTTTCCACACTAATACAAGTGCAAAAGTGGTTTCCTGCACCAACACAAGTGCAAAAAGTGGTTTTTCAACACTAACACATGTGCAAAAAGTGGTTTTTCCAAACTAATACAAGTGCAAAAGTGGTTTCCTACACCAAGACAAGTGCGAAAAGTGGTTTTTCAACACTAACACAAGTGCGAAAAGTGGTTTTTCAACACTATCACAAGTGCAAAAAGTGTTTTTTCCACACTAATACAAGTGCAAAAGTGGTTTCCTGCACCAACACAAGTGCGAAAAGTGGTTTTTCCAACACTAACACAAGTCTGAAAAGTGGTTTTTCCACACTAATACAAGTGCAAAAGTGGTTTCCTGCACCAACACAAGTGCGAAAAGTGGTTTTTCAACACTAACACAAGTGCGAAAAGTGGTTTTTCAACACTAACACAAGTGCAAAAAGTGTTTTTTCCACACTAATACAAGTGCAAAAGTGGTTTCCTGCACCAACACAAGTGCAAAAAGTGTTTTTTCCACACTAATACAAGTGCAAAAGTGGTTTCCTGCACCAACACAAGTGCGAAAAGTGTTTTTTCAACACTAACACAAGTGCGAAAAGTGGTTTTTCAACCCTAACACAAGTGCGAAAAGTGGTTTTTCCACACTAATACAAGTGCAAAAGTGGTTTCCTGCACCAACACAAGTGCGAAAAGTGGTTTTTCAACACTAACACAAGTGCGAAAAGTGGTTTTTCAACACTATCACAAGTGCAAAAAGTGTTTTTTCCACACTAATACAAGTGCAAAAGTGGTTTCCTGCACCAACACAAGTGCGAAAAGTGGTTTTTCAACACTAACACAAGTGCGAAAAGTGGTTTTTCAACACTATCACAAGTGCAAAAAGTGTTTTTTCCACACTAGTACAAGTGCAAAAGTGGTTTCCTACACCAACACAAGTGCGAAAAGTGGTTTTTCAACACCAACACAAGTGCGAAAAGTGGTTTTTCAACACTATCACAAGTGCAAAAAGTGGTTTTTCCACACTAATACAAGTGCAAAAGTGGTTTCCTGCACCAACACAAGTGCGAAAAGTGGTTTTTCAACACTAACACAAGTGCGAAAAGTGGGTTTTCAACACTAACACAAGTGCGAAAAGTGGTTTTTCCACACTAATACAAGTGCAAAAGTGGTTTCCTGCACCAACACAAGTGCGAAAAGTGGTTTTTCAACACTAACACAAGTGCGAAAAGTGGTTTTTCAGCACTAACACAAGTGCGAAAAGTGGTTTTTCCACACTAATACAAGTGCAAAAGTCGTTTCCTGCACCAACACAAGTGCGAAAAGTGGTTTATCAACACTAGCACAAGTGCGAAAAGTGGTTTTTCAAC
Organism: Myxine glutinosa; assembly: GCF_964187855.1. Classification (NCBI taxonomy): domain Eukaryota; kingdom Metazoa; phylum Chordata; class Myxini; order Myxiniformes; family Myxinidae; genus Myxine; species Myxine glutinosa. The sequence goes on along the minus strand of NC_136268.1, from coordinate 142,617,993 downwards.
ATTATCACAAGTGCAAAAAGTATTTTTTTCACACTAATACAAGTGCAAAAGTGGTTTCCTGCACCAACACAAGTGCGAAAAGTGGTTTTTCAACACTAACACAAGTGCGAAAAGTGTTTTTTCCACACTAATACAAGTGCAAAAGTGGTTTCCTGCACCAACACAAGTGCAAAAAGTGGTTTTTCAACACTAACACATGTGCAAAAAGTGGTTTTTCCAAACTAATACAAGTGCAAAAGTGGTTTCCTACACCAAGACAAGTGCGAAAAGTGGTTTTTCAACACTAACACAAGTGCGAAAAGTGGTTTTTCAACACTAACACAAGTGCGAAAAGTGTTTTTTCAACACTAACACAAGTGCGAAAAGTGGTTTTTCAACACTAACACAAGTGCGAAAAGTGGTTTTTCCATACTAATACAAGTGCAATAGTGGTTTCCTGCACCAACACAAGTGCGAAAAGTGGTTTTTCAACACTAACACAAGTGCGAAAAGTGGTTTTTCGACACTATCACAAGTGCAAAAAGTGTTTTTTCCACACTAATACAAGTGCAAAAGTGGTTTCCTGCACCAACACAAGTGCGAAAAGTGGTTTTTCAACACTAACACAAGTGCGGAAAGTGGTTTTTCAACACTAACACAAGTCTGAAAAGTGGTTTTTCCACACTAATACAAGTGCAAAAGTGGTTTCCTGCACCAACACAAGTGCGAAAAGTGGTTTTTCAACACTAACACAAGTGCGGAAAGTGGTTTTTCAACACTAACACAAGTGCAAAAAGTGTTTTTTCCACACTAATACAAGTGCAAAAGTGGTTTTCTGCACCAACACAAGTGCAAAAAGTGTTTTTTCCACACTAATACAAGTGCAAATGTGGTTTCCTGCACCAACACAAGTGCGAAAAGTGGTTTTTCAACACTAACACAAGTGCGAAAAGTGATATTTCAACACTAACACAAGTGCGAAAAGTGGTTTTTCAACACTAACACAAGTGCGAAAAGTGTTTTTTCCACACTAATACAAGTGCAAAAGTGGTTTCCTGCACCAACACAAGTGTGAATAGTGGTTTTCCAACACTAACACAAGTGCGAAAAGTGGTTTTTCAACACTAACACAAGTGCGAAAAGTGGTTTTTCAACACTAACACAAGTGCGAAAAGTGGTTTTTCAACACTAACACAAGTGCGAAAAGTGGCTTTTCCACACTAATACAAGTGCAATAGTGGTTTCCTGCACCAACACAAGTGCGAAAAGTGGTTTTTCAACACTAACACAAGTGCGAAAAGTGGTTTTTCGACACTATCACAAGTGCAAAAAGTGTTTTTTCCACACTAATACAAGTGCAAAAGTGGTTTCCTGCACCAACACAAGTGCGAAAAGTGGTTTTTCAACACTAACACAAGTGCGAAAAGTGGTTTTTCAAAACTATCACAAGTGCAAAAAGTGTTTTTTCCACACTAATACAAGTGCAAAAGTGGTTTCCTGCACGAACACAAGTGCGAAAAGTGGTTTTTCAACACTAACACAAGTGTGAAAAGTGGTTTTTCAACACTAACACAAGTGCGAAAAGTGGTTTTTCCACACTAATACAAGTGCAAAAGTGGTTTCCTGCACCAACACAAGTGCGAAAAGTGGTTTTTCAACACTAACACAAGTGCGAAAAGTGTTTTTTCCACACTAATACAAGTGCAAAAGTGGTTTCCTGCACCAACACAAGTGCAAAAAGTGGTTTTTCAACACTAACACATGTGCAAAAAGTGGTTTTTACAAACTAATACAAGTGCAAAAGTGGTTTCCTACACCAAGACAAGTGCGAAAAGTGGTTTTTCAACACTAACACAAGTGCGAAAAGTGGTTTTTCAACACTATCACAAGTGCAAAAAGTGTTTTTTCCACACTAATACAAGTGCAAAAGTGGTTTCCTGCACCAACACAAGTGCGAAAAGTGGTTTTTCCAACACTAACACAAGTCTGAAAAGTGGTTTTTCCACACTAATACAAGTGCAAAAGTGGTTTCCTGCACCAACACAAGTGCGAAAAGTGGTTTTTCAACACTAACACAAGTGCGAAAAGTGGTTTTTCAACACTAACACAAGTGCAAAAAGTGTTTTTTCCACACTAATACAAGTGCAAAAGTAGTTTCCTGCACCAACACAAGTGCAAAAAGTGTTTTTTCCACACTAATACAAGTGCAAAAGTGGTTTCCTGCACCAACACAAGTGCGAAAAGTGTTTTTTCAACACTAACACAAGTGCGAAAAGTGGTTTTTCAACCCTAACACAAGTGCGAAAAGTGGTTTTTCCACACTAATACAAGTGCAAAAGTGTTTTCCTGCACCAACACAAGTGCGAAAAGTGGTTTTTCAACACTAACACAAGTGCGAAAAGTGGTTTTTCAACACTATCACAAGTGCAAAAAGTGGTTTTTCAACACTAACACAAGTGCGAAAAGTGGTTTTTCAACACTAACACAAGTGCGAAAAGTGGTTTTTCAACACTAACACAAGTGCGAAAAGTGGCTTTTCCACACTAATACAAGTGCAATAGTGGTTTCCTGCACCAACACAAGTGCGAAAAGTGGTTTTTCAACACTAACACAAGTGCGAAAAGTGGTTTTTCGACACTATCACAAGTGCAAAAAGTGTTTTTTCCACACTAATACAAGTGCAAAAGTGGTTTCCTGCACCAACACAAGTGCGAAAAGTGGTTTTTCAACACTAACACAAGTGCGAAAAGTGGTTTTTCAAAACTATCACAAGTGCAAAAAGTGTTTTTTCCACACTAATACAAGTGCAAAAGTGGTTTCCTGCACCAACACAAGTGCGAAAAGTGGTTTTTCAACACTAACACAAGTGTGAAAAGTGGTTTTTCAACACTAACACAAGTGCGAAAAGTGGTTTTTCCACACTAATACAAGTGCAAAAGTGGTTTCCTGCACCAACACAAGTGCGAAAAGTGGTTTTTCAACACTAACACAAGTGCGAAAAGTGTTTTTTCCACACTAATACAAGTGCAAAAGTGGTTTCCTGCACCAACACAAGTGCAAAAAGTGGTTTTTCAACACTAACACATGTGCAAAAAGTGGTTTTTCCAAACTAATACAAGTGCAAAAGTGGTTTCCTACACCAAGACAAGTGCGAAAAGTGGTTTTTCAACACTAACACAAGTGCGAAAAGTGGTTTTTCAACACTATCACAAGTGCAAAAAGTGTTTTTTCCACACTAATACAAGTGCAAAAGTGGTTTCCTGCACCAACACAAGTGCGAAAAGTGGTTTTTCCAACACTAACACAAGTCTGAAAAGTGGTTTTTCCACACTAATACAAGTGCAAAAGTGGTTTCCTGCACCAACACAAGTGCGAAAAGTGGTTTTTCAACACTAACACAAGTGCGAAAAGTGGTTTTTCAACACTAACACAAGTGCAAAAAGTGTTTTTTCCACACTAATACAAGTGCAAAAGTAGTTTCCTGCACCAACACAAGTGCAAAAAGTGTTTTTTCCACACTAATACAAGTGCAAAATTGGTTTCCTGCACCAACACAAGTGCGAAAAGTGTTTTTTCAACACTAACACAAGTGCGAAAAGTGGTTTTTCAACCCTAACACAAGTGCGAAAAGTGGTTTTTCCACACTAATACAAGTGCAAAAGTGTTTTCCTGCACCAACACAAGTGCGAAAAGTGGTTTTTCAACACTAACACAAGTGCGAAAAGTGGTTTTTCAACACTATCACAAGTGCAAAAAGTGTTTTTTCCACACTAATACAAGTGGAAAAGTGGTTTATTGCACCAACACAAGTGCGAAAAGTGGTTTTTCAACACTAACACAAGTGCGAAAAGTGGTTTTTCAACACTAACACAAGTGCGAAAAGTGGTTTTTCCACACTAATACAAGTGCAAAAGTGGTTTCCTGCACCAACACAAGTGCGAAAAGTGGTTTTTCAACACTAACACAAGTGCGAAAAGTGGTTTTTCAACACTAACACAAGTGCGAAAAGTGGGTTTTCCACACTAATGCAAGTGCAAAAGTGGTTTCCTGCGCCAACACAAGTGCGAAAAGTGGTTTTTCAACACTAACCCAAGTGCGAAAAGTGGTTTTTCAACACTAACACAAGTGCGAAAAGTGTTTTTTCCACACTAATACAAGTGCAAAAGTGGTTTCCTGCACCAACACAAGTGCGAAAAGTGGTTTTTCAACACTAACCCAAGTGCGAAAAGTGGTTTTTCAACACTAACACAAGTGCGAAAAGTGTTTTTTCCACACTAATACAAGTGCAAAAGTGGTTTCCTGCACCAACGCAAGTGCGAAAAGTGGTTTTTCAACACTAACACAAGTGCGAAAAGTGGTTTTTCAACACTATCACAAGTGCAAAAAGTGTTTTTTCCACACTAATACAAGTGCAAAAGTGTTTTCCTGCACCAACACAAGTGCGAAAAGTGGTTTTTCAACACTAACACAAGTGCGAAAAGTGGTTTTTCAACACTATCACAAGTGCAAAAAGTGTTTTTTCCACACTAATACAAGTGGAAAAGTGGTTTCCTGCACCAACACAAGTGCGAAAAGTGGTTTTTCAACACTAACACAAGTGCGAAAAGTGGTTTTTCAACACTAACACAAGTGCGAAAAGTGGTTTTTCCACACTAATACAAGTGCAAAAGTGGTTTCCTGCACCAACACAAGTGCGAAAAGTGGTTTTTCAACACTAACACAAGTGCGAAAAGTGGTTTTTCAACACTAACACAAGTGCGAAAAGTGGTTTTTCAACACTAACACAAGTGCGAAAAGTGGTTTTCCACACTAATACAAGTGCAAAAGTGGTTTCCTGCACCAACACAAGTGCGAAAAGTGGTTTCCTGCGACAACACAAGTGCGAAAAGTGGTTTTTCAACACTAACACAAGTGCGAAAAGTGGTTTTTCAACACTATCACAAGTGCAAAAAGTGTTTTTTCCACACTAATACAAGTGCAAAAGTGGTTTCCTGCACCAACACAAGTGCGAAAAGTGGTTTTTCAACACTAACACAAGTGCGAAAAGTGGTTTTTCCACACTAATACAAGTACAAAAGTGGTTTCCTGCACCAACACAAGTGCGAAAAGTGGTTTTTCAACACTAACCCAAGTGCGAAAAGTGGTTTTTCAACACTAACACAAGTGCGAAAAGTGTTTTTTCCACACTAATACAAGTGCAAAAGTGGTTTCCTGCACCAACGCAAGTGCGAAAAGTGGTTTTTCAACACTAACACAAGTGCGAAAAGTGGTTTTTCAACACTATCACAAGTGCAAAAAGTGTTTTTTCCACACTAATACAAGTGGAAAAGTGTTTTCCTGCACCATCACAAGTGCGAAAAGTGGTTTTTCAACACTAACACAAGTGCGAAAAGTGGTTTTTCAACACTATCACAAGTGCAAAAAGTGTTTTTTCCACACTAATACAAGTGGAAAAGTGGTTTCCTGCACCAACACAAGTGCGAAAAGTGGTTTTTCAACACTAACACAAGTGCGAAAAGTGGTTTTTCCACACTAATACAAGTGCAAAAGTGGTTTCCTGCACCAACACAAGTGCGAAAAGTGGTTTTTCAACACTAACACAAGTGCGAAAAGTGGTTTTTCAACACTAACACAAGTGCGAAAAGTGGTTTTTCCACACTAATGCAAGTGCAAAAGTGGTTTCCTGCACCAACACAAGTGCGAAAAGTGGTTTTTCAACACTAACACAAGTGCGAAAAGTGGTTTTTCAATACTAACACAAGTGCGAAAAGTAGATTTTCAACACTAACACAAGTGCGAAAAGTGTTTTTTCCACACTAATACAAGTGCAAAAGTGGTTTCCTGCACCAACACAAGTGCCAAAAGTGGTTTTTCAACACTAACACAAGTGCGAAAAGTGGTTTTTCAACACTAACACAAGTGCGAAAAGTGGTTTTTCCACACTAATACAAGTGCAAAAGTGGTTTCCTGCACCAACACAAGTGCCAAAAGTGGTTTTTCAACACTAACACAAGTGCGAAAAGTGGTTTTTCAACACTAACACAAGTGCGAAAAGTGGTTTTTCCACACTAATACAAGTGCAAAGCGGTTTCCTGCACCAACACAAGTGCGAAAAGTGGTTTTTCAACACTAACACAAGTGCGAAAAGTGGTTTTTCAACACTATCACAAGTGCAAAAAGTGTTTTTTCCACACTAATACAAGTGCAAAAGTGGTTTCCTGCACCAACACAAGTGCCAAACGTGGTTTTTCAACACTAACGCAAGTGCGAAAAGTGGTTTTTAAACACAAACACATGTGCGAAAAGTGGTTTTTCAACACTATCACAAGTGCAAAAAGTGTTTTTTCCACACTAATACAAGTGCAAAAGTGGTTTCCTGCACCAACGCAAGTGCGAAAAGTGGTTTTTCAACACTAACACAAGTGCGAAAAGTGGTTTTTCAACACTATCACAAGTGCAAAACGTGTTTTTTCCACACTAATACAAGTGCAAAAGTGTTTTCCTGCACCAACACAAGTGCGAAAAGTGGTTTTTCAACACTAACACAAGTGCGAAAAGTGGTTTTTCAACACTAACACAAGTGCGAAAAGTGGTTTTTCAACACTATCACAAGTGCAAAAAGTGTTTTTTCCACACTAATACAAGTGCAACAGTGGTTTCCTGCACCAACACAAGTGCGAAAAGTGGTTTTTCAACACGAACACAAGTGCGAAAAGTGGTTTTTCAACACTATCACAAGTGCAAAAAGTGTTTTTTCCACACTAATACAAGTGCAAAAGTGGTTTCCTGCACCAACACAAGTGCGAAAAGTGGTTTTTCAACACTAACACAAGTGCGAAAAGTGGTTTTTCCACACTAATACAAGTGCAAAAGTGGTTTCCTGCACCAACACAAGTGCGAAAAGTGGTTTTTCAACACTAACACAAGTGCGAAAAGTGGTTTTTCAATACTAACACAAGTGCGAAAAGTGGTTTTTCAACACTAACACAAGTGCAAAAAGTGTTTTTTACACACTAATACAAGTGCAAAAGTGGTTTCCTGCTCCAACACAAGTGCCAAAAGTGGTTTTTCAACACTAACACAAGTGCGAAAAGTGGTTTTTCAACACTAACACAAGTGCGAAAAGTGGTTTTTACACACTAATACAAGTGCAAAAGTGGTTTCCTGCACCAACACAAGTGCGAAAAGTGGTTTTTCAACACTAACACAAGTGCGAAAAGTGGTTTTTCAACACTAACACAAGTGCGAAAAGTGGTTTTTCCACACGAATACAAGTGCAAAAGCGGTTTCCTGCACCAACACAAGTGCGAAAAGTGGTTTTTCAACACTAACACAAGTGCGAAAAGTGGTTTTTCAACACTATCACAAGTGCAAAAAGTGTTTTTTCCACACTAATACAAGTGCAAAAGTGGTTTCCTGCACCAACACAAGTGCCAAACGTGGTTTTTCAACACTAACGCAAGTGCGAAAAGTGGTTTTAAACACAAACACATGTGCGAAAAGTGGTTTTTCAACACTATCACAAGTGCAAAAAGTGTTTTTTCCACACTAATACAAGTGCAAAAGTGGTTTCCTGCACCAACACAAGTGCGAAAAGTGGTTTTTCAACACTAACGCAAGTGCGAAAAGTGGTTTTTCAACACTATCACAAGTGCAAAAAGTGTTTTTTCCAAACCAATACAAGTGCAAACGTGGTTTCCTGCACCAACACAAGTGTGAAAAGTGGTTTTTCAACACTAACACAAGTGCGAAAAGTGGTTTTTCAACACTAATATAAGGGCAAAAGTGGTTTCCTGCACCAACACAAGTGCGAAAAGTGGTTTTTCCACACTAATACAAGTGCAAAAGTGGTTTCCTGCACCAACACAAGTGCGAAAAGTGGTTTTTCAACACTAATACAGTGCAAAAAGTGGTTTTTCAACACTATCACAAATGCAAAAAGTGTTTTTTCCACACTAATACAAGTGCAAAAGTGGTTTCCTGCACCAACACAATTGCGAAAAGTGTTTTTTCAACACTAACACAAGTGCGAAAAGTGATATTTCAACACTAACACAAGTGCGAAAAGTGGTTTTTCAACACTAACACAAGTGCGAAAAGTGTTTTTTCCACACTAATACAAGTGCAAAAGTGGTTTCCTGCACCAACACAAGTGTGAATAGTGGTTTTCCAACACTAACACAAGTGCGAAAAGTGGTTTTTCAACACTAACACAAGTGCGAAAAGTGGTTTTTCAACACTAACACAAGTGCGAAAAGTGGTTTTTCAACACTAACACAAGTGCGAAAAGTGGCTTTTCCACACTAATACAAGTGCAATAGTGGTTTCCTGCACCAACACAAGTGCGAAAAGTGGTTTTTCAACACTAACACAAGTGCGAAAAGTGGTTTTTCGACACTATCACAAGTGCAAAAAGTGTTTTTTCCACACTAATACAAGTGCAAAAGTGGTTTCCTGCACCAACACAAGTGCGAAAAGTGGTTTTTCAACACTAACACAAGTGCGAAAAGTGGTTTTTCAAAACTATCACAAGTGCAAAAAGTGTTTTTTCCACACTAATACAAGTGCAAAAGTGGTTTCCTGCACCAACACAAGTGCGAAAAGTGGTTTTTCAACACTAACACAAGTGTGAAAAGTGGTTTTTCAACACTAACACAAGTGCGAAAAGTGGTTTTTCCACACTAATACAAGTGCAAAAGTGGTTTCCTGCACCAACACAAGTGCGAAAAGTGGTTTTTCAACACTAACACAAGTGCGAAAAGTGTTTTTTCCACACTAATACAAGTGCAAAAGTGGTTTCCTGCACCAACACAAGTGCAAAAAGTGGTTTTTCAACATTAACACATGTGCAAAAAGTGGTTTTTCCAAACTAATACAAGTGCAAAAGTGGTTTCCTACACCAAGACAAGTGCGAAAAGTGGTTTTTCAACACTAACACAAGTGCGAAAAGTGGTTTTTCAACACTATCACAAGTGCAAAAAGTGTTTTTTCCACACTAATACAAGTGCAAAAGTGGTTTCCTGCACCAACACAAGTGCGAAAAGTGGTTTTTCCAACACTAACACAAGTCTGAAAAGTGGTTTTTCCACACTAATACAAGTGCAAAAGTGGTTTCCTGCACCAACACAAGTGCGAAAAGTGGTTTTTCAACACTAACACAAGTGCGAAAAGTGGTTTTTCAACACTAACACAAGTGCAAAAAGTGTTTTTTCCACACTAATACAAGTGCAAAAGTAGTTTCCTGCACCAACACAAGTGCAAAAAGTGTTTTTTCCACACTAATACAAGTGCAAAAGTGGTTTCCTGCACCAACACAAGTGCGAAAAGTGTTTTTTCAACACTAACACAAGTGCGAAAAGTGGTTTTTCAACCCTAACACAAGTGCGAAAAGTGGTTTTTCCACACTAATACAAGTGCAAAAGTGTTTTCCTGCACCAACACAAGTGCGAAAAGTGGTTTTTCAACACTAACACAAGTGCGAAAAGTGGTTTTTCAACACTATCACAAGTGCAAAAAGTGTTTTTTCCACACTAATACAAGTGGAAAAGTGGTTTATTGCACCAACACAAGTGCGAAAAGTGGTTTTTCAACACTAACACAAGTGCGAAAAGTGGTTTTTCAACACTAACACAAGTGCGAAAAGTGGTTTTTCCACACTAATACAAGTGCAAAAGTGGTTTCCTGCACCAACACAAGTGCGAAAAGTGGTTTTTCAACACTAACACAAGTGCGAAAAGTGGTTTTTCAACACTAACACAAGTGCGAAAAGTGGGTTTTCCACACTAATGCAAGTGCAAAAGTGGTTTCCTGCGCCAACACAAGTGCGAAAAGTGGTTTTTCAACACTAACCCAAGTGCGAAAAGTGGTTTTTCAACACTAACACAAGTGCGAAAAGTGTTTTTTCCACACTAATACAAGTGCAAAAGTGGTTTCCTGCACCAACACAAGTGCGAAAAGTGGTTTTTCAACACTAACCCAAGTGCGAAAAGTGGTTTTTCAACACTAACACAAGTGCGAAAAGTGTTTTTTCCACACTAATACAAGTGCAAAAGTGGTTTCCTGCACCAACGCAAGTGCGAAAAGTGGTTTTTCAACACTAACACAAGTGCGAAAAGTGGTTTTTCAACACTATCACAAGTGCAAAAAGTGTTTTTTCCACACTAATACAAGTGCAAAAGTGTTTTCCTGCACCAACACAAGTGCGAAAAGTGGTTTTTCAACACTAACACAAGTGCGAAAAGTGGTTTTTCAACACTATCACAAGTGCAAAAAGTGTTTTTTCCACACTAATACAAGTGGAAAAGTGGTTTCCTGCACCAACACAAGTGCGAAAAGTGGTTTTTCAACACTAACACAAGTGCGAAAAGTGGTTTTTCAACACTAACACAAGTGCGAAAAGTGGTTTTTCCACACTAATACAAGTGCAAAAGTGGTTTCCTGCACCAACACAAGTGCGAAAAGTGGTTTTTCAACACTAACACAAGTGCGAAAAGTGGTTTTTCAACACTAACACAAGTGCGAAAAGTGGTTTTTCAACACTAACACAAGTGCGAAAAGTGGTTTTCCACACTAATACAAGTGCAAAAGTGGTTTCCTGCACCAACACAAGTGCGAAAAGTGGTTTCCTGCGACAACACAAGTGCGAAAAGTGGTTTTTCAACACTAACACAAGTGCGAAAAGTGGTTTTTCAACACTATCACAAGTGCAAAAAGTGTTTTTTCCACACTAATACAAGTGCAAAAGTGGTTTCCTGCACCAACACAAGTGCGAAAAGTGGTTTTTCAACACTAACACAAGTGCGAAAAGTGGTTTTTCAACACTAACACAAGTGCGAAAAGTGGTTTTTCCACACTAATACAAGTACAAAAGTGGTTTCCTGCACCAACACAAGTGCGAAAAGTGGTTTTTCAACACTAACCCAAGTGCGAAAAGTGGTTTTTCAACACTAACACAAGTGCGAAAAGTGTTTTTTCCACACTAATACAAGTGCAAAAGTGGTTTCCTGCACCAACGCAAGTGCGAAAAGTGGTTTTTCAACACTAACACAAGTGCGAAAAGTGGTTTTTCAACACTATCACAAGTGCAAAAAGTGTTTTTTCCACACTAATACAAGTGGAAAAGTGTTTTCCTGCACCAACACAAGTGCGAAAAGTGGTTTTTCAACACTAACACAAGTGCGAAAAGTGGTTTTTCAACACTATCACAAGTGCAAAAAGTGTTTTTTCCACACTAATACAAGTGGAAAAGTGGTTTCCTGCACCAACACAAGTGCGAAAAGTGGTTTTTCAACACTAACACAAGTGCGAAAAGTGGTTTTTCAACGCTAACACAAGTGCGAAAAGTGGTTTTTCCACACTAATACAAGTGCAAAAGTGGTTTCCTGCACCAACACAAGTGCGAAAAGTGGTTTTTCAACACTAACACAAGTGCGAAAAGTGGTTTTTCAACACTAACACAAGTGCGAAAAGTGGTTTTTCCACACTAATGCAAGTGCAAAAGTGGTTTCCTGCACCAACACAAGTGCGAAAAGTGGTTTTTCAACACTAACACAAGTGCGAAAAGTGGTTTTTCAATACTAACACAAGTGCGAAAAGTAGATTTTCAACACTAACACAAGTGCGAAAAGTGTTTTTTCCACACTAATACAAGTGCAAAAGTGGTTTCCTGCACCAACACAAGTGCCAAAAGTGGTTTTTCAACACTAACACAAGTGCGAAAAGTGGTTTTTCAACACTAACACAAGTGCGAAAAGTGGTTTTTCCACACTAATACAAGTGCAAAAGTGGTTTCCTGCACCAACACAAGTGCCAAAAGTGGTTTTTCAACACTAACACAAGTGCGAAAAGTGGTTTTTCAACACTAACACAAGTGCGAAAAGTGGTTTTTCCACACTAATACAAGTGCAAAGCGGTTTCCTGCACCAACACAAGTGCGAAAATTGGTTTTTCAACACTAACACAAGTGCGAAAAGTGGTTTTTCAACACTATCACAAGTGCAAAAAGTGTTTTTTCCACACTAATACAAGTGCAAAAGTGGTTTCCTGCACCAACACAAGTGCCAAACGTGGTTTTTCAACACTAACGCAAGTGCGAAAAGTGGTTTTTAAACAAAAACACATGTGCGAAAAGTGGTTTTTCAACACTATCACAAGTGCAAAAAGTGTTTTTTCCACACTAATACAAGTGCAAAAGTGGTTTCCTGCACCAACGCAAGTGCGAAAAGTGGTTTTTCAACACTAACACAAGTGCGAAAAGTGGTTTTTCAACACTATCACAAGTGCAAAACGTGTTTTTTCCACACTAATACAAGTGCAAAAGTGTTTTCCTGCACCAACACAAGTGCGAAAAGTGGTTTTTCAACACTAACACAAGTGCGAAAAGTGGTTTTTCAACACTAACACAAGTGCGAAAAGTGGTTTTTCAACACTATCACAAGTGCAAAAAGTGTTTTTTCCACACTAATACAAGTGCAACAGTGGTTTCCTGCACCAACACAAGTGCGAAAAGTGGGTTTTCAACACTAACACAAGTGCGAAAAGTGGTTTTTCAACACTATCACAAGTGCAAAAAGTGTTTTTTCCACACTAATACAAGTGCAAAAGTGGTTTCCTGCACCAACACAAGTGCGAAAAGTGGTTTTTCAACACTAACACAAGTGCGAAAAGTGGTTTTTCCACACTAATACAAGTGCAAAAGTGGTTTCCTGCACCAACACAAGTGCGAAAAGTGGTTTTTCAACACTAACACAAGTGCGAAAAGTGGTTTTTCAACACTAACACAAGTGCGAAAAGTGGTTTTTCAATACTAACACAAGTGCGAAAAGTGGTTTTTCAACACTAACACAAGTGCGAAAAGTGGTTTTTCCACACGAATACAAGTGCAAAAGCGGTTTCCTGCACCAACACAAGTGCGAAAAGTGGTTTTTCAACACTAACACAAGTGCGAAAAGTGGTTTTTCAACACTATCACAAGTGCAAAAAGTGTTTTTTCCACACTAATACAAGTGCAAAAGTGGTTTCCTGCACCAACACAAGTGCCAAACGTGGTTTTTCAACACTAACGCAAGTGCGAAAAGTGGTTTTAAACACAAACACATGTGCGAAAAGTGGTTTTTCAACACTATCACAAGTGCAAAAAGTGTTTTTTCCACACTAATACAAGTGCAAAAGTGGTTTCCTGCACCAACACAAGTGCGAAAAGTGGTTTTTCAACACTAACGCAAGTGCGAAAAGTGGTTTTTCAACACTATCACAAGTGCAAAAAGTGTTTTTTCCAAACCAATACAAGTGCAAACGTGGTTTCCTGCACCAACACAAGTGTGAAAAGTGGTTTTTCAACACTAACACAAGTGCGAAAAGTGGTTTTTCAACACTAATATAAGGGCAAAAGTGGTTTCCTGCACCAACACAAGTGCAAAAAGTGGTTTTTCCACACTAATACAAGTGCAAAAGTGGTTTCCTGCACCAACACAAGTGCGAAAAGTGGTTTTTCAACACTAACACAGTGTAAAAAGTGGTTTTTCAACACTATCACAAATGCAAAAAGTGTTTTTTCCACACTAATACAAGTGCAAAAGTGGTTTCCTGCACCAACACAATTGCGAAAAGTGTTTTTTCAACACTAACACAAGTGCGAAAAGTGGTTTTTCAACCCTAACACAAGTGCGAAAAGTGGTTTTTCCACACTAATACAAGTGCAAAAGTGGTTTCCTGCACCAACACAAGTGCGAAAAGTGGTTTTTCAACACTAACACAAGTGCGAAAAGTGTTTTTCAACACTATCACAAGTGCAAAAAGTGTTTTTTCCACACTAATACAAGTGCAAAAGTGGTTTCCTGCACCAACACAAGTGCGAAAAGTGGTTTTTCAACACTACCACAAGTGCGAAAAGTGGTTTTTCAACACTATCACAAGTGCAAAAAGTGTTTTTTCCACACGAGTACAAGTGCAAAAGTGGTTTCCTACACCAACACAAGTGCGAAAAGTGGTTTTTCAACACTAACACAAGTGCGAAAAGTGGTTTTTCAACACTATCACAAGTGCAAAAAGTGGTTTTTCCACACTAATACAAGTGCAAAAGTGGTTTCCTGCACCAACACAAGTGCGAAAAGTGGTTTTTCAACACTAACACAAGTGCGAAAAGTGGGTTTTCAACACTAACACAAGTGCGAAAAGTGGTTTTTCCACACTAAAACAAGTGCAAAAGTGGTTTCCTGCACCAACACAAGTGCGAAAAGTGGTTTTTCAACACTAACACAAGTGCGAAAAGTGGTTTTTCAGCACTAACACAAGTGCGAAAAGTGGTTTTTCCACACTAATACAAGTGCAAAAGTCGTTTCCTGCACCAACACAAGTGCGAAAAGTGGTTTATCAACACTAACACAAGTGCGAAAAGTGGTTTTTCAACATTATCACAAGTGCAAAAAGTATTTTTTTCACACTAATAGAAGTGCAAAAGTGGTTTCCTGCACCAACACAAGTGCGAAAAGTGGTTTTTCAACACTAACACAAGTGCGAAAAGTGTTTTTTCCACACTAATACAAGTGCAAAAGTGGTTTCCTGCACCAACACAAGTGCAAAAAGTGGTTTTTCAACACTAACACATGTGCAAAAAGTGGTTTTTCAAACTAATACAAGTGCAAAAGTGGTTTCCTACACCAAGACAAGTGCGAAAAGTGGTTTTTCAACACTAACACAAGTGCGAAAAGTGGTTTTTCAACACTATCACAAGTGCAAAAAGTGTTTTTTCCACACTAATACAAGTGCAAAAGTGGTTTCCTGCACCAACACTAGTGCGAAAAGTGGTTTTTCCAACACTAACACAAGTGCGAAAAGTGTTTTTCCACAATAATACAAGTGCAAAAGTGGTTTCCTGCACCAACACAAGTGCGAAAAGTGGTTTTTTCAACACTAACACAAGTGCGAAAAGTGGTTTTTCAACACTAACACAAGTGCAAAAAGTGTTTTTTCCACACTAATACAAGTGCAAAAGTGGTTTCCTGCACCAACACAAGTGCAAAAAGTGTTTTTTCCACACTAATACATGTGCAAATGTGGTTTCCTGCACCAACACAAGTGCGAAAAGTGGTTTTTCAACACTAACACAAGTGCGAAAAGTGATATTTCAACACTAACACAAGTGCGAAAAGTGGTTTTTCAACACTAACACAAGTGCGAAAAGTGTTTTTTCCACACTAATACAAGTGCAAAAGTGGTTTCCTGCACCAACACAAGTGTGAATAGTAGTTTTTCAACACTAACACAAGTGCGAAAAGTGGTTTTTCAACACTAACACAAGTGCGAAAAGTGGTTTTTCAACACTAACACAAGTGCGAAAAGTGGTTTTTCAACACTAACACAAGTGTGAAAAGTGGTTTTTCCACACTAATACAAGTGCAATAGTGGTTTCCTGCACCAACACAAGTGCGAAAAGTGGTTTTTCAACACTAATACAAGTGCGAAAAGTGGTTTTTCGACACTATCACAAGTGCAAAAAGTGTTTTTTCCACACTAATACAAGTGCAAAAGTGGTTTCCTGCACCAACACAAGTGCGAAAAGTGGTTTTTCAACACTAACACAAGTGCGAAAAGTGGTTTTTCAACACTAACACAAGTGCGAAAAGTGGTTTTTCCACACTAATACAAGTGCAAAAGTGGTTTCCTGCACCAACGCAAGTGCGAAAAGTGGTTTTTCAACACTAACACAAGTGCGAAAAGTGGTTTTTAAACATAAACACATGTGCGAAAAGTGGTTTTTCAACACTATCACAAGTGCAAAAAGTGTTTTTTTCCACACTAATACAAGTGCAAAAGTGGTTTCCTGCACCAACGCAAGTGCGAAAAGTGGTTTTTCAACACTAACACAAGTGCGAAAAGTGGTTTTTCAACACTAACGCAAGTGCGAAAAGTGGTTTTTAAACACAAACACATGTGCGAAAAGTGGTTTTTCAACACTATCACAAGTGCAAAAGTGATTTTTCCACACTAATACAAGTGCAAAAGTGGTTTCCTGCACCAACGCAAGTGCGAAAAGTGGTTTTTCAACACTAACACAAGTGCGAAAAGTGGTTTTTCAACACTATCACAAGTGCAAAAAGTGTTTTTTCCACACTAATACAAGTGCAAAAGTGTTTTCCTGCACCAACACAAGTGCGAAAAGTGGTTTTTCAACACTAACACAAGTGCAAAAAGTGGTTTTTCAACACTAACACAAGTGCGAAAAGTGGTTTTTCAACACTATCACAAGTGCAAAAAGTGTTTTTTCCACACTAATACAAGTGCAACAGTGGTTTCCTGCACCAACACAAGTGCGAAAAGTGGTTTTTCAACACTAACACAAGTGCGAAAAGTGGTTTTTCAACACTATCACAAGTGCAAAAAGTGGTTTTTCCACACTAATACAAGTGCAAAAGTGGTTTCCTGCACCAACACAAGTGCGAAAAGTGGTTTTTCAACACTAGCACAAGTGCGAAAAGTGGTTTTTCAACACTAACACAAGTGCGTAAAGTGGTTTTTCCACACTAATACAAGTGCAAAAGTGGTTTCCTGCACCAACACAAGTGCGAAAAGTGGTTTTTCAACACTAACACAAGTGCGAAAAGTGGGTTTTCAATACTAACACAAGTGCGAAAAGTGGTTTTTCAACACTAACACAAGTGCAAAAAGTGTTTTTTACACACTAATACAAGTGCAAAAGTGGTTTCCTGCACCAACACAAGTGCCAAAAGTGGTTTTTCAACACTAACACAAGTGCGAAAAGTGGTTTTTCAACACTAACACAAGTGCGAAAAGTGGATTTTCCACACTAATACAAGTGCAAAAGTGGTTTCCTGCACCAACACAAGTGCGAAAAGTGGTTTTTCAACACTAACACAAGTGCGAAAAGTGGTTTTTCAACACTAACACAAGTGCGAAAAGTGGTTTTTCCACACTAATACAAGTGCAAAAGCGGTTTCCTGCACCAACACAAGTGCGAAAAGTGGTTTTTCAACACTAACACAAGTGCGAAAAGTGGTTTTTCAACACTATCACAAGTGCAAAAAGTGTTTTTTCCACACTAATACAAGTGCAAAAGTGGTTTCCTGCACCAACACAAGTGCCAAACGTGGTTTTTCAACACTAACGCAAGTGCGAAAAGTGGTTTTTAAACACAAACACATGTGCGAAAAGTGGTTTTTCAACACTATCACAAGTGCAAAAAGTGTTTTTTCCACACTAATACAAGTGCAAAAGTGGTTTCCTGCACCAACACAAGTGCGAAAAGTGGTTTTTCAACACTAACGCAAGTGCGAAAAGTGGTTTTTCAACACTATCACAAGTGCAAAAAGTGTTTTTTCCAAACCAATACAAGTGCAAAAGTGGTTTCCTGCACCAACACAAGTGCCAAAAGTGGTTTTTCAACACTAATACAAGTGCGAAAAGTGGTTTTTCAACACTAACACAAGTGCGAAAAGTGGTTTTTCCACACTAATACAAGTGCAAAAGTGGTTTCCTGCACCAACACAAGTGCGAAAAGTGGTTTTTCAACACTAACACAAGTGCGAAAAGTGGTTTTTCAACACTAACACAAGTGCGAAAAGTGGTTTTTCCACACTAATACAAGTGCAAAAGCGGTTTCCTGCACCAACACAAGTGCGAAAAGTGGTTTTTCAACACTAACACAAGTGCGAAAAGTGGTTTTTCAACACTATCACAAGTGCAAAAAGTGTTTTTTCCACACTAATACAAGTGCAAAAGTGGTTTCCTGCACCAACACAAGTGCCAAACGTGGTTTTTCAACACTAACGCAAGTGCGAGAAGTGGTTTTAAACACAAACACATGTGCGAAAAGTGGTTTTTCAACACTATCACAAGTGCAAAAAGTGTTTTTTCCACACTAATACAAGTGCAAAAGTGGTTTCCTGCACCAACACAAGTGCGAAAAGTGGTTTTTCAACACTAACGCAAGTGCGAAAAGTGGTTTTTCAACACTATCACAAGTGCAAAAAGTGTTTTTTCCAAACCAATACAAGTGCAAACGTGGTTTCCTGCACCAACACAAGTGCGAAAAGTGGTTTTTCAACACTAACACAAGTGCGAAAAGTGGTTTTTCAACACTAATATAAGGGCAAAAGTGGTTTCCTGCACCAACACAAGTGCGAAAAGTGGTTTTTCCACACTAATACAAGTGCAAAAGTGGTTTCCTGCACCAACACAAGTGCGAAAAGTGGTTTTTCAACACTAACACAAGTGCAAAAAGTGGTTTTTCAACACTATCACAAGTGCAAAAAGTGTTTTTTCCACACTAATACAAGTGCAAAAGTGGTTTCCTGCACCAACACAAGTGCGAAAAGTGTTTTTTCAACACTAACACAAGTGCGAAAAGTGGTTTTTCAACCCTAACACAAGTGCGAAAAGTGGTTTTTCCACACTAATACAAGTGCAAAAGTGGTTTCCTGCACCAACACAAGTGCGAAATGTGGTTTTTCAACACTAACACAAGTGCGAAAAGTGGTTTTTCAACACTATCACAAGTGCAAAAAGTGTTTTTTCCACACTAATACAAGTGCAAAGGTGGTTTCCTGCACCAACACAAGTGCGAAAAGTGGTTTTTCAACACTAACACAAGTGCGAAAAGTGGTTTTTCAACACTATCACAAGTGCAAAAAGTGTTTTTTCCACACTTGTACAAGTGCAAAAGTGGTTTCCTACACCAACACAAGTGCGAAAAGTGGTTTTTCAACACTAACACAAGTGCGAAAAGTGGTTTTTCAACACTATCACAAGTGCAAAAAGTGGTTTTTCCGCACTAATACAAGTGCAAAAGTGGTTTCCTGCACCAACACAAGTGCGAAAAGTGGTTTTTCAACACTAACACAAGTGCGAAAAGTGGGTTTTCAACACTAACACAAGTGCGAAAAGTGGTTTTTCCACACTAAAACAAGTGCAAAAGTGGTTTCCTGCACCAACACAAGTGCGAAAAGTGGTTTTTCAACACTAACACAAGTGCGAAAAGTGGTTTTTCAGCACTAACAAAAGTGCGAAAAGTGGTTTTTCCACACTAATACAAGTGCAAAAGTCGTTTCCTGCACCAACACAAGTGCAAAAAGTGGTTTATCAACACTAACACAAGTGCGAAAAGTGGTTTTTCAACATTATCACAAGTGCAAAAAGTATTTTTTTCACACTAATACAAGTGCAAAAGTGGTTTCCTGCACCAACACAAGTGCGAAAAGTGGTTTTTCAACACTAACACAAGTGCGAAAAGTGTTTTTTCCACACTAATACAAGTGCAAAAGTGGTTTCCTGCACCAACACAAGTGCAAAAAGTGGTTTTTCAACACTAACACATGTGCAAAAAGTGGTTTTTCCAAACTAATACAAGTGCAAAAGTGGTTTCCTACACCAAGACAAGTGCGAAAAGTGGTTTTTCAACACTAACACAAGTGCGAAAAGTGGTTTTTCAACACTATCGCAAGTGCAAAAAGTGTTTTTTCCACACTAATACAAGTGCAAAAGTGGTTTCCTGCACCAACACAAGTGCGAAAAGTGGTTTTTCCAACACTAACACAAGTGCGAAAAGTGGTTTTTCCACACTAATACAAGTGCAAAAGTGGTTTCCTGCACCAACACAAGTGCGAAAAGTGGTTTTTCAACACTAACACAAGTGCGAAAAGTTGTTTTTCAACACTAACACAAGTGCAAAAAGTGTTTTTTCCACACTAATACAAGTGCAAAAGTGGTTTCCTGCACCAACACAAGTGCAAAAAGTGTTTTTTCCACACTAATACAGGTGCAAATGTGGTTTCCTGCACCAACACAAGTGCGAAAAGTGGTTTTTCAACACTAACACAAGTGCGAAAAGTGATATTTCAACACTAACACAAGTGCGAAAAGTGGTTTTTCAACACTAACACAAGTGCGAAAAGTGTTTTTTCCACACTAATACAAGTGCAAAAGTGGTTTCCTGCACCAACACAAGTGTGAATAGTGGTTTTTCAACACTAACACAAGTGCGAAAAGTGGTTTTTCAACACTAACACAAGTGCGAAAAGTGGTTTTTCAACACTAACACAAGTGCGAAAAGTGGTTTTTCAACACTAATACAAGTGTGAAAAGTGGTTTTTCCACACTAATACAAGTGCAATAGTGGTTTCCTGCACCAACACAAGTGCGAAAAGTGGTTTTTCAACACTAATACAAGTGCGAAAAGTGGTTTTTCGACACTATCACAAGTGCAAAAAGTGTTTTTTCCACACTAATACAAGTGCAAAAGTGGTTTCCTGCACCAACACAAGTGCGAAAAGTGGTTTTTCAACACTAACACAAGTGCGAAAAGTGGTTTTTCAACACTAAAACAAGTGCGAAAAGTGGTTTTTCCACACTAATACAAGTGCAAAAGTGGTTTCCTGCACCAACACAAGTGCGAAAAGTGGTTTTGCAACACTAACACAAGTGCGAAAAGTGGTTTTTCAACACTAACACAAGTGCGAAAAGTGGTTTTTCCACACTAATACAAGTGCAAAAGCGGTTTCCTGCACCAACACAAGTGCCAAACGTGGTTTTTCAACACTAACGCAAGTGCGAAAAGTGGTTTTTAAACATAAACACATGTGCGAAAAGTGGTTTTTCAACACTATCACAAGTGCAAAAAGTGTTTTTTCCACACTAATACAAGTGCAAAAGTGGTTTCCTGCACCAACGCAAGTGCGAAAAGTGGTTTTTCAACACTAACACAAGTGCGAAAAGTGGTTTTTCAACACTATCACAAGTGCAAAAAGTGTTTTTTTCCACACTAATACAAGTGCAAAAGTGTTTTCCTGCACCAACACAAGTGCGAAAAGTGGTTTTTCAACACTAACACAAGTGCGAAAAGTGGTTTTTCAACACTAACACAAGTGCGAAAAGTGGTTTTTCAACACTATCACAAGTGCAAAAAGTGTTTTTTCCACACTAATACAAGTGCAACAGTGGTTTCCTGCACCAACACAAGTGCGAAAAGTGGTTTTTAAACACAAAAACATGTGCGAAAAGTGGTTTTTCAACACTATCACAAGTGCGAAAAGTGGTTTTTCCACACTAATACAAGTGCAAAAGCGGTTTCCTGCACCAACACAAGTGCGAAAAGTGGTTTTTCAACACTAACACAAGTGCGAAAAGTGGTTTTTCAACACTATCACAAGTGCAAAAAGTGTTTTTTCCACACTAATACAAGTGCAAAAGTGGTTTCCTGCACCAACACAAGTGCCAAACGTGGTTTTTCAACACTAACGCAAGTGCGAAAAGTGGTTTTTAAACACAAACACATGTGCGAAAAGTGGTTTTTCAACACTATCACAAGTGCAAAAAGTGTTTTTTCCACACTAATACAAGTGCAAAAGTGGTTTCCTGCACCAACGCAAGTGCGAAAAGTGGTTTTTCAACACTAACACAAGTGCGAAAAGTGGTTTTTCAACACTATCACAAGTGCAAAAAGTGTTTTTTCCACACTAATACAAGTGCAAAAGTGTTTTCCTGCACCAACACAAGTGCGAAAAGTGGTTTTTCAACACTAACATAAGTGCAAAAAGTGGTTTTTCAACACTAACACAAGTGCAAAAAGTGGTTTTTCAACACTAACACAAGTGCGAAAAGTGGTTTTTCCACACTAATACAAGTGCAAAGCGGTTTCCTGCACCAACACAAGTGCGAAAAGTGGTTTTTCAACACTAACACAAGTGCGAAAAGTGGTTTTTCAACACTATCACAAGTGCAAAAAGTGTTTTTTCCACACTAATACAAGTGCAAAAGTGGTTTCCTGCACCAACACAAGTGCCAAACGTGGTTTTTCAACACTAACGCAAGTGCGAAAAGTGGTTTTTAAACACAAACACATGTGCGAAAAGTGGTTTTTCAACACTATCACAAGTGCAAAAAGTGTTTTTTCCACACTAATACAAGTGCAAAAGTGGTTTCCTGCACCAACGCAAGTGCGAAAAGTGGTTTTTCAACACTAACACAAGTGCGAAAAGTGGTTTTTCAACACTATCACAAGTGCAAAACGTGTTTTTTCCACACTAATACAAGTGCAAAAGTGTTTTCCTGCACCAACACAAGTGCGAAAAGTGGTTTTTCAACACTAACACAAGTGCGAAAAGTGGTTTTTCAACACTAACACAAGTGCGAAAAGTGGTTTTTCAACACTATCACAAGTGCAAAAAGTGTTTTTTCCACACTAATACAAGTGCAACAGTGGTTTCCTGCACCAACACAAGTGCGAAAAGTGGTTTTTCAACACTAACACAAGTGCGAAAAGTGGTTTTTCAACACTATCACAAGTGCAAAAAGTGTTTTTTCCACACTAATACAAGTGCAAAAGTGGTTTCCTGCACCAACACAAGTGCGAAAAGTGGTTTTTCAACACTAACACAAGTGCGAAAAGTGGTTTTTCCACACTAATACAAGTGCAAAAGTGGTTTCCTGCACCAACACAAGTGCGAAAAGTGGTTTTTCAACACTAACACAAGTGCGAAAAGTGGTTTTTCAATACTAACACAAGTGCGAAAAGTGGTTTTTCAACACTAACACAAGTGCAAAAAGTGTTTTTTACACACTAATACAAGTGCAAAAGTGGTTTCCTGCACCAACACAAGTGCCAAAAGTGGTTTTTCAACACTAACACAAGTGCGAAAAGTGGTTTTTCAACACTAACACAAGTGCGAAAAGTGGTTTTTCCACACTAATACAAGTGCAAAAGTGGTTTCCTGCACCAACACAAGTGCGAAAAGTGGTTTTTCAACACTAACACAAGTGCGAAAAGTGGTTTTTCAACACTAACACAAGTGCGAAAAGTGGTTTTTCCACACGAATACAAGTGCAAAAGCGGTTTCCTGCACCAACACAAGTGCGAAAAGTGGTTTTTCAACACTAACACAAGTGCGAAAAGTGGTTTTTCAACACTATCACAAGTGCAAAAAGTGTTTTTTCCACACTAATACAAGTGCAAAAGTGGTTTCCTGCACCAACACAAGTGCCAAACGAGGTTTTTCAACACTAACGCAAGTGCGAAAAGTGGTTTTAAACACAAACACATGTGCGAAAAGTGGTTTTTCAAGACTATCACAAGTGCAAAAAGTGTTTTTTCCACACTAATACAAGTGCAAAAGTGGTTTCCTGCACCAACACAAGTGCGAAAAGTGGTTTTTCAACACTAACGCAAGTGCGAAAAGTGGTTTTTCAACACTATCACAAGTGCAAAAAGTGTTTTTTCCAAACCAATACAAGTGCAAACGTGGTTTCCTGCACCAACACAAGTGTGAAAAGTGGTTTTTCAACACTAACACAAGTGCGAAAAGTGGTTTTTCAACACTAATATAAGGGCAAAAGTGGTTTCCTGCACCAACACAAGTGCGAAAAGTGGTTTTTCCACACTAATACAAGTGCAAAAGTGGTTTCCTGCACCAACACAAGTGCGAAAAGTGGTTTTTCAACACTAACACAAGTGCAAAAAGTGGTTTTTCAACACTATCACAAATGCAAAAAGTGTTTTTTCCACACTAATACAAGTGCAAAAGTGGTTTCCTGCACCAACACAATTGCGAAAAGTGTTTTTTCAACACTAACACAAGTGCGAAAAGTGGTTTTTCAACCCTAACACAAGTGCGAAAAGTGGTTTTTCCACACTAATACAAGTGCAAAAGTGGTTTCCTGCACCAACACAAGTGCGAAAAGTGGTTTTTCAACACTAACACAAGTGCGAAAAGTGGTTTTTCAACACTATCACAAGTGCAAAAAGTGTTTTTTCCACACTAATACAAGTGCAAAAGTGGTTTCCTGCACCAACACAAGTGCGAAAAGTGGTTTTTCAACACTACCACAAGTGCGAAAAGTGGTTTTTCAACACTAACACAAGTGCGAAAAGTGGTTTTTCAACACTATCACAAGTGCAAAAAGTGTTTTTTCCACACGAGTACAAGTGCAAAAGTGGTTTCCTACACCAACACAAGTGCGAAAAGTGGTTTTTCAACACTAACACAAGTGCGAAAAGTGGTTTTTCAACACTATCACAAGTGCAAAAAGTGGTTTTTCCACACTAATACAAGTGCAAAAGTGGTTTCCTGCACCAACACAAGTGCGAAAAGTGGTTTTTCAACACTAACACAAGTGCGAAAAGTGGGTTTTCAACACTAACACAAGTGCGAAAAGTGGTTTTTCCACACTAAAACAAGTGCAAAAGTGGTTTCCTGCACCAACACAAGTGCGAAAAGTGGTTTTTCAACACTAACACAAGTGCGAAAAGTGGTTTTTCAGCACTAACACAAGTGCGAAAAGTGGTTTTTCCACACTAATACAAGTGCAAAAGTCGTTTCCTGCACCAACACAAGTGCGAAAAGTGGTTTATCAACACTAACACAAGTGCGAAAAGTGGTTTTTCAACATTATCACAAGTGCAAAAAGTATTTTTTTCACACTAATACAAGTGCAAAAGTGGTTTCCTGCACCAACACAAGTGCGAAAAGTGGTTTTTCAACACTAACACAAGTGCGAAAAGTGTTTTTTCCACACTAATACAAGTGCAAAAGTGGTTTCCTGCACCAACACAAGTGCAAAAAGTGGTTTTTCAACACTAACACATGTGCAAAAAGTGGTTTTTCCAAACTAATACAAGTGCAAAAGTGGTTTCCTACACCAAGACAAGTGCGAAAAGTGGTTTTTCAACACTAACACAAGTGCGAAAAGTGGTTTTTCAACACTAACACAAGTGCGAAAAGTGGTTTTTCAACACTAACACAAGTGCAAAAAGTGTTTTTTACAGACTAATACAAGTGCAAAAGTGGTTTCCTGCACCAACACAAGTGCCAAAAGTGGTTTTTCAACACTAACACAAGTGCGAAAAGTGGTTTTTCAACACTAACACAAGTGCGAAAAGTGGTTTTTCCACACTAATACAAGTGCAAAAGTGGTTTCCTGCACCAACACAAGTGCGAAAAGTGGTTTTTCAACACTAACACAAGTGCGAAAAGTGGTTTTTCAACACTAACACAAGTGCGAAAAGTGGTTTTTCCACACGAATACAAGTGCAAAAGCGGTTTCCTGCACCAACACAAGTGCGAAAAGTGGTTTTTCAACACTAACACAAGTGCGAAAAGTGGTTTTTCAACACTATCACAAGTGCAAAAAGTGTTTTTTCCACACTAATACAAGTGCAAAAGTGGTTTCCTGCACCAACACAAGTGCCAAACGTGGTTTTTCAACACTAACGCAAGTGCGAAAAGTGGTTTTAAACACAAACACATGTGCGAAAAGTGGTTTTTCAACACTATCACAAGTGCAAAAAGTGTTTTTTCCACACTAATACAAGTGCAAAAGTGGTTTCCTGCACCAACACAAGTGCGAAAAGTGGTTTTTCAACACTAACGCAAGTGCGAAAAGTGGTTTTTCAACACTATCACAAGTGCAAAAAGTGTTTTTTCCAAACCAATACAAGTGCAAACGTGGTTTCCTGCACCAACACAAGTGTGAAAAGTGGTTTTTCAACACTAACACAAGTGCGAAAAGTGGTTTTTCAACACTAATATAAGGGCAAAAGTGGTTTCCTGCACCAACACAAGTGCGAAAAGTGGTTTTTCCACACTAATACAAGTGCAAAAGTGGTTTCCTGCACCAACACAAGTGCGAAAAGTGGTTTTTCAACACTAACACAAGTGCAAAAAGTGGTTTTTCAACACTATCACAAATGCAAAAAGTGTTTTTTCCACACTAATACAAGTGCAAAAGTGGTTTCCTGCACCAACACAATTGCGAAAAGTGTTTTTTCAACACTAACACAAGTGCGAAAAGTGGTTTTTCAACCCTAACACAAGTGCGAAAAGTGGTTTTTCCACACTAATACAAGTGCAAAAGTGGTTTCCTGCACCAACACAAGTGCGAAAAGTGGTTTTTCAACACTAACACAAGTGCGAAAAGTGGTTTTTCAACACTATCACAAGTGCAAAAAGTGTTTTTTCCACACTAATACAAGTGCAAAAGTGGTTTCCTGCACCAACACAAGTGCGAAAAGTGGTTTTTCAACACTACCACAAGTGCGAAAAGTGGTTTTTCAACACTAACACAAGTGCGAAAAGTGGTTTTTCAACACTATCACAAGTGCAAAAAGTGTTTTTTCCACACGAGTACAAGTGCAAAAGTGGTTTCCTACACCAACACAAGTGCGAAAAGTGGTTTTTCAACACTAACACAAGTGCGAAAAGTGGTTTTTCAACACTATCACAAGTGCAAAAAGTGGTTTTTCCACACTAATACAAGTGCAAAAGTGGTTTCCTGCACCAACACAAGTGCGAAAAGTGGTTTTTCAACACTAACACAAGTGCGAAAAGTGGGTTTTCAACACTAACACAAGTGCGAAAAGTGGTTTTTCCACACTAAAACAAGTGCAAAAGTGGTTTCCTGCACCAACACAAGTGCGAAAAGTGGTTTTTCAACACTAACACAAGTGCGAAAAGTGGTTTTTCAGCACTAACACAAGTGCGAAAAGTGGTTTTTCCACACTAATACAAGTGCAAAAGTCGTTTCCTGCACCAACACAAGTGCGAAAAGTGGTTTATCAACACTAACACAAGTGCGAAAAGTGGTTTTTCAACATTATCACAAGTGCAAAAAGTATTTTTTTCACACTAATACAAGTGCAAAAGTGGTTTCCTGCACCAACACAAGTGCGAAAAGTGGTTTTTCAACACTAACACAAGTGCGAAAAGTGTTTTTTCCACACTAATACAAGTGCAAAAGTGGTTTCCTGCACCAACACAAGTGCAAAAAGTGGTTTTTCAACACTAACACATGTGCAAAAAGTGGTTTTTCCAAACTAATACAAGTGCAAAAGTGGTTTCCTACACCAAGACAAGTGCGAAAAGTGGTTTTTCAACACTAACACAAGTGCGAAAAGTGGTTTTTCAACACTATCACAAGTGCAAAAAGTGTTTTTTCCACACTAATACAAGTGCAAAAGTGGTTTCCTGCACCAACACAAGTGCGAAAAGTGGTTTTTCCAACACTAACACAAGTGCGAAAAGTGGTTTTTCCACACTAATACAAGTGCAAAAGTGGTTTCCTGCACCAACACAAGTGCGAAAAGTGGTTTTTCAACACTAACACAAGTGCGAAAAGTGGTTTTTCAACACTAACACAAGTGCAAAAAGTGTTTTTTCCACACTAATACAAGTGCAAAAGTGGTTTCCTGCACCAACACAAGTGCAAAAAGTGTTTTTTCCACACTAATACATGTGCAAATGTGGTTTCCTGCACCAACACAAGTGCGAAAAGTGGTTTTTCAACACTAACACAAGTGCGAAAAGTGATATTTCAACACTAACACAAGTGCGAAAAGTGGTTTTTCAACACTAACACATGTGCGAAAAGTGTTTTTTCCACACTAATACAAGTGCAAAAGTGGTTTCCTGCACCAACACAAGTGTGAATAGTAGTTTTTCAACACTAACACAAGTGCGAAAAGTGGTTTTTCAACACCAACACAAGTGCGAAAAGTGGTTTTTCAACACTAACACAAGTGCGAAAAGTGGTTTTTCAACACTAACACAAGTGTGAAAAGTGGTTTTTCCACACTAATACAAGTGCAATAGTGGTTTCCTGCACCAACACAAGTGCGAAAAGTGGTTTTTCAACACTAATACAAGTGCGAAAAGTGGTTTTTCGACACTATCACAAGTGCAAAAAGTGTTTTTTCCACACTAATACAAGTGCAAAAGTGGTTTCCTGCACCAACACAAGTGCGAAAAGTGGTTTTTCAACACTAACATAAGTGCGAAAAGTGGTTTTTCAACACTAACACAAGTGCGAAAAGTGGTTTTTCCACACTAATACAAGTGCAAAAGTGGTTTCCTGCACCAACACAAGTGCGAAAAGTGGTTTTTCAACACTAACACAAGTGCGAAAAGTGGTTTTTCAACACTAACACAAGTGCGAAAAGTGGTTTTTCCACACTAATACAAGTGCAAAAGCGGTTTCCTGCACCAACACAAGTGCCAAACGTGGTTTTTCAACACTAACGCAAGTGCGAAAAGTGGTTTTTAAACATAAACACATGTGCGAAAAGTGGTTTTTCAACACTATCACAAGTGCAAAAAGTGTTTTTTCCACACTAATACAAGTGCAAAAGTGGTTTCCTGCACCAACGCAAGTGCGAAAAGTGGTTTTTCAACACTAACACAAGTGCGAAAAGTGGTTTTTCAACACTATCACAAGTGCAAAAAGTGTTTTTTCCACACTAATACAAGTGCAAAAGTGTTTTCCTGCACCAACACAAGTGCGAAAAGTGGTTTTTCAACACTAACACAAGTGCGAAAAGTGGTTTTTCAACACTAACACAAGTGCGAAAAGTGGTTTTTCAACACTATCACAAGTGCAAAAAGTTTTTTTTCCACACTAATACAAGTGCAACAGTGGTTTCCTGCACCAACACAAGTGCGAAAAGTGGTTTTTCAACACTAACACAAGTGCGAAAAGTGGTTTTTCAACACTATCACAAGTGCAAAAAGTGTTTTTTCCACACTAATACAAGTGCAAAAGTGTTTTCCTGCACCAACACAAGTGCGAAAAGTGGTTTTTCAACACTAACATAAGTGCAAAAAGTGGTTTTTCAACACTAACACAAGTGCAAAAAGTGGTTTTTCAACACTAACACAAGTGCGAAAAGTGGTTTTTCCACACTAATACAAGTGCAAAGCGGTTTCCTGCACCAACACAAGTGCGAAAAGTGGTTTTTCAACACTAACACAAGTGCGAAAAGTGGTTTTTCAACACTATCACAAGTGCAAAAAGTGTTTTTTCCACACTAATACAAGTGCAAAAGTGGTTTCCTGCACCAACACAAGTGCCAAACGTGGTTTTTCAACACTAACGCAAGTGCGAAAAGTGGTTTTTAAACACAAACACATGTGCGAAAAGTGGTTTTTCAACACTATCACAAGTGCAAAAAGTGTTTTTTCCACACTAATACAAGTGCAAAAGTGGTTTCCTGCACCAACGCAAGTGCGAAAAGTGGTTTTTCAACACTAACACAAGTGCGAAAAGTGGTTTTTCAACACTATCACAAGTGCAAAACGTGTTTTTTCCACACTAATACAAGTGCAAAAGTGTTTTCCTGCACCAACACAAGTGCGAAAAGTGGTTTTTCAACACTAACACAAGTGCGAAAAGTGGTTTTTCAACACTAACACAAGTGCGAAAAGTGGTTTTTCAACACTATCACAAGTGCAAAAAGTGTTTTTTCCACACTAATACAAGTGCAACAGTGGTTTCCTGCACCAACACAAGTGCGAAAAGTGGTTTTTCAACACTAACACAAGTGCGAAAAGTGGTTTTTCAACACTATCACAAGTGCAAAAAGTGTTTTTTCCACACTAATACAAGTGCAAAAGTGGTTTCCTGCACCAACACAAGTGCGAAAAGTGGTTTTTCAACACTAACACAAGTGCGAAAAGTGGTTTTTCCACACTAATACAAGTGCAAAAGTGGTTTCCTGCACCAACACAAGTGCGAAAAGTGGTTTTTCAACACTAACACAAGTGCGAAAAGTGGTTTTTCAATACTAACACAAGTGCGAAAAGTGGTTTTTCAACACTAACACAAGTGCAAAAAGTGTTTTTTACACACTAATACAAGTGCAAAAGTGGTTTCCTGCACCAACACAAGTGCCAAAAGTGGTTTTTCAACACTAACACAAGTGCGAAAAGTGGTTTTTCAACACTAACACAAGTGCGAAAAGTGGTTTTTCCACACTAATACAAGTGCAAAAGTGGTTTCCTGCACCAACACAAGTGCGAAAAGTGGTTTTTCAACACTAACACAAGTGCGAAAAGTGGTTTTTCAACACTAACACAAGTGCGAAAAGTGGTTTTTCCACACGAATACAAGTGCAAAAGCGGTTTCCTGCACCAACACAAGTGCGAAAAGTGGTTTTTCAACACTAACACAAGTGCGAAAAGTGGTTTTTCAACACTATCACAAGTGCAAAAAGTGTTTTTTCCACACTAATACAAGTGCAAAAGTGGTTTCCTGCACCAACACAAGTGCCAAACGAGGTTTTTCAACACTAACGCAAGTGCGAAAAGTGGTTTTAAACACAAACACATGTGCGAAAAGTGGTTTTTCAAGACTATCACAAGTGCAAAAAGTGTTTTTTCCACACTAATACAAGTGCAAAAGTGGTTTCCTGCACCAACACAAGTGCGAAAAGTGGTTTTTCAACACTAACGCAAGTGCGAAAAGTGGTTTTTCAACACTATCACAAGTGCAAAAAGTGTTTTTTCCAAACCAATACAAGTGCAAACGTGGTTTCCTGCACCAACACAAGTGTGAAAAGTGGTTTTTCAACACTAACACAAGTGCGAAAAGTGGTTTTTCAACACTAATATAAGGGCAAAAGTGGTTTCCTGCACCAACACAAGTGCGAAAAGTGGTTTTTCCACACTAATACAAGTGCAAAAGTGGTTTCCTGCACCAACACAAGTGCGAAAAGTGGTTTTTCAACACTAACACAAGTGCAAAAAGTGGTTTTTCAACACTATCACAAATGCAAAAAGTGTTTTTTCCACACTAATACAAGTGCAAAAGTGGTTTCCTGCACCAACACAATTGCGAAAAGTGTTTTTTCAACACTAACACAAGTGCGAAAAGTGGTTTTTCAACCCTAACACAAGTGCGAAAAGTGGTTTTTCCACACTAATACAAGTGCAAAAGTGGTTTCCTGCACCAACACAAGTGCGAAAAGTGGTTTTTCAACACTAACACAAGTGCGAAAAGTGGTTTTTCAACACTATCACAAGTGCAAAAAGTGTTTTTTCCACACTAATACAAGTGCAAAAGTGGTTTCCTGCACCAACACAAGTGCGAAAAGTGGTTTTTCAACACTACCACAAGTGCGAAAAGTGGTTTTTCAACACTAACACAAGTGCGAAAAGTGGTTTTTCAACACTATCACAAGTGCAAAAAGTGTTTTTTCCACACGAGTACAAGTGCAAAAGTGGTTTCCTACACCAACACAAGTGCGAAAAGTGGTTTTTCAACACTAACACAAGTGCGAAAAGTGGTTTTTCAACACTATCACAAGTGCAAAAAGTGGTTTTTCCACACTAATACAAGTGCAAAAGTGGTTTCCTGCACCAACACAAGTGCGAAAAGTGGTTTTTCAACACTAACACAAGTGCGAAAAGTGGGTTTTCAACACTAACACAAGTGCGAAAAGTGGTTTTTCCACACTAAAACAAGTGCAAAAGTGGTTTCCTGCACCAACACAAGTGCGAAAAGTGGTTTTTCAACACTAACACAAGTGCGAAAAGTGGTTTTTCAGCACTAACACAAGTGCGAAAAGTGGTTTTTCCACACTAATACAAGTGCAAAAGTCGTTTCCTGCACCAACACAAGTGCGAAAAGTGGTTTATCAACACTAACACAAGTGCGAAAAGTGGTTTTTCAACATTATCACAAGTGCAAAAAGTATTTTTTTCACACTAATACAAGTGCAAAAGTGGTTTCCTGCACCAACACAAGTGCGAAAAGTGGTTTTTCAACACTAACACAAGTGCGAAAAGTGTTTTTTCCACACTAATACAAGTGCAAAAGTGGTTTCCTGCACCAACACAAGTGCAAAAAGTGGTTTTTCAACACTAACACATGTGCAAAAAGTGGTTTTTCCAAACTAATACAAGTGCAAAAGTGGTTTCCTACACCAAGACAAGTGCGAAAAGTGGTTTTTCAACACTAACACAAGTGCGAAAAGTGGTTTTTCAACACTAACACAAGTGCGAAAAGTGGTTTTTCAACACTAACACAAGTGCAAAAAGTGTTTTTTACAGACTAATACAAGTGCAAAAGTGGTTTCCTGCACCAACACAAGTGCCAAAAGTGGTTTTTCAACACTAACACAAGTGCGAAAAGTGGTTTTTCAACACTAACACAAGTGCGAAAAGTGGTTTTTCCACACTAATACAAGTGCAAAAGTGGTTTCCTGCACCAACACAAGTGCGAAAAGTGGTTTTTCAACACTAACACAAGTGCGAAAAGTGGTTTTTCAACACTAACACAAGTGCGAAAAGTGGTTTTTCCACACGAATACAAGTGCAAAAGCGGTTTCCTGCACCAACACAAGTGCGAAAAGTGGTTTTTCAACACTAACACAAGTGCGAAAAGTGGTTTTTCAACACTATCACAAGTGCAAAAAGTGTTTTTTCCACACTAATACAAGTGCAAAAGTGGTTTCCTGCACCAACACAAGTGCCAAACGTGGTTTTTCAACACTAACGCAAGTGCGAAAAGTGGTTTTAAACACAAACACATGTGCGAAAAGTGGTTTTTCAACACTATCACAAGTGCAAAAAGTGTTTTTTCCACACTAATACAAGTGCAAAAGTGGTTTCCTGCACCAACACAAGTGCGAAAAGTGGTTTTTCAACACTAACGCAAGTGCGAAAAGTGGTTTTTCAACACTATCACAAGTGCAAAAAGTGTTTTTTCCAAACCAATACAAGTGCAAACGTGGTTTCCTGCACCAACACAAGTGTGAAAAGTGGTTTTTCAACACTAACACAAGTGCGAAAAGTGGTTTTTCAACACTAATATAAGGGCAAAAGTGGTTTCCTGCACCAACACAAGTGCGAAAAGTGGTTTTTCCACACTAATACAAGTGCAAAAGTGGTTTCCTGCACCAACACAAGTGCGAAAAGTGGTTTTTCAACACTAACACAAGTGCAAAAAGTGGTTTTTCAACACTATCACAAATGCAAAAAGTGTTTTTTCCACACTAATACAAGTGCAAAAGTGGTTTCCTGCACCAACACAATTGCGAAAAGTGTTTTTTCAACACTAACACAAGTGCGAAAAGTGGTTTTTCAACCCTAACACAAGTGCGAAAAGTGGTTTTTCCACACTAATACAAGTGCAAAAGTGGTTTCCTGCACCAACACAAGTGCGAAAAGTGGTTTTTCAACACTAACACAAGTGCGAAAAGTGGTTTTTCAACACTATCACAAGTGCAAAAAGTGTTTTTTCCACACTAATACAAGTGCAAAAGTGGTTTCCTGCACCAACACAAGTGCGAAAAGTGGTTTTTCAACACTACCACAAGTGCGAAAAGTGGTTTTTCAACACTAACACAAGTGCGAAAAGTGGTTTTTCAACACTATCACAAGTGCAAAAAGTGTTTTTTCCACACGAGTACAAGTGCAAAAGTGGTTTCCTACACCAACACAAGTGCGAAAAGTGGTTTTTCAACACTAACACAAGTGCGAAAAGTGGTTTTTCAACACTATCACAAGTGCAAAAAGTGGTTTTTCCACACTAATACAAGTGCAAAAGTGGTTTCCTGCACCAACACAAGTGCGAAAAGTGGTTTTTCAACACTAACACAAGTGCGAAAAGTGGGTTTTCAACACTAACACAAGTGCGAAAAGTGGTTTTTCCACACTAAAACAAGTGCAAAAGTGGTTTCCTGCACCAACACAAGTGCGAAAAGTGGTTTTTCAACACTAACACAAGTGCGAAAAGTGGTTTTTCAGCACTAACACAAGTGCGAAAAGTGGTTTTTCCACACTAATACAAGTGCAAAAGTCGTTTCCTGCACCAACACAAGTGCGAAAAGTGGTTTATCAACACTAACACAAGTGCGAAAAGTGGTTTTTCAACATTATCACAAGTGCAAAAAGTATTTTTTTCACACTAATACAAGTGCAAAAGTGGTTTCCTGCACCAACACAAGTGCGAAAAGTGGTTTTTCAACACTAACACAAGTGCGAAAAGTGTTTTTTCCACACTAATACAAGTGCAAAAGTGGTTTCCTGCACCAACACAAGTGCAAAAAGTGGTTTTTCAACACTAACACATGTGCAAAAAGTGGTTTTTCCAAACTAATACAAGTGCAAAAGTGGTTTCCTACACCAAGACAAGTGCGAAAAGTGGTTTTTCAACACTAACACAAGTGCGAAAAGTGGTTTTTCAACACTATCACAAGTGCAAAAAGTGTTTTTTCCACACTAATACAAGTGCAAAAGTGGTTTCCTGCACCAACACAAGTGCGAAAAGTGGTTTTTCCAACACTAACACAAGTGCGAAAAGTGGTTTTTCCACACTAATACAAGTGCAAAAGTGGTTTCCTGCACCAACACAAGTGCGAAAAGTGGTTTTTCAACACTAACACAAGTGCGAAAAGTGGTTTTTCAACACTAACACAAGTGCAAAAAGTGTTTTTTCCACACTAATACAAGTGCAAAAGTGGTTTCCTGCACCAACACAAGTGCAAAAAGTGTTTTTTCCACACTAATACATGTGCAAATGTGGTTTCCTGCACCAACACAAGTGCGAAAAGTGGTTTTTCAACACTAACACAAGTGCGAAAAGTGATATTTCAACACTAACACAAGTGCGAAAAGTGGTTTTTCAACACTAACACATGTGCGAAAAGTGTTT
The DNA here is from genome assembly GCF_964187855.1 of Myxine glutinosa. NCBI lineage: Eukaryota > Metazoa > Chordata > Myxini > Myxiniformes > Myxinidae > Myxine > Myxine glutinosa. The sequence goes on along the minus strand of NC_136268.1, from coordinate 142,583,583 downwards.
TTTCCACACTAATACAAGTGCAAAAGTGGTTTCCTGCACCAACACAAGTGTGAATAGTAGTTTTTCAACACTAACACAAGTGCGAAAAGTGGTTTTTCAACACCAACACAAGTGCGAAAAGTGGTTTTTCAACACTAACACAAGTGCGAAAAGTGGTTTTTCAACACTAACACAAGTGTGAAAAGTGGTTTTTCCACACTAATACAAGTGCAATAGTGGTTTCCTGCACCAACACAAGTGCGAAAAGTGGTTTTTCAACACTAATACAAGTGCGAAAAGTGGTTTTTCGACACTATCACAAGTGCAAAAAGTGTTTTTTCCACACTAATACAAGTGCAAAAGTGGTTTCCTGCACCAACACAAGTGCGAAAAGTGGTTTTTCAACACTAACATAAGTGCGAAAAGTGGTTTTTCAACACTAACACAAGTGCGAAAAGTGGTTTTTCCACACTAATACAAGTGCAAAAGTGGTTTCCTGCACCAACACAAGTGCGAAAAGTGGTTTTTCAACACTAACACAAGTGCGAAAAGTGGTTTTTCAACACTAACACAAGTGCGAAAAGTGGTTTTTCCACACTAATACAAGTGCAAAAGCGGTTTCCTGCACCAACACAAGTGCCAAACGTGGTTTTTCAACACTAACGCAAGTGCGAAAAGTGGTTTTTAAACATAAACACATGTGCGAAAAGTGGTTTTTCAACACTATCACAAGTGCAAAAAGTGTTTTTTCCACACTAATACAAGTGCAAAAGTGGTTTCCTGCACCAACGCAAGTGCGAAAAGTGGTTTTTCAACACTAACACAAGTGCGAAAAGTGGTTTTTCAACACTATCACAAGTGCAAAAAGTGTTTTTTCCACACTAATACAAGTGCAAAAGTGTTTTCCTGCACCAACACAAGTGCGAAAAGTGGTTTTTCAACACTAACACAAGTGCGAAAAGTGGTTTTTCAACACTAACACAAGTGCGAAAAGTGGTTTTTCAACACTATCACAAGTGCAAAAAGTTTTTTTTCCACACTAATACAAGTGCAACAGTGGTTTCCTGCACCAACACAAGTGCGAAAAGTGGTTTTTAAACACAAACACATGTGCGAAAAGTGGTTTTTCAACACTATCACAAGTGCGAAAAGTGGTTTTTCCACACTAATACAAGTGCAAAAGCGGTTTCCTGCACCAACACAAGTGCGAAAAGTGGTTTTTCAACACTAACACAAGTGCGAAAAGTGGTTTTTCAACACTATCACAAGTGCAAAAAGTGTTTTTTCCACACTAATACAAGTGCAAAAGTGGTTTCCTGCACCAACACAAGTGCCAAACGTGGTTTTTCAACACTAACGCAAGTGCGAAAAGTGGTTTTTAAACACAAACACATGTGCGAAAAGTGGTTTTTCAACACTATCACAAGTGCAAAAAGTGTTTTTTCCACACTAATACAAGTGCAAAAGTGGTTTCCTGCACCAACGGATGTGCGAAAAGTGGTTTTTCAACACTAACACAAGTGCGAAAAGTGGTTTTTCAACACTATCACAAGTGCAAAAAGTGTTTTTTCCACACTAATACAAGTGCAAAAGTGTTTTCCTGCACCAACACAAGTGCGAAAAGTGGTTTTTCAACACTAACACAAGTGCGAAAAGTGGTTTTTCAACACTAACACAAGTGCGAAAAGTGGTTTTTCAACACTATCACAAGTGCAAAAAGTGTTTTTTCCACACTAATACAAGTGCAACAGTGGTTTCCTGCACCAACACAAGTGCGAAAAGTGGTTTTTCAACACTAACACAAGTGCGAAAAGTGGTTTTTCAACACTATCACAAGTGCAAAAAGTGGTTTTTCCACACTAATACAAGTGCAAAAGTGGTTTCCTGCACCAACACAAGTGCGAAAAGTGGTTTTTCAACACTAGCACAAGTGCGAAAAGTGGTTTTTCAACACTAACACAAGTGCGAAAAGTGGTTTTTCCACACTAATACAAGTGCAAAAGTGGTTTCCTGCACCAACACAAGTACGAAAAGTGGTTTTTCAACACTAACACAAGTGCGAAAAGTGGTTTTTCAATACTAACACAAGTGCGAAAAGTGGTTTTTCAACACTAACACAAGTGCAAAAAGTGTTTTTTACACACTAATACAAGTGCAAAAGTGGTTTCCTGCACCAACACAAGTGCCAAAAGTGGTTTTTCAACACTAACACAAGTGCGAAAAGTGGTTTTTCAACACTAACACAAGTGCGAAAAGTGGATTTTCCACACTAATACAAGTGCAAAAGTGGTTTCCTGCACCAACACAAGTGCGAAAAGTGGTTTTTCAACACTAACACAAGTGCGAAAAGTGGTTTTTCAACACTAACACAAGTGCGAAAAGTGGTTTTTCCACACTAATACAAGTGCAAAAGCGGTTTCCTGCACCAACACAAGTGCGAAAAGTGGTTTTTCAACACTAACACAAGTGCGAAAAGTGGTTTTTCAACACTATCACAAGTGCAAAAAGTGTTTTTTCCACACTAATACAAGTGCAAAAGTGGTTTCCTGCACCAACACAAGTGCCAAACGTGGTTTTTCAACACTAACGCAAGTGCGAAAAGTGGTTTTTAAACACAAACACATGTGCGAAAAGTGGTTTTTCAACACTATCACAAGTGCAAAAAGTGTTTTTCCACACTAATACAAGTGCAAAAGTGGTTTCCTGCACCAACACAAGTGTGAAAAGTGGTTTTTCAACACTAACGCAAGTGCGAAAAGTGGTTTTTCAACACTATCACAAGTGCAAAAAGTGTTTTTTCCAAACCAATACAAGTGCAAAAGTGGTTTCCTGCACCAACACAAGTGCCAAAAGTGGTTTTTCAACACTAATACAAGTGCGAAAAGTGGTTTTTCACCACTAACACAAGTGCGAAAAGTGGTTTTTCCACACTAATACAAGTGCAAAAGTGGTTTCCTGCACCAACACAAGTGCGAAAAGTGGTTTTTCAACACTAACACAAGTGCGAAAAGTGGTTTTTCAACACTAACACAAGTGCGAAAAGTGGTTTTTCCACACTAATACAAGTGCAAAAGCGGTTTCCTGCACCAACACAAGTGCGAAAAGTGGTTTTTCAACACTAACACAAGTGCGAAAAGTGGTTTTTCAACACTATCACAAGTGCAAAAAGTGTTTTTTCCACACTAATACAAGTGCAAAAGTGGTTTCCTGCACCAACACAAGTGCCAAACGTGGTTTTTCAACACTAACGCAAGTGCGAGAAGTGGTTTTAAACACAAACACATGTGCGAAAAGTGGTTTTTCAACACTATCACAAGTGCAAAAAGTGTTTTTTCCACACTAATACAAGTGCAAAAGTGGTTTCCTGCACCAACACAAGTGCGAAAAGTGGTTTTTCAACACTAACGCAAGTGCGAAAAGTGGTTTTTCAACACTATCACAAGTGCAAAAAGTGTTTTTTCCAAACCAATACAAGTGCAAACGTGGTTTCCTGCACCAACACAAGTGCGAAAAGTGGTTTTTCAACACTAACACAAGTGCGAAAAGTGGTTTTTCAACACTAATATAAGGGCAAAAGTGGTTTCCTGCACCAACACAAGTGCGAAAAGTGGTTTTTCCACACTAATACAAGTGCAAAAGTGGTTTCCTGCACCAACACAAGTGCGAAAAGTGGTTTTTCAACACTAACACAAGTGCAAAAAGTGGTTTTTCAACACTATCACAAGTGCAAAAAGTGTTTTTTCCACACTAATACAAGTGCAAAAGTGGTTTCCTGCACCAACACAAGTGCGAAAAGTGTTTTTTCAACACTAACACAAGTGCGAAAAGTGGTTTTTCAACCCTAACACAAGTGCGAAAAGTGGTTTTTCCACACTAATACAAGTGCAAAAGTGGTTTCCTGCACCAACACAAGTGCGAAAAGTGGTTTTTCAACACTAACACAAGTGCGAAAAGTGGTTTTTCAACACTATCACAAGTGCAAAAAGTGTTTTTTCCACACTAATACAAGTGCAAAAGTGGTTTCCTGCACCAACACAAGTGCGAAAAGTGGTTTTTCAACACTAACACAAGTGCGAAAAGTGGTTTTTCAACACTATCACAAGTGCAAAAAGTGTTTTTTCCACACTTGTACAAGTGCAAAAGTGGTTTCCTACACCAACACAAGTGCGAAAAGTGGTTTTTCAACACTAACACAAGTGCGAAAAGTGGTTTTTCAACACTATCACAAGTGCAAAAAGTGGTTTTTCCACACTAATACAAGTGCAAAAGTGGTTTCCTGCACCAACACAAGTGCGAAAAGTGGTTTTTCAACACTAACACAAGTGCGAAAAGTGGGTTTTCAACACTAACACAAGTGCGAAAAGTGGTTTTTCCACACTAAAACAAGTGCAAAAGTGGTTTCCTGCACCAACACAAGTGCGAAAAGTGGTTTTTCAACACTAACACAAGTGCGAAAAGTGGTTTTTCAGCACTAACAAAAGTGCGAAAAGTGGTTTTTCCACACTAATACAAGTGCAAAAGTCGTTTCCTGCACCAACACAAGTGCGAAAAGTGGTTTATCAACACTAACACAAGTGCGAAAAGTGGTTTTTCAACATTATCACAAGTGCAAAAAGTATTTTTTTCACACTAATACAAGTGCAAAAGTGGTTTCCTGCACCAACACAAGTGCGAAAAGTGGTTTTTCAACACTAACACAAGTGCGAAAAGTGTTTTTTCCACACTAATACAAGTGCAAAAGTGGTTTCCTGCACCAACACAAGTGCAAAAAGTGGTTTTTCAACACTAACACATGTGCAAAAAGTGGTTTTTCCAAACTAATACAAGTGCAAAAGTGGTTTCCTACACCAAGACAAGTGCGAAAAGTGGTTTTTCAACACTAACACAAGTGCGAAAAGTGGTTTTTCAACACTATCACAAGTGCAAAAAGTGTTTTTTCCACACTAATACAAGTGCAAAAGTGGTTTCCTGCACCAACACAAGTGCGAAAAGTGGTTTTTCCAACACTAACACAAGTGCGAAAAGTGGTTTTTCCACACTAATACAAGTGCAAAAGTGGTTTCCTGCACCAACACAAGTGCGAAAAGTGGTTTTTCAACACTAACACAAGTGCGAAAAGTGGTTTTTCAACACTAACACAAGTGCAAAAAGTGTTTTTTCCACACTAATACAAGTGCAAAAGTGGTTTCCTGCACCAACACAAGTGCAAAAAGTGTTTTTTCCACACTAATACAGGTGCAAATGTGGTTTCCTGCACCAACACAAGTGCGAAAAGTGGTTTTTCAACACTAACACAAGTGCGAAAAGTGATATTTCAACACTAACACAAGTGCGAAAAGTGGTTTTTCAACACTAACACAAGTGCGAAAAGTGTTTTTTCCACACTAATACAAGTGCAAAAGTGGTTTCCTGCACCAACACAAGTGTGAATAGTGGTTTTTCAACACTAACACAAGTGCGAAAAGTGGTTTTTCAACACTAACACAAGTGCGAAAAGTGGTTTTTCAACACTAACACAAGTGCGAAAAGTGGTTTTTCAACACTAACACAAGTGTGAAAAGTGGTTTTTCCACACTAATACAAGTGCAATAGTGGTTTCCTGCACCAACACAAGTGCGAAAAGTGGTTTTTCAACACTAATACAAGTGCGAAAAGTGGTTTTTCGACACTATCACAAGGGCAAAAAGTGTTTTTTCCACACTAATACAAGTGCAAAAGTGGTTTCCTGCACCAACACAAGTGCGAAAAGTGGTTTTTCAACACTAACACAAGTGCGAAAAGTGGTTTTTCAACACTAAAACAAGTGCGAAAAGTGGTTTTTCCACACTAATACAAGTGCAAAAGTGGTTTCCTGCACCAACACAAGTGCGAAAAGTGGTTTTTCAACACTAACACAAGTGCGAAAAGTGGTTTTTCAACACTAACACAAGTGCGAAAAGTGGTTTTTCCACACTAATACAAGTGCAAAAGCGGTTTCCTGCACCAACACAAGTGCCAAACGTGGTTTTTCAACACTAACGCAAGTGCGAAAAGTGGTTTTTAAACATAAACACATGTGCGAAAAGTGGTTTTTCAACACTATCACAAGTGCAAAAAGTGTTTTTTCCACACTAATACAAGTGCAAAAGTGGTTTCCTGCACCAACGCAAGTGCGAAAAGTGGTTTTTCAACACTAACACAAGTGCGAAAAGTGGTTTTTCAACACTATCACAAGTGCAAAAAGTGTTTTTTCCACACTAATACAAGTGCAAAAGTGTTTTCCTGCACCAACACAAGTGCGAAAAGTGGTTTTTCAACACTAACACAAGTGCGAAAAGTGGTTTTTCAACACTAACACAAGTGCGAAAAGTGGTTTTTCAACACTATCACAAGTGCAAAAAGTGTTTTTTCCACACTAATACAAGTGCAACAGTGGTTTCCTGCACCAACACAAGTGCGAAAAGTGGTTTTTAAACACAAAAACATGTGCGAAAAGTGGTTTTTCAACACTATCACAAGTGCGAAAAGTGGTTTTTCCACACTAATACAAGTGCAAAAGCGGTTTCCTGCACCAACACAAGTGCGAAAAGTGGTTTTTCAACACTAACACAAGTGCGAAAAGTGGTTTTTCAACACTATCACAAGTGCAAAAAGTGTTTTTTCCACACTAATACAAGTGCAAAAGTGGTTTCCTGCACCAACACAAGTGCCAAACGTGGTTTTTCAACACTAACGCAAGTGCGAAAAGTGGTTTTTAAACACAAACACATGTGCGAAAAGTGGTTTTTCAACACTATCACAAGTGCAAAAAGTGTTTTTTCCACACTAATACAAGTGCAAAAGTGGTTTCCTGCACCAACGCAAGTGCGAAAAGTGGTTTTTCAACACTAACACAAGTGCGAAAAGTGGTTTTTCAACACTATCACAAGTGCAAAAAGTGTTTTTTCCACACTAATACAAGTGCAAAAGTGTTTTCCTGCACCAACACAAGTGCGAAAAGTGGTTTTTCAACACTAACATAAGTGCGAAAAGTGGTTTTTCAACACTAACACAAGTGCGAAAAGTGGTTTTTCAACACTATCACAAGTGCAAAAAGTGTTTTTTCCACACTAATACAAGTGCAACAGTGGTTTCCTGCACCAACACAAGTGCGAAAAGTGTTTTTTCAACACTAACACAAGTGCGAAAAGTGGTTTTTCAACACTATCACAAGTTCAAAAAGTGGTTTTTCCACACTAATACAAGTGCAAAAGTGGTTTCCTGCACCAACACAAGTGCGAAAAGTGGTTTTTCAACACTAACACAAGTGCGAAAAGTGGTTTTTCAACACTAACACAAGTGCGAAAAGTGGTTTTTCCACACTAATACAAGTGCAAAAGTGGTTTCCTGCACCAACACAAGTGCGAAAAGTGGTTTTTCAACACTAACACAAGTGCGAAAAGTGGTTTTTCAATACTAACACAAGTGCGAAAAGTGGTTTTTCAACACTAACACAAGTGCAAAAAGTGTTTTTTACACACTAATACAAGTGCAAAAGTGGTTTCCTGCACCAACACAAGTGCGAAAAGTGGTTTTTCAACACTAACACAAGTGCGAAAAGTGGTTTTTCAACACTAACACAAGTGCGAAAAGTGGTTTTTCAACACTAACACAAGTGCGAAAAGTGGTTTTTCCACACTAATACAAGTGCAAAAGCGGTTTCCTGCACCAACACAAGTGCGAAAAGTGGTTTTTCAACACTAACACAAGTGCGAAAAGTGGTTTTTCAACACTATCACAAGTGCAAAAAGTGTTTTTTCCACACTAATACAAGTGCAAAAGTGGTTTCCTGCACCAACACAAGTGCCAAACGTGGTTTTTCAACACTAACGCAAGTGCGAAAAGTGGTTTTTAAACACAAACACATGTGCGAAAAGTGGTTTTTCAACACTAACACAAGTGCGAAAAGTGGTTTTTCAACACTAACGCAAGTGCGAAAAGTGGTTTTTCAACACTATCACAAGTGCAAAAAGTGTTTTTTCCAAACCAATACAAGTGCAAACGTGGTTTCCTGCACCAACACAAGTGCGAAAAGTGGTTTTTCAACACTAACACAAGTGCGAAAAGTGGTTTTTCAACACTAATATAAGGGCAAAAGTGGTTTCCTGCACCAACACAAGTGCGAAAAGTGGTTTTTCCACACTAATACAAGTGCAAAAGTGGTTTCCTGCACCAACACAAGTGCGAAAAGTGGTTTTTCAACACTAACACAAGTGCGAAAAGTGGTTTTTCAACACTAACACAAGTGCGAAAAGTGGTTTTTCAACACTAACACAAGTGCGAAAAGTGGTTTTTCAACACTATCACAAGTGCAAAAAGTGTTTTTTCCACACTAATACAAGTGCAACAGTGGTTTCCTGCACCAACACAAGTGCGAAAAGTGGTTTTTCAACACTAACACAAGTGCGAAAAGTGGTTTTTCAACACTATCACAAGTGCAAAAAGTGGTTTTTCCACACTAATACAAGTGCAAAAGTGGTTTCCTGCACCAACACAAGTGCGAAAAGTGGTTTTTCAACACTAGCACAAGTGCGAAAAGTGGTTTTTCAACACTAACACAAGTGCGAAAAGTGGTTTTTCCACACTAATACAAGTGCAAAAGTGGTTTCCTGCACCAACACAAGTGCGAAAAGTGGTTTTTCAACACTAACACAAGTGCGAAAAGTGGTTTTTCAATACTAACACAAGTGCGAAAAGTGGTTTTTCAACACTAACACAAGTGCAAAAAGTGTTTTTTACACACTAATACAAGTGCAAAAGTGGTTTCCTGCACCAACACAAGTGCCAAAAGTGGTTTTTCAACACTAACACAAGTGCGAAAAGTGGTTTTTCAACACTAACACAAGTGCGAAAAGTGGATTTTCCACACTAATACAAGTGCAAAAGTGGTTTCCTGCACCAACACAAGTGCGAAAAGTGGTTTTTCAACACTAACACAAGTGCGAAAAGTGGTTTTTCAACACTAACACAAGTGCGAAAAGTGGTTTTTCCACACTAATACAAGTGCAAAAGCGGTTTCCTGCACCAACACAAGTGCGAAAAGTGGTTTTTCAACACTAACACAAGTGCGAAAAGTGGTTTTTCAACACTATCACAAGTGCAAAAAGTGTTTTTTCCACACTAATACAAGTGCAAAAGTGGTTTCCTGCACCAACACAAGTGCCAAACGTGGTTTTTCAACACTAACGCAAGTGCGAAAAGTGGTTTTTAAACACAAACACATGTGCGAAAAGTGGTTTTTCAACACTATCACAAGTGCAAAAAGTGTTTTTCCACACTAATACAAGTGCAAAAGTGGTTTCCTGCACCAACACAAGTGCGAAAAGTGGTTTTTCAACACTAACGCAAGTGCGAAAAGTGGTTTTTCAACACTATCACAAGTGCAAAAAGTGTTTTTTCCAAACCAATACAAGTGCAAAAGTGGTTTCCTGCACCAACACAAGTGCCAAAAGTGGTTTTTCAACACTAATACAAGTGCGAAAAGTGGTTTTTCACCACTAACACAAGTGCGAAAAGTGGTTTTTCCACACTAATACAAGTGCAAAAGTGGTTTCCTGCACCAACACAAGTGCGAAAAGTGGTTTTTCAACACTAACACAAGTGCGAAAAGTGGTTTTTCAACACTAACACAAGTGCGAAAAGTGGTTTTTCCACACTAATACAAGTGCAAAAGCGGTTTCCTGCACCAACACAAGTGCGAAAAGTGGTTTTTCAACACTAACACAAGTGCGAAAAGTGGTTTTTCAACACTATCACAAGTGCAAAAAGTGTTTTTTCCACACTAATACAAGTGCAAAAGTGGTTTCCTGCACCAACACAAGTGCCAAACGTGGTTTTTCAACACTAACGCAAGTGCGAGAAGTGGTTTTAAACACAAACACATGTGCGAAAAGTGGTTTTTCAACACTATCACAAGTGCAAAAAGTGTTTTTTCCACACTAATACAAGTGCAAAAGTGGTTTCCTGCACCAACACAAGTGCGAAAAGTGGTTTTTCAACACTAACGCAAGTGCGAAAAGTGGTTTTTCAACACTATCACAAGTGCAAAAAGTGTTTTTTCCAAACCAATACAAGTGCAAACGTGGTTTCCTGCACCAACACAAGTGCGAAAAGTGGTTTTTCAACACTAACACAAGTGCGAAAAGTGGTTTTTCAACACTAATATAAGGGCAAAAGTGGTTTCCTGCACCAACACAAGTGCGAAAAGTGGTTTTTCCACACTAATACAAGTGCAAAAGTGGTTTCCTGCACCAACACAAGTGCGAAAAGTGGTTTTTCAACACTAACACAAGTGCAAAAAGTGGTTTTTCAACACTATCACAAGTGCAAAAAGTGTTTTTTCCACACTAATACAAGTGCAAAAGTGGTTTCCTGCACCAACACAAGTGCGAAAAGTGTTTTTTCAACACTAACACAAGTGCGAAAAGTGGTTTTTCAACCCTAACACAAGTGCGAAAAGTGGTTTTTCCACACTAATACAAGTGCAAAAGTGGTTTCCTGCACCAACACAAGTGCGAAAAGTGGTTTTTCAACACTAACACAAGTGCGAAAAGTGGTTTTTCAACACTATCACAAGTGCAAAAAGTGTTTTTTCCACACTAATACAAGTGCAAAAGTGGTTTCCTGCACCAACACAAGTGCGAAAAGTGGTTTTTCAACACTAACACAAGTGCGAAAAGTGGGTTTTCAACACTAACACAAGTGCGAAAAGTGGTTTTTCCACACTAAAACAAGTGCAAAAGTGGTTTCCTGCACCAACACAAGTGCGAAAAGTGGTTTTTCAACACTAACACAAGTGCGAAAAGTGGTTTTTCAGCACTAACAAAAGTGCGAAAAGTGGTTTTTCCACACTAATACAAGTGCAAAAGTCGTTTCCTGCACCAACACAAGTGCGAAAAGTGGTTTATCAACACTAACACAAGTGCGAAAAGTGGTTTTTCAACATTATCACAAGTGCAAAAAGTATTTTTTTCACACTAATACAAGTGCAAAAGTGGTTTCCTGCACCAACACAAGTGCGAAAAGTGGTTTTTCAACACTAACACAAGTGCGAAAAGTGTTTTTTCCACACTAATACAAGTGCAAAAGTGGTTTCCTGCACCAACACAAGTGCAAAAAGTGGTTTTTCAACACTAACACATGTGCAAAAAGTGGTTTTTCCAAACTAATACAAGTGCAAAAGTGGTTTCCTACACCAAGACAAGTGCGAAAAGTGGTTTTTCAACACTAACACAAGTGCGAAAAGTGGTTTTTCCACACTAATACAAGTGCAAAAGTGGTTTCCTGCACCAACACAAGTGCGAAAAGTGGTTTTTCAACACTAACACAAGTGCGAAAAGTGGTTTTTCAACACTATCACAAGTGCAAAAAGTGTTTTTTCCACACTAATACAAGTGCAAAAGTGGTTTCCTGCACCAACACAAGTGCGAAAAGTGGTTTTTCAACACTAACACAAGTGCGAAAAGTGGGTTTTCAACACTAACACAAGTGCGAAAAGTGGTTTTTCCACACTAAAACAAGTGCAAAAGTGGTTTCCTGCACCAACACAAGTGCGAAAAGTGGTTTTTCAACACTAACACAAGTGCGAAAAGTCGTTTTTCAGCACTAACAAAAGTGCGAAAAGTGGTTTTTCCACACTAATACAAGTGCAAAAGTCGTTTCCTGCACCAACACAAGTGCGAAAAGTGGTTTATCAACACTAACACAAGTGCGAAAAGTGGTTTTTCAACATTATCACAAGTGCAAAAAGTATTTTTTTCACACTAATACAAGTGCAAAAGTGGTTTCCTGCACCAACACAAGTGCGAAAAGTGGTTTTTCAACACTAACACAAGTGCGAAAAGTGTTTTTTCCACACTAATACAAGTGCAAAAGTGGTTTCCTGCACCAACACAAGTGCAAAAAGTGGTTTTTCAACACTAACACATGTGCAAAAAGTGGTTTTTCCAAACTAATACAAGTGCAAAAGTGGTTTCCTACACCAAGACAAGTGCGAAAAGTGGTTTTTCAACACTAACACAAGTGCGAAAAGTGGTTTTTCAACACTATCACAAGTGCAAAAAGTGTTTTTTCCACACTAATACAAGTGCAAAAGTGGTTTCCTGCACCAACACAAGTGCGAAAAGTGGTTTTTCCAACACTAACACAAGTGCGAAAAGTGGTTTTTCCACACTAATACAAGTGCAAAAGTGGTTTCCTGCACCAACACAAGTGCGAAAAGTGGTTTTTCAACACTAACACAAGTGCGAAAAGTGGTTTTTCAACACTAACACAAGTGCAAAAAGTGTTTTTTCCACACTAATACAAGTGCAAAAGTGGTTTCCTGCACCAACACAAGTGCAAAAAGTGTTTTTTCCACACTAATACAGGTGCAAATGTGGTTTCCTGCACCAACACAAGTGCGAAAAGTGGTTTTTCAACACTAACACAAGTGCGAAAAGTGATATTTCAACACTAACACAAGTGCGAAAAGTGGTTTTTCAACACTAACACAAGTGCGAAAAGTGTTTTTTCCACACTAATACAAGTGCAAAAGTGGTTTCCTGCACCAACACAAGTGTGAATAGTGGTTTTTCAACACTAACACAAGTGCGAAAAGTGGTTTTTCAACACTAACACAAGTGCGAAAAGTGGTTTTTCAACACTAACACAAGTGCGAAAAGTGGTTTTTCAACACTAACACAAGTGTGAAAAGTGGTTTTTCCACACTAATACAAGTGCAATAGTGGTTTCCTGCACCAACACAAGTGCGAAAAGTGGTTTTTCAACACTAATACAAGTGCGAAAAGTGGTTTTTCGACACTATCACAAGGGCAAAAAGTGTTTTTTCCACACTAATACAGTGCAAAAGTGGTTTCCTGCACCAACACAAGTGCGAAAAGTGGTTTTTCAACACTAACACAAGTGCGAAAAGTGGTTTTTCAACACTAAAACAAGTGCGAAAAGTGGTTTTTCCACACTAATACAAGTGCAAAAGTGGTTTCCTGCACCAACACAAGTGCGAAAAGTGGTTTTTCAACACTAACACAAGTGCGAAAAGTGGTTTTTCAACACTAACACAAGTGCGAAAAGTGGTTTTTCCACACTAATACAAGTGCAAAAGCGGTTTCCTGCACCAACACAAGTGCCAAACGTGGTTTTTCAACACTAACGCAAGTGCGAAAAGTGGTTTTTAAACATAAACACATGTGCGAAAAGTGGTTTTTCAACACTATCACAAGTGCAAAAAGTGTTTTTTCCACACTAATACAAGTGCAAAAGTGGTTTCCTGCACCAACGCAAGTGCGAAAAGTGGTTTTTCAACACTAACACAAGTGCGAAAAGTGGTTTTTCAACACTATCACAAGTGCAAAAAGTGTTTTTTCCACACTAATACAAGTGCAAAAGTGTTTTCCTGCACCAACACAAGTGCGAAAAGTGGTTTTTCAACACTAACACAAGTGCGAAAAGTGGTTTTTCAACACTAACACAAGTGCGAAAAGTGGTTTTTCAACACTATCACAAGTGCAAAAAGTGTTTTTTCCACACTAATACAAGTGCAACAGTGGTTTCCTGCACCAACACAAGTGCGAAAAGTGGTTTTTAAACACAAAAACATGTGCGAAAAGTGGTTTTTCAACACTATCACAAGTGCGAAAAGTGGTTTTTCCACACTAATACAAGTGCAAAAGCGGTTTCCTGCACCAACACAAGTGCGAAAAGTGGTTTTTCAACACTAACACAAGTGCGAAAAGTGGTTTTTCAACACTATCACAAGTGCAAAAAGTGTTTTTTCCACACTAATACAAGTGCAAAAGTGGTTTCCTGCACCAACACAAGTGCCAAACGTGGTTTTTCAACACTAACGCAAGTGCGAAAAGTGGTTTTTAAACACAAACACATGTGCGAAAAGTGGTTTTTCAACACTATCACAAGTGCAAAAAGTGTTTTTTCCACACTAATACAAGTGCAAAAGTGGTTTCCTGCACCAACGCAAGTGCGAAAAGTGGTTTTTCAACACTAACACAAGTGCGAAAAGTGGTTTTTCAACACTATCACAAGTGCAAAAAGTGTTTTTTCCACACTAATACAAGTGCAAAAGTGTTTTCCTGCACCAACACAAGTGCGAAAAGTGGTTTTTCAACACTAACATGAGTGCGAAAAGTGGTTTTTCAACACTAACACAAGTGCGAAAAGTGGTTTTTCAACACTATCACAAGTGCAAAAAGTGTTTTTTCCACACTAATACAAGTGCAACAGTGGTTTCCTGCACCAACACAAGTGCGAAAAGTGTTTTTTCAACACTAACACAAGTGCGAAAAGTGGTTTTTCAACACTATCACAAGTTCAAAAAGTGGTTTTTCCACACTAATACAAGTGCAAAAGTGGTTTCCTGCACCAACACAAGTGCGAAAAGTGGTTTTTCAACACTAACACAAGTGCGAAAAGTGGTTTTTCAACACTAACACAAGTGCGAAAAGTGGTTTTTCCACACTAATACAAGTGCAAAAGTGGTTTCCTGCACCAACACAAGTGCGAAAAGTGGTTTTTCAACACTAACACAAGTGCGAAAAGTGGTTTTTCAATACTAACACAAGTGCGAAAAGTGGTTTTTCAACACTAACACAAGTGCAAAAAGTGTTTTTTACACACTAATACAAGTGCAAAAGTGGTTTCCTGCACCAACACAAGTGCCAAAAGTGGTTTTTCAACACTAGCACAAGTGCGAAAAGTGGTTTTTCAACACTAACACAAGTGCGAAAAGTGGTTTTTCCACACTAATACAAGTGCAAAAGTGGTTTCCTGCACCAACACAAGTGCGAAAAGTGGTTTTTCAACACTAACACAAGTGCGAAAAGTGGTTTTTCAACACTAACACAAGTGCGAAAAGTGGTTTTTCCACACTAATACAAGTGCAAAAGCGGTTTCCTGCACCAACACAAGTGCGAAAAGTGGTTTTTCAACACTAACACAAGTGCGAAAAGTGGTTTTTCAACACTATCACAAGTGCAAAAAGTGTTTTTTCCACACTAATACAAGTGCAAAAGTGGTTTCCTGCACCAACACAAGTGCCAAACGTGGTTTTTCAACACTAACGCAAGTGCGAAAAGTGGTTTTTAAACACAAACACATGTGCGAAAAGTGGTTTTTCAACACTAACACAAGTGCGAAAAGTGGTTTTTCAACACTAACGCAAGTGCGAAAAGTGGTTTTTCAACACTATCACAAGTGCAAAAAGTGTTTTTTCCAAACCAATACAAGTGCAAACGTGGTTTCCTGCACCAACACAAGTGCGAAAAGTGGTTTTTCAACACTAACACAAGTGCGAAAAGTGGTTTTTCAACACTAATATAAGGGCAAAAGTGGTTTCCTGCACCAACACAAGTGCGAAAAGTGGTTTTTCCACACTAATACAAGTGCAAAAGTGGTTTCCTGCACCAACACAAGTGCGAAAAGTGGTTTTTCAACACTAACACAAGTGCAAAAAGTGGTTTTTCAACACTATCACAAGTGCAAAAAGTGTTTTTTCCACACTCATACAAGTGCAAAAGTGGTTTCCTGCACCAACACAAGTGCGAAAAGTGTTTTTTCAACACTAACACAAGTGCGAAAAGTGGTTTTTCAACCCTAACACAAGTGCGAAAAGTGGTTTTTCCACACTAATACAAGTGCAAAAGTGGTTTCCTGCACCAACACAAGTGCGAAAAGTGGTTTTTCAACACTAACACAAGTGCGAAAAGTGGTTTTTCAACACTATCACAAGTGCAAAAAGTGTTTTTTCCACACTAATACAAGTGCAAAAGTGGTTTCCTGCACCAACACAAGTGCGAAAAGTGGTTTTTCAACACTAACACAAGTGCGAAAAGTGGTTTTTCAACACTATCACAAGTGCAAAAAGTGTTTTTTCCACACTTGTACAAGTGCAAAAGTGGTTTCCTACACCAACACAAGTGCAAAAAGTGTTTTTTCCACACTTGTACAAGTGCAAAAGTGGTTTCCTACACCAACACAAGTGCGAAAAGTGGTTTTTCAACACTAACACAAGTGCGAAAAGTGGTTTTTCAACACTATCACAAGTGCAAAAAGTGGTTTCCTGCACCAACACAAGTGCGAAAAGTGGTTTCCTGCACCAACACAAGTGCGAAAAGTGGTTTTTCAACACTAACACAAGTGCGAAAAGTGGGTTTTCAACACTAACACAAGTGCGAAAAGTGATATTTCAACACTAACACAAGTGCGAAAAGTGGTTTTTCAACACTAACACAAGTGCGAAAAGTGTTTTTTCCACACTAATACAAGTGCAAAAGTGGTTTCCTGCACCAACACAAGTGTGAATAGTGGTTTTTCAACACTAACACAAGTGCGAAAAGTGGTTTTTCAACACTAACACAAGTGCGAAAAGTGGTTTTTCAACACTAACACAAGTGCGAAAAGTGGTTTTTCAACACTAACACAAGTGTGAAAAGTGGTTTTTCCACACTAATACAAGTGCAATAGTGGTTTCCTGCACCAACACAAGTGCGAAAAGTGGTTTTTCAACACTAATACAAGTGCGAAAAGTGGTTTTTCGACACTATCACAAGTGCAAAAAGTGTTTTTTCCACACTAATACAAGTGCAAAAGTGGTTTCCTGCACCAACACAAGTGCGAAAAGTGGTTTTTCAACACTAACACAAGTGCGAAAAGTGGTTTTTCAACACTAAAACAAGTGCGAAAAGTGGTTTTTCCTCACTAATACAAGTGCAAAAGTGGTTTCCTGCACCAACACAAGTGCGAAAAGTGGTTTTTCAACACTAACACAAGTGCGAAAAGTGGTTTTTCAACACTAACACAAGTGCGAAAAGTGGTTTTTCCACACTAATACAAGTGCAAAAGCGGTTTCCTGCACCAACACAAGTGCCAAACGTGGTTTTTCAACACTAACGCAAGTGCGAAAAGTGGTTTTTAAACATAAACACATGTGCGAAAAGTGGTTTTTCAACACTATCACAAGTGCAAAAAGTGTTTTTTCCACACTAATACAAGTGCAAAAGTGGTTTCCTGCACCAACGCAAGTGCGAAAAGTGGTTTTTCAACACTAACACAAGTGCGAAAAGTGGTTTTTCAACACTATCACAAGTGCAAAAAGTGTTTTTTCCACACTAATACAAGTGCAAAAGTGTTTTCCTGCACCAACACAAGTGCGAAAAGTGGTTTTTCAACACTAACACAAGTGCGAAAAGTGGTTTTTCAACACTAACACAAGTGCGAAAAGTGGTTTTTCAACACTATCACAAGTGCAAAAAGTGTTTTTTCCACACTAATACAAGTGCAACAGTGGTTTCCTGCACCAACACAAGTGCGAAAAGTGGTTTTTAAACACAAAAACATGTGCGAAAAGTGGTTTTTCAACACTATCACAAGTGCGAAAAGTGGTTTTCCACACTAATACAAGTGCAAAAGCGGTTTCCTGCACCAACACAAGTGCGAAAAGTGGTTTTTCAACACTAACACAAGTGCGAAAAGTGGTTTTTCAACACTATCACAAGTGCAAAAAGTGTTTTTTCCACACTAATACAAGTGCAAAAGTGGTTTCCTGCACCAACACAAGTGCCAAACGTGGTTTTTCAACACTAACGCAAGTGCGAAAAGTGGTTTTTAAACACAAACACATGTGCGAAAAGTGGTTTTTCAACACTATCACAAGTGCAAAAAGTATTTTTTCCACACTAATACAAGTGCAAAAGTGGTTTCCTGCACCAACGCAAGTGCGAAAAGTGGTTTTTCAACACTAACACAAGTGCGAAAAGTGGTTTTTCAACACTATCACAAGTGCAAAAAGTGTTTTTTCCACACTAATACAAGTGCAAAAGTGTTTTCCTGCACCAACACAAGTGCGAAAAGTGGTTTTTCAACACTAACATAAGTGCGAAAAGTGGTTTTTCAACACTAACACAAGTGCGAAAAGTGGTTTTTCAACACTATCACAAGTGCAAAAAGTGTTTTTTCCACACTAATACAAGTGCAACAGTGGTTTCCTGCACCAACACAAGTGCGAAAAGTGGTTTTTCAACACTAACACAAGTGCGAAAAGTGGTTTTTCAACACTATCACAAGTTCAAAAAGTGGTTTTTCCACACTAATACAAGTGCAAAAGTGGTTTCCTGCACCAACACAAGTGCGAAAAGTGGTTTTTCAACACTAACACAAGTGCGAAAAGTGGTTTTTCAACACTAACACAAGTGCGAAAAGTGGTTTTTCCACACTAATACAAGTGCAAAAGTGGTTTCCTGCACCAACACAAGTGCGAAAAGTGGTTTTTCAACACTAACACAAGTGCGAAAAGTGGTTTTTCAATACTAACACAAGTGCGAAAAGTGGTTTTTCAACACTAACACAAGTGCAAAAAGTGTTTTTTACACACTAATACAAGTGCAAAAGTGGTTTCCTGCACCAACACAAGTGCCAAAAGTGGTTTTTCAACACTAACACAAGTGCGAAAAGTGGTTTTTCAACACTAACACAAGTGCGAAAAGTGGTTTTTCCACACTAATACAAGTGCAAAAGTGGTTTCCTGCACCAACACAAGTGCGAAAAGTGGTTTTTCAACACTAACACAAGTGCGAAAAGTGGTTTTTCAACACTAACACAAGTGCGAAAAGTGGTTTTTCCACACTAATACAAGTGCAAAAGCGGTTTCCTGCACCAACACAAGTGCGAAAAGTGGTTTTTCAACACTAACACAAGTGCGAAAAGTGGTTTTTCAACACTATCACAAGTGCAAAAAGTGTTTTTTCCACACTAATACAAGTGCAAAAGTGGTTTCCTGCACCAACACAAGTGCCAAACGTGGTTTTTCAACACTAACGCAAGTGCGAAAAGTGTTTTTTAAACACAAACACATGTGCGAAAAGTGGTTTTTCAACACTAACACAAGTGCGAAAAGTGGTTTTTCAACACTAACGCAAGTGCGAAAAGTGGTTTTTCAACACTATCACAAGTGCAAAAAGTGTTTTTTCCAAACCAATACAAGTGCAAACGTGGTTTCCTGCACCAACACAAGTGCGAAAAGTGGTTTTTCAACACTAACACAAGTGCGAAAAGTGGTTTTTCAACACTAATATAAGGGCAAAAGTGGTTTCCTGCACCAACACAAGTGCGAAAAGTGGTTTTTCCACACTAATACAAGTGCAAAAGTGGTTTCCTGCACCAACACAAGTGCGAAAAGTGGTTTTTCAACACTAACACAAGTGCAAAAAGTGGTTTTTCAACACTATCACAAGTGCAAAAAGTGTTTTTTCCACACTAATACAAGTGCAAAAGTGGTTTCCTGCACCAACACAAGTGCGAAAAGTGTTTTTTCAACACTAACACAAGTGCGAAAAGTGGTTTTTCAACCCTAACACAAGTGCGAAAAGTGGTTTTTCCACACTAATACAAGTGCAAAAGTGGTTTCCTGCACCAACACAAGTACGAAAAGTGGTTTTTCAACACTAACACAAGTGCGAAAAGTGGTTTTTCAACACTATCACAAGTGCAAAAAGTGTTTTTTCCACACTAATACAAGTGCAAAAGTGGTTTCCTGCACCAACACAAGTGCGAAAAGTGGTTTTTCAACACTAACACAAGTGCGAAAAGTGGTTTTTCAACACTATCACAAGTGCAAAAAGTGTTTTTTCCACACTTGTACAAGTGCAAAAGTGGTTTCCTACACCAACACAAGTGCGAAAAGTGGTTTTTCAACACTAACACAAGTGCGAAAAGTGGTTTTTCAACACTATCACAAGTGCAAAAAGTGGTTTTTCCACACTAATACAAGTGCAAAAGTGGTTTCCTGCATCAACACAAGTGCGAAAAGTGGTTTTTCAACACTGACACAAGTGCGAAAAGTGGGTTTTCAACACTAACACAAGTGCGAAAAGTGGTTTTTCCACACTAATACAAGTGCAAAAGTCGTTTCCTGCACCAACACAAGTGCGAAAAGTGGTTTATCAACACTAACACAAGTGCGAAAAGTGGTTTTTCAACATTATCACAAGCGCAAAAAGTATTTTTTTCACACTAATACAAGTGCAAAAGTGGTTTCCTGCACCAACACAAGTGCGAAAAGTGGTTTTTCAACACTAACACAAGTGCGAAAAGTGTTTTTTCCACACTAATACAAGTGCAAAAGTGGTTTCCTGCACCAACACAAGTGCAAAAAGTGGTTTTTCAACACTAACACATGTGCAAAAAGTGGTTTTTCCAAACTAATACAAGTGCAAAAGTGGTTTCCTACACCAAGACAAGTGTGAAAAGTGGTTTTTCAACACTAACACAAGTGCGAAAAGTGGTTTTTCAACACTATCACAAGTGCAAAAAGTGGTTTTTCAACACTATCACAAGTGCAAAAAGTGTTTTTTCCACACTCATACAAGTGCAAAAGTGGTTTCCTGCACCAACACAAGTGCGAAAAGTGTTTTTTCAACACTAACA
This sequence comes from Myxine glutinosa, assembly GCF_964187855.1. Taxonomy (NCBI): domain Eukaryota; kingdom Metazoa; phylum Chordata; class Myxini; order Myxiniformes; family Myxinidae; genus Myxine; species Myxine glutinosa. The sequence goes on along the minus strand of NC_136268.1, from coordinate 142,563,153 downwards.
CAAGTGCGAAAAGTGGTTTTTCAACCCTAACACAAGTGCGAAAAGTGGTTTTTCCACACTAATACAAGTGCAAAAGTGGTTTCCTGCACCAACACAAGTGCGAAAAGTGGTTTTTCAACACTAACACAAGTGCAAAAAGTGGTTTTTCAACACTATCACAAGTGCAAAAAGTGTTTTTTCCACACTCATACAAGTGCAAAAGTGGTTTCCTGCACCAACACAAGTGCGAAAAGTGTTTTTTCAACACTAACACAAGTGCGAAAAGTGGTTTTTCAACACTAACACAAGTGCGAAAAGTGTTTTTTCCACACTAATACAAGTGCAAAAGTGGTTTCCTGCACCAACACAAGTGTGAATAGTGGTTTTTCAACACTAACACAAGTGCGAAAAGTGGTTTTTCAACACTAACACAAGTGCGAAAAGTGGTTTTTCAACACTAACACAAGTGCGAAAAGTGGTTTTTCAACACTAACACAAGTGTGAAAAGTGGTTTTTCCACACTAATACAAGTGCAATAGTGGTTTCCTGCACCAACACAAGTGCGAAAAGTGGTTTTTCAACACTAATACAAGTGCGAAAAGTGGTTTTTCAACACTATCACAAGTGCAAAAAGTGGTTTCCTGCACCAACACAAGTGCGAAAAGTGGTTTCCTGCACCAACACAAGTGCGAAAAGTGGTTTTTCAACACTAACACAAGTGCGAAAAGTGGGTTTTCAACACTAACACAAGTGCGAAAAGTGATATTTCAACACTAACACAAGTGCGAAAAGTGGTTTTTCAACACTAACACAAGTGCGAAAAGTGTTTTTTCCACACTAATACAAGTGCAAAAGTGGTTTCCTGCACCAACACAAGTGTGAATAGTGGTTTTTCAACACTAACACAAGTGCGAAAAGTGGTTTTTCAACACTAACACAAGTGCGAAAAGTGGTTTTTCAACACTAACACAAGTGCGAAAAGTGGTTTTTCAACACTAACACAAGTGTGAAAAGTGGTTTTTCCACACTAATACAAGTGCAATAGTGGTTTCCTGCACCAACACAAGTGCGAAAAGTGGTTTTTCAACACTAATACAAGTGCGAAAAGTGGTTTTCGACACTATCACAAGTGCAAAAAGTGTTTTTTCCACACTAATACAAGTGCAAAAGTGGTTTCCTGCACCAACACAAGTGCGAAAAGTGGTTTTTCAACACTAACACAAGTGCGAAAAGTGGTTTTTCAACACTAAAACAAGTGCGAAAAGTGGTTTTTCCACACTAATACAAGTGCAAAAGTGGTTTCCTGCACCAACACAAGTGCGAAAAGTGGTTTTTCAACACTAACACAAGTGCGAAAAGTGGTTTTTCAACACTAACACAAGTGCGAAAAGTGGTTTTTCCACACTAATACAAGTGCAAAAGCGGTTTCCTGCACCAACACAAGTGCCAAACGTGGTTTTTCAACACTAACGCAAGTGCGAAAAGTGGTTTTTAAACATAAACACATGTGCGAAAAGTGGTTTTTCAACACTATCACAAGTGCAAAAAGTGTTTTTTCCACACTAATACAAGTGCAAAAGTGGTTTCCTGCACCAACGCAAGTGCGAAAAGTGGTTTTTCAACACTAACACAAGTGCGAAAAGTGGTTTTTCAACACTATCACAAGTGCAAAAAGTGTTTTTTCCACACTAATACAAGTGCAAAAGTGTTTTCCTGCACCAACACAAGTGCGAAAAGTGGTTTTTCAACACTAACACAAGTGCGAAAAGTGGTTTTTCAACACTAACACAAGTGCGAAAAGTGGTTTTTCAACACTATCACAAGTGCAAAAAGTGTTTTTTCCACACTAATACAAGTGCAACAGTGGTTTCCTGCACCAACACAAGTGCGAAAAGTGGTTTTTAAACACAAAAACATGTGCGAAAAGTGGTTTTTCAACACTATCACAAGTGCGAAAAGTGGTTTTTCCACACTAATACAAGTGCAAAAGCGGTTTCCTGCACCAACACAAGTGCGAAAAGTGGTTTTTCAACACTAACACAAGTGCGAAAAGTGGTTTTTCAACACTATCACAAGTGCAAAAAGTGTTTTTTCCACACTAATACAAGTGCAAAAGTGGTTTCCTGCACCAACACAAGTGCCAAACGTGGTTTTTCAACACTAACGCAAGTGCGAAAAGTGGTTTTTAAACACAAACACATGTGCGAAAAGTGGTTTTTCAACACTATCACAAGTGCAAAAAGTATTTTTTCCACACTAATACAAGTGCAAAAGTGGTTTCCTGCACCAACGCAAGTGCGAAAAGTGGTTTTTCAACACTAACACAAGTGCGAAAAGTGGTTTTTCAACACTATCACAAGTGCAAAAAGTGTTTTTTCCACACTAATACAAGTGCAAAAGTGTTTTCCTGCACCAACACAAGTGCGAAAAGTGGTTTTTCAACACTAACATAAGTGCGAAAAGTGGTTTTTCAACACTAACACAAGTGCGAAAAGTGGTTTTTCAACACTATCACAAGTGCAAAAAGTGTTTTTTCCACACTAATACAAGTGCAACAGTGGTTTCCTGCACCAACACAAGTGCGAAAAGTGGTTTTTCAACACTAACACAAGTGCGAAAAGTGGTTTTTCAACACTATCACAAGTTCAAAAAGTGGTTTTTCCACACTAATACAAGTGCAAAAGTGGTTTCCTGCACCAACACAAGTGCGAAAAGTGGTTTTTCAACACTAACACAAGTGCGAAAAGTGGTTTTTCAACACTAACACAAGTGCGAAAAGTGGTTTTTCCACACTAATACAAGTGCAAAAGTGGTTTCCTGCACCAACACAAGAGCGAAAAGTGGTTTTTCAACACTAACACAAGTGCGAAAAGTGGTTTTTCAATACTAACACAAGTGCGAAAAGTGGTTTTTCAACACTAACACAAGTGCAAAAAGTGTTTTTTACACACTAATACAAGTGCAAAAGTGGTTTCCTGCACCAACACAAGTGCCAAAAGTGGTTTTTCAACACTAACACAAGTGCGAAAAGTGGTTTTTCAACACTAACACAAGTGCGAAAAGTGGTTTTTCCACACTAATACAAGTGCAAAAGTGGTTTCCTGCACCAACACAAGTGCGAAAAGTGGTTTTTCAACACTAACACAAGTGCGAAAAGTGGTTTTTCAACACTAACACAAGTGCGAAAAGTGGTTTTTCCACACTAATACAAGTGCAAAAGCGGTTTCCTGCACCAACACAAGTGCGAAAAGTGGTTTTTCAACACTAACACAAGTGCGAAAAGTGGTTTTTCAACACTATCACAAGTGCAAAAAGTGTTTTTTCCACACTAATACAAGTGCAAAAGTGGTTTCCTGCACCAACACAAGTGCCAAACGTGGTTTTTCAACACTAACGCAAGTGCGAAAAGTGTTTTTTAAACACAAACACATGTGCGAAAAGTGGTTTTTCAACACTAACACAAGTGCGAAAAGTGGTTTTTCAACACTAACGCAAGTGCGAAAAGTGGTTTTTCAACACTATCACAAGTGCAAAAAGTGTTTTTTCCAAACCAATACAAGTGCAAACGTGGTTTCCTGCACCAACACAAGTGCGAAAAGTGGTTTTTCAACACTAACACAAGTGCGAAAAGTGGTTTTTCAACACTAATATAAGGGCAAAAGTGGTTTCCTGCACCAACACAAGTGCGAAAAGTGGTTTTTCCACACTAATACAAGTGCAAAAGTGGTTTCCTGCACCAACACAAGTGCGAAAAGTGGTTTTTCAACACTAACACAAGTGCAAAAAGTGGTTTTTCAACACTATCACAAGTGCAAAAAGTGTTTTTTCCACACTAATACAAGTGCAAAAGTGGTTTCCTGCACCAACACAAGTGCGAAAAGTGTTTTTTCAACACTAACACAAGTGCGAAAAGTGGTTTTTCAACCCTAACACAAGTGCGAAAAGTGGTTTTTCCACACTAATACAAGTGCAAAAGTGGTTTCCTGCACCAACACAAGTGTGAAAAGTGGTTTTTCAACACTAACACAAGTGCGAAAAGTGGTTTTTCAACACTATCACAAGTGCAAAAAGTGTTTTTTCCACACTAATACAAGTGCAAAAGTGGTTTCCTGCACCAACACAAGTGCGAAAAGTGGTTTTTCAACACTAACACAAGTGCGAAAAGTGGTTTTTCAACACTATCACAAGTGCAAAAAGTGTTTTTTCCACACTTGTACAAGTGCAAAAGTGGTTTCCTACACCAACACAAGTGCGAAAAGTGGTTTTTCAACACTAACACAAGTGCGAAAAGTGGTTTTTCAACACTATCACAAGTGCAAAAAGTGGTTTTTCCACACTAATACAAGTGCAAAAGTGGTTTCCTGCATCAACACAAGTGCGAAAAGTGGTTTTTCAACACTGACACAAGTGCGAAAAGTGGGTTTTCAACACTAACACAAGTGCGAAAAGTGGTTTTTCCACACTAATACAAGTGCAAAAGTCGTTTCCTGCACCAACACAAGTGCGAAAAGTGGTTTTTCAACACTAACACAAGTGCGAAAAGTGGTTTTTCAACACTAACACAAGTGCGAAAAGTGGTTTTTCCACACTAATACAAGTGCAAAAGTGGTTTCCTGCACCAACACAAGTGCGAAAAGTGGTTTTTCAACACTAACACAAGTGCGAAAAGTGGTTTTTCAATACTAACACAAGTGCGAAAAGTGGTTTTTCAACACTAACACAAGTGCAAAAAGTGTTTTTTACACACTAATACAAGTGCAAAAGTGGTTTCCTGCACCAACACAAGTGCCAAAAGTGGTTTTTCAACACTAACACAAGTGCGAAAAGTGGTTTTTCAACACTAACACAAGTGCGAAAAGTGGTTTTTCCACACTAATACAAGTGCAAAAGTGGTTTCCTGCACCAACACAAGTGCGAAAAGTGGTTTTTCAACACTAACACAAGTGCGAAAAGTGGTTTTTCAACACTAACACAAGTGCGAAAAGTGGTTTTTCCACACTAATACAAGTGCAAAAGCGGTTTCCTGCACCAACACAAGTGCGAAAAGTGGTTTTTCAACACTAACACAAGTGCGAAAAGTGGTTTTTCAACACTATCACAAGTGCAAAAAGTGTTTTTTCCACACTAATACAAGTGCAAAAGTGGTTTCCTGCACCAACACAAGTGCCAAACGTGGTTTTTCAACACTAACGCAAGTGCGAAAAGTGTTTTTTAAACACAAACACATGTGCGAAAAGTGGTTTTTCAACACTAACACAAGTGCGAAAAGTGGTTTTTCAACACTAACGCAAGTGCGAAAAGTGGTTTTTCAACACTATCACAAGTGCAAAAAGTGTTTTTTCCAAACCAATACAAGTGCAAACGTGGTTTCCTGCACCAACACAAGTGCGAAAAGTGGTTTTTCAACACTAACACAAGTGCGAAAAGTGGTTTTTCAACACTAATATAAGGGCAAAAGTGGTTTCCTGCACCAACACAAGTGCGAAAAGTGGTTTTTCCACACTAATACAAGTGCAAAAGTGGTTTCCTGCACCAACACAAGTGCGAAAAGTGGTTTTTCAACACTAACACAAGTGCAAAAAGTGGTTTTTCAACACTATCACAAGTGCAAAAAGTGTTTTTTCCACACTAATACAAGTGCAAAAGTGGTTTCCTGCACCAACACAAGTGCGAAAAGTGTTTTTTCAACACTAACACAAGTGCGAAAAGTGGTTTTTCAACCCTAACACAAGTGCGAAAAGTGGTTTTTCCACACTAATACAAGTGCAAAAGTGGTTTCCTGCACCAACACAAGTACGAAAAGTGGTTTTTCAACACTAACACAAGTGCGAAAAGTGGTTTTTCAACACTATCACAAGTGCAAAAAGTGTTTTTTCCACACTAATACAAGTGCAAAAGTGGTTTCCTGCACCAACACAAGTGCGAAAAGTGGTTTTTCAACACTAACACAAGTGCGAAAAGTGGTTTTTCAACACTATCACAAGTGCAAAAAGTGTTTTTTCCACACTTGTACAAGTGCAAAAGTGGTTTCCTACACCAACACAAGTGCGAAAAGTGGTTTTTCAACACTAACACAAGTGCGAAAAGTGGTTTTTCAACACTATCACAAGTGCAAAAAGTGGTTTTTCCACACTAATACAAGTGCAAAAGTGGTTTCCTGCATCAACACAAGTGCGAAAAGTGGTTTTTCAACACTGACACAAGTGCGAAAAGTGGGTTTTCAACACTAACACAAGTGCGAAAAGTGGTTTTTCCACACTAATACAAGTGCAAAAGTCGTTTCCTGCACCAACACAAGTGCGAAAAGTGGTTTATCAACACTAACACAAGTGCGAAAAGTGGTTTTTCAACATTATCACAAGCGCAAAAAGTATTTTTTTCACACTAATACAAGTGCAAAAGTGGTTTCCTGCACCAACACAAGTGCGAAAAGTGGTTTTTCAACACTAACACAAGTGCGAAAAGTGTTTTTTCCACACTAATACAAGTGCAAAAGTGGTTTCCTGCACCAACACAAGTGCAAAAAGTGGTTTTTCAACACTAACACATGTGCAAAAAGTGGTTTTTCCAAACTAATACAAGTGCAAAAGTGGTTTCCTACACCAAGACAAGTGTGAAAAGTGGTTTTTCAACACTAACACAAGTGCGAAAAGTGGTTTTTCAACACTATCACAAGTGCAAAAAGTGGTTTTTCAACACTATCACAAGTGCAAAAAGTGTTTTTTCCACACTCATACAAGTGCAAAAGTGGTTTCCTGCACCAACACAAGTGCGAAAAGTGTTTTTTCAACACTAACACAAGTGCGAAAAGTGGTTTTTCAACCCTAACACAAGTGCGAAAAGTGGTTTTTCCACACTAATACAAGTGCAAAAGTGGTTTCCTGCACCAACACAAGTGCGAAAAGTGGTTTTTCAACACTAACACAAGTGCAAAAAGTGGTTTTTCAACACTATCACAAGTGCAAAAAGTGTTTTTTCCACACTCATACAAGTGCAAAAGTGGTTTCCTGCACCAACACAAGTGCGAAAAGTGTTTTTTCAACACTAACACAAGTGCGAAAAGTGGTTTTTCAACCCTAACACAAGTGCGAAAAGTGGTTTTTCCACACTAATACAAGTGCAAAAGTGGTTTCCTGCACCAACACAAGTGCGAAAAGTGGTTTTTCAACACTAACACAAGTGCGAAAAGTGGTTTTTCAACACTATCACAAGTGCAAAAAGTGTTTTTTCCACACTAATACAAGTGCAAAAGTGGTTTCCTGCACCAACACAAGTGCGAAAAGTGGTTTTTCAACACTAACACAAGTGCGAAAAGTGGTTTTTCAACACTATCACAAGTGCAAAAAGTGTTTTTTCCACACTTGTACAAGTGCAAAAGTGGTTTCCTACACCAACACAAGTGCAAAAAGTGTTTTTTCCACACTTGTACAAGTGCAAAAGTGGTTTCCTACACCAACACAAGTGCGAAAAGTGGTTTTTCAACACTAACACAAGTGCGAAAAGTGGTTTTTCAACACTATCACAAGTGCAAAAAGTGGTTTCCTGCACCAACACAAGTGCGAAAAGTGGTTTCCTGCACCAACACAAGTGCGAAAAGTGGTTTTTCAACACTAACACAAGTGCGAAAAGTGGGTTTTCAACACTAACACAAGTGCGAAAAGTGATATTTCAACACTAACACAAGTGCGAAAAGTGGTTTTTCAACACTAACACAAGTGCGAAAAGTGTTTTTTCCACACTAATACAAGTGCAAAAGTGGTTTCCTGCACCAACACAAGTGTGAATAGTGGTTTTTCAACACTAACACAAGTGCGAAAAGTGGTTTTTCAACACTAACACAAGTGCGAAAAGTGGTTTTTCAACACTAACACAAGTGCGAAAAGTGGTTTTTCAACACTAACACAAGTGTGAAAAGTGGTTTTTCCACACTAATACAAGTGCAATAGTGGTTTCCTGCACCAACACAAGTGCGAAAAGTGGTTTTTCAACACTAATACAAGTGCGAAAAGTGGTTTTTCGACACTATCACAAGTGCAAAAAGTGTTTTTTCCACACTAATACAAGTGCAAAAGTGGTTTCCTGCACCAACACAAGTGCGAAAAGTGGTTTTTCAACACTAACACAAGTGCGAAAAGTGGTTTTTCAACACTAAAACAAGTGCGAAAAGTGGTTTTTCCACACTAATACAAGTGCAAAAGTGGTTTCCTGCACCAACACAAGTGCGAAAAGTGGTTTTTCAACACTAACACAAGTGCGAAAAGTGGTTTTTCAACACTAACACAAGTGCGAAAAGTGGTTTTTCCACACTAATACAAGTGCAAAAGCGGTTTCCTGCACCAACACAAGTGCCAAACGTGGTTTTTCAACACTAACGCAAGTGCGAAAAGTGGTTTTTAAACATAAACACATGTGCGAAAAGTGGTTTTTCAACACTATCACAAGTGCAAAAAGTGTTTTTTCCACACTAATACAAGTGCAAAAGTGGTTTCCTGCACCAACGCAAGTGCGAAAAGTGGTTTTTCAACACTAACACAAGTGCGAAAAGTGGTTTTTCAACACTATCACAAGTGCAAAAAGTGTTTTTTCCACACTAATACAAGTGCAAAAGTGTTTTCCTGCACCAACACAAGTGCGAAAAGTGGTTTTTCAACACTAACACAAGTGCGAAAAGTGGTTTTTCAACACTAACACAAGTGCGAAAAGTGGTTTTTCAACACTATCACAAGTGCAAAAAGTGTTTTTTCCACACTAATACAAGTGCAACAGTGGTTTCCTGCACCAACACAAGTGCGAAAAGTGGTTTTTAAACACAAAAACATGTGCGAAAAGTGGTTTTTCAACACTATCACAAGTGCGAAAAGTGGTTTTTCCACACTAATACAAGTGCAAAAGCGGTTTCCTGCACCAACACAAGTGCGAAAAGTGGTTTTTCAACACTAACACAAGTGCGAAAAGTGGTTTTTCAACACTATCACAAGTGCAAAAAGTGTTTTTTCCACACTAATACAAGTGCAAAAGTGGTTTCCTGCACCAACACAAGTGCCAAACGTGGTTTTTCAACACTAACGCAAGTGCGAAAAGTGGTTTTTAAACACAAACACATGTGCGAAAAGTGGTTTTTCAACACTATCACAAGTGCAAAAAGTATTTTTTCCACACTAATACAAGTGCAAAAGTGGTTTCCTGCACCAACGCAAGTGCGAAAAGTGGTTTTTCAACACTAACACAAGTGCGAAAAGTGGTTTTTCAACACTATCACAAGTGCAAAAAGTGTTTTTTCCACACTAATACAAGTGCAAAAGTGTTTTCCTGCACCAACACAAGTGCGAAAAGTGGTTTTTCAACACTAACATAAGTGCGAAAAGTGGTTTTTCAACACTAACACAAGTGCGAAAAGTGGTTTTTCAACACTATCACAAGTGCAAAAAGTGTTTTTTCCACACTAATACAAGTGCAACAGTGGTTTCCTGCACCAACACAAGTGCGAAAAGTGGTTTTTCAACACTAACACAAGTGCGAAAAGTGGTTTTTCAACACTATCACAAGTTCAAAAAGTGGTTTTTCCACACTAATACAAGTGCAAAAGTGGTTTCCTGCACCAACACAAGTGCGAAAAGTGGTTTTTCAACACTAACACAAGTGCGAAAAGTGGTTTTTCAACACTAACACAAGTGCGAAAAGTGGTTTTTCCACACTAATACAAGTGCAAAAGTGGTTTCCTGCACCAACACAAGTGCGAAAAGTGGTTTTTCAACACTAACACAAGTGCGAAAAGTGGTTTTTCAATACTAACACAAGTGCGAAAAGTGGTTTTTCAACACTAACACAAGTGCAAAAAGTGTTTTTTACACACTAATACAAGTGCAAAAGTGGTTTCCTGCACCAACACAAGTGCCAAAAGTGGTTTTTCAACACTAACACAAGTGCGAAAAGTGGTTTTTCAACACTAACACAAGTGCGAAAAGTGGTTTTTCCACACTAATACAAGTGCAAAAGTGGTTTCCTGCACCAACACAAGTGCGAAAAGTGGTTTTTCAACACTAACACAAGTGCGAAAAGTGGTTTTTCAACACTAACACAAGTGCGAAAAGTGGTTTTTCCACACTAATACAAGTGCAAAAGCGGTTTCCTGCACCAACACAAGTGCGAAAAGTGGTTTTTCAACACTAACACAAGTGCGAAAAGTGGTTTTTCAACACTATCACAAGTGCAAAAAGTGTTTTTTCCACACTAATACAAGTGCAAAAGTGGTTTCCTGCACCAACACAAGTGCCAAACGTGGTTTTTCAACACTAACGCAAGTGCGAAAAGTGTTTTTTAAACACAAACACATGTGCGAAAAGTGGTTTTTCAACACTAACACAAGTGCGAAAAGTGGTTTTTCAACACTAACGCAAGTGCGAAAAGTGGTTTTTCAACACTATCACAAGTGCAAAAAGTGTTTTTTCCAAACCAATACAAGTGCAAACGTGGTTTCCTGCACCAACACAAGTGCGAAAAGTGGTTTTTCAACACTAACACAAGTGCGAAAAGTGGTTTTTCAACACTAATATAAGGGCAAAAGTGGTTTCCTGCACCAACACAAGTGCGAAAAGTGGTTTTTCCACACTAATACAAGTGCAAAAGTGGTTTCCTGCACCAACACAAGTGCGAAAAGTGGTTTTTCAACACTAACACAAGTGCAAAAAGTGGTTTTTCAACACTATCACAAGTGCAAAAAGTGTTTTTTCCACACTAATACAAGTGCAAAAGTGGTTTCCTGCACCAACACAAGTGCGAAAAGTGTTTTTTCAACACTAACACAAGTGCGAAAAGTGGTTTTTCAACCCTAACACAAGTGCGAAAAGTGGTTTTTCCACACTAATACAAGTGCAAAAGTGGTTTCCTGCACCAACACAAGTGCGAAAAGTGGTTTTTCAACACTAACACAAGTGCGAAAAGTGGTTTTTCAACACTATCACAAGTGCAAAAAGTGTTTTTTCCACACTAATACAAGTGCAAAAGTGGTTTCCTGCACCAACACAAGTGCGAAAAGTGGTTTTTCAACACTAACACAAGTGCGAAAAGTGGTTTTTCAACACTATCACAAGTGCAAAAAGTGTTTTTTCCACACTTGTACAAGTGCAAAAGTGGTTTCCTACACCAACACAAGTGCGAAAAGTGGTTTTTCAACACTAACACAAGTGCGAAAAGTGGTTTTTCAACACTATCACAAGTGCAAAAAGTGGTTTTTCCACACTAATACAAGTGCAAAAGTGGTTTCCTGCATCAACACAAGTGCGAAAAGTGGTTTTTCAACACTGACACAAGTGCGAAAAGTGGGTTTTCAACACTAACACAAGTGCGAAAAGTGGTTTTTCCACACTAATACAAGTGCAAAAGTCGTTTCCTGCACCAACACAAGTGCGAAAAGTGGTTTATCAACACTAACACAAGTGCGAAAAGTGGTTTTTCAACATTATCACAAGCGCAAAAAGTATTTTTTTCACACTAATACAAGTGCAAAAGTGGTTTCCTGCACCAACACAAGTGCGAAAAGTGGTTTTTCAACACTAACACAAGTGCGAAAAGTGTTTTTTCCACACTAATACAAGTGCAAAAGTGGTTTCCTGCACCAACACAAGTGCAAAAAGTGGTTTTTCAACACTAACACATGTGCAAAAAGTGGTTTTTCCAAACTAATACAAGTGCAAAAGTGGTTTCCTACACCAAGACAAGTGTGAAAAGTGGTTTTTCAACACTAACACAAGTGCGAAAAGTGGTTTTTCAACACTATCACAAGTGCAAAAAGTGTTTTTTCCACACTAATACAAGTGCAAAAGTGGTTTCCTGCACCAACACAAGTGCGAAAAGTGGTTTTTCCAACACTAACACAAGTGCGAAAAGTGGTTTTTCCACACTAATACAAGTGCAAAAGTGGTTTCCTGCACCAACACAAGTGCGAAAAGTGGTTTTTCAACACTAACACAAGTGCGAAAAGTGGTTTTTCAACACTAACACAAGTGCAAAAAGTGTTTTTTCCACACTAATACAAGTGCAAAAGTGGTTTCCTGCACCAACACAAGTGCAAAAAGTGTTTTTTCCACACTAATACAAGTGCAAATGTGGTTTCCTGCACCAACACAAGTGCGAAAAGTGGTTTTTCAACACTAACACAAGTGCGAAAAGTGATATTTCAACACTAACACAAGTGCGAAAAGTGGTTTTTCAACACTAACACAAGTGCGAAAAGTGTTTTTTCCACACTAATACAAGTGCAAAAGTGGTTTCCTGCACCAACACAAGTGTGAATAGTGGTTTTTCAACACTAACACAAGTGCGAAAAGTGGTTTTTCAACACTAACACAAGTGCGAAAAGTGGTTTTTCAACACTAACACAAGTGCGAAAAGTGGTTTTTCAACACTAACACAAGTGTGAAAAGTGGTTTTTCCACACTAATACAAGTGCAACAGTGGTTTCCTGCACCAACACAAGTGCGAAAAGTGGTTTTTCAACACTAATACAAGTGCGAAAAGTGGTTTTTCGACACTATCACAAGTGCAAAAAGTGTTTTTTCCACACTAATACAAGTGCAAAAGTGGTTTCCTGCACCAACACAAGTGCGAAAAGTGGTTTTTCAACACTAACACAAGTGCGAAAAGTGGTTTTTCAACACTAACACAAGTGCGAAAAGTGGTTTTTCCACACTAATACAAGTGCAAAAGTGGTTTCCTGCACCAACACAAGTGCGAAAAGTGGTTTTTCAACACTAACACAAGTGCGAAAAGTGGTTTTTCAACACTAACACAAGTGCGAAAAGTGGTTTTTCCACACTAATACAAGTGCAAAAGCGGTTTCCTGCACCAACACAAGTGCCAAACGTGGTTTTTCAACACTAACGCAAGTGCGAAAAGTGGTTTTTAAACAAAAACACATGTGCGAAAAGTGGTTTTTCAACACTATCATAAGTGCAAAAAGTGTTTTTTCCACACTAATACAAGTGCAAAAGTGGTTTCCTGCACCAACGCAAGTGCGAAAAGTGGTTTTTCAACACTAACACAAGTGCGAAAAGTGGTTTTTCAACACTATCACAAGTGCAAAAAGTGTTTTTTCCACACTAATACAAGTGCAAAAGTGTTTTCCTGCACCAACACAAGTGCGAAAAGTGGTTTTTCAACACTAACACAAGTGCGAAAAGTGGTTTTTCAACACTAACACAAGTGCGAAAAGTGGTTTTTCAACACTATCACAAGTGCAAAAAGTGTTTTTTCCACACTAATACAAGTGTAACAGTGGTTTCCTGCACCAACACAAGTGCGAAAAGTGGTTTTTAAACACAAAAACATGTGCGAAAAGTGGTTTTTCAACACTATCACAAGTGCGAAAAGTGGTTTTTCCACACTAATACAAGTGCAAAAGCGGTTTCCTGCACCAACACAAGTGCGAAAAGTGGTTTTTCAACACTAACACAAGTGCGAAAAGTGGTTTTTCAACACTATCACAAGTGCAAAAAGTGTTTTTTCCACACTAATACAAGTGCAAAAGTGGTTTCCTGCACCAACACAAGTGCCAAACGTGGTTTTTCAACACTAACGCAAGTGCGAAAAGTGGTTTTTAAACACAAACACATGTGCGAAAAGTGGTTTTTCAACACTATCACAAGTGCAAAAAGTGTTTTTTCCACACTAATACAAGTGCAAAAGTGGTTTCCTGCACCAACGCAAGTGCGAAAAGTGGTTTTTCAACACTAACACAAGTGCGAAAAGTGGTTTTTCAACACTATCACAAGTGCAAAAAGTGTTTTTTCCACACTAATACAAGTGCAAAAGTGTTTTCCTGCACCAACACAAGTGCGAAAAGTGGTTTTTCAACACTAACACAAGTGCGAAAAGTGGTTTTTCAACACTATCACAAGTTCAAAAAGTGGTTTTTCCACACTAATACAAGTGCAAAAGTGGTTTCCTGCACCAACACAAGTGCGAAAAGTGGTTTTTCAACACTAACACAAGTGTGAAAAGTGGTTTTTCCACACTAATACAAGTGCAAAAGTGGTTTCCTGCACCAACACAAGTGCGAAAAGTGGTTTTTCAACACTAACACAAGTGCGAAAAGTGGTTTTTCAACACTATCACAAGTGCAAAAAGTGTTTTTTCCACACTAATACAAGTGCAAAAGTGGTTTCCTGCACCAACACAAGTGCGAAAAGTGGTTTTTCAACACTAACACAAGTGCGAAAAGTGGTTTTTCAACACTATCACAAGTGCAAAAAGTGTTTTTTCCACACTTGTACAAGTGCAAAAGTGGTTTCCTACACCAACACAAGTGCGAAAAGTGGTTTTTCAACACTAACACAAGTGCGAAAAGTGGTTTTTCAACACTATCACAAGTGCAAAAAGTGGTTTTTCCACACTAATACAAGTGCAAAAGTGGTTTCCTGCATCAACACAAGTGCGAAAAGTGGTTTTTCAACACTGACACAAGTGCGAAAAGTGGGTTTTCAACACTAACACAAGTGCGAAAAGTGGTTTTTCCACACTAATACAAGTGCAAAAGTCGTTTCCTGCACCAACACAAGTGCGAAAAGTGGTTTATCAACACTAACACAAGTGCGAAAAGTGGTTTTTCAACATTATCACAAGCGCAAAAAGTATTTTTTTCACACTAATACAAGTGCAAAAGTGGTTTCCTGCACCAACACAAGTGCGAAAAGTGGTTTTTCAACACTAACACAAGTGCGAAAAGTGTTTTTTCCACACTAATACAAGTGCAAAAGTGGTTTCCTGCACCAACACAAGTGCAAAAAGTGGTTTTTCAACACTAACACATGTGCAAAAAGTGGTTTTTCCAAACTAATACAAGTGCAAAAGTGGTTTCCTACACCAAGACAAGTGTGAAAAGTGGTTTTTCAACACTAACACAAGTGCGAAAAGTGGTTTTTCAACACTATCACAAGTGCAAAAAGTGTTTTTTCCACACTAATACAAGTGCAAAAGTGGTTTCCTGCACCAACACAAGTGCGAAAAGTGGTTTTTCCAACACTAACACAAGTGCGAAAAGTGGTTTTTCCACACTAATACAAGTGCAAAAGTGGTTTCCTGCACCAACACAAGTGCGAAAAGTGGTTTTTCAACACTAACACAAGTGCGAAAAGTGGTTTTTCAACACTAACACAAGTGCAAAAAGTGTTTTTTCCACACTAATACAAGTGCAAAAGTGGTTTCCTGCACCAACACAAGTGCAAAAAGTGTTTTTTCCACACTAATACAAGTGCAAATGTGGTTTCCTGCACCAACACAAGTGCGAAAAGTGGTTTTTCAACACTAACACAAGTGCGAAAAGTGATATTTCAACACTAACACAAGTGCGAAAAGTGGTTTTTCAACACTAACACAAGTGCGAAAAGTGTTTTTTCCACACTAATACAAGTGCAAAAGTGGTTTCCTGCACCAACACAAGTGTGAATAGTGGTTTTTCAACACTAACACAAGTGCGAAAAGTGGTTTTTCAACACTAACACAAGTGCGAAAAGTGGTTTTTCAACACTAACACAAGTGCGAAAAGTGGTTTTTCAACACTAACACAAGTGTGAAAAGTGGTTTTTCCACACTAATACAAGTGCAACAGTGGTTTCCTGCACCAACACAAGTGCGAAAAGTGGTTTTTCAACACTAATACAAGTGCGAAAAGTGGTTTTTCGACACTATCACAAGTGCAAAAAGTGTTTTTTCCACACTAATACAAGTGCAAAAGTGGTTTCCTGCACCAACACAAGTGCGAAAAGTGGTTTTTCAACACTAACACAAGTGCGAAAAGTGGTTTTTCAACACTAACACAAGTGCGAAAAGTGGTTTTTCCACACTAATACAAGTGCAAAAGTGGTTTCCTGCACCAACACAAGTGCGAAAAGTGGTTTTTCAACACTAACACAAGTGCGAAAAGTGGTTTTTCAACACTAACACAAGTGCGAAAAGTGGTTTTTCCACACTAATACAAGTGCAAAAGCGGTTTCCTGCACCAACACAAGTGCCAAACGTGGTTTTTCAACACTAACGCAAGTGCGAAAAGTGGTTTTTAAACAAAAACACATGTGCGAAAAGTGGTTTTTCAACACTATCATAAGTGCAAAAAGTGTTTTTTCCACACTAATACAAGTGCAAAAGTGGTTTCCTGCACCAACGCAAGTGCGAAAAGTGGTTTTTCAACACTAACACAAGTGCGAAAAGTGGTTTTTCAACACTATCACAAGTGCAAAAAGTGTTTTTTCCACACTAATACAAGTGCAAAAGTGTTTTCCTGCACCAACACAAGTGCGAAAAGTGGTTTTTCAACACTAACACAAGTGCGAAAAGTGGTTTTTCAACACTAACACAAGTGCGAAAAGTGGTTTTTCAACACTATCACAAGTGCAAAAAGTGTTTTTTCCACACTAATACAAGTGTAACAGTGGTTTCCTGCACCAACACAAGTGCGAAAAGTGGTTTTTAAACACAAAAACATGTGCGAAAAGTGGTTTTTCAACACTATCACAAGTGCGAAAAGTGGTTTTTCCACACTAATACAAGTGCAAAAGCGGTTTCCTGCACCAACACAAGTGCGAAAAGTGGTTTTTCAACACTAACACAAGTGCGAAAAGTGGTTTTTCAACACTATCACAAGTGCAAAAAGTGTTTTTTCCACACTAATACAAGTGCAAAAGTGGTTTCCTGCACCAACACAAGTGCCAAACGTGGTTTTTCAACACTAACGCAAGTGCGAAAAGTGGTTTTTAAACACAAACACATGTGCGAAAAGTGGTTTTTCAACACTATCACAAGTGCAAAAAGTGTTTTTTCCACACTAATACAAGTGCAAAAGTGGTTTCCTGCACCAACGCAAGTGCGAAAAGTGGTTTTTCAACACTAACACAAGTGCGAAAAGTGGTTTTTCAACACTATCACAAGTGCAAAAAGTGTTTTTTCCACACTAATACAAGTGCAAAAGTGTTTTCCTGCACCAACACAAGTGCGAAAAGTGGTTTTTCAACACTAACACAAGTGCGAAAAGTGGTTTTTCAACACTATCACAAGTTCAAAAAGTGGTTTTTCCACACTAATACAAGTGCAAAAGTGGTTTCCTGCACCAACACAAGTGCGAAAAGTGGTTTTTCAACACTAACACAAGTGTGAAAAGTGGTTTTTCAACACTAACACAAGTGCGAAAAGTGGTTTTTCCACACTAATACAAGTGCAAAAGTGGTTTCCTGCACCAACACAAGTGCGAAAAGTGGTTTTTCAACACTAACACAAGTGCGAAAAGTGGTTTTTCAATACTAACACAAGTGCGAAAAGTGGTTTTTCAACACTAACACAAGTGCAAAAAGTGTTTTTTACACACTAATACAAGTGCAAAAGTGGTTTCCTGCACCAACACAAGTGCCAAAAGTGGTTTTTCAACACTAACACAAGTGCGAAAAGTGGTTTTTCAACACTAACACAAGTGCGAAAAGTGGTTTTTCCACACTAATACAAGTGCAAAAGTGGTTTCCTGCACCAACACAAGTGCGAAAAGTGGTTTTTCAACACTAACACAAGTGCGAAAAGTGGTTTTTCAACACTAACACAAGTGCGAAAAGTGGTTTTTCCACACTAATACAAGTGCAAAAGCGGTTTCCTGCACCAACACAAGTGCGAAAAGTGGTTTTTCAACACTAACACAAGTGCGAAAAGTGGTTTTTCAACACTATCACAAGTGCAAAAAGTGTTTTTTCCACACTAATACAAGTGCAAAAGTGGTTTCCTGCACCAACACAAGTGCCAAACGTGGTTTTTCAACACTAACGCAAGCGCGAAAAGTGGTTTTTAAACACAAACACATGTGCGAAAAGTGGTTTTTCAACACTAACACAAGTGCGAAAAGTGGTTTTTCAACACTATCACAAGTGCAAAAAGTGTTTTTTCCACACTAATACAAGTGCAACAGTGGTTTCCTGCACCAACACAAGTGCGAAAAGTGGTTTTTAAACACAAACACATGTGCGAAAAGTGGTTTTTCAACACTATCACAAGTGCGAAAAGTGGTTTTTCCACACTAATACAAGTGCAAAAGCGGTTTCCTGCACCAACACAAGTGCGAAAAGTGGTTTTTCAACACTAACACAAGTGCGAAAAGTGGTTTTTCAACACTATCACAAGTGCAAAAAGTGTTTTTTCCACACTAATACAAGTGCAAAAGTGGTTTCCTGCACCAACACAAGTGCCAAACGTGGTTTTTCAACACTAACGCAAGTGCGAAAAGTGGTTTTTAAACACAAACACATGTGCGAAAAGTGGTTTTTCAACACTATCACAAGTGCAAAAAGTGTTTTTTCCACACTAATACAAGTGCAAAAGTGGCTTCCTGCACCAACGCAAGTGCGAAAAGTGGTTTTTCAACACTAACACAAGTGCGAAAAGTGGTTTTTCAACACTATCACAAGTGCAAAAAGTGTTTTTTCCACACTAATACAGGTGCAAACGTGTTTTCCTGCACCAACACAAGTGCGAAAAGTGGTTTTTCAACACTAACACAAGTGCGAAAAGTGGTTTTTCAACACTAACACAAGTGCGAAAAGTGGTTTTTCAACACTATCACAAGTGCAAAAAGTGTTTTTTCCACACTAATACAAGTGCAACAGTGGTTTCCTGCACCAACACAAGTGCGAAAAGTGGTTTTTCAACACTAACACAAGTGCGAAAAGTGGTTTTTCAACAATATCACAAGTGCAAAAAGTGGTTTTTCCACACTAATACAAGTGCAAAAGTGGTTTCCTGCACCAACACAAGTGCGAAAAGTGGTTTTTCAACACTAGCACAAGTGCGAAAAGTGGTTTTTCAACACTAACACAAGTGCGAAAAGTGGTTTTTCCACACTAATACAAGTGCAAAAGTGGTTTCCTGCACCAACACAAGTGCGAAAAGTGGTTTTTCAACACTAACACAAGTGCGAAAAGTGGTTTTTCAATACTAACACAAGTGCGAAAAGTGGTTTTTCAACACTAACACAAGTGCAAAAAGTGTTTTTTATACACTAATACAAGTGCAAAAGTGGTTTCCTGCACCAACACAAGTGCCAAAAGTGGTTTTTCAACACTAACACAAGTGCGAAAAGTGGTTTTTCAACACTAACACAAGTGCGAAAAGTGGTTTTTCCACACTAATACAAGTGCAAAAGTGGTTTCCTGCACCAACACAAGTGCGAAAAGTGGTTTTTCAACACTAACACAAGTGCGAAAAGTGGTTTTTCAACACTAACACAAGTGCGAAAAGTGGTTTTTCCACACTAATACAAGTGCAAAAGCGGTTTCCTGCACCAACACAAGTGCGAAAAGTGGTTTTTCAACACTAACACAAGTGCGAAAAGTGGTTTTTCAACACTATCACAAGTGCAAAAAGTGTTTTTTCCACACTAATACAAGTGCAAAAGTGGTTTCCTGCACCAACACAAGTGCCAAACGTGGTTTTTGAACACTAACGCAAGTGCGAAAAGTGGTTTTTAAACACAAACACATGTGCGAAAAGTGGTTTTTCAACACTATCACAAGTGCAAAAAGTGTTTTTTCCACACTAATACAAGTGCAAAAGTGGTTTCCTGCACCAACACAAGTGCGAAAAGTGGTTTTTCAACACTAACGCAAGTGCGAAAAGTGGTTTTTCAACACTATCACAAGTGCAAAAAGTGTTTTTTCCAAACCAATACAAGTGCAAAAGTGGTTTCCTGCACCAACACAAGTGCCAAAAGTGGTTTTTCAACACTAATACAAGTGCGAAAAGTGGTTTTTCAACACTAACACAAGTGCGAAAAGTGGTTTTTCCACACTAATACAAGTGCAAAAGTGGTTTCCTGCACCAACACAAGTGCGAAAAGTGGTTTTTCAACACTAACACAAGTGCGAAAAGTGGTTTTTCAACACTAACACAAGTGCGAAAAGTGGTTTTTCCACACTAATACAAGTGCAAAAGCGGTTTCCTGCACCAACACAAGTGCGAAAAGTGGTTTTTCAACACTAACACAAGTGCGAAAAGTGGTTTTTCAACACTATCACAAGTGCAAAAAGTGTTTTTTCCACACTAATACAAGTGCAAAAGTGGTTTCCTGCACCAACACAAGTGCCAAACGTGGTTTTTCAACACTAACGCAAGTGCGAGAAGTGGTTTTAAACACAAACACATGTGCGAAAAGTGGTTTTTCAACACTATCACAAGTGCAAAAAGTGTTTTTTCCACACTAATACAAGTGCAAAAGTGGTTTCCTGCACCAACACAAGTGCGAAAAGTGGTTTTTCAACACTAACGCAAGTGCGAAAAGTGGTTTTTCAACACTATCACAAGTGCAAAAAGTGTTTTTTCCAAACCAATACAAGTGCAAACGTGGTTTCCTGCACCAACACAAGTGCGAAAAGTGGTTTTTCAACAATAACACAAGTGCGAAAAGTGGTTTTTCAACACTAATATAAGGGCAAAAGTGGTTTCCTGCACCAACACAAGTGCGAAAAGTGGTTTTTCCACACTAATACAAGTGCAAAAGTGGTTTCCTGCACCAACACAAGTGCGGAAAGTGGTTTTTCAACACTAACACAAGTGCAAAAAGTGGTTTTTCAACACTATCACAAGTGCAAAAAGTGTTTTTTCCACACTAATACAAGTGCAAAAGTGGTTTCCTGCACCAACACAAGTGCGAAAAGTGTTTTTTCAACACTAACACAAGTGCGAAAAGTGGTTTTTCAACCCTAACACAAGTGCGAAAAGTGGTTTTTCCACACTAATACAAGTGCAAAAGTGGTTTCCTGCACCAACACAAGTGCGAAAAGTGGTTTTTCAACACTAACACAAGTGCAAAAAGTGGTTTTTCAACACTATCACAAGTGCAAAAAGTGTTTTTTCCACACTAATACAAGTGCAAAAGTGGTTTCCTGCACCAACACAAGTGCGAAAAGTGGTTTTTCAACACTAACACAAGTGCGAAAAGTGGTTTTTCAACACTATCACAAGTGCAAAAAGTGTTTTTTCCACACTTGTACAAGTGCAAAAGTGGTTTCCTACACCAACACAAGTGCGAAAAGTGGTTTTTCAACACTAACACAAGTGCGAAAAGTGGTTTTTCAACACTATCACAAGTGCAAAAAGTGGTTTTTCCACACTAATACAAGTGCAAAAGTGGTTTCCTGCACCAACACAAGTGCGAAAAGTGGTTTTTCAACACTAACACAAGTGCGAAAAGTGGGTTTTCAACACTAACACAAGTGCGAAAAGTGGTTTTTCCACACTAAAACAAGTGCAAAAGTGGTTTCCTGCACCAACACAAGTGCGAAAAGTGGTTTTTCAACACTAACACAAGTGCGAAAAGTGGTTTTTCAGCACTAACAAAAGTGCGAAAAGTGGTTTTTCCACACTAATACAAGTGCAAAAGTCGTTTCCTGCACCAACACAAGTGCGAAAAGTGGTTTATCAACACTAACACAAGTGCGAAAAGTGGTTTTTCAACATTATCACAAGTGCAAAAAGTATTTTTTTCACACTAATACAAGTGCAAAAGTGGTTTCCTGCACCAACACAAGTGCGAAAAGTGGTTTTTCAACACTAACACAAGTGCGAAAAGTGTTTTTTCCACACTAATACAAGTGCAAAAGTGGTTTACTGCACCAACACAAGTGCAAAAAGTGGTTTTTCAACACTAACACATGTGCAAAAAGTGGTTTTTCCAAACTAATACAAGTGCAAAAGTGGTTTCCTACACCAAGACAAGTGCGAAAAGTGGTTTTTCAACACTAACACAAGTGCGAAAAGTGGTTTTTCAACACTATCACAAGTGCAAAAAGTGTTTTTTCCACACTAATACAAGTGCAAAAGTGGTTTCCCGCACTAACACAAGTGCGAAAAGTGGTTTTTCCAACACTAACACAAGTGCGAAAAGTGGTTTTTCCACACTAATACAAGTGCAAAAGTGGTTTCCTGCACCAACACAAGTGCGAAAAGTGGTTTTTCAACACTAACACAAGTGCGAAAAGTGGTTTTTCAACACTAACACAAGTGCAAAAAGTGTTTTTTCCACACTAATACAAGTGCAAAAGTGGTTTCCTGCACCAACACAAGTGCAAAAAGTGTTTTTTCCACACTAATACAAGTGCAAATGTGGTTTCCTGCACCAACACAAGTGCGAAAAGTGGTTTTTCAACACTAACACAAGTGCGAAAAGTGATATTTCAACACTAACACAAGTGCGAAAAGTGGTTTTTCAACACTAACACAAGTGCGAAAAGTGTTTTTTCCACACTAATACAAGTGCAAAAGTGGTTTCCTGCACCAACACAAGTGTGAATAGTGGTTTTTCAACACTAATACAAGTGCGAAAAGTGGTTTTTCAACACTAACACAAGTGCGAAAAGTGGTTTTTCAACACTAACACAAGTGCGAAAAGTGGTTTTTCAACACTAACACAAGTGTGAAAAGTGGTTTTTCCACACTAATACAAGTGCAATAGTGGTTTCCTGCACCAACACAAGTGCGAAAAGTGGTTTTTCAACACTAATACAAGTGCGAAAAGTGGTTTTTCGACACTATCACAAGTGCAAAAAGTGTTTTTTCCACACTAATACAAGTGCAAAAGTGGTTTCCTGCACCAACACAAGTGCGAAAAGTGGTTTTTCAACACTAACGCAAGTGCGAAAAGTGGTTTTTCAACACTAACACAAGTGCGAAAAGTGTTTTTTCCACACTAATACAAGTGCAAAAGTGGTTTCCTGCACCAACACAAGTGCCAAACGTGGTTTTTCAACACTAACGCAAGCGCGAAAAGTGGTTTTTAAACACAAACACATGTGCGAAAAGTGGTTTTTCAACACTAACACAAGTGCGAAAAGTGGTTTTTCAACACTATCACAAGTGCAAAAAGTGTTTTTTCCACACTAATACAAGTGCAACAGTGGTTTCCTGCACCAACACAAGTGCGAAAAGTGGTTTTTAAACACAAACACATGTGCGAAAAGTGGTTTTTCAACACTATCACAAGTGCGAAAAGTGGTTTTTCCACACTAATACAAGTGCAAAAGCGGTTTCCTGCACCAACACAAGTGCGAAAAGTGGTTTTTCAACACTAACACAAGTGCGAAAAGTGGTTTTTCAACACTATCACAAGTGCAAAAAGTGTTTTTTCCACACTAATACAAGTGCAAAAGTGGTTTCCTGCACCAACACAAGTGCCAAACGTGGTTTTTCAACACTAACGCAAGTGCGAAAAGTGGTTTTTAAACACAAACACATGTGCGAAAAGTGGTTTTTCAACACTATCACAAGTGCAAAAAGTGTTTTTTCGACACTAATACAAGTGCAAAAGTGGCTTCCTGCACCAACGCAAGTGCGAAAAGTGGTTTTTCAACACTAACACAAGTGCGAAAAGTGGTTTTTCAACACTATCACAAGTGCAAAAAGTGTTTTTTCCACACTAATACAGGTGCAAACGTGTTTTCCTGCACCAACACAAGTGCGAAAAGTGGTTTTTCAACACTAACACAAGTGCGAAAAGTGGTTTTTCAACACTAACACAAGTGCGAAAAGTGGTTTTTCAACACTATCACAAGTGCAAAAAGTGTTTTTTCCACACTAATACAAGTGCAACAGTGGTTTCCTGCACCAACACAAGTGCGAAAAGTGGTTTTTCAACACTAACACAAGTGCGAAAAGTGGTTTTTCAACAATATCACAAGTGCAAAAAGTGGTTTTTCCACACTAATACAAGTGCAAAAGTGGTTTCCTGCACCAACACAAGTGCGAAAAGTGGTTTTTCAACACTAGCACAAGTGCGAAAAGTGGTTTTTCAACACTAACACAAGTGCGAAAAGTGGTTTTTCCACACTAATACAAGTGCAAAAGTGGGTTCCTGCACCAACACAAGTGCGAAAAGTGGTTTTTCAACACTAACACAAGTGCGAAAAGTGGTTTTTCAATACTAACACAAGTGCGAAAAGTGGTTTTTCAACACTAACACAAGTGCAAAAAGTGTTTTTTATACACTAATACAAGTGCAAAAGTGGTTTCCTGCACCAACACAAGTGCCAAAAGTGGTTTTTCAACACTAACACAAGTGCGAAAAGTGGTTTTTCAACACTAACACAAGTGCGAAAAGTGGTTTTTCCACACTAATACAAGTGCAAAAGTGGTTTCCTGCACCAACACAAGTGCGAAAAGTGGTTTTTCAACACTAACACAAGTGCGAAAAGTGGTTTTTCAACACTAACACAAGTGCGAAAAGTGGTTTTTCCACACTAATACAAGTGCAAAAGCGGTTTCCTGCACCAACACAAGTGCGAAAAGTGGTTTTTCAACACTAACACAAGTGCGAAAAGTGGTTTTTCAACACTATCACAAGTGCAAAAAGTGTTTTTTCCACACTAATACAAGTGCAAAAGTGGTTTCCTGCACCAACACAAGTGCCAAACGTGGTTTTTGAACACTAACGCAAGTGCGAAAAGTGGTTTTTAAACACAAACACATGTGCGAAAAGTGGTTTTTCAACACTATCACAAGTGCAAAAAGTGTTTTTTCCACACTAATACAAGTGCAAAAGTGGTTTCCTGCACCAACACAAGTGCGAAAAGTGGTTTTTCAACACTAACGCAAGTGCGAAAAGTGGTTTTTCAACACTATCACAAGTGCAAAAAGTGTTTTTTCCAAACCAATACAAGTGCAAAAGTGGTTTCCTGCACCAACACAAGTGCCAAAAGTGGTTTTTCAACACTAATACAAGTGCGAAAAGTGGTTTTTCAACACTAACACAAGTGCGAAAAGTGGTTTTTCCACACTAATACAAGTGCAAAAGTGGTTTCCTGCACCAACACAAGTGCGAAAAGTGGTTTTTCAACACTAACACAAGTGCGAAAAGTGGTTTTTCAACACTAACACAAGTGCGAAAAGTGGTTTTTCCACACTAATACAAGTGCAAAAGCGGTTTCCTGCACCAACACAAGTGCGAAAAGTGGTTTTTCAACACTAACACAAGTGCGAAAAGTGGTTTTTCAACACTATCACAAGTGCAAAAAGTGTTTTTTCCACACTAATACAAGTGCAAAAGTGGTTTCCTGCACCAACACAAGTGCCAAACGTGGTTTTTCAACACTAACGCAAGTGCGAGAAGTGGTTTTAAACACAAACACATGTGCGAAAAGTGGTTTTTCAACACTATCACAAGTGCAAAAAGTGTTTTTTCCACACTAATACAAGTGCAAAAGTGGTTTCCTGCACCAACACAAGTGCGAAAAGTGGTTTTTCAACACTAACGCAAGTGCGAAAAGTGGTTTTTCAACACTATCACAAGTGCAAAAAGTGTTTTTTCCAAACCAATACAAGTGCAAACGTGGTTTCCTGCACCAACACAAGTGCGAAAAGTGGTTTTTCAACACTAACACAAGTGCGAAAAGTGGTTTTTCAACACTAATATAAGGGCAAAAGTGGTTTCCTGCACCAACACAAGTGCGAAAAGTGGTTTTTCCACACTAATACAAGTGCAAAAGTGGTTTCCTGCACCAACACAAGTGCGGAAAGTGGTTTTTCAACACAAACACAAGTGCAAAAAGTGGTTTTTCAACACTATCACAAGTGCAAAAAGTGTTTTTTCCACACTAATACAAGTGCAAAAGTGGTTTCCTGCACCAACACAAGTGCGAAAAGTGTTTTTTCAACACTAACACAAGTGCGAAAAGTGGTTTTTCAACCCTAACACAAGTGCGAAAAGTGGTTTTTCCACACTAATACAAGTGCAAAAGTGGTTTCCTGCACCAACACAAGTGCGAAAAGTGGTTTTTCAACACTAACACAAGTGCAAAAAGTGGTTTTTCAACACTATCACAAGTGCAAAAAGTGTTTTTTCCACACTAATACAAGTGCAAAAGTGGTTTCCTGCACCAACACAAGTGCGAAAAGTGGTTTTTCAACACTAACACAAGTGCGAAAAGTGGTTTTTCAACACTATCACAAGTGCAAAAAGTGTTTTTTCCACACTTGTACAAGTGCAAAAGTGGTTTCCTACACCAACACAAGTGCGAAAAGTGGTTTTTCAACACTAACACAAGTGCGAAAAGTGGTTTTTCAACACTATCACAAGTGCAAAAAGTGGTTTTTCCACACTAATACAAGTGCAAAAGTGGTTTCCTGCACCAACACAAGTGCGAAAAGTGGTTTTTCAACACTAACACAAGTGCGAAAAGTGGGTTTTCAACACTAACACAAGTGCGAAAAGTGGTTTTTCCACACTAAAACAAGTGCAAAAGTGGTTTCCTGCACCAACACAAGTGCGAAAAGTGGTTTTTCAACACTAACACAAGTGCGAAAAGTGGTTTTTCAGCACTAACAAAAGTGCGAAAAGTGGTTTTTCCACACTAATACAAGTGCAAAAGTCGTTTCCTGCACCAACACAAGTGCGAAAAGTGGTTTATCAACACTAACACAAGTGCGAAAAGTGGTTTTTCAACATTATCACAAGTGCAAAAAGTATTTTTTTCACACTAATACAAGTGCAAAAGTGGTTTCCTGCACCAACACAAGTGCGAAAAGTGGTTTTTCAACACTAACACAAGTGCGAAAAGTGTTTTTTCCACACTAATACAAGTGCAAAAGTGGTTTACTGCACCAACACAAGTGCAAAAAGTGGTTTTTCAACACTAACACATGTGCAAAAAGTGGTTTTTCCAAACTAATACAAGTGCAAAAGTGGTTTCCTACACCAAGACAAGTGCGAAAAGTGGTTTTTCAACACTAACACAAGTGCGAAAAGTGGTTTTTCAACACTATCACAAGTGCAAAAAGTGTTTTTTCCACACTAATACAAGTGCAAAAGTGGTTTCCCGCACTAACACAAGTGCGAAAAGTGGTTTTTCCAACACTAACACAAGTGCGAAAAGTGGTTTTTCCACACTAATACAAGTGCAAAAGTGGTTTCCTGCACCAACACAAGTGCGAAAAGTGGTTTTTCAACACTAACACAAGTGCGAAAAGTGGTTTTTCAACACTAACACAAGTGCAAAAAGTGTTTTTTCCACACTAATACAAGTGCAAAAGTGGTTTCCTGCACCAACACAAGTGCAAAAAGTGTTTTTTCCACACTAATACAAGTGCAAATGTGGTTTCCTGCACCAACACAAGTGCGAAAAGTGGTTTTTCAACACTAACACAAGTGCGAAAAGTGATATTTCAACACTAACACAAGTGCGAAAAGTGGTTTTTCAACACTAACACAAGTGCGAAAAGTGTTTTTTCCACACTAATACAAGTGCAAAAGTGGTTTCCTGCACCAACACAAGTGTGAATAGTGGTTTTTCAACACTAATACAAGTGCGAAAAGTGGTTTTTCAACACTAACACAAGTGCGAAAAGTGGTTTTTCAACACTAACACAAGTGCGAAAAGTGGTTTTTCAACACTAACACAAGTGTGAAAAGTGGTTTTTCCACACTAATACAAGTGCAATAGTGGTTTCCTGCACCAACACAAGTGCGAAAAGTGGTTTTTCAACACTAATACAAGTGCGAAAAGTGGTTTTTCGACACTATCACAAGTGCAAAAAGTGTTTTTTCCACACTAATACAAGTGCAAAAGTGGTTTCCTGCACCAACACAAGTGCGAAAAGTGGTTTTTCCACACTAATACAAGTGCAAAAGTGGTTTCCTGCACCAACACAAGTGCGAAAAGTGGTTTTTCAACACTAACACAAGTGCGAAAAGTGGTTTTTCAACACTAACACAAGTGCGAAAAGTGGTTTTTCCACACTAATACAAGTGCAAAAGCGGTTTCCTGCACCAACACAAGTGCCAAACGTGGTTTTTCAACACTAACGCAAGTGCGAAAAGTGGTTTTTAAACATAAACACATGTGCGAAAAGTGGTTTTTCAACACTATCACAAGTGCAAAAAGTGTTTTTTCCACACTAATACAAGTGCAAAAGTGGTTTCCTGCACCAACGCAAGTGCGAAAAGTGGTTTTTCAACACTAACACAAGTGCGAAAAGTGGTTTTTCAACAATATCACAAGTGCAAAAAGTGGTTTTTCCACACTAATACAAGTGCAAAAGTGGTTTCCTGCACCAACACAAGTGCGAAAAGTGGTTTTTCAACACTAGCACAAGTGCGAAAAGTGGTTTTTCAACACTAACACAAGTGCGAAAAGTGGTTTTTCCACACTAATACAAGTGCAAAAGTGGTTTCCTGCACCAACACAAGTGCGAAAAGTGGTTTTTCAACACTAAC
Organism: Myxine glutinosa; assembly: GCF_964187855.1. Lineage (NCBI taxonomy): Eukaryota > Metazoa > Chordata > Myxini > Myxiniformes > Myxinidae > Myxine > Myxine glutinosa. Next base: position 142,534,949 of record NC_136268.1, on the reverse strand, counting down.
ACAAGTGCGAAAAGTGGTTTTTCAATACTAACACAAGTGCGAAAAGTGGTTTTTCAACACTAACACAAGTGCAAAAAGTGTTTTTTACACACTAATACAAGTGCAAAAGTGGTTTCCTGCACCAACACAAGTGCCAAAAGTGGTTTTTCAACACTAACACAAGTGCGAAAAGTGGTTTTTCAACACTAACACAAGTGCGAAAAGTGGTTTTCCACACTAATACAAGTGCAAAAGTGGTTTCCTGCACCAACACAAGTGCGAAAAGTGGTTTTTCAACACTAACACAAGTGCGAAAAGTGGTTTTTCAACACTAACACAAGTGCGAAAAGTGGTTTTTCCACACTAATACAAGTGCAAAAGCGGTTTCCTGCACCAACACAAGTGCGAAAAGTGGTTTTTCAACACTAACACAAGTGCGAAAAGTGGTTTTTCAACACTATCACAAGTGCAAAAAGTGTTTTTTCCACACTAATACAAGTGCAAAAGTGGTTTCCTGCACCAACACAAGTGCCAAACGTGGTTTTTCAACACTAACGCAAGTGCGAAAAGTGGTTTTTAAACACAAACACATGTGCGAAAAGTGGTTTTTCAACACTATCACAAGTGCAAAAAGTGTTTTTTCCACACTAATACAAGTGCAAAAGTGGTTTCCTGCACCAACACAAGTGCGAAAAGTGGTTTTTCAACACTAACGCAAGTAGTGTAATAATGTTGCTTCTGGGACACCTCCGTTTAACATGGGAAATCCCTATCTAATGTCATTTACCCCCTTGTCTTTTTCAAAAATCATAAACACCTCTATTTCTCCCACCCTCATCTTTATGAACCTTTTGTCTGTAGTACCTATCCTTAATGTTGTTCATTAGACCACTCAAACACTACAAATATTTGTTTTCTCTTATAGACCTATCATCCTTCTTCTACATATCATCTGGCAGATTAATCTTTGACCCATTCACTTCCATATTAATTCTTTCCCTCCCTCATTGCCCCTAAACACCTATATTTCTCTCACCCTGTTCTTTACGAACCTTCTAACCTTTTGACATGTTATCCTTATTCATTAGACCACTTAAACACCTGTGATCCTTCTGACCTTATGAACCTTTTAACCTTTTACTCTTAATATCATCTGGTGAATATAACCCACTCAAACAACGACCCTACAAATATTTGTTTATGTGTGGGAAATAATTTAATTCTCCTACAACTCTCCTCACCGTCTAATACATTAACAAAAAATATGTTTGAGTTTGGTTCTTTATTAAGATATTTTAACTGAGCTAAGATAAAATGGTAAACCTCCCTCAATGTTCTTATTTGAGCGCCTCCAGTGCCACACACTTTTTGGTAGGCTCTGCCCACCTTTTGTTAAGCTCCGTCCACTTTTTGGAAAAACCCCGCCCACTTTTTGGTAAGCCACGCCCACCTTTTACTAAGCCCCGCCCACTTTTTGTTAAGCCACGCCCACTTTTTGCTATGTCCCGCCCCCCTTTTGCTAAGCTCCGCCCACTTTTGCTAAGTCCCACCCACTTTATAAACTCTTCAGCATTGTATCATTTCCAGGTAAAACATTACATCATTTTCAGGGAATTTCCATCACATCATTTCCAGTTAAGACACGCCCAGGGAATTTCCACAGGAAATGACACACACCCAGCCCTTCTTATAAAAGGCACCGACCACACAGGCTTTTTCAAACACGCTTTCTGCTTCACTTGAGAATGGACTCCTATGCCGAAATGGAATGGGATAACTTTGCTATTCCTTGGAGTCCTACTACCTGTGTAGAACTCAACCTTCAGATTGATGAACTGGACTCGAACCTCTTATCAATGGAGGTAAGTTTGTTTATTTATTTATTTATTTATTTAATTAATTATTTATTTAATTATTTATTTTAATATTTTTTTTTAGATGAGACTCGTGTAAGAGTTAACAAAGTTAATTTTAATATTCATAGAGCTTGATTTATACAAATAAAAAATATTGTATTAAATTAATACATTGTTATTTTCTTTCACAGGAAATTGTATCTGAGATACGAAATGAAAATTCTGCTTTTAACACAACTTGGGATGAAGTTATTTTTTTGTTTGAAGACATTTTGAACAACCAAGACCCCCAGAACGAGTTCTACCTTGATGACCCAGCCAAAGAGTTATACCTTGGAGATCCACAAAATCCTGAAAAAGAGTTTTACCATGATGATACTTGTTGTGAGTTATCAAAACAAAACCCACTGAACAAGTTCTACCTTGATGAGCCAGAATACAAGTCATACATTGGAGACCCACAAATTTCTGAAAATTGGGAAAGGGGAGTTCTCCCTGATGGTCCGCAGTTATACTATGTGAGACACATCATAGAAACCCTAAAAAATTGGGCAAGGAGAGTTCTCCCTGATGGTCCGCAGTTATACTATGTGAGACACATCATAGAAACCCTAAAAAATTGTGAAATGGGAATTCTCCCTGATGGTCCGCAGTTATACTATGTGAGACACATCATAGAAACCCTAAAAAATTGGGCAAGGAGAGTTCTCCCTGATGGTCCGCAGTTATACTATGTGAGACACATCATAGAAACCCTAAAAAATTGTGAAATGGGAATTCTCCCTGATGGTCCGCAGTTATACTATGTGAGACACATCATAGAAACCCTAAAAAATTGGGCAAGGAGAGTTCTCCCTGATGGTCCGCAGTTATACTATGTGAGACACATCATAGAAACCCTAAAAAATTGGGAAAGGGAAGTTTTCCCTGATGGTCCGCAGTTATACTATGTGAGACTTATCACGGAAACCCCAAATATTTCTGAAAATTGTGGTTCTACCTTGGGGACTTGGAAAGATGGTTATATTTTTGGAGACTCGGAATGGGGGTTTTGTTTTGATGACTCGGAATGTGATACCTATCTTGGAGGCTCAACAGGAATGTGGTTATACCTTGGGAACTTGGAAAGTTGGTTTTATTTTGGAGACTCTACCTGTGGGGTCCATCTTGGAGACTCTTTGGATTCTAAAGCAATGAACAATGTTCTTTGTTTAATGACGCTTGATTTAAGCAATATCAAGAAAGTTCGAGGAAGAAAATGCTGGAAAATTCTTTCTTCCCATTTCTACTTCTTCAAACTTGAAAGCCTTGAAAGACAGAATTGGAAGAAGAGGAAAAAAAATAAAAATGAAATACATATTTTTAAAAAAGAAGAAAAGAAAGATTATGTTAGGGTTTGGGTGGGATTTTGAATGTGAGGGTTAGGGATGGGGTTGGGTTAGGGTTGGGATTTTGAATGTGAGGGTTAGGGATGGGGTTGGGTTAGGGTTGGGATTTTGAATGTGAGGGTTAGGGTTGGGGTTGGGTTAGGGATGGGGTTGGGTTAGGGATGGGGTTGGGTTAGGGATGGGTTGGGTTAGGGTTGGGATTTTGAATGTGAGGGTTAGGGATGGGGTTGGGTTAGGGATGGGGTTGGGTTAGGGATGGGGTTGGGTTAGGGATGGGGTTGGGTTAGGGATTGGGTTGGGTTAGGGATGGGGTTGGGTTAGGAATGGGTTGGGTTAGGGATGGGGTTGGGTTAGGGATGGGTTTGGGTTAGGGATGGGTTTGGGTTAGGGATGGGTTTGGGTTAGGGATGGGGTTGGGTTAGGGTTTGTATATTATTATGACTCACTCACACATACACAAAAGTTAAGCCCCAACTGGAAAGTTGAGGGATTCTGTGTTTGGGGTTCACAGATTTAAAAACGTATCCCCATTATACACACACAAAAGTTAAGCCCCAACTGAAAAGTTGTGGGATTCTGTGTTTGGGGTTCACAGATTTAAAAACGTATCCCCATTATACACACACAAAAGTTAAGCCCCAACTAAAAAGTTGTGGGATTCTGTGTTTGGGGTTCACAGATTTAAAAACGTATCCCCATTATACACACACAAAAGTTAAGCCCCAACTAAAAAGTTGTGGGATTCTGTGTTTGGGGTTCACAGATTTAAAAACGTATCCCCATTATACACACACAAAAGTTAAGCCCCAACTAAAAAGTTGTGGGATTCTGTGTTTGGGGTTCACAGATTTAAAAACGTATCCCCATTATACACACACAAAAGTTAAGCCCCAACTAAAAAGTTGTGGGATTCTGTGTTTGGGGTTCACAGATTTAAAAACGTATCCCCATTACATTTTATTTATTTATTTATTATTTTCAAGGGTATTAGCTGCTTACTTGTGTTTTTTGTAATTCTTGTGAGTAAAATGAACCCAAGATTTCTTCTCCATTTAAATCATATAATTTGTAGGTCCAAGGGACTGTATCCATTACATCAATGATTTTAAATAATTCACGAGTCCATTTTTGTGTATAACCTTTCTCAAAATGACTTTTCCATTTGTATATTCTTACAATATCACCAACTTTAAACTTGGGCTTTCTCAAATTAATCTCCTTTTCATATTCTAATTTTGTAAATGTTTCTGATGGTTTTGATTGTGTTGATGAATGAACTGTATTATTGTAATTATCTACAATATCCTGAATTAAATACACCCATTTTTGAGAACCGAGTTGTGTGAATTTTTTATATAATTTCTCTTTTAAAGTACGATTAAAACGCTCAATAACAACTGCCTTTCCTTCATTAAAGGTGCTGTATAATTTAATACCCTTCCCCTTAAGAAATTTCATGAATATTTTGTTATAGAACTCTGTTCCCTCATCAGTCCATAACTTCTTTGGTTTCCTTTTATCCCGATCAAATATTAGCTTAAAGGCTAACATTAAAGTATCACCCCTTTTATTTTTTAAAGGGACAACCCAGGCAAATCTACTCCTCAAATCAATAACGGTTAAAGCATACCTGTATCCCCTGTCATTATTCAATTCAATTAAATCAGCGGACCATATGTGGTCAGTGTATTTAGAATAAACCTTCCTTCTTTTAAACTTTGTGATTATAGGTTTGTGTAATTCTTCAGCCAAAAGCTCCTCAGTCTTGATGGCATCATTAGAGCCTAATAGTTTTTTGAGGAATAACCAAGACCAAGTTTCAATTTAGCATTTATCAAATTTCTCACAATAAACCTATCAACTTTCTCTCTCAACGTTGGATTTTGTATCAAAGACAAATTATACAACATTTCGCTGTCGGCTTTATGTTTTTCAGTCAACGTAGTGGTTTTCCCATAAGCAATATCATGCTTCATACACACTTCGTCAACCCTATTTGTAGGTTTAGACCAAGGTTTAGGATTGTCAGCCTCATCTAATCTTTTATCCAAGTTTGTTCCTGGACCACAGAAAGAATACCCTGGAAGGTGTAATTCCCCTGGAATTCCAGTTGTTGTAAATTTACTTCCTGACAGAAACTTTTGTATGTCTCCTCCTCTTTTAGGAGAGATGAATTGGCACTTTTTAGAGCCACATACTTGACATATTCCTTTTTGATAAACTCTATTATTTTTAGCTTTAACATAAGAGATATTTTTAGATTTAGTTTTCTTTTTACATTTGAGACAATAACTCATATTTATTTATCAGAAAAATTCCGACAGAGTATCAAAACCTTTTTGGTTTTCAACATATACATTTCAATCTTTATTTTTAAAACATAAAGAATCCTAAGGAATGCCTTCACTCTCTCCTCCATTTATTTACAAATAAAAACTAACTAAAGTCAATGACACCAACATCATCAATCACATAATCTTTTCCTTCTTCTTCTTCTTCTTCTTCACCACTTTCTCGTTTAAATCTCTGAAATTGAAGACATTGACGTTCTTATTTTTGAAACCATTATCTTCATAAGAGTTGTTAATTCTTTAATTTCCTCTTCGGTGCGTTGAGATTGATTTATTTGCTTTAATACACTCAATCTTTTATGAATCTCAGTGATTTCCATCTTTTTATATTTTTCCTCCCTCTCTCTTTGCTCCCTCTCCTCCTCCTCCATTTTCTCCCTCTCCTCCTTCTTCTTTTTCTCCCTCTCCTCCTTCTCCTCCTTTTTCTCCCTCTCCTCCTTCTCCTCCCTCTCCCTTTCCTCCTTCTCCTTTTTCTCTCTTTCCTCCTTCTCTTCTTCAACTCCTTCCTCATCCCTTGCTACCCTTGAGTTTGAACCCCAAAGAATATTATACATATACTCATCTGGATTTTGAGATATTCTTGTATCTATAATTATTTTTCTCATAATAGGATACCAATAAGATTTGTTGACGATTTCTAAAAGAGTTTTATATTTCATAACTTTGAGAAGTTCATTTTTATTTAATATTTTAAACAAGTCTCTATTTGTGGGTTTAACAATATCAGTATAAGGCCAGTTTTTTATGACAAAATTCCCATGTATATGCTCCAAATCATAAGGTATGTAATACCGAGCACCCTTTTCTTGTAGGTATCCTTGAATACAAAAATTATAATTCTCTTGTAGTCTTCTTCCTGCCATTTATGTATCAGAAATATATGTGAGATTAATATTATGACAGGTAATACCACCCCATCTTCCCACTACCAAATCGGTTTGTATTCCTCGGCTTTCTATCCTTATCTCATTACCTTCCTTCTTTGTCATGCGAACCATCGCTATACTATCATATATTTTTATTTTCTTAAAATCACGTATTTGTTGTTTACTAATTGTACTTCCACATAAATCCTTATCTTCACCAAGTGGATAATATTCTTCTTTACGAGACTGATTTAAATCATGTAGGTCTTCTATGTTTATTGAAAAAGACCAATTATACCCTAAATCAGGCATATCATACCCCCATTTATTAATTCGCATATTAACTAAATGTCCTTCTTTATAAAATTCAATTGTAAGCAGGTAGTTAAATTCAATGAGGAAAGGTGTATGGTCAGTATAACCAGGTGTTGTGGTTGTAAATTTTACTTCTTTCACAAAACGTGCTGTTTTCTTTAAAAATATATATTGTGATAAATCACTTAATCTAATTAAGTCATTCGCATCTGTAGGGTTTGGATAATTGATTAATTTATAAGTATTCTTCATATTAATATTTTTACTTACACTATATTTTTGTCGTTCAGCCTGTGCCTTTGTATAATAATTTGATAAATCAATATCCTGAGAGGATTTTCCAAAGATAGAACCATCTTTTCCAACATAAGTCATTTATATTAGATTAAAAATGATATCATAAAACTTTTCATTATTGTTGAGTTGAAATAATACATATAAACATAATTGACCACAACATTTAGAATTAATTTCTTGAACTTGAAATGTTTGATAAACACCATTCTGTAAGAATTGTATTACTTCAACAGGTGGTGGCATACCATAACTATCAAAATAATATTTATCCTGACTATTATGAATACAAACCCAATGAGAACCATTCTGTGTGTCTAAATTCATAATAATATTCTTTGTATTCTTATTTATATGTATTAATTCATCTCTCATACAGATTACCACATTATCAATTTTTAGTGTTTTACAATACTTGGCTAGTTCTATATTTGACGTTGTATTCTTTCCAAATTGTTTAAACCATTTATCCATTTATTTATGAGAAAGATACAATCCATTACCCCGTTTAGTTAGTTTAACACCCGCTTGAGCGATAGAGGAAAGCATATCACCAACCAACAATCTAGCTTTATCAGGTAGACTTTCAAGTTTTTGAGCAAAATCTACAATTACACCACTTCCACTAATTTGTTTCTCCAACTCCTTGTTATGTCTTTCCAATTCTTTTTGAGCTTTTAGTTGTGCCTTCCTTTCGTTAGCAGTTTTTACCGCTGCTGAAATACCACCAGTCAATGCTCCCGCCGCACTTAAACCAGCAAATAAAGGAATTAGAAACGGGAGAAATCCTCCTCTTGACTCGTCTATTGAATATTTCTTTAACATAGGTTTCGTCATTTTAATTTTAAGTGATCCAACATCATTTAGTGTTTTTACTTGTGTGTGTGTGAGTAAAACATCAATTCTTACAGCTCCTTTTCTTTGAATTGTATTAACATTAATAATACAAGGCTTTTGATTTTGAATACAAGATGTTAATTTATTAAGATTGATTTGATTAACATATACCCCAACCATTTATTTATGAGAAAAAACCTATGTGATATTAATCATAACACCATTATCTGTATTAATCTGTAATTCTGTTTCCTCCAAAAGCAAACAATAAGCATCAACTTCTTCATTCTCCCCTCTTTCAATGTATAGAGAAGTATCCACTCGATTAGACTTTATAGTTTCCTTTTGAGAACTCAGGTCAATTGCGTAGATTGTATATAAACCTTTAAATGCAACCATATCCAAAATAGGATCATTATTACCATTACTTTCACACACCTTTTGGTAGGACTTGTAGGCTTCCGCATAATCATTTTTTTCCCAATCAATTTCCAATCTATCTCGCGGATAAAATGTGCCATCAAGAGAAACCCGAAGTTGTTTCACCTTAGCATTATCACTCAGCGCATTATTCTTATTAGTACCGTCCTCTCCATCTGGTTTTTTAAAAATGAGCCAGAGGTATCGTGGCTTTCCTTGAAGAACACCCAAATTCCAAGTGTAGGTAGTGTGTTCCAGTTTAACGTGTTGACATCTTCTTTTAAGGTATGATACATTTAGCGGTTTCTTTGAGTTAAGTCTTCTATTTAACATCTCTTCCGTTTTAAGATTAGGAGTATATTCACTGATATACCAACACAAATCATTAATAACAAATTTATTGTTGTCTCCAAAAGCATTTTCATCCCCAAAAAGCAACCTATTTACATTATCATTCCTTTGTAGTTGAAATCTAATTTTAAGACCATACAAAACTTTATCATAATCGCAAAATCCAAATATACCTTTAAGAGGTACTGCTACGGTAAAACTATTCACTGCTTTTGTTTCATCATTATACATTGACTTCCTTTGACTATAACCAGGGTCTGCGTTTGTACCCGTTGACATATCAGGAATAAAACCTTCAACAGCTCCCTTACCCATTCTATCACTAAACGAATATAGTGTAAATTTCATCATTTCAGATGTAGCAGAGACATAATCAACCGCTTCAACCTCTTGTGTTCCAATATACAGGCGGACACTGTCAAACATTTTCCAGAAGAAATCATTTACGAGTGTAGCATTAGTATTATTCGCAGCCTTAGTGAATTTAAATTTACACAGCAAGAAACTATCAGCTATATTCAAGTAAGTTTGTTGATTATTTATTTCAAAACTTTTTGTTCCGTTTGAATTCCAGTCTGTTCCTGTTATAGCATTTACCTTAAAATAGTCTTCCTTTTTAGTGGAGTTTGAAATGATAATCGTATCATCCAAATCATAGATACTATCAATCGCTTCCATACTTGTATTTATATAGCATTAAAATTGTTGAAACCCTGACCCAAGTATTTTAATGATTTTTTGTCGTTCTTGTGAAGATAGTTGAGTTTTACCTTTTTTTATTTCTTTGATTGCTTGTAATTTATGAGACTCCTTTTGAGCATCTTTTATACTCTTTATAGCACCCGCAACGGAGCCCACGGCAGAAGCAGTTGAACCAATTAGGTCTTTATGTTTAAGGATGGTTGAACCAATACCCATTAGAGTATCAATTATCCCATCTCCTTTATTTCGAAATTGATGACCTACACCTCGTTGTCTCTTAGGTTTATAGTATCCTCTACCCACATACCTTGTATAGTCTGGTGAAAGGAACATGCCCTCCCCTGTAATTATTTTATATTTTCCCAACTCGTGTTTTCTCACAATAACCATTATTTATTTATTGAAAAACTTCACGTAGGTGAATTCTGATGGATATAATTTCATCATTAAAGGATATCATACGATTATCTTGGTCGGTTATCCTAAAATTTACTCTGTATATGGTTTTTCCTGACACAGGTAAATAGACAAGATTTTTTGGTTCCATATTAAATTTATAACCAATCGGGGTTGAGTATGCACTGAATGAAAATATTGTATTTGTTCTTATTCCATCGTTATAAGCACCATCAATCAAATCACAATGAATTAATACTGAATTTATACCGGAGGATATTTGGATAACATTATCACTGTAAAACGTCCCGTTATTTTCAATCTTTTTTGAAGAGAAACCCAATAGCTCTCTAAACGAATTTTCAATCGCGAAATCAACTTTATAATTATTTTTAAGTTTAATAGTTGATTTTGAAGTGTGTTTTTGAATATCTATTACAATATTTTTTGGTTCATCACCTTTTTCTTTCATAAGGCGAGAGACTTCTGAAGATATTTGAGAAATCTCGTAAGCTCCAGGTGAAACAGTTATAGTTTTGTAGGCAGTGCCTGGATTATAACTAAACTTGTTGTTTTTCTCTGTGATATTAAAAAGGGTATTGTAAGTTTCCATTGACAACAAAGATGCCTCATATGAGGTAAGGGGGTCAAGTTGTAGTGGGTAAGGGAATGAAGCTGTGTAATCGCTCGTTGTGAAATTAAAACTAAGAATTGTGCTTCTCATCTTATTTAATATCTAATAAAATATCTTTGTATTGACATTTATTAATTATTTTCATATTCATCAACTGATCTAAAATGGCTGAGGATTCATTAAAACAATTGTTGTTTCCAGCCTTCTTACTACCTAACAACAATAATAGCCTATTAACTAATTGTGATGGGTCATTTGGAAGAAAACTAACACCTGAACCAAGTTTACTTAAAGCATCAATAATATGTTTCTCCTTCTCATTCTTCTTACTTTTACCAGCAACAGAAACTCCATAATCAAGTGCATTTAACAACTCAATATATACCCTATCTTCCTCTCTTTCCATATCAAGTGGTTCCTCAAAATATTTTGAACCGCTGAATCCGGGGTTTGTTAGAAGAAACATTAATCTTGGAGTTAATTTAACATTTGGTTGAGTAGAACTCAAGAACATCAATTCATCATTAAATATCAATACCTTTTCTTCCACAAGATGAAACACTGCTGGTTCTTCTGTTGGAATGAGACCTGCTCTGGTTTTTGAACCCGCCGAATATTCATTGTTTTGAAGAGCTTCCACAACATAATTAGGGGGTTGATTTACCTGCTCAAGTTTCCGAAATAATCCCTCGTCATCATATTCTAATTCACCAAGTTCTTGTTTTGTTATCTGACTAAAATCTTTGAGCATTTGAAGTTTTTTCGGAGTAAATTCTACCGTGGGAACTGTAGGTGAGTGTTGAGTTTTCAAAAGTGGTTTAAAGAATTTCTCTTGTTTTCTTTCAAAGGCTTCTTCACCAGTTAGTTTCTGTCTCCGTTTCTTCTTTATCTCTTCCTGTTGTTTAACAACTTTTGAAACTAATTGTTGATGTTCCTTAAACTTTCTTTCTCTTTCTTCGGTATTCATTTTCTGTATTTATTTATTGAAAAATATCATTTAGTATCTCATCTTGTTTCACAACAATATATTTATATTTTCCAATCGTGTGTTTCATATAATTTTCAAATTCTTTTTTACTACATAACGTAGAGCAATTATCTCTCCAAAAATTATTTACATCTATTGAATTTAACTTAAATAAAATAAAAGTATTGGCATTGTTTCTTATTGAGCGTCGAGGGAGTTGAAAATATGATTGACTAAGATATATACAATTACAAGAAGAATGTCTCCCTCTTGTATAGTAGCTATCCATTACTGTTTGGTTTCTCTCATTAACACAATCATCAAAGATGACGAGGTTCTTTTTTGATTTATCTAAATCTTGAGGTGAAGGTATATCATCCGTATTATCACTGAGAATACAAGTTATGGGTTTCGATTTTGATTTCTGTGTATCACAAAATAATTGTATTATATCTTCAATATTATAATCATTCAGTTTGTTTTGAAGTTTAAATAAACCGATAATGTCTTCCTTTTTAAGACCTGCATTAAAACCCTGTGAGAGTAGTTGATACTCGGGTTGAAAACTTGACTTTGTAAAAATTATTAAATTATCATAATCTAAAAAATTAGGACCAAGGAGCATCTTTAAAAGTAAACAGGTTTTCCCACATCCGCTTGAACCAACTATTAGACATCTCAATGAATTTGGAATGTTTTTATGGTTATTAAACTTTATCTTATTTTCCCAAACGGGTAAAAAATCATTCATTTATATATTTGGAAAACAAGTCATCTAACTTTTTTTGAGCTATTTTAGAAACTCTATATTTTATCCTGAGTTCGGGTTTAATTTCAAAATAATTCATTATTTTATTTATATAGTATCTTGTATTAACATTTCCATTAAAATTATTTTGAATAATAAATATCATTAAACCCTTATACATTTCCTCAATACAAAGAGTCTCTTTCCTTGTAAGAAATGGTGTATTATCACCATAATGCTTAACATTCATCTCTCTTATTAATCTTGTAAAGTAATTCATTTTTGGTTCTAATTTAAAAGAGTTATATGTTTTTTTATATTTCTTATTATCATTAATTAGAATATAATCACAGAATAAACATTGTTTATATGAACCCTCATTATTAAGCCCTATTCTATCACAAGCTGGACAATTCTCTAATTTATCATATGGAGAGTCTGGAAATTCTAAATATCCTTCAGAACTTATCATATTTATATAGTAAATTTTTACTTAAACTAAACGCAAGTTTATTCATTAATAAATACAATGTTTCAAAGCACAAAAGACAAATTTCAATCAATCTCTACTTCGGTGGAAGATATAGAAAAATATGTCAAAGATGTTAAATTGAACAAAGATAAATATGGAAATTTTTGGGTAAAACCAGTTATGGAAAATAACATGAGCCCCTCTATTTCATTTAAAGGAAGAGCTCTAACTATACCTGGAAAGACATCCATTAAAGTAAATCTAACAAAAGTTTCTCCTCTACTCCTGGCAATTTATTCAAAGCTTGAAAAAGTGATTGACCACGATACTTTGAAAAAGAATGATAAGACCATTAATAATTCTAGAGGAGACATTTGTATTTTCTTTAATAATCCAAAGGGTGTAGATCTAAGTAAAATGAATGATGTTAATATTTCTGGTGAAATGTCATTTCGTTCTATGATAGTTAGAGATTATTTAAAGATAACTTTTGATATTAAAAATGTAGAGATTGAATCCGTTAATGAAAGAAAGTATATTGGTATAGATGGAAAGGTTTTTTCTGCTAATTAAATATGAGTCATTACAGCAGTGAAGATTTTACTATTTCATTGAACTCGGACGATAGTGATGATAGTATTTCATTGAACTCGGACGATGGTGATGATAGTATTTCATTGAACACAGATGATAGTTATGATACTAATAGTTTGTGCTCAAATGATAGTTATGAGAGTAGCTTTATTGATGACTCTGAGTATGATTCTGAGTATTCATGTGATAGTTATGACTTAGATGATTCTGAGTGAAAAAGTGTTTTAGTTTAAGCACAGCGATATATATAAAACGGAGCTGTAAAGCTCAAAAGTGTTTTATTTTAAGCACAGTGATATATATAAAACACCACGTTTTCTCACGCTATAAATATGGTTTATTGTGATACTTGCGAGAAGGAAGTAAAATATTATAAACAACATATTCTCACCGCAAAACATACATACAACATTTTAAACAAACTTTCCCCTCTTCCACCTGAAACAAAACACTGTTCTACATGTAATAAAAATATCCTCAAGAAAGGCTTCAAAATACATCTTAAAACAAATCTACATTTATCAAATTTTATCACAACTAAAAACTCTGATGGAGCATTCAAAGGACATATTAAAATAAGAGTCTTTAACTTCAAACCTCCTGAACCAGAGTCTATAGTTGATGCTGTAGAAATAGTTAAACCTGCTGTTCAAACGTTGATTGAAAAAACACTAAAGGAAATGAAACCACTTAAATTTTATATGGGAGTAAAATTAGAAATGACAAAGGATGAAGGAGTTATAGATGCACCATACATGAGAACTGAGCCACACTTTATATCTTCATATCAAGATTTTAAAACATCAGGAGTCTATGATGAACTTATTAAACAAGAGCAAGATGTGGATAATTCAATCGTAGGAAGTGGATTCAATATAGGAAAAATTATTTACATAGACATTCATATTCTTAAATCAGATCCTCTAAAAGCTTCTTCTTACATTGATTTACCCAGTGTTATCAAAAATAGAAAAGCAGTTATCAATATCAAAAATAAAGACAATAAATGTTTTCTCTGGTCTATTTTAGCACACTTACATCCTCCACATTTTCATGATGAAAGAGTATCTCATTATAAAAAATATGAGAATACATTAAATACGAAAGATCTAAAGTTTCCGATGACTTTAAATGATATTCCTAAATTTGAAAAGATGAATAATTTATCAGTTAATGTTTATGGTCTAACAGAAACAAACAACATTCAGGTTTTAAAGCTTTCTGACAATTGTAAACAAACTCATATTAATCTTCTATATTTTAATTCAGACGAAAATTCACATTATACATACATCAAAGATATTGCTAAATTAATAAAACCACAAGTCTGTAAGAGAACAAATAAAATATATATTTGTTTGCGTTGTCTTAACTTCTTCAATTCACAAGAAAGATTAGATAAACATTCAAATTATTGTGGCGAACATAAATCAACGGTAATCAATATGCCTAAAGAAGGCTCAAAGATCACATTCAAAGATGAAAATAAAAAGATCAAACATCCATTTGTTATATATGCTGATTTTGAAAGTATTTTAGAAAAAATTGATACTGCTTCTCCAGATCCAAAAGAATCATACACAAATAAATATCAAAAACATACTCCTTGTGGTTTTTGTTATTATATCAAATCATCCGTTGGTGATAAATATAACAAGTTAGAGATGTATAGAGGCTCAAATACCCCAGAGGAGTTTGTGAAACGACTAGAAAAAGACTGTGTTCGATTAACCAAGATAATGAGAGAAACCAATAAACCAATGTCCTTAACAAGTAAAGAAAAAAGGGAATTTATAAAAAACAATGTCTGTCATATTTGTGAGGAGAAAATTGGTAAAGGTCTAAAGGTTAGAGACCATTGTCATCTCACTGGTAAATATAGAGGTCTGGCTCATCAAAGTTGTAATATTAATTATCAACTCCCCTCTTTCATTCCTGTCTTTCTTCATAACAACGCTCATTATGATACACATCTATTTATCAAGGAACTCTCAAAGACTTCTGGAAGTATCTCAGCAATTCCAAACACGGATCAGAAATACATTTCATTCACAAAAACAATTCACACATCTCCTATTACTCATATCAGATTTCTTGATACATTTAAATTCATGGCAAGTCCATTGGTTAACTTGGTTCAAAATCTAAAAGAGTTTCCATGTCTTTCAGAGTATTTTTTAGATAAAGATTTTCTAACACAAAAGGGAATTTACCCCTATGACTATATGGACTCATTTGAGAGATTCAATGAAACACAACTTCCTTCAAAAGAAAATTTCTATAACAAATTAAACAACAGTAATATATCTGATAAAGATTATGTACACGCACAAAATGTTTGGGAAAAATATAACATCAGGAATCTTGGCGAGTATCACGATTTGTATCTCAAAACTGATGTGCTTTTATTGGCCGATGTATTTGAAGCCTTTAGATCTGTTTGTCGCACTGGATATGGATTGGATCCTGCTCACTACTACACAGCACCTGGATTGGCCTGGAGTGCGATGTTGAAAATGACAAAACAAGATTTGGATTTGATAACCGATGTTGATATGCTTTTGATGATTGAAAAGGCAAAAAGAGGTGGAATTTCACAAGTCTGCTCGAGTAGATACGCAAAAGCAAATAACAAATATCTTCCAAATTATGATCCAACGAAAGAGAGTTCTTACTTGATGTACTATGACGCAAACAACCTGTATGGCTGGGCAATGTCTCAGGCTCTTCCTTATGGAAAACTTAGATGGGTAAAGGAAAAAGACTACAAAAACGTTTTACAAGATGTATGTATCTCTACACAAAAAGAATTGGATGAAGAAAAAGTTGGTTATTATTTTGAAATTGATTTAAAATATCCAGAGGAACTCCATAACCTACACAAAGATCTCCCATTTGCTTGTGAGAAAGAAAGTCCAAAGAAAGAATGGTTGAGTGATTATCAACGATCGTTTGATATAGGTGAATCAACAGAAAAATTACTTACTACATTATATAACAAGAAAAATTATGTTCTACACCAAAGAAATTTGCGACAATATTTATCAAAAGGTCTAAGAGTAGAGAAGATCCATAGGGTTCTAAAGTTCAATCAAAGTCATTGGTTAAAGGGGTACATTGATTTTAATACACAAAGAAGAACAGAGTCAAAAACAGATTTTGAGAAAGACTTTTATAAATTGATGAATAATGCGGTCTTTGGTAAGACTATGGAGAATGTGAGGAAAAGACAAAATATCAGATTATCAACATCTTGGGAACAAGCATCAAAATTAATTAATAGACCGAGTTTTACTCGAGCTGAGGTCTTTACTGAGAACTTTTGTGCGATCCATTTGATTAAAGAGAGTATTGAAATGAACAAACCTATTTATATTGGGACAACAATTCTTGATTTATCAAAGTCATTAATGTATGATTACTTTTATAATAACTTGAGGAAGAAATATCAAAATGATGTTAATCTACTTTATATGGATACAGATAGTTTTATTTTGAAAATTAATACCAACGATGTTTATTCAGACATGAAAAGAGACATTAATATCTATGACACGAGTAATTACAGTCCAGAGAGTGAGTTGTTCTCTTCTAAAAATAAAAAGGTGATTGGAAAGTTCAAGGATGAATTAGGAGGAAATGTCATGAGTGAATTTGTGGGATTGAGGTCTAAGGCTTATGCTTATAAATACATTGTGAATAACGTTGAAAAAACTGATAAGAAATTAAAAGGTGTAAAGAAAAATGTCATTAAAGAAACAATAAACTTTAAGGATTATTATAACTGTTTAACAACAAAGAAAGAAGAGTTTAGAAAGATTAATGGAATAAGAAGTTATAAACATCAATTATATTCAGAAGAGGTGAATAAGAAAGCATTGGGGGCTTTTGATGATAAGAGGTTTATTTTAGAAAATGGAATTGATAGTCTCCCTTATGGTTATATAAGTATATAAGTGATAAGATATATATAAGTGATAAGATATATATAAGTGATAAGATATATATAAGTGATAAGATATACATAAGTGATAAGATATATATAAGTGATAAGTTAAAAAGGGGGGGTTGGGGATTTTAACGGGCTACCGCCGCCTTTTTTACTATTATATAAATGATAGAACCAAGTATCAACCAGACTAAAGAGTGGAGGTGTAATCAACCTTGGTATATAAATGGAAAACATAATGAATGTGAAAAATATCAAATAGGTATAATTGAAAAGGCAACTGGTAAAAAAATTCACAAAACAAATAAGAGAATTAATTTAAATACCGGTGAATTGGGTAAAAAAGATGGAAATATTTTTGAGTGGACGGAAAACTTTGATGGTTGTCAGGAAAATATATACTTTAATTTAAAAATGGTATGTGGCACTGGAGGTGCTCAAACAAGAACATTGAGGGAGGTTTACCATTTTATCTTAGCTCAGTTAAAATATCTTAATAAAGAACCAAACTCAATCATCTTTTTTGTTAATATATTAGATGGTGAAGAGAGTGGCAAGAGAATTAAATTATTTCCCACGCATAAACAAATATTTGTAGGGTCGTTGTTTGAGTGGGTTATATTCACCAGATGATATTAAGAGTAAAAGGTTAAAAGGTCCATGAGGTCAGAAGGATCACAGGTGTTTAAGTGGTCTAATGAATAAGGATAACATGTCAAAAGGTTAGAAGGTTCGTAAAGAACAGGGTGAGAGAAATATAGGTGTTTAGGGGCAATGAGGGAGGGAAAGAATTAATATGGAAGTGAATGGGTCAAAGATTAATCTGCCAGATGATATGTAGAAGAAGGATGATAGGTCTATAAGAGAAAACAAATATTTGTAGTGTTTGAGTGGTCTAATGAACAACATTAAGGATAGGTACTACAGACAAAAGGTTCATAAAGATGAGGGTGGGAGAAATAGAGGTGTTTATGATTTTGAAAAAGACAAGGGGGTAAATGACATTAGATAGGGATTTCCCATGTTAAACGGA